>NC_090783.1:4097500-4720000 GCF_040054535.1 Antennarius striatus
GGGACCTGCGGTTCTGAACGTGACCAACTCCCCCCATTTGTTACCGGGAGATTACCGGAGCCTGTCTCTGCTGCTACCAACTAATCCTGGCCTCAGGGAGAGGTAGCGACGGGCTGACGTCACTCTATCAATCCAGCCGCAAGCTGTCCACTACACACACGCCTGGAGCACGGACACAAATCCCTCAGAGGCAACACACACACACACACACACACACACACACACACACACACACACACACACACACACACACACACACACACACACACTGTGTAGGTCAACACTCACCTGGGAGTTCGTATTGATCTCAGATTTATTTACTCAGGCCTCAGCAGCCGCAGCATCTCTCTGAGGTTGTTCTCTGAACTAACTTAGGATGTGCATCCTCATGTTTATATTTATTAGAAATTATGTTTATAATATTATCACATCTACATATAGAATGCTAACATATTTGCTAGGATACACACTTCCATAGGATTTGCACACAAACTAAATTCCAAGAAAGATGTACCAATACTCTATTGGAATAAACATCTGACTGGCATTGTGGTTGATGTGCGTGTGCGTGTGTGTGTGTGTGTGTGTGTGTGTGTGTGTGTGTGTGTGTGTGTGTGTGTGTGTGTGTGTTTGTGTGTGCCTATTCAGCAGAACGCTTCATTCTCAAACAGCTATTGTGATTAATGCTGTGGGGGCATTGGTGTCCCTATTTAAAGCACGTATTGATCAGTGTGTCTCTGAAACTCTGAGAAAGTACCTCGCCAGCATTTCGGTCCGACACGCTGACCACCGCCACCATCACCCCTCCCTGAAAACACACACACACACACACACACACACACACACACACACACACACACACACACACACACACACACACACACACACACACTCCCATCAAGAGGAGCCCTCACCCTGAGCACCCCCCCCCCCGAGACTCCCACAAGTGCTGTGTCTGCAGGTATTAGAGTACTATTATTAGCTTTGCTGTCCTTAAACACACTTTCCCATCAATTCTATAAGCAGAGCTTCGACTTCACAAGATTTGCACTGCACTTTAACTTTTAAGCCACTCTGGCCAAAATCCATCTTTTTAAATATCAAACATTCTGCCGGTTGAGGTTCTGTGAAAAAAGATTGCATCTAACGATTATTTTCTAAGTTTAGCAAGTCATTCAAAAAAAAAAAGAAGTTCAGAATAACTTTTTTTTTTTAACTTCAACAATTTTTTTTTCCACAAAATGCACATAAAAAGTTTGATTTTGTCGGCGTTTCAACATTGTGTAGATCTGTGTGCTTTCTTGGAACACTGCTGTTGGAAGATAAAGGTAATAATAAAAGACTGGATTGTCTGAACAGAGAGAAAATTGATCTCTTTGTTCAACTTCAACACTTTTCATCCAGTCAATTTCTTGAACTGTAGAATCAAAATTTATGATGGAGTACTGAGGAAATCAGCGTTTTGGTTTTCAACATCAAATACATTAACTGTACTGCAGAATCCATAGAAACATCTTGAAACACACGTTATAAACAGGATAATCTTCAATGACTGTTTCAATGACTTCAATTGGCTGTTTCCACAAATATTAAACATATGTGTGGTTGTCAGAAGCACAATGCTAATATTGCTTGAATATTCAGCCTCCTGTTGCCCTTTTACAACTTTCCGAGCCAACAGCAGGAGAATAGCTATAGAAATAAAACAGTTAATACAGATTACTTTAAGTGAAGCGACTGTGCAATCTAAATCTCTATTTATATAAAAACATCTTCAACCCTGTGAGCCTTCAGGCTTTTTGGAGTTTTCTCAAGAGCAGAAAAAAAAATTGTCATTCCTCCTCAATGCTGTTGAAAGAAAAACATCTTTAATTCCTTTTCACAATCTTGATTATGCATCAGGACCCTTTTTTTTCCTAAATCCACACCGGTCATCCTTTTCCACGGGGGTTATGGTATGTTCTGGCCGTCCATCCTCATTACTCATCTGCTGTTATTGTAAAATCTTTGTGACAAAGCCAAAAACAATTTACCGCAATGGACAAAGGAGCACGTTTTTCTACAAGGTATGCAGTCTCTAACATCAATGAACTGATAAAAGGTGGGGAGAGAGGAAGGGCAGAAATGATAAGAATACCTGAGGTAAGTAAAAAAGGAAGTATGTTTTGACTCTGTGATAGCATTTTCTGAGGAGGAAAGGGCAGGCAGAGAACTCCATCACCATTTCATCAAAATGTGTCATGAAGAGTGTCTGCTGGCACCACAGCAGTAAGCTCTAAAGTTTATTCCCTTAATAGAAACTTAGATTACAGAGCATTCACTTTGAACCAGCAACTCTCTTTGAGTTATTTGAAATAGTCTTTCCTTATGTAAACAGAAAGAACGAGGGGAAGACAAGGTACAGAGAGGAAATCCTTTGTTTAAAAGCAAACTTGTGCGTGACATTCTCTCTCTCCTACTCTTATTTCCTCTCGTTTGCACCTCTCAGGGCTCAGATTCTTCACCTTCATTCATCTCTCCTCTTGTTCATCCATGCCCGCTGGTAGTGGTTGTGGAGGTTTTTGGTGGAGGTGGAGGTGGTGGGGGCTGGAAAAGTCAGGATGCCATCCTGCGGTCTCGTATTCATGAGTGTGTTTGTGCATTTGGAAAGGATGGCATGGACCGTTTTCCTCGTTCATTCTTCTTCACAAGAGAGAAGAAGAATGAATGCAGGATGCCTGTTTAAAAAAAAAAAAAGTCAACAGCTGCAAGGAGGAAAAGATGGAAAACAGGGAGATTAAACCAGAGGAGACAAAGAAGATGGGATGTCTCAGTTTCAGTCAGTCCTGGTCTGACTGTGAAATGATAGGCCCGTGACATTCAAGATGTTATGCTGCACATTTTCCTCTTAACTCTCACCCTGGCACCCGACACAGGGGAAGGCGGCCAGGCCGGCCACCTGTGAAACGTCCAAACGATTCTGTTTCGTAGCTGTTTAATCTGATCAGAAAGAGTCTAGTTTAGGATCAGGCGTCAGGCTCTGTTCCCCCTTTACCAATCCACCCAGTGAGTTTATGTCACTTTGTGATATACAGTCTGATTAAAGCAGGGTTTTGTTCAGCTATCGGACACGATGGAAACCTTATATCATGCGTTATCGGATATTTAATTGGTGCTTACAACCACACATCTGATATACAATTAAGACTGAATAAATATAATTCCATTTGGGATTTTTTTACATGATTCTATGATGATTTTTTACATGATTCTATAATGATTTACATGATTTTTTTACATGATTCTCTTATATTTTATATGATTCACTTGTATTTTATATAATCCAAAAGGGCCAGGAAATGCATTATTAAAATACTGTCAAGGTCACCACATTGTCATAGATATTAAAAAAACACCTATATTATTTTTGGTACAAAATAAATCAATTCTCCTGTGAAGCAAGAGCCCATAATCAATTCCAAATAGTGATGATTGATCAGATTCCTTTAGAGCCACTGCAGGGACTGACTCTCTACAGACCCTACCGTCATCAGCACACTGCTGTCATCTGCAGGACCAGACGAGCAATGAATGGGCAGACGGGCTGCTGTCACCCTGAACACGCAGGACACCTGGAACAGCATAAGAGTACTGACCATGGACAAAAAAAATCAAAGTTTTGTGCAGCAGAAAAGTTTGGAAACCAAACAACAGAAGATTTTCTCTTTCAAAATGTCAATGTATAAAACTTTCTGGGTTGTACTGCAGCAATAATTCATGCATAAAAATGCATATCTGCAAGTAATCTGCCAGTAAAAATCTATTTAATTTTTAAAAATAAACCTGCAAATTATTTTTGATCAAATATTTCATCCATAAAAATTTTCAAATATTGTGATAAATATTTTAAAAGTTGAATCCAACTCTCCAGATTACAGCAAATGGTTACATTTTGTTTGAACAGTTCGGAGAAATAAATCTACTGGTCCACTCATTGACAAGCAGAATCATTTCCATTTTGATTTTGTCTTTCTAACAAACACTTACATTGTTTAATGTTCCATTTGACTGTTGTCCACTGTCTCATCACATTTACATCTTAATCTCTCTCTCTCTCGCCAGTTCTCCTCTGTGTCTCCCTCTGTCCCAAAACCAAAGCAGCTTGATCAATTGTATTGATGAGGAGATGCTAATAGCTGATGCTAATAAGGCCGGTATGACTAATAGGCCAAGAAGCCATTGATCTGCAGAGTTTGCATCCAATGCTAAAAACAGCTGATTCAACTACATAGTTGGACTAAAAGTGCCACCCTTGCTGTGTGTCTGTGTGTTTGTGTGAATACTAAACTATGCAGTCCTGTAGCATCACAGCTGTACTGCATGCCTCACAAACAATGCCCCCCCCCCCCCCCCCCCCGTAACCATCCACCCCTCACCAGGCTGCAAAGACAGTTTACTGTTTGGACTTCTTTTCTTCGCCTGCAAACACCATCCTTATACAGTTTATCTCAACTCACCGTAATGTGAATTGTAAATAGTTTTTCTATTCCTATTATTCTCTTCCACCTTTCAATGCACCGTCACCGCGTCAAGTTCCTCGATAGTAATTTTTACTGTACTTGGCAATAAAACCTTTTCTGATTCTGATTCTGATTCACAAAAAGGTTATAGTTTCTGTTCTACATTGATATAGTATTTTTGAAGGATGTTTTCATTTTAAAATAAAAACCCAACTTAATTTTCTCGTGAGACATTTGTGTGAACTGTTATTGGGAATAGAACTATTTGGGTGTTGCCAAAACAAAATGAATCAAAGCTTGAGTCCTTGGCTTGGAAGAGGGAAGTTTATGGATTCTTTGTGCAGAACTCTTCTGGACCAACACATCCGATGTTTTACCTGGCAGCAGCGGGAGACACTCGTCCAGTCTGGGGATCCTAATCCTTCATTCAGTTTAATCAATCACTTGGACAACTAGAGCATCATCTGAATCTGGTCCAGGTGTCCTTTCGGGCCTTGGTGCTTCCTGATGTTAGGGGGTTTATGTTTGACCTCTATTAACTTCCATGTATTCTTTGAAATAACAAAATCATAATATAATGTATCGCCACAAGCTAGATATGTTTAATCTGTGTCATATAAAGGCTGTCAAATTTAAATTTAAAATTAAAAAAACATTTAAATTTAAATATGAAGGCTGTCAAATTTGAAAAAACTTTCACTATTTCACTTACACCAAACACTTAAAAGAACCTCCAACTGAAGGGTCCAATATATCTCACTGTATTGTATATATTAGCAGCTTTTGGGGCATCAACTCAACAAGTTTCAGTCACACACATTTCTTACAAATGTTTCCCCTACATCATTTATTTATGAGCGTTTATTCATCTGTTCATGTCAGGTATTAATTATATAAAATGAAACCACTAACTAACACAGAGAGGCCTCAGCCTCCTGAGTTTGACATCCCTACTTTCACAAAATCAGAGACAACGTGACGTGAAGTTTGACAACATAAAGAGGGGAGCTTTATTGATCAGTTCATTTGTTTACATTTGAAGCTGTTTTCTATAGCTATACATTCGATAAATTCTTCATGTGGTCTCAACCTAATGAACTGCAACCACACAGTCCACCAGGAGGTCAGCATTAATTTATCCTTATAATTCTAACGTGCTACAGTCCCTTATGTACCACAGGATCAAACGTGTAGTGCAGATACAAAGGAATGGCTTCGGGTCGACAGAGGCGGACAGATTTCTACGAGTCATGGCCTTTGGTTTTTGTGATGTTTCTTTTTGTTCGAGTTACAAAAACCACATATGTCTTGCTATGCCTAGTTTCATAAATACGGTATACATTATAACCATTAATCTTGTGCTAAAATCAAATCTGTGCTGCAGCCATTTAAAAAAAGATAAGTCAACACCGATAACATAACCTGGAGATAAGCTTGGCCGTTTACAGAATTATCTTTACAGTGATTTAAGGTTTTTAATGTCCCAGATTATTTAAAAATAAGAGTGTTATTTATATATGTTTTAACAGGATATAACAGTTAAAGTTACAGTTGTGTTTCTGTATGAACCAAAGTCGAGTGTTTGAATTAAAACAGAGACATTTCAAACATGAAAAACAGATGATTTGTTATGGACAGAGTCATGGGAGAATGATGTAAACGGATCTGTAACATACATGTTTACTTGTCTGATCATTGGTTATATATGATGGGTGTCATGGTCATCAATCACGTGTACGATAAAGAACACAATATCACAGAGGTCAGCGGAGATCTCACTGCCAGCAAACTACCTGCATTCTCAGTACATGTTTGTGCATCCAAACAATCTACAGGAGTATGAGGCAAACCATTACATTAATAAACAACAAAATCAATTAAAATAATGATCAAAAGAGAAGGAAACAAATAAAAGACAATATATTCTTCTTAGAGTGAATGGGCACACAGAATGTCGACTATATTACATCGATGTGCAGACGTCTCGTCCGATTGGTAGCCAGACGACGCTTTAGAAGTTCAGCGTCTCCGACATCATCTTCCACCAGTCCATCAGCTCCTCCCGCTCCTCCTCCTTCCTCTCCATCAGAGACTCCAGCTCAAAGTCCACCTGACACAGAGAGAGCAATGTGGAAACGGATGAGAGGTGGGAAGTAGAGTCACTAGATTGTTTCTCAACAGATATTACTCTTTCTAAATGTCTAAAAAAAAGGTGGATTTTATTTGTTGTTATTACCGATAAAACCACTTTTCTGGTGATATAGGAATAACTTGGGAACAGCATAAAGTCGTTTTTGGCTTGTTTTTTTAATTTTAATTTATTAAAACATTCTCAGAGCTTCTCTTAGCTACTTTTTTTAACCTAATAGTAGAAGTGCATTTGAGGCTGAGTTCTGACTGAGTCTTACCCTGGTTGCGGGGCTGTAAGGAACAGCCACCTTCTTGATAACAGTCAGGTATCCTGGTGCAGAGGCTGCCACTTTATAATTTCCTGGAGCCAATAGGCGCCAATAGTCTCCATCTTTGGCTGCAACATAAAGAATTTCTCATTAATACATTTAAGTGAATCACAAAGAAAAAGATGAAATACAAGCAGCACAAAGTGTTCTGATCACAGGAGTTGTTGAAAGTTGCTGCAGTACCACTCTTGTCCACGTGATGGCAGTACAACACTTTAATCCTTTCATCACAACAGGTGGAAAAAAGTGTGTGGCAATGTTGTTCAAGCACAGTCACCATTGCGTGAATTTACAATGGATGCTCAAACCTGTGGTAATGTCGTGGTCAATGCCCTCCACAGAGATGGTGGCGTTAGAAATGGAGTTTCCCTGCAGGTCACGTACAAAGCCCTTGACGCCACGGTGGACCTGAAAAACACGGCTGTATTTACCAATAAACCTAAAACGTCAACCATTAATTTTACAAAAAATGAACTGTGTGCCATTTAGTCAATTTCCTTTTTAAACGACGTTGAAAACATATTATCACAAGCGTACCTGCTCGATATAGTTGACCAGCGAGTCGCGGTTTTGCTCCCAGTGGGTTTTGAGTGTGTCCTCACTGGGAAACTTGTCGCAGCTCAGCTCCAAAGTAATTTCAAAGCAGTTGCTACTAAGGTAGTTGAAATCCTGCATTCCTGCAAAATTTAAATGAAGACATTAATTCTCACATAAATAAACGCATCAGAATGCACATCAGTTGCCTGATTATGATGATTTTCAGCAGACAGTAATGCCTCTGTGGTTTTAATGGGAGTCGTCCTGTTCATAAGCCTTTTTACATTTTTTAATGACATGACGAATCCTCAAATATTACTTAACGTTTGGTTATAATTATAGTACAATACATAATTTAGTGTTGCAATTGCTTGTGTCATCCACCAGATGGCACTAACAACTTAAATGGTAAATAAAATATCTTATTAGGATAATAGGATATTTTTTAATGAGATTAATAAAAAAAACATTTTATCACAAATCTCGACACCCCCCCAAACTTCCCATTCTGTCTTAATTATCCATTCATCCATCTTCAACCCCTTATCTGGAGCCGGGTCGCGAAGGCAACAGTCTCAGAAGGGATGCCCATACTTCCCTCCCGGGGGGGATCCCTAGGCCAGCTGTTCTCAGGCCAAACTAATCAATAATATATTAAATGGGGATCCAGCTGTCTTACCTCCTGGCACGCTATACCAAGCTCCTCCGTTTGTGATGCCATCCGTGAAGCTGGAGTCATCGTCGTTCTTACGGCAGGGGGGTCGGTCGGGGTCAGACATGACTGGGTTGTACATGGAGTAAGCCTTAGCTAGAGACTTGAATATCACATCATCTGGACTGGCGCTGTACTCGTGGGTGGAGCCTTGGAGGAGGAACAGAAAGAGCAAAGGAAGAATTAAAGGAGAATTAACTGAACACCTGCATCAGTGTTAGTAAAATGTGCAAACTGATCACGTGAGCCAGAGGAACACGACGACGCAACAAGAAAGCAGAGCGAGCTTCTGATTGTGTCTCCACATGTGTGTTGATGTACCAGTGCGGGTCTCGTCATACGGGTAGTTAGCCACCACGTCTCCTCCGTGCAGGTTAGCTGAGAGGACAAAAGGGATGTCCATGATCCAGTGGATTACTGCTTTTGTCTCTGGAGCCAGCTGCAAAGGAAAGAAGACCTGCGTCAGATTTGTCTGTGACGAAATTACTGCCTTATATGGTCATTGTGTTTAGAGAAAAAAAAGATATTTAAGATTGGACTTTATTATATAACTACTTCTATTGGTTAATCTATACCACATGTGTGAAACTCAAGGCCCGCGGGCCAAATGTGGCCCCTCCACATCATTTAGTGTCTACAAATACATGTAAACAGATTTTTTTCTGTGTAGCTGTAATATTTGTAACTGAGATTACATTGAGTTACATTTAGTTACATTTTTAAGTTACATGTGGCCTCCTTTTTTTTTGTCTGCATGTATTCTCATAGTTTAACCCCATAAATGGGGGTCAACTTTTTTGAGATCATTGCTCATTTCAGTCTTGCAGCAAAATCTTTTAAATATTTTTTTACATCTGGCACTTCGAGGACAGCCGTTATTCTGATGTGGCCCTCGGTGAAAATGGGTTTGACATCCATGATCTATACCAACAACAGGTGTCTTTTCATACCTTGGTGTTTTCATCTACAGCTTTCTTCATGTTCTGCAGCAGGTGGTTGTTGGCCCCGCCCTCACGCTCATTGATGTAGATGATGCGGTCCAGGTCGGGGAAGTTACGGTTCAGATCCACTCCCTGAGCGTTACTGCGGCCAACAAACCAATCCTTGATCTCCCCAGGCTGAGCAGGAACAGGAGACGACGTGAAAGCACACACACACACACACACACACACACACACACACACACACAGAAGTGAAGAAGTAAAAATGTTTTAAGTCAGTGTTTACCGTCCTCTGACCTTGATCTGTTAGGTGGATCTTGGTGGAGTTTTTTTTTTTTTTACTCTTGATGTGTAATCACCTGAAACGCGGCCTTCTCAAAGCCGTCGGGGTTCATGGAGGGCATGATGTGGATGCGGGTGCTGTGGATGAGGTCTATGATGGTCTCGTTGCCCTGCTGGAACTGGTTGCACAGGTACTGAGCCAGGTAGATGAGCAGCTCTCTGCCCACGGCCTCGTTCCCATGCATGTTGCCGATGTATTTGAACTCCGGCTCACCTGCAGGGAACAGAAACACACTAATGGTGAGAGGCTGAATGCAAACAACAAGTTGTGCGTCATGTGTGACTCTGACAGGAGCCGCTTTAGTCAGAAATCCAAAAGCAACCTTTCCTTTATCTCTTTTGGGCCGGGAGACGGCGGATAGGTCACGAGTAAATCACATTAGTCAGGGAAGTCAGTCTGACACACACACACACACACACACACTCTTCGACTGTAATGCTGTAGCTACACACTCCAGCAGTGACAAACACAATGACACTGAGAAGATTTAGGTTAAACAGACTTGAACAGAACTCCATTTGGACAATAACGACTGGGATTATTGAGTCACACTGACAGTCGCTGTTCTGCCTAAATCTCAATGGAGGGCAGTTCTCAGCAGTGACAGGTCTGGGATCTGATTGGACGACAGCACAGGCTTGCTGCTTAACTCCAGTGTATGATTTAAAATTTAAAACACCTCAAATGTGAGAATAAATGCATAAAAATGGCATTTTTTATAAAGATTACAATGTTCTCATTTTTGATTTATCTGTGGATTATTTTGCTATAATTTTTTTATTCTATAGAATTTTAGAAAATGTTAATCAACCACTATTTCTCACAGGGGGCATCTTAGTTTATTCTGTGTCTGGCAGGTTAATATGTGTCCCGTCAAAATAACAGTTCAGTGACACTCAGATAATTAGATGGATAAATAAAATAAATCATTTCAGGCATCTTTTATCTGCTCCTTAAGCTGCTGTGCTCGCTGCCAGAAGAAAAGACAAATAGGTAAAATATGACAGGAACACATTATCATTTATCTAACCCTAACATTTTGTTTATTACACTAATTAGCCACTCCCTCTCTGTGTACAAATAAACAAATACACAGTCATGGGAGAGATAAACAAATGAATAATTAATTTAATGAAGCTCTTTGTTTCTGTTCTAAACACTGAAGAACAGTTTGAGTTATGAAATGGAGAAGAGGTCCAGTTTTTATGGTGGCGGCGGGGGTATTTTTCTGTGTTTTTATTAATTTCCAATTCACTTAAATTCCTCCATGAAGCTATTTCAAAATATAAAAATAAAGTTCCCAACATACAGCTGTACATGGGCGTCATTTAATTTTCTTTTTAGCCATTTCAGCTAAAATTTCTTTGTATGTTTGATGTCACACACACACAAACACACACACACACACACACACACACACACACACACACACACACACACACACACACACACACACACACACACACACACACACACACACACACACACACACACACATACACACACATCTGGTGTTCAAGTTATTTTTAAACACTCTGGTCTCTGAGTCGCTGCTAATGATTTCAAGACTACAATTAACTCTTTCTGTCCTGATGTTGCTAAATGTGTTTTGACAGGCTTTCAAGGCACACACACACACACACACACACACACACACACACACACACACACACACACACACGCTTTGAAGTTCAAATGGCTCTGGCTAAACGAGTTTCTATCAGCTTCAAGGCATTACACAGACGAACGCCTTTCCTTTCTCCGACACGTGTGTAATGATGACTTTAAGATTTAATTGAGTGACTTTTAAAGTAATTTGCTGATGCAAAGCACATGGGAGAAGATTTAAAGATTATTTCTATCACTGTTAATTAATTCTTGAAAGAGAAACAAACCACTGAAAGAACACATCAAAATATCCTAAACCCTTTTGCAATCGACTGTCTTCTCTTTTTTATCTTCATTTATTTTCACAACTAAGCTTTTATTCTCTTGTACAACCACTACCTCTTATTCAAGGTGACATAAAAGTGTTCTTGGGAATATTTTACTATTTGACATGAGATCATTTCATATATAGAAACTGTGCTGGTGATTTTTGTGCAGTGTTTTTTTTTTTTTTTTTGATGGAAGACCGCATTCCAAGTACTTGAATTGTGTACATGTAAAGTATTTCATATGTACAAAAGCGTTGTTAAGTTTTGACATATCTGACTCAGATACAGGAAGACATACACAAAGAAAGGAGAAAACCATTCCTGACTAAACATGCAAAAATGTTGGGTGTTGTTTGGGTCTCGTGACGCTAAAGCGTAGGAGGAGTTGGCGTTTTGTTAGGTGTAAAAATAGAGAGTTGTTTACCTCAATAAACCGAGAAGCGTTTGTGATTCCAGAAAGCAAAAATAATGGATAAAATAAATTGGCGTCCAGTGTATAGTGATAAAAAATGTGGAATGAAAACTCTGATTATGTGTTGCAATTGTTGCCAAGTTAGAGAGCGGGTCTGGGTGTTGAACCTTCACCTTTTCCTGCTGCTTGAGTTTTATACAATACAACATGTTTTTGATAAGGGATCCTAAATATTCCGTGAGCTTGGGAAGGTTTTGACGTATTTCTCCTCTCTTAACATCTGACTGATTTCTATTTTCCACAGGTCAATAAAAAACATCAGAAGGTTAAAAAAAAAAAAAAAAAAAAACCCGCTGCGTCATTCTACGCTTTGTAAAAAGCTATCAGAAGCATCTGGCAGGTGATCAATGCGATCTCCTAGGTGACGGCGTCATAATGACCGTTGCCCTCGACATCACTGAGGCGGCTGCCCATTAGTTGTCTCAGTAATCGTGGTAACCATGGCGCAGGCAGGTGTTTGAGGAGCCACATCAGCTATAAGGCTGAGTAAATGCACTTTATTTCTGTCTGTCTCGTGTACACAAACACACACACACACACACACACAAACACACACACACACACACACACACACACACACACACAGATACATTAACAGCACTTTGTTAGCTTTGTGTCATCTGATACACAGAAACACAAACATCAGAGTCAGAGCATCAACAGAGGTCATGACATGAGCCGGGACTTTGACTCATACGTTACATGACAAGAAGTGATGTCACACAACATGGTCAGAACCAGAACTTTGCAGAATGTGTTTCATGCAAATTACAAAGAAATACAAACTGCAAGACATAAAATAGTGAGGAAACCAAAAAGGAACCGTGGATGCAGAAAAAATATACATCTTGAAAAAGCGAGAAACGGGAAAGAGGCTTCGATGGCGGAGGAAGAAGAGCAACACAAAGAAGATGCTGGCAGGAGGCAGCCAGGAGCAGGAAGCGTGCCTCATACATAATAAATGACCTCTGGCTTACACCTTGGCCTTTCTCTTCTGATCATCCTCCTCGTCATCATTTCCTGTTGGACTATTCCTCTTTATCCCTCTTTCTTTATATATTCCCATTTATCATTCTCGTCTTCCTCAGCTGTTTTTACCATCGGCCCAAACAACGCGTTGGTCCTGTAAGCTACTAAAACCATGTTTTTATGCTATATACTTCAAATGGAATCTGTGTGCATGCTCCCTGGGGGAATACACATTTCCTGTCATCTGAGAAAACAGTCCAGCATCTCGTCAACACAGGAAGGTTTACAGCATGTAGCATGAAACAGTGCCTCATATGGACCTTCAGACAAACACAAACCTGTTATGAGATAAGTTCTGTGCTCGTACCAGCAGCCTTGTAAATACGTTCCAGACACGCGAGTCGACAGAGTTTAGCCAGAGCCTTGTTTTCACCTCAGATTTGACCCAGATGTAAGGACTGAAAAAAGTATTTTTCAGATACTTTACTCGAATAGGAGTAAGAAAAAACACAGGACACAAAGTGACTCCATTCATTTAATCTCTATCAGCCCTACATGAGTCCATTTTTAAATCTACTATGGTGACGTCTCCACACAAAGGAACATCCCCTCATACCGAGTTCATTATTCAGCTACTGGGTAGTCTGGAGGTTGTGTTTGTTTGTTTGTGTGCCTGTATTTCAGCAGGATCATTTATTATTTATGCAAACTAATCATAGCACCAATGTGATTCTGATTTCCAGGAGTGGTCGTTTTATAAGGGCTAAGCTAACTGCTGTTATAATAAAACCTATAATAAAGTATAACTATAATAAACTATATAGGTGCAAAGAGGAAAATGAGCTTCCATCATTGAGAATTAACTTCAAAATGTTGAACGTTGTTTCTGGTTTCCATCATGGACATTAACATGTAACACATGTTTACACTCTGTCCTATAAGAAGCTACCTCAGTGTATAACAGATGGCTGCTCACTGACCAGACGTATGAGCTCACGACCATCATCCTCCCAGGCCGGCCAACCAACCAACCAACCAATGAACTGCCAGTCAGTTCAGTCCACTAAGCCGATCTGTCGCCCTGGCAACCGCTATTTCAGCCCCACCTTGGAGTTTCAACACATTGCGGGGCCAGATAAATTACAGCCGGAGCACCTGGAAAAGAATCTAAAAAATACTACTCCAGATGTCGGTGCACACATTCATCATTTCCAAAACCATCATCTGCCACTTCCTTCCAGTCGTCCTTTCCCTATCAGTCTCTGGAGCTCCTCTCCCTCTCTTTCCTGCCCCCACCCCCCACCCCGCCTTCTTTTTCTTGCTATGGATGTTTTGCTCAGCAGAGGTGGAAGGAGGCGAGAGGAGGGGGAGGTGCTGCCCCTGTTGGTGAGGCAGCAGCTTGGAAACTCATCTGGTAGTAATAAGTGCTCCACAAGGCTACTGTGACTCATGCCTTCGCATCCCGCCTCACTATTACAGGCTTATTTCATGTATCCGTGTGGTCATTACACTCTGTGACCACGAAAGCTGGAAACACACAACCTGTGTTTTCAATATATATACAGTGTGTATATACTGTGTATATATATATACCTTAATAACTAAACTGCCACGTGAGATATGCAATTAAATCACCACAAGCTCAGCTACATACAGTAATTACATTTATTCTTTAACGGCTCTGTTTTAGATTTATTTGGATGAAATTAATCTCCTCCTGCTTTATGTTGACGCTGAATCTCATCTGAAGAGAATCCTTACAGGTTTTGTGTGACAATGCTTCAAGAAAGAAGAATTTAAATCACAAGTTGGTCTCAGCTCTCGCATGTGATCGGTCTTAATGCCTGCAGTTGTTGTCAGGTGCTCATAGCTACACACTAAAGACACACATTCATTGTTAGCCAGTTTGCTTCTTGATGTATAGTTTTTGTTTTTTTTGATGCTGCGCAACCATTATTTCGTCAGGCTCAGCAGGGTCATCAGTCACCGCCACCACCCGAATATGGCTTCCAATGGAAAATTTCATCTTGTTGCTGTCAATCATTCTCTCCTCGAGGAGTGGAGCAGTCAAATATTTTGTCTTTTGTGACAGCGCAATCACATGTTCTTCTGTAACACATACCACATATCTAGCAGGTTTATCATATGTGTTTATCATATGTGCTTTTTCTTTCTACTTAGTAGTGATTTTAGAAAACAGCAATGGTGGTTGGTTGCCTAGTTGCCCGTGAGAAAAAGGCTCCCATCCCTGCTCCGTGCTATCTTCCAGTCTTGTCAGCAAGAAGGAGAATGATGGATAGAATCCCTGTTCATTAATAAACACAACTGCATAACCCCCACTGGGAATCAGGGGTAATTTGATATTCAGTTAAATGTTTAAGCTGTGGTAATTGCTGCCGCTTCTTCCGCTTTAGATTTCCAAATGACAGCCATAATTTGATCTAGAATTTTTTTTTTTTTATATATATTTTTTTTAAAGAAATCTCGGGATGATCACGCAGAGATGCTTATCAACCAGCAAAATGGCGGCTTTACGCGGCTGATCCCACAATCTATCATGTAGATCCTTTCTGAAGTGAGGCGTCGGGCCCTGCGTTCAGCGTCTCACACCTGCGCTCCTCCGCCGCGGATCTCCATCAGCCACATGTTTCTACCGCGTAAAGCTCCAAAACGTAAGAATAACCACCTCAGATGGCTGCTGATGAATGCGCAATGGTTTTTTGTGATGTATTTGTGTTACTACATGAGGAGGAGATTCCAAGGAACCCGGGGACAAAGAGAAAGAGAGAGAGGTGGGATGGGATGGGGTGCGCGTTCGTCGCAGTGTGAAGCTACAGTAAAGGGGTTTGCGTTTGCGTAAAAACTGACCAGGTACGTGCGTCCCAGGGTTGTCGGACATCTCCAACACCAGCAGCTCCCGGCCCTCGAAGCTCTCCCCGATGGTGTAGATGCGAGTGATGGTCGGGCACTGCAGCCACACGGACACCAGAGCCTTCCGCAGCTCATCATAACTGTGGTACTCGAAGGAAATCTCACCGTCGGTCCCGGCGGCGCGGACCAGGGCGACCGCCGCCACCGCGCCGAAGAGAAGTACCGAAAATAAGCGTTTCATTTTGATTTGTCCTATTTCCCCTAAGCCCTGTCTGTCTCCCTGCCCGCGGCTTGGTCCCAAGCCTTATCTCCGTGCTGCAGCCTCGCTCCGGGCTATAAATATCTCTCCGAGCGCGATGCGCTGCTGTACCTGAGCGCAGATTCTTTCAGAGTAAAGCTCGACAAGAGCGTCAGGACATTTACGCACATTTTTTCAAAATAAAAGTAGCGTCTCCAGAGAGCAACTGCAGGTGTCTTATCTGGATTTAGAAGATGAAGATAGTAAATTAAATAAAAACACTGTGTGTAGGACTTCAACAAAAACATATTTTGCAGTATAAACTGCTGAGACAATAAAACTCACATCCAAAAATGATTTATTTATTTTAATTCTAATTTCTCGGTTTCACGTTTATTTGCTTCATATTATTTTAATTACTTAATAATTTATACCTCCATAACGCTCCCATAAATTTTCTTATCACTTTTTTCTACAAAAGCAGCCATAAAGAGAATCCTTCCATTTTTAGATTTATGTGATAAAACTTTGATTCCACTCAACAGAATTCATTCAAAAATTCCACAATATTAATATTAATTTTTCCTGTTGTACCACATTAAAGTTTTTGACCGTTTAACGCTTTCTCAAATGGAAATATAATCAGTTCGGATAATCATTACTAGTTCATTCTTTATTATTCATTTTTTTATTAGTATATTTTTTTAATATATCAATGCAGTTTTTTAAACATCAATACATAAGGCAAAATCCTATCAGACAGTGAGAGACAAATCCTTGGGCGACACTTAAAAATCGTGAAACTTGTAATAAAAATGTATTCATGTATTCCTGTAATGTATTCCTTATTTTCCCTGTACTTTGGTCCTGCCTGACTTCCGGTTGGGCGCTTCCTGCTGCTGGCTTGATGGATCTGAACGCGTCGGATGGAGCAGCTGGGGTGTGTCCACACCGCAGGGCGGAGGAGAGGAGGTGAACCTCCAGTGCATACTCCATCCACTGATATCCAGATATATGTAAAAATAAATATATAAAATATACATCTTTATTCTAAAATGGAAGACAAAATACTGTAAGGGTCCCTTTTGTAAAAGCAAAATTCATTTATTAATTTTTATTTAAGCCTTATACAAAATAATCTTGAAGTGCTATCCATATAGAGTTTGTACATCCCGTCTCTCCAGTGAGGTGCAGCGATGGGATGCTCATCGAAGTCCTGGAGGACAAACTAAAGTGCTCAGACATTCAGAGGTATGAGAGGAAAAACTTCACAGCAGAGTCATTTGGTTCACGTTTTTCAATCAATGACCAAGCGACAATCAAAAGGAGGATGTTGATGGTTTTAGTCAGCCAGCAAGTGTTGACAGAAACATACAACAATACTTCTTTTGGAGAAAGGCACAGAAGTGGAACCAAAGCCAACATGTATTCTGATTAGGAATCAAACCACAGCAGTCCTGGCTCTGTGTAGCTGGAGGGCGGGAATAATTCTCGCTGTGACTGCAGATTCTTCCCTTCTTCAGTCAGATAAGTGTACAAACAGAGGATGGGGTGAGTTACTGCTCCTTCTTGTCCCCCTCCTTCTGAATGTACTTCTCGTACTGGCTGTCTGTCTTCAGCACCTTGTCCCACCAGGTGAAGGTGGAGGCGTAGTTCCCAACAAAGTTCATGTGGTGGAAGTCATGGAAACGGGTGCCGGCGTAGAACGGAATCAGGTGGAGAGGGTTCCAAGGTATGTCATAACCACTGAGACGGAGAAAGGAAACATATCAGAATACAGATTGATGTCTTTTATTGTCAAACAGCGTGCACTGTTCATTAAAGTTTAATGTCAACAAGAAAATAAACGAAAGTCTGACTTTTCTTACTAGAATTGTACAGCTGAGGTCTAATTGTATAAAATGTAATACAAGCAAAATGATTACAAGAGAAAATGCTGGCTAATAAAGAAAAAACGTGTTTATTAATCACATTTTTAAAGGATTTCTATCTCTCTTGTCACATATAATACATTGTTCATCTAGTTCGACTAGTCGAAAGATCATTTTATTTATGGTTAAGAACTATGAAATATTAGCGAACAAAATCTATTTTGAGAATTTCTGAAAGTTCTATAGATTGTAAAAAGCACGGATACACTGAGACAAAATTAAAATGAGGTTAAAATATTTCAAAATGAACTTGGAAATAAACTTGAAACCAACAAAATAACAAAAACACAGAGAGACCAGAATAATAAAATAAAACAAAAGGTAAATTTAGTGGCCTGATCAATTTAGAATTTGTAATTTTCTTTGTACCACAAAAACATGTCTGGTTCCTTCTAACGCCTTTTTTTTTCGTGGAAGAGCAAATGTAAAGATGTTCTAGTAAAAAGAAGGCAGTGGTTCAAGAGAAGAGTTCTGTCACCTTTAAATATCTGATGTTCTCTGAGGCCCTCTAGCGGTCCAACTCACCACTAACAGTTAGGATTTCTTATGCAACTGTTTTCTACTGTAAACTGTGACTCTGTCCCAAACATTAAAAATTCTTTCTTGCATCTCATTAGCAAGAAGAAAAAAAAACATTGACAAACTATGGAGGGTGTTGTTGTCCTACCTGTGGACATCGATGGTCTCCAGCAGGCGGAAGGACACCCAGGCCCACAGGAAGAACACATGGTTACAGAAAATCATGATGCCGATAAAGAAACCAGCACCCAGGATGAGGGTCTCAGCAGGATGAGCATACTCTGCCTGCATGCCAAAGGGAGCCTGTGGGATGGCAAACAAACTCATGAAGACGATGCTTGTGTGTGTGTATGTGTGTGTGTGATCACTGTAACAGATGTAGGACTAAAACAGCATACATTAGCTTTATTTATCTTATGGTGTTATACTCACCGTGAACTCGTGGTGGACTTTGTGGATGTATTTGTAAATTCTGCGGTGATGCAGCAGGCGATGCAGGAAATAGTGCCAGGTATCTTCAATAACAGCACAGCCAAAGCACTGAGCTAGGATCCACGGCCTGAAGAGGAAAACACGACACGTGGGTCAGTTGTCGCGAACTTTTGTTATTGTTTCTTTGTTCAGAAATAAGAGTAAGGGTCAAACTAACACGAGGCTTTTAGGTGTTATTGTAATTCCACTGACCAGCGTGGCATGGAGTCCCAGTCGTAAGGGATGTTGAAGAACTCCGTGAAGTAGTAAGTCCCGCAGATCAATGGCAGCTGGATGCAGAAATGATTGAAGAGCAGCATCTTGAAACATCTCCACTGTTTCTCCCAGGTCTCTGGTTTGTCCTGCACACACACACACACGCAAATGCACAGTGGCAAGGTCTGTTAAAAAAACGTATTGTTGATTTTTTTTAAAATCACAATTGCCAACGCTAAACGCAAACCTGTTGGATCTTGTATTTCTGCATGAAGGGCAAGAACTGGAAAAGGAAACCAGGCAAACAGAACAGGAAGTAGATGAACTCATGAACGATGAGCGAGCCCCAGGTGGCGATCTGAAACTTGGTGTAGTTGTCCAACATGTAACCCCAGGCATGTTTCAGTGAGGGCTGAAACGGGTTTTCTGGCAACACTGCATCTACGTACTCCACCGCCAGGAAAGCGGAGCTCAAGATATCTGCTGTGCGATTCGCCTCCATGATGGTCAACGTAAGACGGCTGCACGTCCAGAGAGACGACTGGGAAACAGGAACAGTGTGTCACACATAAAACATTCCCACAGCAGCTTCAGGAGGGCAACTCAGACTCCCAATTATGAAAAACCTATCTTGCTATAACAAATATAGAAGGTTCCTTATAAAATTTATTTCAATTATTTTACTGACATATTAAAATACTCCTGCATTTACATGTTACGATACTGCAATAAATATTTTAATGATGCATTTTATTAATAGGGTCTGTTACTTTATGACTACTAATTTGCTAATAATTATGCATTAGCTATTAGAAATGTAAAATCTGAATCTATAAATTAACTAGTGTCTATATTACTCATAAACCTATTTTAATCACCTATTTTAATAACCTTTCTATCATATGACTGAACAATAACTGTGCATAAGTCTGTGCATAAGTTTTCCGACATACATGATTTGGATCATTATATTCGAACGCAGAATCGCAGTTCACTACAATTTCACCACTAATTTAACTAATTTTCAGCTTTGATTAAAACCTCTTGACATTATGTCAGACGATGAAACACACCTGGATATTTATCTTTCAATTTGACAAATTGAAACCTAATATTCACTCTTTCCAAAGCTCAAATTGATAAACAACGTTTTAACTTTGGAAAAATTCAGCTAAATAGCTTATTTTAGCTAAAAACAGCAATAAACTCTCACCTTCCTGCGGAACGTCCGTCTACCTGAGCCACAGGCGGCTGGACGTATGTACGCGGAGATCGAGCGATCTGATTGGCCGAAAGGAAAGGAGACTGACGTCCAGGGGCCGGACGTCATGTCTGATTGGTTCGCGGGGTGGAGCGATTATAGTGAGACTGTCGGTTTCTAAAGCAACAGCCAATCAGAGTTGAGACAGAATTGTCGGTAGGCGTGACTCATACTGTACGTGTGGCTTCATCCCTAATTTACCTTATACAATAATAACTCCAACGTCACAACCATCGTTGACAATTTACTAGCGTTCAAACAAAAAAAAGATGCGACATATTAGATTTAAAACATGAATTATTACACTAATATAAAACCCCACAAAACTGGTTTTATTTAGTAAGTAATACAGTAATAATACATCTCTATGTCTTATGTATGCTTGCTGACTTAAGTTATTGCTTAAGTTTTCAAAATATATTTACAGATAAAAATTATTTAATATTCACAAATATTATTCCTAAATATTACTAAATATGTAATTGCTGCATAAACATTGAAAGGCTTCTCCTTACTTGTTTACCACACAAAAAGGTATTATTGTAAACTATTGTTCTGTCTTAGAAATAACTAATTTCAGGTAGATGTGTAATTAAAAATATTTTTGAAAGTAGAGTACTTACCGCTAATTAGAATATTGAAAATGTAATGAAATAGTAATTGTTCAGTACTATTATTATATTATTTTTATTATTATTTGTAGTAGTAGTAGTAGTAGTATTGTTATTAAAATTATATTCTATTTCAACGTTTTACTGATTTTGAAAAATTTAAAAAAGCATTATATAATTTAATAGCTTTAAATACAAGAAGCATATTTATTAATGATAATATAAAACAAGTAATTAAACATTTGCAAAGTCATAAGCCTACATGACATTCCTCAATACACTGACAAGAAACAGCAATACCAGTTACTATTAGAACAACTTTCAATATTGAAGGAGAAGGAAGAGAAACAGATCGAAGAAAATCAAGATGGACAGGAGTTTTGGTCACACAAACAGAGGACAGGTTAGCAAAGTTGTCAAGATAGACAGAAATTAAGAGACATATTGAAATTGGCACATTCATAGTATGTCAGGGTGTGCAGTAGTAAATAGGGTTGCTACACCAAGAGAGAGAAAGGTTCTGCTGAAGGAGAGGTTAGAGTCGTGGACCATGCAGTGAGTTCAGGCTGTTGTCGTCGTCACTAGCGGTTACAACCACAGCAAAGATGGCCGCCAGGTGACAGTAAAGCACTGGTCAATCCAAACGTTTTCTCAAACAACTTCTCCTTCGATCTGTCACTGTTTTTGGCAACATGAATGAGGCTTCTCTTTATTACAGTTCTGAAGAAATGTACATGTTCTGTTCTGTCTGCTTCCACCCGTCTTAGAATTTACGTAGATTAACCATGACAGATTTACAGTCGGCTCTGTCGTCTGATGTTTCTTCATTCCAGAACAGAGGTGCAGAGTCAAGAGTCCAGCTGTGCTCGGTTTGGTAACAGTACTCAAGATATAAGAAAAAGGGAGAAAAGAGGGCAGCAGGGGTGTAGCTGACATTCAGGCCACACTGCAACACTGTAAAAGGACAGAGGTCGGACAGAGTGCGTTCATGCGGCGTCGGACCACCACACAGACTCAGATGCACACAAACACACATGCTCACATGTGCAAGCAAAGGAGCACCATTAAAAGCAAGCACGCACGCACGCATACACACACACACACACACACACACACTTCCAGACACACACACTCTTAATGACAGAAGCAAAGGAGAAACAAAGATTTTAGTCTAAAATGGTCCTTCTCTCCCATAGATTAGTTTAGTGGTCTCACTCAGAGCTGGTTCATGTTAACATTCTTAATGTTAATGTAACTTTGCAGTTCTGGTAGCTTCATATCAGTAGCATTTCAATGGCACTGCAGTCGCACAGCGGTGCTTCAAACTGGTGTGTCCAGTTGCTGCGTTGGTCCTTCCAGGAAGGGATTAAAACGCAGGTTCGATCCCCAACCCCAACCCCAAATTGGTTAAGGCTCCCCCTTTGAGACGAGTGCAAACATCGTCACCATCATCATCCTCCTCAACAACAACAATCTTGTTACTTTCTCAGTCTCCATCAGCGCCTGTGCTAATGCTGCCCAACATCGAAGCATCGGCACCAGAGACAGATCCAAGATCAGTATTCAGCAGGAGAACACATTCTGCTCAGCATCAATGGCAGGTGTCAAGAGCCGGGTGTCATAAGGGCTTGTCAATCACAGTCACACCTATAGAGAGGGAAAAAAACATCATTAATATCATAGCATATATTCCAGTTGCTGCATATGCTGCTGCTTTTAGTACTATTTGGATATTTGTATTCTTAATGCCTATTTTTTTTTCCTCTTTTGCTCTTACGCTTTTATCCAATGTCCAATTTCATGTAAAAATGAAAATCCTAGAGCTACAAAATTAAGAGAAATGAAATAACAGCTAGATACCATTTTACCATCAGCTGGCTCTGCAGTATTGTTCTGTAACGTCTAAGTTTGTAATTACCGTAATCCCTCGCTACTCGCGGTTAATGCGTTCCAGGACCACCCATGAAAAACAAACTTCCACGATATAACAATGAACTATCTACTGGTAATTTAAATGTTTATGAACCCTCCTAATACTGATATTAAACCACCTTCTATCTGTATTACTTTTTCCCACACTCTTACCAATCGTTTAAAACAATTTTGTATTAAAGAAAAGTGTTTCTTTAATACATAGAAGTGCGCGGCATTCCATGAGTCTCTGAACACACATGGATGCTGTCAGCCAATAGCCTGCATGTACGGCATCATGTGACTACCTACTAAAAATCCGGATGTAGTGAAGCCGTGCATCTTGAAGCGCGAATAAGTGAGGGATTACTGTATTAGTAAAAATAAGTTTGTATAGTTTATTGATGACAGTAAATCATGTAATTAATCATGCATTAACCACGTAAAAATCTTTAATCAGGATTGATATTAGCAGAAATGTTGATTCCATGTTCACACCTGCATAACTGCGTCCTGTGCTCATGCAGGTCGGCAACAATGTCCATTTGTCCGAGTTTGGATTGTAGAACTCCACAGAAGCCAAATTGCAGCTGCCATCATCTCCTCCCACCACATATAGCAAGTTGTTTACAGCACACACACCTGAAAACACACAAAAAACACAGACTGGTAAAGACACACCTATCATCTGGGACGGCAAAAAACATCTCAGGTATGGGGGGCGTCTTACCCGCATTACGTCGACACATGTTCATGTCGGCCACCTGTCGCCAGCTGCTTGAGGCTGGATCGTAAACTTCACAGCTCTTCCTGACCAACGGACCATCATGCCCCCCCACGGCGTACAGTAACCCCTTTAACACACCCACACCTGAGGAAGACGTCGGACAGAAACCAAAAAAAAAAAGATTTGAACAGCTGGTCAATCATACAGTGTGTTGTTTTCATTCATAAATCTGTGACAATGGTTTGGTCCATTTTGATGTGTAAATATTTAAAAATATAGAAGAAGGAGCATCCATACAGACACTAACACACACACACACACACACACACACACACACCTGCTCCACTGCGTCTTGTGCCCATCTCTGGAATGTAGCTCCACGCGTTGCTTTTTGGATTGTAGGCTTCTACTGTGCTCAGACACTGCCTGGTCGCTCCATCATAGCCTCCAACTGCATACAAGATCCCTGAAAAACATTCAGAAATGTATGCAGGTCAGCGCTTTGAATGAGTGTGGTACAATAACGAAGACCATAACACAAATACGATCAAATATAATAAGGCAGCCATGTGAGGAATAAAAGTTTACAAAGCAGAAAAACTGGGGAAAGTTTTAAAAAACTAGCTTATGCACTTATATGGTTATTTTATTTATCTATTATCTATATTTATTTTTTCCAAAGTTCTTCCTGTAAATCATCTCTTTAATCCTCTGTTCAGTGTTCCAACCAATGTTTGCTTACACTATTAAGTGTTCTCTAGTCTGGGTAGGATTATTATCTACTTCTAACAACTTTTATAATCCCGTGTTTCATGGTTACAGCTCTATGTGTAACAAAGAGTGTAACAATACATTTAACGCCATGTGCAACAAAGCTCAGAAGCGTAAAACTATTGAAGAAAGCGTCTTCACCACTGACGACGCCTACTCCCACACTGCTTCTTCTGGTGCTCATGGGTAACACATGAAACCACTCGTCTGTCTTGGCATTGTACGCCTCGATAGTTGACAGTCCTGCAAACACACAGAAAAAAACACTTAACAGTAAAATCATGCATCTCACTGTTTCTCTTTGCAAAACATATTAAAGTCCTGGAGGAATTCTTGGCCTTAAAGAAACGATAAATGGCGTAACATCCCGCTCTGTACCTGTGCTGCCGTCAAAGCCCCCCACGGCATACAGGAGGCCGTTCAGCACGGCGGCCCCGAGCGTCGATCGGCGGTCTTGCATGCTGCTCACACTCGTCCAGCGGTCCAGCATCGGGTCGTAGCAGTCGACTGTCCGCACACGCAACGAACCGTTGAAACCGCCGACCGCGTACACACACCCACTGACGTACACCACACCTGAGGCCACAACGCAAGAAATGCAGACGTGACACAAGCGTCTAGCTTGTCGGCTGAGGATGACGCGGTCCAGTTGTTTCACACATCGCTGGTAGGGGCACGGTTCTATTTAATGAACTAAATATTAACACATCTTCATTACCCCTTAACTGTGATACTCTTTTCTGTTTTTGAGGTGTCCCCCACCTGCTCTGCACCTCCTGGTTGGGAGTTCGGCCACCTGGTACCATCGCTGCTCCTCAAAGTCGTAACACTCCACGCTGCGGATGGCCTTGGGAGCCTGGCCTCCAACCACAACCATCACCTGAGCAGAAGAGGAAAGAGCAGCGGCGTTACACGAAGGACGACGAGTAAAAATGAAGTCCTAATGAGTAAGCAGAGGTTAAGTGGACACCTTAGGGCAGCAGGCTGGCGTTCTCATGCGTGTGCGCGCGGTTTTCATCAGAGCCCTTTGGTCTGCTGGGAGCAGGTGGTACTTCATGGCTTCTATCAGGTAGTCTTTACACGCGCTGCTGTTCTTAATCAGAGACTCCTCCTCCACTCGCTAACACAACCAGACAGCGACAGAGGACGAAGTTAATATTTACAATATTTAAACCTTGTTGAATCTTTTCAATGTGAGATTTATTTATGACATAAAAAACCCCACTTTTCCTAAAAAGTGAAACACATCCCACACTGTCTACACAGTCGCTAACGTCTTATTGACTTGTTGCGTTCTTTTTTACAAGAATAGAGGGGGGAAAAAAGAAGCTACAATGAAAGCAAACAGTACACAGTGCACAGACGGGACATTGTCTTCATAATAACCTGTCTGTGGGAGGGAAGCAGCGGCTACATTCACTGTGAGGATGTCAGATTCACAAAAGAAGCTGAGCTTTGCTCTGCTTGCTTGTACTGAGCCGTGTTGATGCTGGGAATTTTACAACAGGAGCATGATTAAAATCTGAATCCTGCTTCCACTCCAGCCAGATTATAGTACTCTTACACTTAGGATTCCACCTTGCACTTCATCTCTATTTTCATTATTAAAAATATATATCAATATATCTCATGAAAAACACCAGATTGAGAAAACTGATTTAAAATTTTGCGTGACCTTTTCTCCTTTTTGATAAAGAAACAGTGAAACACTTCCACTGATATAATCTTTCCTTGTCTCTTTCTTCTCTACCAGGACAGAAACGTTGATAAAAATGTCAGTTTACTCTCAGTATTTACTGTACATTTTTTTGCAGGCTCATCCGTTTCACTGGTAGCAGAAGAAAACTAGTTTGGCCACATCTGCTGTAAAATGGATGCGTAGCGACATGTAGTCCCACCTTGCGATACACCAAGTATATATTTAACGAGACTGAGTGTTGAAACAAAAAAAACTGGCACAGAGAAGCTCCTAAAGAGCAGAAATAAGTCCAACTGGTGATATTATAGGAAAACAAATGACTTCTTCTGCAGATCTTGGTCCAAATATAAAAGCAAATCAAATCCAATTTGAAAAGAATCTTATTTGTGCCACATTGAAGTAAAGGAAATGACAACTGACACTCCTACCTGCACCAGGTATTCTCTGGAGAGCAGCGGCAGGCGAACGTGTTCCATCAGGTGAGCCAGATGTTCTTGGCGAACATCTTTGTCGTGGTTGACCCAAGCTATCACCGCCTCAAAAACCTGCAGTTAAAGCAACCAGGCAAACTTGAATCACATCAGTTCGTTCACGCTGTCCTTACCTGAGCAGGCTGAGTGGGGAGGAGTGTGTGTTCACCTTCTCCTCCGTGGGAATGGTGAGCTTGTCACTGGCAATCAGACTGGACACTTGATCCATGCCCAAATTGAGGAACTCTTCGCTGCCCACCACCTCGGTGAAATGTTGCTCTGTAAGGGAAAAACAATGAATTTTCCCAACTGTATTCCTCAACATTTTCATTAATAAACCTGCTCTCATTCTGTCTACTCCACCGTCCCACATCTGCACGAGCGCTTTTTTCGTCGAGCAACAAGAAGTGTTCACACACGTTCGGAAATAGTGCTTGGTACACACACACACACACACACACACGCACACGCACAAACCTGCATAGCTGTTAGCCTGCGTGAGGAGCTGAGAGCAGGCATGTAGGTCAGCAAAAGCTCGTATTCCCAGACAGTTGGATGGATGAAGCTGAGAGCTCAAGAACTCGCAACATGCTTTCTTCACCTCGTTGAGTTGGAGCAGGCCTGCTGCAGGGAGCAATGCCTGTCATATACACACACACACACACACACACACACACACACACACACACAATAACATGCATGAAGAAGAAGTTTCGGTTGTGCATCCCACAGGTAAACTATATCACGGGCGTGACAGGTGGGTTCAGTGTGTAGAGACGCCATATTTATGCTACCTACCGGTAATCACAGGTTCAATCATTCAGATTGATGTATTTCCTTATATTTCTGTAGTTTTCTAGAGCGAGACATAAAAGTGTTCTACTTACAGAGCTTGTCTTTTTTAAAGTTAAACTTTTAAGAAACCGGTAAGAAGTTCTCTAACACTGATTTCACTTTTAGTTTAATCTCTTCTAATTCTCAAAAAGAATAAGGAATGCATGAGGTGAAAAGTTTCCTGAAAAAAGGTGTTTAACACACAATCAGGATGTAATGTTTGAATTAGATATTCACCTGCACGTTATCCTCTGTGACCTGGATCTCTGCTGTGTAGATGTAGTCTACCAGCAGACCCAGAGTCCAACCATCCACCTCCTTTATCCTCACTCGTTTCGCCCGGCTCTCTGCCATCTCGCCTGAAGGTAAGAAAGTTACAAATCCATCATCACAACACATCTGAACAGTAAGGAGGAACCCACACTGCTTTAAAACACAGGATCCAAACCGAGATTCTAGAAGAGAGTCCTCACCTGTGAACATAGCATGGAAGTAGGGGCTCCCAGCAGCCAGAACCACCCTGTGAGCGGTGATCTCTACGTCCTCCGCCACTATGGTCACGTCACACAACAAGCTCTGGCTGCACAGACATTTAAAACGTGGCGATGTGACAGATTAAAAACTGAACAGTGGAACAGAGAGGGTTTAGGGGGGGAAAAAAAACAGACATAAAATAAATCCTTCACCTGCGCAACTCGTTCATGACTTTAAAGGCCTTCCTCATGTGTCGAGGGTTGAGGGTGACGGGACCTTGTCTCTCCACTCCATCTTCTTTATCCAAAGAATGTGGACAAAGTCTGGTGCAGCTGACAGGGACAGAAACACGTAAGCACAGAGAATAACTGAATACACGTCTAGAAGATCAGATTCCAGTGAGATGGTGGCAGGTTTGTTGCTTTCTTTCATATTTTAACTGCATAACAAGATATGTGAATATAGCTGCTGCTTTATTTATGAGTGCATTATGTTTTAAATATCACAAATGAGCAAATCTAGAACCACAAGTTTCTTTATTTGAACCATATAGTTGGGATATGAACTTCCTTGTGCTCAACACAGCAGATGTGAGGGTTTTACAGTATTCACAGTATCGCAAAAATAAGTATGGCATGTAAAAAAAATATTTTTTTCTAAGGTGGAATGAATCCCCTTTGTATTGCAACGACTTCATTTCATTTCCACGACCACGACAGAAAACAAGGAAACTCTTCCGGTGGCTTTATCTACATCAGCATCTGTCGGGTATGAGGTCAATCTGGTCTTTTGTCTTTAAGGGAAGCGAACACCAAAACCCCAAAAATATGCATAAACACGCTCCAAGAGGGAAAGGAAACAGGTCATGCGGGGTGACAAGGATAGAGATGATTAGTACATGACAAATGTTGCAGTAGCATGAAACCAATGAGTCATTTGTAGCCATTTCTAACCGTGAGATTTCCTTGTGGGCCTCCAGAGGTTTCAAACTACAGGATTTGGTTTAATCTGCTGACATTTTCAACTATTGGTTTGCTTCCACCAAAATGGAATACTCTGTACCAAAATTAAATCTGGTAACTTGCATGTCATGCAGATAGTTTAAAGAAGGTCACTACATAAATTTTGTTAATCTCCTTTCACTGATGAGTGTAATAGAGAAGAATATAGAAAGAAAGAAAACTACCTGAATAGGCTGGTATGACTTAAAGTGGTTCATTTAAAAATCACACCTTTATTTAGGAAGCAGTATCATCTGAGCTTAACGTAAAGGAATAATTAAAGACTTTTAATGGATGTCTTCACCACAGAAAGAGTAAATAATAACTCCCTAACAAATCAATACACCTAAAGAACACAAACCAAAATGAATGCAGTCAAATGTAACTTTTTTTTAATGCAAGAAATACAATTTTATGGTAGATCAAGTAATATTTTACTGCTGTAGCAAAATGGCTGGAAGCTAATTTGTACAGGGTTCGTTTGATGGTTCCCAACCAAGGTGTTAAAAGGGTCACATGACAATCCTGATGGGTCAGAGCACTTTTTAACTTGGCTTTTATGTGGCGGTTGATGTTGGCAAGGTTAAAAAGCTCCCAGATTGCCCTCTGTCTTATTAATTCACAGTCTGAGTTACCTGCTAGTTTTTAAATCTCTCTATTGTAGGTCACGCAACAAGCATTTTTCTCAAATAAAACTATACTTCTACTGACCACAGCCCTGAATGAACCGCTTGAGCTGCTCTGACCTGCTGCAAACGTGATGCATAGCCAGACACCAGGTTCTGGCAGCGTTCCTGAGGAATCTGAGCCCACGCCTTATGGGAAAAGGTCTCCGATTTTGTAATATTCCTGGTTTAACTGGTTTCAATCAGGCAGCTTTTTTGGGCAGTTTAGAAAAATCCAGGTCTTCTTCTAAAACTAATCCTTATTGGAGATTTGGGTTGGGGATCTTTGTCCTTTATGGAACTAGAGAGGTCGAGGTGTTTTCTCTACATGCTGCAGGTTTCCAGTGTTACAGAAAAATTTGAAATCTCTGAGGATTGCCGAGCCACCGCTTTTCTTTGCTGTACGTAGAATGTTCCTCATAGAAAATACAGGCAAACCAGGCTAATTTTTCCCCCCTTTAAAAAGTGGGAAAAGGGGCCCTCAAAAAGTCACTCATATTTTTATTTCGCAACTTCAGCTATAATCCGAAATAAACCTTCTATGAAAACTTATAACAGCACATCTCAACCCCAGACCACTTCCCTAAAAGAACAGGAAGTAATAAAAAGGGCAGAAAAAGAAGCACTTGGAATAAACTACGGATAACACCGATAGAGAGAAGATGGTGATAAAGGAGGATGATGGCCCACCTCAGAGTCTAAGGTTGCCACTCAAAATATGTCTCAGTCTTCCTCCTACATCCATTGGTCCACATGGGGAATATTATGGAATATTATCCCAAAACTTCCGTGGCATAGCTAGATGGTGTTGAGGTACCAGAATGACTTTCTGGGTCAGAAGTCATGAACTTCTTTCAGACAGGTCATGTAAATTTAGGCCTTAACAGACAGAAATTTGTCTGTGAATGTCTTGTGATATCATTTGGTTTGCAAATGTGTGGTATTATGGGATTGGATCATTTTGAGACAGCAGCACTCATTAAAAGAATCACTGATTACAGATTGTGAGGGGGGGGAAAAACCTAAACATTCATACTAAATCTACTGAAACAGACCTTGTAAGACTTGTTTTTTTTTGCAGGCAGCTGCTTGAATAGAACATGATACCAGTAAACATATAATGAATAATGACTGAATCATTTTCCTTCCAACTGTACATACAATTTACGTCTCCAAGCACAATCACATGGTCTTTGTTTTCTGTCACAAACACACCCACACACGGCTGTTACAGCAGTCCACATGTCATGAAGACAACACCTCAACAAGATCGGAGCGTTCAATCACAACCACCAATCTCTCCGGTCGGCCGCGGACAGGGTTCGGTCTCATCCCGCCGGCAACCGGAGCGCCTTCCCGGTCAGCGAGCTGCCACACCGGCTGGCCGCTGTCTTTGTCAATGCGGCACCATCAGTCACCGGGAAACGTCAACACACACACACACACACACACACACACACACACACACACACACACACACACACACACACACACACACACACACACACACACACACACACACACACACACGGATTCTCGTACTTACAGCGGATGACTGTCCATGATTCCGGTGTTATTCAGAGGCTGAAACCTTGACCCAACGGCATGCACCATTCCATATCCACAATGTCGTCTGCGAGGGGTCTAAATTCTAGCGTGAATCGCGGTGGTGTTCCGTCCGGAGGCAGAGAAACGGGCTGACGGCAGCCCCATTAAATCAGGCTGCTTCATATAATAACAGCCCGACTGCGGTGACACTCAGCGCGAACACATTGCGATTCAATCCGGCGGCTGTACCCTGCGGACCGCTCCTCCTGTCGGCCCCGGACAACGCTGAGGAAAGGAGCAACCCACCAGCGTCCAAAAAAAGGGGCTTATTAGGCTGGTCTTTCTCCCTCACCTCCCTTCCTCCCCCCCTGGGTGTATCTGGGTGCGAGCGGCGGGCGGACGAGGATACCTGTTATTTTCCAATCGCTGATTAAAACGCGCAAACAAGGACAAGTCAGCAAAGACGGTCCTCTGAACAGCCAAGGAGTCCCTCAAGAAAACACTGTCTCCCTCTAGCGGTGGAAGACTGACAGGACGCCAGAGTGAGACGGGCTCATGTTCACCTCAGTGAACGTTTTACTGGTTTGGAACGAAGATAAGAACATAATTAAACCAAATCTAAGTTCATGCAAACCAACAAATTAATATTAAAGCTGGAAAAATGTCAAAAACAATAACTCGCCAGTAGTCTGGACTGGTAACATATGATACATTAATAGCACTCAGCAGCAATGTTAGAATACAACTGATAAATAAAATAATAAATAAAACTTTTATCTTATTCTGTACTATCTCTTCCCATTTCTTCATCTTGACTTGATTCATAACTAAATGTTATTTTGTGTGTTATATTTCTGCAGTAACTCAGTCCACCAGGGCTTCATTTAGGGTCTGGAGGGTGACTAGTTCAAATCAAGCGAGGACCAAAGTATGCAGTGTGAACTGGTAGCTGGATCAGTCCACCACCTGAGCACTACCGAGGTGCCCCTGAGCAAGGCACCGGACCCCACAAGCTAATCCAATGGCGCTGTTACGTGGCTGCCTTTCATTCCACCATCTCTCATGTCGTACAGGCCTCTTTAAATCATCTTTCAATCGTCTTTTAAATACAAGGATGCTTCTTTTCTCATACCAAGAGCCACAGAATTGCTTTGTCAAACACTAGTCTCCAGTCCATCTGTGATGATTTGTGGTTGGGTGTGATGTCAGTGGAGGTGACAGCTACAAAATTGTGGGGAGCGCGTCTGTGATGGTGAAGACACTGAATACATTAGAGACAACCGGCTGTCAGGAGGCTCGGCCATCTGTATTCAGTCCCATCAGGAATCAAAGTGAAAGTGACAAGGGATTAAAGGTGCCAGTAGGTTATGTTTGTTGCATTATTAAGTCAATTTAGTGGGAGGCATTTTGAAAGCGATGCTTTTTCAGCTCAGCACTCCAATAAATGACCAAAAAATACTAGAAAATATACTTCAGTGACTTAGTTTTACTTTTCCAAAGAAATGCATCCACTTAGAAGTGACAGAATATAACAACGGTCAAATTTAATTTGGTTTTTTTTATTCTGTGCTCTGTAAATGCTCATTTACTTTCCACAAAATTAGACTCAACTTTTCTCAGTCGGTAAATGTCATCTTCAAGTGCAGACTGAGATAACAATATTGACAGGTTCTGAGTCACAAGATGCATTACACAATCATCCTGACTGGCCGGCGTGATCTCCATGACTTGTCAGCACATGATCTATGAAACTGGGCTCTTTAAAATTGAACAAATAAAAGCTTGACCCTGTGTTCATTTAGAAACCTGTCAAAATAAATTCTCAGCGCAACAAAAACACAAACAAGGCTTTGAGCAAGATTCAAAAGAATCACTTTAATTTTTCTTTTCAGTAAAAACTTGAACAAAAATATTTACATACAAAATACTGAAAAACAGTTGAAGCGAGTAGTGATGTGGTTGTTTAGATACAGTAACATAACTTCAGTCCTGTGAATATTTGCACAATCGCAGGCTTCAGTCTGTGTCTCCCAATTCCAGTTCAACATCACATTCTCAGTGCTGGGAAATATCATATAATGGAAAACTAACCCAACCATAACCTTTGGTGTTTTAGTTGGGTTTTAAAGGGGCAGGGGGCAGACTCGCAGACGCCTGCTCCAGAAAGGCCAGGGGTCCAGGAGGGGGAAGGTCTGAGGGCTTGCGGTGCTGAACGCTAACATCCTCCAGTACTTGTTGCCAGTGGTGCAGTTTAGACAAGTGCTTCTGAACCAGTAATTCTTTCCTCTGTAGCTCATTACGTAACTCTGACACATCCTGAAGTGAGAAAATTAATGCAAGAGAGAAGAGACGAAACACATTAATGAATAGAGATAATTATCTAATACAAACACTGATGAATGCCACAGATCTAGTTCAACAACAAAAATACAATCTCAATCGTAACCTTGGATACGACTCAGATAATGGTTCTCAAATGGATCAACAAGTCTGCTTGGTGCTTAAACAGATCATTTTGGAGAACATGAGAAATATAAAGTGGATAGGAAGAGGAGACAGCCTCCTATCTGTCAGATAAATGACAATTCAAGTAACAATAAATTACCTCTTTGACCACCTGCTCTGGTTTCTGAACAGATAACTGAAGCCTTTTCTGTAAAAAGAAGCACTCTGTTTGTCGAGCTACGTCCAAGAACTTTTGTATACACTGGTCCACACCTGCAATCACAATACAGATAAAACTAAGTTACAATTTTATTTGAAATTCACTAAAATGACCATGGAAAATGTGAATAGCGTCACCCACCAGTTCGTATTTCCTCCTGGTCAGTCCCGTTGACATAGTCTTGGCTTACAAGCGATGCAAAACAGGCCTGAAGAAAAAAAGAACAAATATCATCAATAAACTGTAATAAACCATAGTTTTTTGAAGATTCCATACACTGTAATAAAGTAAATGTCTAAAATATGTCATTTTCCAGATATTACATGTTGCTGCAGACTTGAATCTTCTGCTATGAACATGGAGGCAAACAACAGTGTACTGCCTACATCCCACCATAGTTTAAACTGGAACTACTGGACTGATTCTAACAGTAAAAACGTAACATATAATAATACTAAACACCATGTCTCCAAACATATATGACTGATTTATTTTCCAAACCAAAGAAAACACTTTCTCTATTTGGAAACAGCTGGAAAACCTCCTCTCTCAGTAACAACTACAACCACCTGATTTAACACTGGGCCACAATCCCATAAGATAACATCTGGTGATTCCACCTGAAGAGGATTACTAATGTAGTCAATACTGATTGAGAACACACTCCTCACTGATGGTATAAAATGTTGTTCACAACAGCTGTGTCACCTGATTTATTTCTGATACTCTGCGTCTTTCACATTTACTGTTATGAACTAGTTTTGTAGGATATTACTTTTGCACAAAGGAAGGCACGGCTGGGTGTCATGTTGAGGCACCTTTCTTTCGACTTGTTTTACTTTAAAAGCGTTAGAGGGAGGGTTGGTGATCGTTTGCAGGAAAACAACAGGAGTCGAGCTGGAACCTCAGGTGTGTTGCTAGCCTTTAGCTAGCTTTAGCATGGCTTAATCTATGTATGCACCGACAGACCAGAGTTCTGTATACATGATTTAATCGATATTAACGTGGTGCAGAAGTCTCCTGAAGCAGATCCTAGCCCCGGGAGCATTTTACTGTACTAAAGTAAACGACTATTCATTCATTAGCTAGCTTAATTCGCTAAAAACAAATGCACACGATGCTAAAGCAAGCTAGCAAATTAGCCTCGTACTTCGAAAGCCGCCTCCAGTTCATCCACCAGAGTGTGGCTTCCCGGTGTACTGGCGGCGACACCGGGGAAACCCGGCTGGTTCGGTCCACCTGGACCCCCGACGGGATGCGCACCAGACGGCTGCTGCCCAGCGAACATTCCTCCCATTGACGCCATCTTGGTCTGGGTCTGTTTGGTGTTCCGAGTCCGCGCATGCGCACAGAGGAAAGTACACTGACCCTTTCTGGCGTCCAAATAGGATGCAGACATTTATTTAAATATCTTAATTACCAAAATTTAGTTCTGAATGATGGAAATGTTCTAGAAGTGTCTCAAACAAACATAATAAATAAATCTTGTAGGTTCTGATCCAATTTTTTCTAATTGCCTCTTGGGGACAAATAAAGTTTTTTGAATTGAATTGAATCTTTACTCTGAGCTGGATGAATCTACACAACAGCATGTTTCCATTGACCTCAAGGTGTTGTTTTTGTTGATCTCAGTTAAGAAAAACTTTGATGCTACAGTGAATTAAAATATTTTAGACCAGTGGCTTCTTGTGTTGGGGCGTGGAGTGATTTTGGGATATTGACAAAAGTCGATTGTTTGCCAGTGTTCCACAATCATTTGAACTTTGAACGATCGCGACTTATACAGGGACACAAGCAGACATCTGTTTGAAAGAATCACATGCCAACAGGTTTTGGAAAAAAAACTTTAGATGTCAAAGTTCTTACAAATGGCGGCAGCTGTTTTATACAAGACTGTCTACTTGTGAAATGTGCGGTCCACAAAAAATATAAATACAGCATTAAAAATAAAATTGATTTCTAATGGATGAGTCAGGGCAATTGCAAAATTCAAGGAAACACCTGCAGCCTGGTTCTAATTGGCGGTAGTGAGTCAATATTGGGTGCTTTGGAATCCACATACTTTTGGCTACACACAAATGAGACAACAATAAATAACAAGAATTACACATGAGTTTATTTTTATAACAAATTTTGTGAAAGAGGAATGACACCAAGACTGAGGGAGAGAGATTGTGTGTGTGTGTGTGTGTGTGTGTGTGTGTGTGTGTGTGTGTGTGCGTGCGCGCGGTCACAGTCAGGGAATCTTGTATCCTATCCGATTTTGTGAAAATCACTTAGTCACTGTGGGCAAGTCCTGATGCAAACTCCACCAGCGTACGTGTTGGTCTTCCAGACATGCCTTTCCTCAAATAAGGAATTTCATCTTTATTACTCATTACACCAGCGATGTCCAGATGGGCCCAGTGTGGAGCTGTGACAAACTCTCTCAGGAATGCAGCTGCTGTGCACGCACCACCAGACCTTGACAGATTGTCAACACACAACAGATTCAGACAAAAAAAGAGAGCACTCGTACTATTGTGATTGCCAGTACAGGAGAAGATCTATTTGCAATCTACCCAACATGCACTGGGGCAACAGTGCATGTTGGGTTACTAATTTAATATAACATAAAATAATACATATATCTGTTTGCATTTCAACAGTCTTCAATATGAAAATATGTGATGTCACAATAACCTTCATATCCTCATCTAAAAATCTACAATCCTCTAAGAACGGGAGTCATTTCAATCGTCTTGGTCCTCATCCAGCTAACTGTTAACACACTGCACATTTTTCAGTTTGGGGTGGACGACCTGTTGCTGTAGTAACAGTTCCAGTTTAATAAACCCGTTCAGGACGGTGTACTACTGAAGCAGGAACTGCAGGCGATCGCTGTCTACAACCAGATACATACCGGCTGTACTTGCCGATGTTGTTGAGGTCAGCCAGCTGGCAGTCAGTCACCTGGCTGGTGTAGTGCTTGAATAGAGGCATCCGCCACACTCGATCACCTGTTACAACACTGGCCTACACACACACAAACACATACTGTCAGCTCAAAAGCTGGGAGACTGAGATGCTCTGAGTGTCTTTATTGTGTGGATGCAGCACCTTGTGCAGCTGCTCCCAGAGCCAGTCAGAGTTTGTAAATACTGCCGCTGCTGCTGAGCCAAGAGCTACATCAATGGCGCCTGGAACAGAAGCAAACAAAAGGTGAGGCAAGAGCTTCCACATGGCTTGAACACGAAATTTATACCTGTAAGACAGGCAATTTATTCATGGAATGAATTTATTAAAGTGTCATCATTGATGAAACAGTCAAAGTGGAAACATCACATCTTAATCATACAGCCATCCTCTAAATGATGTTCAATTTCTTTTCTCTGCTCTCACAAAGTAAAACCTGATCATGAACACAATACATTTTAAACATTAATGGACAAGTTGAAATAGGATGAAAAATGTGCAACGCACTTAAAGTACTTATATGGGTTAAGAATGAAAGTTTCTCCCTTTTAAAGAAAGAGTCACATGACAGTTTTCACTCCAAACCTGTAAAAAAAAACAGCAATTTGTTTGATTTACACAACTAAATTCAAGTTGAAGTCAAATCCATCTCTAGCTTGATAGAAACCTGAAGATAAGGTTGTTTTTGTTTATCAATGTTTATGTGAAAATAAATCTGCAGACACATCCCACCTGTTAGCGTAGCAACGTTAACAATGGCCCTGGGGTTGAAGGTGTGACCGTAACACAGAGCGTCAGCGAGGATCAGTCGGCCCTCTGCATCTGTATTATCAACCTGCGCAAAAAACAACAATCAAAGTGGCTCATATGTGCACAAAACCGTTCAAACTCTGGTGCCTTTCTGGACCTTCCATCACGGGACCACCCACCTGGATTGTTTTTCCATTTCTGGCTTTGACAACATCTCCTGGTTTGGTAGCTTTTCCGCTGGGCATGTTCTCACATAAGGGGGCAAGACCTGATTTATTGTTTAGAAGAATGTGTAGAGTGATAGAAATAATGTAAAATGATAACTGTCAAAATATTGTTAAATAAATTCCACTGAAGAACCTACATATAGAAAAAACTCACCGATGATATTGATTGGCAGTTTCAGAGCTGCTGCTGTGACAATAGAAGAACAAACAGTGGCAGCTCCGCCCATGTCAGCTCTCATTGCATCCATAGAAGGAGATGGCTTCAGAGAAATACCACCGCTACCAACATGTGACATAAAATATTCTCAGCACTTCATCTTTTTAATGATTATAGTAAATCAATTATTAAGGATTACCTATCAAAGGTGATCCCCTTGCCCACTAAGAGCAGTGGGGCCTGCATTCCGTCAGGAGAACCCTTGTAATGTATCTCCAGGAAGACAGGTGGCTCATCTGAACCTTTGGTCACACTGAGAAAGGCTCCCATCTGCTGGTCCTCTATCCAGGCCTGAGATCTAAACAGAATAATCATCAGACAAAAAGTCTTTAAACTACACTGAAAGATGGACAATAATCAGACTTTATTATGTTTTAAGTGATATAATATTTCAGTATCGGTGACATGGTCATATTTCATTTGTATTTAAACTGGCACCTGTTTATCATGTACTTTTTAAAAATACACTACATTCTGACAGGCTTCAGCTACAGCAGCAGAGACCATTTGAGCACATACAGTTATAAGTCAGTGCACGACAAAACTATAAGAGAACTGCTGAGGCATGATTGTATTTGAGCTCCATGACTTTACAGTGGTCCTTCCTTTAGGCTTTATAATGTAAATTTAGAATTAGAAAATGGCACTCTTACAATGGAAAATAACTATGGTATGTTTATTTACCTAAATACTCAAAACAAATATGTATAAGAAAAGACAGAATAAGTGAAAATCCTCTCAACTGAGAATAGAGTGGCGCCTGGTTAATATAAGAACAAAATGAATAAGAATAACATGAATCATCATAATGCAGTGCACATTTTTATGATTAACTACATCAGTAATGTATTATTTGTTTCACCTTCCAGTCCACAATGCTTAAAGCTTTCTGGACATAGATGGGGAAGAAGAGGCAAATATACCAAAAAGAACATATTTAGACAAACCTCACTTATATACCAGCAGACTATTTACCTTTGCTATAAGCCGTTTTCACCACAACATGCAGACAAACGTAGACCAGTACCTGGCAATGCTGAACTAAGCAATTAAGATGACTTTTAAGATAAATTTGTTTGCCAAAATGTTACAGCATTGTAGCTGTTTTAAACATCCTTAGTGAAGCTTTGATGAAGCACAAACCTCTTATTTATTGTGACTTGTTCAGAAAATGCCGCCAGTCTCTCTTCAATGGTGTTGGCAAATGTGGTAGGAGTGATGTGATTGGCTGGAGCTTCCATGAGAAGCCGTGCAAGGTTTTGACCTTCTGCGTACGTGACTCCTTTCTCCCAGCTGACCAAGTCAGTACTAAGAGCAAATATTAACAGACGTACACACATCAGTCTGAAGATCAAGCTGTGAAACACAATATGCAACAGTAAAGTGCTCTTAATCTACCTTCCATAAAGCTGTGTGGTTACTTTGGTCTTCTTCTTGGATTTCAGTTGGTCATACTGAAACAAACCCAGAATGGCCCCTTCTGCTGCTGACTGAGCATCTCCGCAGGCATCCACCTCAACATGGTTCACCTGCAGATCCTGAAGTACACGACAACCAACTGTGCAAAGACATATAAAGATATCAGACAGGTACCAACTCTGTAATATCCGTCAACACTAATATGAGTCACGTCTTACCAGACACTGCCTGTCTGATGCTCTCCTTGGTAGTGTCCCAGTTCTCCATCCCACATACACCTGCATTCTTCTTTCCTAACCCAACTACTGCTAGACATGGAAAGTCCTGAGGAGACACGGAGTGAATTTACGGACATCAAGAAACAGAACAGAAACAGTTTTCTTTGCCTCATGTCACTAAATGTTACCTTGTGAATTCCATAAAATATTCTGCTTTTGCCTTTCTTGAGAGCAGGTCCAGAACTGATGCAAAAGAACAAAATAAACCAATTTAAAATCACAATCTATAACAAATTCCTTCAGAATTTATCAGTACTGCAGCTTTCACGGTTGAAAAAACAGTGTTATGCATTTTGTGTAAAATTTCCAAAAATCAGCCACTCAAAAAGGTAGTAATTGTATTAAGCTGAATGATTTTTAGTTAGGACAAGGTAATACCAGGAAACTGTGATCTGATCATAAAAAGACATCCACTGACAGGTGACAGGCTCACATGTTCAACAGTTCGGAGAGTTTCCCGGACAGACTCTGGTCAAACCCCGCAGCAGCTTCTGTCAGCTGCAGGCTGCCCTCCTCTCCCACCTTGTTCTCGAACACTCCTAGGACCAGACCCTGCAGGTCGTTAACACGTTGTTAACAAGAGAACCACACATGCCCACACAAACGCAAGTGCGTAGAGGCTACAGTGCTAACTACAACTAGGTCTTGTGCGTGATGTAAACGGATGTTAGCTAACTAAGGTTTTACGCAAAGTTACTTACTTTTCTTTCGCTCAAGTGAGTCTGTGAGGTAGAAAACTGTCTAAAGTGGTTTGTCCACACTCCCGTCCGTATAGTTCTCCTCAGAAGAAACATGGTCATCTTTTTTCATACATAAACCCAATATAAATCAGTAACCTAGAGGTCGCATCCATGCACTAGTAAGACAGATGGAGCGTCTGACAGGTCGCGATTTTCATACGTCACCACCAGCGACAAGTGTTTGTTGTTATCGCCATCTAGCGGCAAGCATTTGAATCAGCAGCAGGAAAAAGCGAAAACTTGTTGTTTTGTATTAAATGACAATGTTGTTTATTTAATTTTATATCATATCTTCATCAGTAACAAAAACGACACTTATAAACTAAATTCACCAGGTACCAATAAAAACTATATTATCAAAGAAATTTATTCATACATCATTGATACACATTATTATTTTTGCTTTATGTTTATAACTACAGTATTATAGAATATTTTGATGTTAACACTCTTATCATATTCAATATTGTACAGGGCTTTACAATACACAGAATCAAAGATGAAATATACAACAAAATCTGAATAAAACAGGTCAAAATGAAGAATGAAAGAGAAATATGAATAATACACAAAGATATATTTTTTAAAAAGATCAATCTAAAATTGAAATGTATTAAATTAAAAAACAGTTTAATCTAATTAAAAATGAAATTAGGAGAACCAATTATAAGAATAAGTGATTTATCGTAAAAAAAATTTGAGTAAGCTTGCTGCCATTCATGCATTGTTGCAAAGATTATCTGGGAATAAAGAAGTACAAAAGACCCTCACTCCTTCATAAAATGACTTGAATTTAAATTAAACGAGAAGTAACATAAAAAATAATTTATTTACTTTCTATACACACATGCAGGATGAAAAAAAATATTTACACACTGACGCTATTGACAAAATATATACAGGACAGGATGTTTCTTCTCTGCTTGCAGGTCTGTCAGTAGAGCAGATCCAGAGACGAGATGGTGGGTTCTTCTGGTTTCTTGATCTCAGGCTTAGGCAGTTTGATGCGGCTCATGGCGACCACCCCACAGACGGCAAAGTGAGTCCCAACACTGCCGATGCCCAGCCAGAAAGACCAGTCCAGGCTGTCATCCAGGACAACAAGCACGAAGAGGTTTTCGCGATAGTTGGCCACTCGCTCAGTCAGCCTGTGGTGTCTCATGGCTGCCAGGAAACACAGCACAGCCAAGGCACCAAAAAAAGCTGGAAACAGAGAAGGAGAAAGACCTGAGTTGGAAACTGGAGAGGTAAAGTGATGCTCTGAAGCATTAGAAAAGGCAAATAAAGAAAAGTACTCCAAAAGAAAAAAGAGGAAGAAAATAACTGTAAAGTGCAGCTGGAGAAATAACGATGGGAATATAAAGCATCCAATGTAAAATCACATATCTGAGGAGGACAAACCAGCAATGAAGTTCCACAAGTAGAGTCCTTTGTGCCCCTTGATGCTCTGGTAAGGAACCTTGCGTGCATTGTAAATGCAGAAAGACAGACTGACCAACGCAAAGCCTACAGCCACCAGCAAGAAGAGGATCACCATCATGTGAAGGCCTCCATTCAATGTCTGCACAAGCTTCGGGAAAACTGGGCAGAGTGGGGAAATGAAAACATGCATGAAGTCCACATTATCAGTCCTCTAAGCAAGTTTGTTTGAGCCAAGGTAGAGAAAATCTGATGGATCCAAAGAGTGTGACCAGAGCCAGTTGAACAGTGGTCTGCTTGTTCTTTATGAGGAGGACCAACGTGAAGGTTGATAACACATGATGTGGGAATGCAGTACTTTTCTTTTTCTGTCTGTCACAAGCTACGAGGATATAGTCACTTGAACAATATTTGTACTTTCATGCTTCACCATCAAGGATTACATTTGTTTGTTTGTCAGCAGCATTACTGAAAAACTACACCACCCATTTCCATGCAAGTTGTTGGGAGGGCAGGTGTCTAGCCTGAGTAGAACCCAACCTGATCATTTTGAATAATTTTCTCCTTAAAGGCAACTTAATGGTGACAGACACTCATTTCAGATTGCAGATTGTTTCGTTGGAGATTACAGGATGTGATAATGTCATAATAATATATTGTACATAATGGGGAGGGGGGGGGTTGTCTGATAAATGGACCTGAAGTGAAATATCTGCTGTTGACGCAACAGGTTGGATAATAGGGATCTAAATAAAATAAATAAAATAAAATACAGTTGTTGAATTCATTGCGCAACAGAAAACACTGAGTAGTTTTCACTAATAAGAATGAAAAAAGTGTGAAGTCTTCTTACTGTATATTTTGGAGCGCCTCGTTCCGAGTCCACACCTTTTGGTTTTTCCTCCCTGGAACAAGCCGTAGTAAATGTCACCGATGAACTGCTCCAGCTCAGGATGGGACGCGTTCACGATCTCCGCGCCGGTTTTGCACAAGATCCGCCCGGTGACCCACCGCTCCGTGGACAAGGCCACCACCAGAAGGACCGCCGATCCGATACTGAGCACCGAGGCCACCGAGAATGTTATCCGTTTCCACAGCGAAGGCATCTTACGAGCCCACCATGATGCCCCGGGGAAGGTAACACGACGCCGGGCAGCGACTCGGGCTCTGCGATCACCATGAGTATATTCTACGGTGTTTAGAAATAAAAATAAATCAGCATGATGGAAAAGTTGTAATTTCTCCTGGCGAGGTGTTGCATGTGTGGCCGTGTGAGTAACCGAGCAGGAGAAACCGAATCCATGAGATCTCTTACCGGGAGAAACTCTATCCGTGCGCCGTGCGCCTGGTTCCTGCTCCCCCCGCTTCACACCTCCTTATTCTGAGGAGGAATTAACCTTTGAGTGCTGGCATTTTGATTAAAGACTAGGAGTTAAGACGCTATAGAAGCTATAAAAGTATAGCTTAGTTAATGGTTTTAGAATGGCCATGACTCCATGGTAACACAAGCCATAAATGTCAGGAGAGTGAATTAACCACTGAAGGCCAATTGGTTCAGGTTATGAACGTTTTACATTCTTATATTTCATACCTCGTTTTTTGCATGCTTCATTTATTTAATAAAATATGTCTTTGAATTATTGGTCATTCCTGGAAATATGTTACATGCAAATTCCCTCTGTGTGTTAATGTTTGAGGGAGATTACAGTCTACATTGCTTTACACGGACTGATATAAATCAGGCAACAATTATACAATAAAACATGCTATGGATTTCAGCGTGAAAACATCTCACATTTTTATTTTGTTATACCTTATTTCACATTCATGATTATGTTTTTATCGAACTATCTGCCACTGTTTGAACTTTTTTTCTTTTTAAAAATGTTCTTTTCTATTGAGTGTGAGAATATCGTTTGGTCTCTATTTAGCTGTTTTGTTAATGTGTAAAAAGATGAATAAAAATGTTAAGCAATTAAAAAAGTCAAAACAAAAAACTATTCACCATCCAATAATTTACTAATTAATATTTTAAAAAAACGTATTTAAGTGTAAGCTTTATATTTGATATAGTTTGAATGTCTAATACACATGATGAATGTCATACGGAAGAGTATTAGGGACAAAACCAGTCTCTTCTGACTTTGCGCCATCTGCTGGTGATCCGGTGAAATTACATGAATTGATGACATCAGACCACGTGACGCGGTCTTCTGGTTTCCAGATGAGACCGTTCGGCGAAGATGGCGGACTCGCTCTCGTCAGGTCTTGGAGAGGAGAAAGAGAAGGAGAAGGAGGACAGTGAGAAGGAAAAAAAGGCTGCACAAACTGAGCGGAACAAGGAGAGAGAAAGACTCACGGAGACGCTGAGGTTCAGCGATAAAAACGGCGGAAGTAATATCAAGAAACGCAACCTGTCAGGTAAGAGCTAGCTTCGTTCGTGCAGCCACAGACGTCAGTCTGACAGCGCTAGCTAGCTCCTGAACAGACCGATTTCTGTTAATTTGAGAAGCCAGTTTTGTCTATTTAGCACCCTTACAGCACTTTGTGTGTGGTTAGCAATGATTGTAGCATTGCTTCTGTACGCTGTTGCTTAGGACATTGTTCTGAGTTTGCACTTACTCTGGTTGTGGCGAGCACTGACAGGAACAAAAGTAACATTAGGTGTAACGCCCATTCTTTTTACACTGTTATTTCTGCTTGTATTATTTATCCCAACAATAAGCGAGGTGCTAATGCTGCATTTATATCACGAAGGAGTCTTAATAATAGGCCATATTGCTCCTCTGCTGTCCCATTTTTTGGAGCCTCATGCACATACTGTACTTCTGTTTTATGACCATTTCAACATAGGGTAATCTATTTACTTAGTATTGTTCAATAAAGTTGAAGGACCTTGCAGAGGCTCAGTGAAAATGGTGCTCAAAGTAGGCCATATTCAAAGCAGACATGTTGTTGTATTAAGATAAACTCAGGTGATCAATATAATGTTGGGTTGTTTTGGGGAACGTTGAGTAAACCAGGTAGAACGGCATTGAGAGCCCCCTAGTGGTCAGAGCAGGTAGTGGCACTCCCTTGGCAAACGAGTTGCACCTGACAATACATAGTTCAAAATTTGTATCACATATCAGTAAAATATTTGTTTCATAAAAATGTTTGGGTGTGTCAGAAAATAAGTAGAAGTGTCATTGCTGTGGAATTTTCAAATAGGTTAGCTGGTTTTAGGTGATAAGATCAAACCTACCCCAGCAGGTCCTTCTTATGCAAAATATGAGAATGTGTTTCCAGTGTAAAGTAAAGACTTTGGGGCAATGTGTGTGCATGTTTTTAATGCTTTGTCTGTCCTCTGGTTCTAGACCTTTCTCTTGTCCGATTTGTGACTACTGAGATCACCAGAGGATATTTCCTAGAGCACAATGAGGCCAAATACACGGAGCGCAGAGAGAGGGTCTATACCTGTCTCCGCATCCCTAAGGAGCTTGAGAAGGTGAGCACACAAGACTCAAACCAACATTTCTTAAATTGTTTTAAAGTTTGCAAGTACATATGATCGTTCATTATGTTTTTCTTTCGTTCTTTCTCTTTAGTTGATGATATTCGGCTTCTTCCTCTGTCTGGATGCCTTTCTCTATGTGTTCACCTTGCTGCCCCTCAGGGTCATCCTGGCCCTTTTACGGCTCATCACATCACCTTGTTGTGGTGTCAGGTAAAGTACTGTATATGCTCAAGTATTAGGGACACATATGTAAAAAAAATAATAATAATTTGCCATGTCATAAAATATAAGCCATACCCCTCTGATACAGTTTAATTCACAAAAATGTTTTTATTCCAGAGACTCTTTCATATAAACATAACCATAAGTGAAGATTCTAAAGTTATCTCAAACTTGCTTGTTACTATGATATTCTTGAGAATAAACTAGGAATAGAAAAAAGCAGAAGATCCTCACATGAAACACCTAATGGGGAATGTTAAGCTTTTTTTTTTTGCTTGAAAAATTACTTTAGGAGTTAAGAGATTATCAGAAAGACTCAGAAAGACTTATTGACTGACAAGAAGTGAACCCTCCCTTCTTGAGTTGCAGCCCAAGTACAAATGGTAAAATGCTTCAAGTTTTTCTGGCAGTCCCAGCAGGAACAGTGAGTTAAATATTGCTGTTAGCCTCTAGAGGGCAGCAGAGGTCTGGTCGACTTTCACAGGACACAGACTGAAATGTGTGTTTGTGTTTTAGTGGCTCCCGCCTGCTCCAGCCAGCCCAGGTGTGTGACATGCTTAAAGCTTTCATCATGGTCCTGTGCTACTCTTTGATGAGCTACGTGGATTACTCCATGATGTACCACCTGATCCGGGGGCAGTCCGTCATCAAGCTGTACATCATATACAACATGTTAGAGGTACGGCTAGATAATGATATTTTCAAACACATGCCTGTGATTGTTCATGGTGGTTTTCCACCAGCTCGTTCCCTCTCTGGCCTCTTCTCATCTTTCCTCTGGGTTGTTGTCAGGTGGCGGATCGACTGTTCTCGTCATTTGGCCAGGACATCTTGGACGCTCTGTATTGGACCGCCACGGAACCAAAAGCGAAGAAGAGAGCACACATAGGCGTGATTCCTCACTTCTTCATGGCTGTGCTCTATGTCTGTATCCTCACCACTGCTGCCGGTCTGGTTATTTTAACCTATTTTTGCTGGTTAGCAAAGTTTTATAATCTATTCATGTTTCTAAGTTTAACATTTTCTGAAATATATTTATAAGCCATGATGTTTCAAATGCTGTTGCTGATTTTATACACATGTATGTGCACATTTGGTTAAATTATATCACAGCAATTTAAATATTAGACATAGGGCAGATAATATGATGAGTGTGTGTGTGTAGGATAGTTGTTATTTCTCAGTGTATTTTTTCCTCAGCGTTTTTGTCCAGTTCTTCATGCCATCCTCATCATGGTTCAGGCCACCACTCTTAATGTAGCTTTCAACTCCCACAATAAGTCCCTACTCACCATCATGATGTCAAACAACGTGAGTCCATCCGACAAAAATACACATTCATCTGACAGTTACATGCAGCACAAGCTCACAGTTGCATCCCCCCCCCCAACAGTTTGTGGAAATCAAAGGAAGCGTGTTTAAGAAGTTTGAAAAGAACAACCTCTTCCAGATGTCAAACAGCGGTAAGTGGTGACAGAAACTTAAAGTAACTCAATTTGTGCCTCAGAATCAGCTGCCTGGGGACATTTTACAACTTGGCTTTTAAAATTTTTGAGTCATTACAAGGTAAATTCATAAAATCAAGTTCCACAGCAGTGGGTATGAAGTAGGTTAATCCAGGATTGATTTGTTTGTCTCCCACAGACATTAAAGAGAGGTTCACCAGCTACATCCTCCTGCTCATCGTCTGTCTCAGAAACATGGAGCAGTTCTCATGGAACACGGGTGACTACACAGTGCTGCAGCGATCTGACTTACAACTAATCTTAGACTGAGTATTGATCAGTTTAATGTATTTGTTATTATAGACCACCTTTGGGTGCTCTTTCCTGATGTACTCATGGTGATTGCTGCTGAGGTTGCTGTGGATGCCGTCAAGCATGCCTTCATCACCAAATTCAATGAAATCAGTGCTGATGTGAGTCTTTTTTTTTCCATGTAGTAGTTTCATTGTTCATTCATTTTTCTGTGCAGCGAGTCTTACGACACCTAAACCAGACATGGACAACCAAAGTTTAGTGCTTATTTATCCCTGATCCTTCCCTTCTGACTAGAAAAGTGTAAGTGGATTATTTATTACCTAGGAAAGGATAAAAATATGATCATTGATCAAATAACTGAATTGAAACAAGTATTTTTTTTTTTATAGATGTGGATTTATCATTTGTCCACGTAAACTGCAAGAGCGACTTAATGAGTTCTAATAATGACACATCAGAATGACAGCAGACAAAAGATCCAACTGAAAAAACCCACACAGAGTAGAAACACGTTGAATCTAAAGGAATCAATGGAGCAGTTTTCTTCCATTTCTTCACATCTTTTTGTGTCTTCCATTTCTTTCAAGGAACTGTAACGGGTTATGTAATGGAAGCTAATGCCACAGGAAGGGATTAACCCCCTTATCTCTAAACTGACAAAGCTAATCACCCAAACCTCACTCACACATTTGTGTTCAAGCAGGTTCATTTTAAGTGTGCCAGACTTCAGTTTTGTGTTTTTACTCTGAAATTATCAAAATTTAATTCAGCTCGTGATCACCTGCCCCGACTGTGCTGGCACTTTCCTTTATCACAGCTGACCTCTGCTCATTCCATCTATGTCAGCTGGGATATAAACATGTTTCATAGTTATATGTTTGTTCTTGGGCTGACTGCTACTCCTCTCTAGGTATATGGCGAGTACAGAGCCAGCCTGGCATTTGATCTCGTCAGCAGTCGACAGAAAAATGTGAGTGAAATGAAGTCAAAAACCTCCTGTGTCCTCACCTGTAGCTTCTACATTTCCTGTAACATCAGTAAATGTTCTATAAAACTGCTTCCTTGTTGGTCGCTGCTTTGTCGTTCTAAACATCTTAAATGTGTCCTCAGGCTTACACTGACTACAGTGACTCGGTATCCAGAAGAATGGGTTTCATCCCCCTCCCTTTAGCTCTGCTGGTCAGTGTTTTTACGACCGGATCAATTAGTAGTGATGTTGTTTGTGTTCTCGTGTTTGCTGTGTGACATCTAACCGTGTTTTTGTTTCTTCTTCAGCTGATCAGAGTTGTGAACAGCTCAGTGAAGATCCAGGGGTCGCTCTCCCTCATGTGTGTGCTGCTGTTCTACCTGGGGTAAACATCATGTTGTTTAGACCAACACACATTTGCATTGTTTATCCTGTGTATTTTAATTTTTGTATGTATTTTTTCATGTCAATGTCTCTGCGAGCAGCATGATCACTCTGAAAGTGCTGAACAGTATCGTTCTGCTGGGGACATCTTGTGTGTTTGTCAAAGAGGCCAACATGGAAGAAAAACTCTTCAACCCTCCACCCTCCGCCGTGTCTAGCCGTGTCAATTCCAGAGCCCACCGCACAAAACCTGTTTACACTGCAGCACAGCAAGGTTGTCACCGATTAAACTGCCTTTTAAATCTGTTATTTAATCTAAGTTTAAGTTTTGTACTGTCATGGCACTGCTTGACCACTTAGTCTGTGTGCATGTTGTGCTTCTGTTTCTGTTTTACATGGAGGGAAAAGAAATTTACGTCTGAGGACTAACTGATGTGTTTGATCAAGTAATCCTCCCCAAATTTAACCCCGCTGAGATCCTCATGTTGCCCCAGCAACAGGAGCAGCCAGGCCCACAGAAATATCACTCCTTAGAAGTGCTAGTCATGAATGAAGCTGCCTTTAGCTTGTAATCGTTTACCCAACAAACTAATTGAATTAGTTAAATACCTCTTGGCCTTAAAGGTACATCTCTGTTATTTCACTCTGACCATAACCATACACTTAGCTTCAGGAAGTAAAACCTACTGTGGTCAAAGCTATGGGTTATTAGCTATGATTGTAGGTTTGCTTAGTGAACTATGCCTTTAAGTTCTTCTATTCTTCCTCTGTCTTTTGAACAGAACCCACTATTAATGAAGGAGGAATATCATCGCCTTCAGACGGCCCTCAGGCCATGAACACGACAGAGAGCAACGCCCCCACGCTCCCAACGAGCGACTCGGACACTTTCCTGACCACACCAGACGAGGACGATGACAAAATTATCAATGTCAACATTGGACCGGAAGGGGACGGACTGCCACTGAAACCCCCAAAGAAAGATTTGCTGGAAATAGACCGCTTCACCATCTGTGGCAACCGAATAGATTGAGCGCCACAAAAACCGACCAGTCCTGCAAAACAGCGAGGTTCAGGGATCAGACACGGGTCACAGAGCGTGCTCAGACCAGACTTATTTTCGTGCCCCTGACCCCCTGGAGTATTTATTTATTTATTACTGATGAAACCAGCCGAGGCATAAAGCTGTTACTACAAGCATCAGGAGTGGCTTCAGATGTTCTCGTCTGGTCCAGTCTGCTTTGGGAACCAGGCAGGCGGCCTGCTGATGACGAGGACAGGGCAGAACCGGCACGAGCAGAACAAGAAACACAATCTTGAGTATGTGAAGTCAAACAACTCGGGTCTCCGTGTGATGAAACGAACGCCTGGATGGTGCGACTTTGTGTTCAAGAGCACAATCACACGTACAGCAGAGTCGTTTTTAGAACGACCTTGTAATTTTTGTACATTATTTTTGTTAATTTCAAAAGCCTGAAAACATTCTAATATTTGAAAAGGAGTTTATACAGTTTGAAAAATCCTGGACCTTTTTTTTTTCTAAAATCAGACATTCAACATTAGTACCAAGACTCAAAATTACATTTATACATCGTTAACATCTGAAAGTGGCTCTGCAGACGGACCAATACAACATTTAAGTTTTTGAGATGAGACCACAGGCTTCGGCCAATGTGGGAACTTTAACTTTCAGGCAGTGGTGATAAAATAAAATGGGGCCTTGTTTGTGGATTCCAAACCAGACAAGTTTGGTAAATCCCTTTTTTTTTTTCTAAATGCTTCATCCATGTCATTCCCCAGTGTAGACAAAAGATTATCACGTGTCGGTGTTGCTCCATTACGTAGGTCTTATTTGAAATACAGTGGGTGTTTTTCAGTTCTTTAGTCTGATTTTAACTGATAATAATTACATATCCCGCCACAATTTAAGGCTTACTTAAATATTCTCTGTGTGTTCAGGATGAAGAAATAGTGTAATTACTACATCAAAATGCCTTCAATGACGCCGGCTTATTTTCCCTCATAATAAATAAAGTTTAAAAGTTTCATGATAAATTTATATGCAGGACGTCTCCGCTTGAAGCGGAGGCTTGAAGGTTCCCACTGCTCACTTCTGCCAAATGTTGGACCAAGATTGGCTTCCAAAGGTTTTGCAATAACATAAATCATTCTTGTAGACTGAAAGCTGATGCTGAGAGCATTTTCACTCTCACCAGTGAATATGAGAATAGAATTATAGTGTAAACACGGTACAATAAGTCATTCCATACATTTTGGTTCTAGTAAGATCACATTTTCACTGTGATCGCTTGAATCCAGCTGTTTCCCCTCACCAGAGAGCTGTTGGAGAAGAAAAATTAGATTTCATTCCTCAATGTTTCTAATGTAGTTTGCTGTGGTTGGCTGCTGGTTTTGATTGCAAGAATCCTTTTCCAGGCGTTTCTGTGTGTCTTGACATGCTGTGGAAGCTGGAGGCACCATTTGAGCATCATTTAGCTCTGGGATTCGGTGTCCAGGCTGCACTCGCCTCAGTTTGGCCTCTCATGCCAATTCTCATTTTCATTACATTCAGGCCACAGCAGTAAACAGTTTTTTAAAGATATGCCTTATATATTTGTAGAACTACTTGGTGTTGTTAAGATTGTTCCATACTCATGAATGTTTACTGCATAAAAATAGAGATTTAATTTGAGTTGAAGATGCAACAATTTACCAGAATCTAAACAGAATTTTCGCATTCCAAGCTTCACAATTTACACGTTATGAACCAAAGCTTTACTTTTTTCTTTAATTGTATAATAGTCTTTATGGATGCTTGTTTTAAGTATATCTTAGTATAACTTGTTGATAATTCCCTGTTTCATGCAAAACAAGGAAGGAAATTCTGATTTCCAAACTACCTGGGAAAGATTTAGAATCGCAACTTGACAAATCAGTGATTATTGTTGCACACCACAAAGTCTTACTGACAGATTTTTGGGATCAAAGAGGAAACTGGGGAGCATCAACCTATCTTTATTTTTTCAGTTTGGCATTTCTGCAGTAAAATCTGTGATTAAAATGTGATATTAGTACATGAGAGGCACAAACTGGGCTGGAGATGGACCATTTAGGAGGAGCGTAGATAGCAGGTCTTGTGAAGGTGTGGATGCGTCACTGCGGAGTGTGTGTGAGGTACAATTTGCAATGCAATCTCACTAAAATGATAGGCCATGTATGAATCAGATTGATGTTTTTTTCATGTTTAGCCCATTTATGTAAAACATCTTCTACATAGTAGGAGAATAAATCAAGATTTTTATGTAACCTTTTCTGGTGTGATGTGATTAAGTCTCTGTGTATGCGTGTGTGCGTGCGTGTGTGTGTGTGTGTGTGTGTGTGTGTGTTAGCAGGGGAACAGTGCTGGGTCTTTCACTAAAACGAGTTGCAGCAGGCTCTATTCACCAGGCAAACACTACCGTCCACTGTTCCTCTTGAATGGGTACTTTTTTCAGGGTCCAGTCCTGCTAGATTATCCTCCTCTGGATATCTGACTTCTGTTTCCTTAATCCCTTCAACATACTTCACATTTACATCCGACCCGTGGAGTGTCATTCATCGTGTTTTGTCACCGTGAGCCATGTCACAGACAGACTTCAAAGCTGTTCTGTGAGGTTTGTGCAACTTAACCAAGCTGAAACTGAACTTTGGGTTTTCCCTGTTTTGAACTCAAACTGTGCGCTTGCCAAAACGCAGCCTTGGCCATCTATCTGATCAACCCCAAGCTAAAGGTCAGTGAACTCAGAGCCCACAGTATAGAGTCAATGAGTCTGGTAATCAGACACCAAGACACAACTTGCCTGCAACTTGCTTGACTGTTGATACCTTCTGCCTTAGAATATATACAATACTTGAGTAAATGGAAGTCCTTTCAGGAGTTTTTCCAAAGTCACATTATTGGCGAAAGAACCCCAGTAAAATCAGACTCAGACAGGGGTTTGCATTCTGTAGATCATAGTGACACAAGAGGAATGATTTATTATTAAGATGCATTTTTCAAAATAAAAGTATCATGCTCATACATTGAAAAAATCCTATGAAAAGACACATCATCAGCATAGAAAGCGTGTTGCCATGTTTGTCAGGCATTACTTTGAAAAAGAACATGTTAAACACACACACACACACACACACAGAGTGAGAGAGAGAGAGAGAGAGAAGGGACCTGGACAGGTGATTGGACCCCACGCGCGTCGTGTCGCGCGCCTCAGGAGGCCGATGAGCGCGAGCCGCCTTGGGTTTTACGCGCGCGTCAGACTAAACCAGCGGACGGTGCGAGTTGAGGACACCGAGAAAAGCGAGCACATCCTCGGCTGTTTGGTCCCCTGAGACGCCGGAGACCTCCGGGAGAATGTCTGTGAGGAGTCCGGACCGGGACGCGATGAGCTAACGGACCAGAACCGCGACTGTTGATGTGAAGTTCGGAACTTTTCCTTTGGACTGTTGTTTCTGAGCTGCGGGGATTAAACTATCCAGTGGAGCAGGTGTCCTTCCCCCCCCACCTCTCCATCCCCCTCCAGCCCGAAGAAAGAACGAACCACGGCTCGGGAATTTCTTTCTTTTATTTAATTTGTTCTGTTCAGAGCAGGACTTTTCGGAGACATGTTGTGGATACGGTGGCTGGTCCTTCTGCTCTACTGGGGGGCCACATGTGGCGAGCAGCAGCCGGAGGAGAGGGGCTCGGTACCCGCGGAGGTGCGCGCGGACTCCCGCAGACAGAGGTCTCCTCCGCCGGTCGAGCCGCTGGACTTTGGGTTTGTGCCGGCTGCAGTTTATGACACCCACGCTTACTACGAGCCGGGGGCCGTGGGGCTCCTCTTCCACATTGTCCATGCTTTCCTCTACGTTGTTCAACCGCACTCCTTCCCCAAAGGTGAGATTACCACCCCCCCCACCCTCCTCTTCCTCATCATGTCCTTCATCCCCATCTCCATTCCTCACAGGGAATTCTTCACTTTCATTTTTATTTTTCACGACTAGTTTTATTGTCATGTTTTCTAACTTCCACCAGGATGTTTAGTTTAGAATGAATTAATTATTATTAATAATAATTGAATTTTTATTCATGCTGCATAAAAAAATTCCAGCAGAAAAATATGACAAAATTACAGAAAAGAGGCATTTAGTCTATAAAATGTGAGATTAAAAGTTAATGAATGAATGCTTTTTTTATTTTTATACATATGGTGGTAAAACAACAAAATAGACTGAACAGAAAAACAAAGTATAGACAAAACCAATAACAATAGTCAAAAAAATGATTCTCATATGTCATAAAAAGGAGTAGGTTGAAGCATAAGCTGATGTAAACCTACGCCTTCTCAACTTGTTAATTAAGAATTAATAAGTGCATGTTATAAATGCTAATGAATAGTGAACAGAGAGGTGCATCAAAACGGTATAAAGTGTATTTAAAGGCCAGCTGAAGAGCTGGGGGGAGATGCATTTGTGGTATATGATAATAAAGTTTTTTGAATTGATTTGAACTGAATTGAAAAATCCTAGTTTTAACAGTAGCTTTGATTGTGAAAACTTTTCCATTAACATGCACGTCTGTAAGCAAAGCACTAACAGCTCACCTGTCAGTGTTTGGTTTCACTTCCTGTCTCTTAATTAAAACAGCTTCTTCTAAAATAACCTTCCATGTAGTTGTTCTGATGATGTCTGCTTGTTGATCTCATTAACCAACAATATGACCGATTAGTGAGATCAATGGCGGTCATGTATCACCAATTATCTCCTTGGTGCATTTACATGACTAAAGTGATCACAAATTGATCAGTTTTGGGATGTAACCAGTAGAAACATGGTGAAAGTAGCATCCCTGTCCCCTTGTGGTGCGATTGTGGTGATACTACACACCTTAAGTGGTTTGTTTGTTGCTAAAAGCACAACTATGTGTGGTCACGTTGGAGGACAGTGCAATAGGATTGAAGGTTTTAAGTTGCTGCCATTTTGGTGTCCAGAGTTAGAGCCACTGGCTGGGTAATCAATTAGCAGATCAGCGATTAGAAGAGGCTTTCTCAGTCACCTGCATCACTGCATAATACCTTAATCCATTGGACCATATGCTGCTGCTGCTGGGGACTTTCCAGCATGATTCAGTGCTACAAGCAGGTACAGGTAGAGACCACCTGGATGTGGTGTTGCACACCCCCCAGCATCATGTCCACCAATGGTAACACACCATCAAGCAAAGCTATTGGTTCAGGTTGGAAAATCACATTCATTGGGGGGGGGGAAAGCAGCACAATCATCCTTCAGAGGTGAATTAACGGGTTATAAAAGAACCAATGAGCAAACGTGAAGACAGTCATGTTATTTCTGCTGTTTTAACTCATCAAGGTTTGTTTTCCCCCCAAAAATCAGCAAGCTCATCATCAGTCATGACTGGTTCTGGACTCACTCGAACCAAATATGTGTGGAGGGTGTCTCTGTGGACAGGACACTTTGTGGACTCTCGCTGTAAAGAGGCAGCGTCTTATCCCTCTGATACACCCCGGAGAGATTAGAGGATTAGCATCCACAGTGCTAATGCTAGCACTGTATGGCTATCACAACTACAGATGGCATTGTCTCACACACACACACACACACCCACACACATGCTGAAGTACACATTCTGACACAAACTGAAAGTGGGTCAGAATCCTGTTATTTCTATGTTTGCTTTAATTACCGTGTGGCGGCAGGAGGAAAAGTTATTGATCAGGGGTTAATGTCTGAAATCAGATCAGCAAAAGAGAAGCATGAATGAACCTGCAGAGCAGAATTCAGTCGGAAATTTATAATATAAGTTTAATGATTCATTTTCCATAATATTTTCCCACTTGTAATCAAGATTTCTCCTACAGACTTGACTGCTGAATAGATTTATCATCAAACCTTGACATGGTCACGGTGTTCTCCCCCACACTATGGGCTCCAAGATGTCTGTTCTGTAATCTGTGTGCAGCCTATCAAGGCTGTGTCGGAGAACACTGTTAATAAACCATTTTTTATTTTACCTTTTTAGGCGAGACGTCATTCATGCGTTTATAAAAACTACTTTTCATTGAGCTTATTTAATAAAATATGCATATTGAAACTTAAGTAGGTTTCATGTTAGTTTGCTCACTTTCGAAAAGGGGAGGGATGCAAAGATTTGTTCAAAGCTTTAAGATTTCTGTGTCTTGTGTGTGAAATTGTTTCCTTACTTTAAAGGTGTAGGTGTGTGTTGTTGAGTTGCAGAAAGCTTTGTCCATGCCTGTCAGTAATCTCTTAGACTAGGTCAGCGTAGAGGATTGTGCCAGCCTATATTTACACATTACCGTAAGAAGGTTCTGCTTATATATCTTAACAGCTAATAGCAGCCTTGTTGATAGTTTTTAGTTGTTTGTCACTCTGATAATATGTTGTTTAGACACTGATGGGTCCACCTGGTGTGACTTTATAGGCCTTAGATTATCTAATTACCTGCTATATGCATGCATCTATAAATATTCAGTTCCTCTCCCAGCAGTCATGAGTTCAAGTTGGGCTGCGGTCTCTTCATCCTTTCTCGTCTAATTCCTTTCATTTACAGTAACTACCTCTCATACTCGGTCAGTGAACTAAGCTTTCTAAGCTCTGCCTCCCTGTTGCTAATGCTAACTAAGTAGCTGAGGGACAGCAGGTAGAATCCATGTGCTATTGTGCTACAGCTTCACCCTGCTTGACAGGCTGAGGTCTTCTCCAGGTGAAACGTGTGTTCACAGCAGTCAAAGCAACCATCATCCAACAGCTACGAGAGGATTATCACCAAAAATCTTCCTTTTGCTCACCAGAAAATCTTCATTAGACTAGTTTACTATTCATTTACATCCAATATTTCAGGAATTAGTCATGTCAAAAGTCATTACTTAGCCCAAACAAATGTTCAATTACTTTGTCACTTTTTTCTATTTATTTTGATGGTGCTAATGTAAAACTAAGATATGTTGATATGAAATCAACGAAGCAAACACCTTTAAAGCATTATAATCAGCAAATGTGATGATAGATAATTAGTACTAAATGATATATCCTCATTTTTGCTTGTCAGATGTATTTGCTGCATTTCTCTGTCATGTATGGCTGTAACCTGATATTTGGTCAGCAGGTTGGCAGAAGGCAGCAGAGACGGATGCATCAGCGTCTACATGCTAACCTGGCCTCCCTCTGTTTGTCATATGCATTTAAATAAACCCATCATTTTTTGTTGCTGGTAATGCTAGAGTTTGTGTGTGCGTGCGTGCACGCGTGCGTGTGTGTGTGTGTCTGTAAAGGAATCAGTGTTTACCTGTTGAGTAACATCGTGGGTGAACCCCTGTGCAGGTAGGCTTAATGTTGGCTGACCCACATAAACACTCTGACAGCTGGCTGTTCAAACCGCCGCCAACAAACACGCCACTGTTTCATTCATGATGAAATACATCCACGAAACTCTGAAATCAGGACCGAGTCCTAATAATCAGTTTCCTGCTCATAAACAGATTTGTGTGTGTTTTTCACACCGGTGCTGAAGCGCCTTCATATCTGTTCTGGTTTTCTGTTGTTGTTTTTTTCAGATCTGATTGTTAAAGTTATCCAACAAAATATGGGAGGAATCAAAATAGAGGAATGGAGAAAGGTACGTTTGATTTAGTTTCTTAAATTATAAGGAATGAATATTTAGTAAATTTAAAAGACACAGAGAATGTCTTTCCGTTACCTTCATGTCTCCCTTTAGAAATAGGAATTCTGAGCATCTTCTCAACAGAATGTCACACTGACTGTTTTTGTTTTGTCTTTTTTCCTTCTGTGGATTTTCCTGCAAACTGTGCATCTGCATGCATTGATGCGGATGCACTTTGTGGATTCAGCCAGAAAACGTGGTCCTCTTGCTTCAGGTAATCTCACAACACATTCCAAACTGTCACACAGAGTCTCAGAAACGATGTGACGAGTGGAACGTTTTGGTCTGAATTCTGCAGTCGCTCTACTACGAGGCTGGATTCCTCATTTGTGTGGCCATCGGCGTGGTGTTCCTGGTCCTCACCCCCATCATTGGCATGTGTTTCTGTGTGTGTCGGTGCTGTGAGAACTGTGGAGGGGAGATGCACCAGAGACAGAGGAAGAATGTCGACTGTCAGAGAGGCTTCTACACCGCCTCCCTCATCGCCACGTCTATCTTTATCATGTGAGTCGTCATGTAGTTTGTCAGCGTTTATGAAGAAGACAAATGATGTTGTCATTCTGTGATGAGTCGTTGTCACCCCACTGACAATGTTTTAATCTTCTGTATAAAAGCCCAAAATGACTTTTTTTTTACATTAGTTTAAATCCATGCTAGTGAGCGCTTCTCCCTTGTGAAACTCATCACAGACTTCAGTTCTCTACCAGATGGTGGGGGCGAGGGGTTCGCTAGTGACACCATGAACAGAGTGTTCCAGCCAATATCCAGCAAAATCATACAATCACTGAGGGTTGAGGAGGAGTGGACCAACGCTCCACAGACCCTAATCAAACACCTAGAGCATCGATCAGTACATCAAATAAAAAATGAATATATGGAATGCATTCTTTATCGATAGATTTTAATTTTTTTCCAAGGTGAAACACACCTGCTGACAAAGAGGAAACCCTCACTGATATTGATTAACATTTTAAGTGTAAAGAAAACTAAATTATAAATAAAACTTTTTATTGGATAGAAAAGTCAAATAGTTTTCATTTGAACTTGGATACCAAACAAGTGTCCTGTGTCTATAGTTTTATTGAGTGTATTTAATGTTATTGGCTCCTAAAATTAGTTTATTCCATGTCAACATTATCAGTAACCCTTCTATAAATTTTGGTATGTGATTCATTTATCGAATCCGTGGAGCTTCCGTTTCACCACATGTGCTCACCTGAACCTCGGAGCAGCTTACCTGCTGTGGAGGAGACAGGTGCTCTGTCAGAAATGAAACCCAAACTGCAGGACAGTTAGATGTTACTGATATCACCCCCCCCTGACCCTAAGAGGCCTCTCTGTGTGAATGAGCGCTTCCACCTTCAGATACGCATGCGTCCCTACATTGTGAGAATGCTAAAGTAATAAAGCACTTTAGCATTCTCACACTGTACTGGAATGTGTCTGTAATGATTTCTCTCAGTAATGACATTTAATTCATCTGATCTTGAGTCAGATGTCGAAGGAAATAAAAAATCAAGCGAAATAAACACAATCTTAAAATCTGCTGTAGAAATGTGGCTCAACCACATCCCCAGTGAGTCGTTGATGAAGCTTAATTCATGTTATTGAGGCATCGCTGCCCTCTGCTGGTGAATACCGGTCACTCTATTTATCTCAATGTGTGTGTGTGTGTGTGTGTGTGTGTGTGTGTGTGTGTGTGTGTGTGTGTGTCTGTGTGTGTTTCAGTCTAGGAGTACTAATTGCCTATGCTGCGAACCATAATGTCAGCACACAGATTAAGAGCACACGACGATTTATCAACACCAACATGAGAGACCTGAGGACGTTTGCTAACAACACACCTGCGGTAAATCCTCACACGTGTGCACACACAAACACACACACACACACACACACACGCACTTTTTTTGTGTGCAACTTCGATAAAAATTTGTCTCTTATTTCAGCAAATTGAATACCTGACTGCTCAGTACACCACAGCAAAGAACAAAGTCCTGTCAGAACTCGACAGTAAGTTGACCTCCAGCTGTTTGCACGCAGTATTTACCTGATGTCCGGCTTCCTTTGCAGGTATCGACCCGTGCATAAATGTAGTGCTATCATGCAGTCAATCTTTCCATGTGTCCTGACAGACATCGGACCCTTGCTGGGTGGGAGGATCCACAGTCAGCTGGAGAAAGAGGTGGTTCCCTCACTGGACACTGCATTGCGAATGGCAGGAGGTAAAACACAGGATTATGTAACATGAAGTCCTGTTTGCTCCATTAGTACACCGACACGGCACGTTTTACATGAGCCACGAGATAATGATGGCTTTTCATGTTATTTCCATCTTAAAACTCTCTGATGTTAGAATTAAAGTGGAAATTCATTATTTTTTGTTATATTTTAGGACAAATTTCCAAACTTCTCTTGTAGAATTGAATGAAGGGATTTCTTTTCTATAAGCAGTCGTACGTTTCTTGCCTTTCCTTGTCCTGCTGCGTGCCTTCAGGGTGCATCATCAGTATTTTTAACTTGAACCTTTTTCCTTTCTGATTCCTTCACAATTCCTTTTATCTAAAGCCAAAGTTGAGAATGCCATCAAAGGTAATTACAGCTGATCTGGGGTCAGTCTTTCAGTGCTGGTGATTTGGTGTCAGTGCATTCCTGGGTGTTACAGATACTATAGATCCTGACCTTGAGCTGCTGTCGTCTCTGGTCAGAGTCAGTGTTGTGTTGTCATTACCGATCTGTTGTAGTGCGTGAATTGTGACTCTGAACATAAATCCCTCAAGGCTCACCAGTTATTTGAAAATAACTGTTAAAATGTAGATTTAATTGTCGTGTTCCTCTCCTTGTTAGCGATGCGGGAGACCAAAGAGGCCCTGGAGAACGTCAGCTCCTCCTTGGAGGTTCTTCAGGATGGAACAGTGAAGCTTAAGGCCAGTTTATCAGACGAGCGTTCCTCCCTCTCCAACACCCTGTCGGACCCCGCCTGCACCAACGGGGCTGTGTCTCACACCTGCAACTCCATCCGCTCCACCCTGTCGCAGCTGGTGGTCAACGCTGACTTCTCCAGGGTACCAAGAAACAGAAATGAATGAAAAGGAGCATTTATCGTGATTGTCGTGCCACATTTCCTATGTTTCTTCTCCGTCAGCTCCCAGATGTCAGTAACGCCCTGGCCAATGTCAACACTGTCCTGAGAACAGACCTCAGCAATATTGTGCAGAAGGTTAGCCTCTGTCGCCATTTTTAACAGTAACACTTCAGGAAACACACATGTGTTCAAGTAATATATCAGAATCACTTTTTCTCTCCTCCAGGGTTACTCGTCCTTCAACGACACACCGAGACTGGTTAAAGAACAGACTAAAAACATCATCTCAGGTACCAATTTATTTGTTTGTTCCTCTCTGCAGTCGTCCTGCAGTCTTTCACTTTCATATTTTCTATTCTCTTCTACGTTTCTTCACGCTTGCAAACGATGAAATCACAGCTCTTCCTCGTAAGTCCCGTGCCGTCCCTTTCTGATTGTCAAATGTGTCGCTGCCAAAGTCAACAGGTGTTCCAGTTCATGTAAACCTGCTCCAATCCTTGCTGCTGGCCTCTATATCTATGGTTTGTGTTTGTAGGAGTAAAAACCATGCTGGACAAAATCGGCACAGAAATCAACAACTTTGCCAAGATGTTTCCAGTGGAAGCTTCTCTGGCGAATTTCACCATTTTCCTCAACAATGGACAGAAAAACATTGAGTCCTATTACCCTCAGGTGGACCAGATAGACTTCTACAGGTATGTGCATACGTATTTATATTTCTATCTAACTATCGGGTTGTTGGAACAGGACTCTACCACCTCCACAAGTTTAACTGCCTGTTTTAGGGTCATCAATGCATGTTCCTGTGCTTGTGTGTGTGTGTGTGTGTGTGTGTGTGACAGGTGGATCGGCTGCGTGGCGGTACTCTGCATGGTCGTCCTGGTTCTTGCCTTCAACATCCTCGGGCTTCTGTGCGGCACCTGCGGCTACGACAAGCAAGCTACACCGACGACCCGAGGATGTCTCTCAAATACAGGGGGCAACCTGCTAATGGCGTATGTAACTATGGCAACAATTAAAATGTAGATGCAGAGATATTTGAGAGATATATTTCCATTTTTCCCAGATAGTTTTCCTAATCCTACCTTTAGTGCTGTGATTTGCTGGTACTTGTTGTTCATCTGAGATTATCACCTGAGATGCAGTTGTGATTTCTTACTGACACACTTTAATCTGTATTTTAAAAAAAGTCTGGAATTGCTCATGCTCATGCTTCATGAGGTTACGAGCTACTTAGAACTGAGCCACAAGCTTCAAACATGAACCTGAATTCTGTCATTAGATAAAACTGAACCAAAAAAAATAATCTTAATAGTGTTAATCTCTTCCTCACTCAGTGGGGTGGGATTCTCTTTCATTTTTGCCTGGATGCTGATGGCCATGGTGACCGCCCTGTTTGTCGTTGGAGGCAACGTGGAGAAGCTGGTGTGTGAACCGCTGGCCAATCGACAGCTGTTCTCGGTACTGAAGAGTCTCCGCCCTCTTTGAATCGTTCTGCTTCAATCCATCTCTGCCTTTGTCTTCGCAAAATTGCAATGAATATGCATCTATGTGTGTGTGTGTGTCTGTGTGTCTAGATTATAGATACACCATTCCTGGTTCATCCGGCTAAGAAGAACTTCCTGCCTGGGATGCTGTTTCAGAATCCGAACATTGACTTGACCATAGGAAGCATGTACAGGTAACATATCATCAATGAATGCTGTACGTTCTTTTATTCTTTTATTTGTCTGTTGGTTTTGAATTCTAAAAGCTCCAATGAGACGTTACATTCTGTAATTTACAGGACTTAATTAACATTGAACATTTTCGAACACAAAATGAAGAGAAAGAATTGAGAGCTTTATCATAGTCAAGATAAAACTTGTTTTTGCGGCAGATTATGTTGATAAAATCCTGTTTCCCACATTTATAAATAAAATCTAAAACAAATCCAGATTTACTTTTAATATCACTAAAATGTAATTGTTGTGTCACAGGGAGTGTCATGAGAACAATGGTTTGTACCACGCTCTGCAGCTGGAGACCATGTTCAACATCAACTCCTTCCTGAACAGAACAGTGGTGAGCGTCCCGCTGCAGGAACACCTGATCGTTTCTACACATCCATCACGAGGATGACGAGGGGGCAGGAAGCTTAACTATGTAATGAAGAGTTTTTAATTTGGGTTTCACAACAGTACAACAAGGATCTGGCCAAAGTGTTGGAAGGCGTTCAGGTCGACCTGCAGGACATCTCGCTGCTGGAGCAGGCCGGCAGAGACAACCTCATCAACTTCGCCAACTCTGGAGTTGGACAGATTGACTTTGACGCCTACCTGGCTGAGGTAATCTGTGTGTGTGAAAAGAACTTTCGACGTTATCTTCACTATATGCATGAATTATGAACATTATTTTTTTATATTTAGGTAATTAAAGGAGTCACCGTTGTGGATCTCTTGTCCTTCTCTGCTGACCTTGAGGCTCAGACTGACAATCTGGTGAGTTCCTGAACTACATTCCCCACAAATAACATTCATTATGTTGTTGCTGTTAACATTCAAATGTCACGAAACCCAAAAAAAACATGATATCTGCAATAGTTTTAAAACATTCTCAAATGACATCAACAGGAATCTACTGGAGGAAGCTATGCATATTCTATTTACAGTACTGCTGCAGTTAGTTGTTCATTCATTCACCTTTAATTTATCCTATTCATCTACAATCTACTAATTTTGATGGTTTTATTTATTTTAAATCATATTTTTTAACATCTTAAAAGTGTAGCGTTACGAAGTGGCATAAAAAATATTCTTTAATGCGCCTCTCTGGATGTGAAATAGTTATGCATCATGGGGTGCTGGTCTGAACAAGTTGTCCATTTACCTTGAACACACACACACACACACACACACACACACACACACACACACACACACACACACACACACACATATTGCACAGATATACATTAATACAGGAAATGTGGAATTTAAAGGCATGTGGAACATTCCACTAGACGGTTAGTATGCATAGGTGCCGCAAAAAAAGAAGAAAAAAAAACATTGCCTAACTATACAAAAATAAATGAATCTACTTCCTGGACAGACTGCTGCTTCTTCTTCACTTTGTTTGGGGCCTGTTTGTTTGTTTGTTTACAGCCACGTGGGGCTCTGGAAAATGCACTGAAAGGACACGCCAGCAGCATCAGGCAGATCCACAGAGAACAGGTGGTTCCCATGGAGCAAGCAATGGTGAGCACATCAACCATAGCACACAATTAAATACACACAACAAAATACACACAATAAAACACACACAGAACCTCTGATCTGTCCAAAAGCAACCTTTTCCTCTATTAATGTAAAAGAACGTGGAGTTTTTCACTCAAACATCTTATAACGGGAATCATTTCATGAACAAACATGTTGTTATGTGATTTTTGCACAACTATAGTTAAAAAGTTTAGTAAGCTTGTGTCTATCCGGATACACCTTCAACTTTCTTGTTCTCTGTTTTTCTTCTATTAAATGGTGACAGAAATATGTCAAAGCGCGGGTAAGCCGCTGTTTGTACACAAAAAATCTGACTGTGTGTGTGTGTGTGCCCTAGTGTTGTTGTTCATGTTCATGTGACGGTGTCGGTGTCAGTGAGTGTTTAGGTGTGTTTCACTGGGTAAGCCCTGGTCTTCTCCCACAGAGCACACTGAGCCAGAGCATCAGACAGCTTCAGAGGATGTCCAGCGACCTTCCGGTAAGAAACAAAACCAACCGGAACCCTCGAGCACAAAATACAGTTGTATTATGGTAAATAAAAACGTCTTTCTGTCGTTTAGGTCAAGGTCACCAATATCCTAAGTGCGATTGATGCGTCAGAGTATCTCATCACTCACAACGCCTCTCATGTGGTGAAACAGGTCAAATCATCTTTATCCGTGTTACCGACTTCTAAACCCTAACAATCTGCACACACACTGACTCCTGCTTTCTTCTTTGTTGGTGTGTAGGAAACCAAAGGCTACGTGGAGAGTTTGGTGGGATACTTCAAGCAGTACACAGAATGGGTGAGAAACTCGGTAAGTGTGCTCAATAAACGAGACAAAGTGTTCAGGTGGCACATAAAAGTTCTGATCTAAGCTTTGATAACAATCGGTGATGCTGTATAATCTGTTTGTGGGTTTTTTTTTAAAACGTATACTGTAATTATGTGTGTGTTTCCTCACAGCTGACCGCAGAAGTAGCCCAGTGTAAACCCATCAGTAACATTGTGGACAGCATGGAGATCGTAGCATGCAGTTTCATCATCGATTCAGTGGTAAGGCTGTGTGTGTGTATGTGTGTCTCTGTGTGTGTATGTGTGTGTGTGTGTGTGTGTGTGTGTGTCTGCGGTGCATTGATTCCTTCCACAGCTGTTTGTACAGTACATGTTGTCCACGTGTATTTGGATCTCGCTGAGACGTATAAACAGCTTTTGAATGATTTGAGGGACTCTGTGGAGTCAGTGTGAGAACAGTGTGTACCCTCACACACACTGACAAGAGTTAAGGTCTCTTCTGAGGAGGTGTAGGGAGTTAAACACACATCAATTTTTCACTCCCACCCCGGGGAGCTGTAAAGTCTCATATTTAGATATCATATATATTTCATGTTTTTGACTTTAATGGGAGCCTAAACAGCCACAGACTGAGGTTTTTTATAAACAGATATTTTATGTGTTGGTGCTCCAGCAAAGCCCTGGTGTGTGTGTGTGTGTGTGTGTGTGTGTGTGTGTGTGTGTGTGTGTGTGTGTGTGTGTGTGTGTGTGTGTGTGTGTGTGTGTGTGCGTGCGTGCATGTGCGTGTGTGCGCTCACGTGTTCTTGCCCATATGTTCTACCATATTCATGCCTTCTAATGATTATATTTCTTGTACATCTATCTGTGTGTGTGTTTGTGTGTGTGTGTCAGATTTATTTTTAAATGTCCAGACATTTTCAGCAATAATATTGATGATCTCAGAGCTCAAGACGGCGTCTTCATAATTTTTTTTGGTTTCAACCAGAATCTAGAATCAAAAGACAATCAAATGAGGTCACTGACAAGTCATTCAAAGTAATAAAAACATTTACTCAAGCCCTGCAGTTACATCTTAGCGATGCACACACATGCACATGAAACATTCGTGTTTTATTCCTGCATTACATTTATTGTACAACTGCAGGTGCATTTTTCAAACTGGTTGACAAATTAAAAGTCTAAACGGAGAAGTCACTGCAGTTATATTAAAACACTGGTTAAAATGCATCAGTGCTCATAACTCAATAATAAAATGTTATTATACTTTACATTACAATTCTATTACTACTAAAATGTCTTCTACTGCATCTTTTAACAAAAATCTATTAAACGTTCATTTTATAGAGTAACTGGTCAGTTATATGATTATTGTGACACCAGAAATTTATTTTTTTATTTTTTAGAGATTGTTTTTTTGAATGTCAGGAATTAAGCAAATTTTCTCCGTTGAGCAAATTTTCTTCGTCTTTTTTTTTTTTTTCCCAGAACACGTTCTGGTTCGGTCTGGGAGGCTGCTGCATCCTCCTGATTCCCAGCATCATCTTCTCTGTCAAACTAGCAAAGTATTACAGACGGATGGACACGGAGGACGTCTTTGAGGAGTGAGTCCAAACACACATAATTTATTATTTGGTAGGCTCATTTCACTTTGATTTTTATCTATTAGTGCTTTCTTTCATCCTCTCACATGTTCACTATCCCTCTTTGGTGTCAGATCATTTACGGCTGTGGATTTCCTCTCATTTTCATCCTTTATTTCATCAAAAATCACAAACTTCATTCATGGATCTTAACGTTATCACCTTCTGCTGCATGCTCATCAGCCCTTCCTTGACAGAGGCCGTCATTTTCTTTCTCACCCACTTTCTTGTGATGCATTATGGGTAAATTATTAAAGGCAATCATGCGTGCTAACCTCGGAAGCCTTGCTGTGCTCGAGTGTGAGTGGCGCCTCTGCCAGCCTGCATGCTGCTGGTCGTAATTGACGGAAGGGGATTTTTGAGAGCGGAACGTTTTGCTGCATTTCTCCACAGATGTTCAGTTTGTAAGGAATTCCCCTGATGTGTGTGCTTACGTGTGTGTCTGTGCGTGTGCATGTAGCTCCCCTTACCCCGACACTCTGACTCGGTTCCCTCGGGCCTCTGCTCCCCCGAGCTACTCCGACTGGTGACCCGAAGGAATCATCCATGAGGTACCGACCGTCACCCTCAACTTCACCACTAACTCCATCTAACAACTGAACCCGCCTGAGGAGGGTTTCTCCTTTCATCTTTTCCACATACTCTTCTTCGTCCTTCATCCTTAATCTGCCGACATCCGTCCAAACACCACACCTTGAAAGGAAAGGACGCTCATGATGGATTCTTTTGAAGATGAAGATTCTGTCTCGTGTCTTGCATCTGATGTCTCGGAATTTATCTACGTGCTTCCTCACCTGGACTAATTTCTTCCCACTTTTATCCACTGTCCTAACAAACTCCCTGACGTTTCAGAAAATATTCTTTACTTTTTAGAACATTAACTAAAGTTTGTTTCATTTTGTTTTATCTCCACAGTGGGCAAGAGAACTGGAACTAATATTTCCTTCATGGTATGTTTCCTTCATTCTTTTCTAATAACAAATCAAACCCGCTTTATTTGACAGTTGCATGACCCAGCCTGTACTTCTAGGGTTACTAAAGCGGTTCTATTAAACACTTCCAAGAACCAAAGAGAGGAACAGCGACAATCAGGACCTGTGTGGTGAAGGCGTCTCGCCTGATCGCAGCCCTTCAAGCCATTTGACTCTGACCTCTTATGCCAGGCAGCCGTAATCTACCAAGTGTTCTCTCGTCCTCACAGCATCCAGTCACGTCGGTACCACACCTGTCTAGCGTGTCACGTGTGCATCATCATCTACACCCGCATAGGTAGCTTCACCTGTAGAGAATACACTGCATTTACATTGTCAGTTTTAACCCGGTGAACTGTGACTGCAATTTTTTTTTTACACTTTCAAAACTTTTGAAAGTTTTATATATTTTTGTTAATGTTTGTTTTATAAGATGTAAGTAGTTTTTTTTGTTTTTTTTAGTGGTAGTTCTTTATTTTAATTGTGAATATTTGTAATATAGCTTCCAACATTTTCATCTTACAAATTGCACTGACTGGGGATTCGTTTGTTTGTTCCCAAAAGTTGACAAAATGAAATTTAGGGAACGTAACACATCACCAGCAATCTTCATATATCTCAGTTAAAACAAGCCACTTTGCAATCCATCCCAAAATGATATTTTTGTCCCAAGAAATGTTGTCCTCAAACCACTTCTCAGGTCCAAGGAGTTTTTGAGACCTCAGACATTTAAAGTTAATACCAGAGAAAGCATGTGTTCTTCAGACAAATTACAAATCATGTGTCACTTTTTTTTTCAGATTGATCAGAGCGACATAACATTCCCAGCTAACAGACTCTAGCCTGTAGTTTGGCGGTTAGCATTAAGATATGAAATTCTGTTGTTTTTCTCACTCTCAAGAACTGCATAAAACAGGTTACACTTTTTTAAAAAAACATAACAAGTTACATTCTAAGCATGTTTTTATACATCCAACAAGCAAAATATTGTGTGTCATGCAGGGCCTATTTTCTTGTGGTGTCAGAGGTCTCTATATATTTACCATCCTGTGGTTTGATAAATAAAACTCTGTGGATTTGGAGGCCTGGTTTATTAACTTACACAAAAATAACAACAATACAGCCGGAGTTTGTGGTGAGGATGCAAATCTGTGAATAAAAATGTTCAGTCCAGGAAGTGTCCACGTTGTTTTTCTTCCATAAACAGATCATAAATGAACAGTACGGATACTGTCCTCTAACTCAAACACCCACTGACACAAGTGACGGCATCTCTGTGCTGCAGAAGGCCACGACCAACCTAAAATATACTTTCAACATATGAGTTTTAGCCTGGTAGGTAAAACAAGAGCATCCTGATATGTGCAGTGTTCAGATTTCCATCCTCGTAAGAAACCGACTTGCAAAAACAGGAAAGAGGGGAACATTAATGTAACATGTGTACTGCTAAATGCATGCAGATGCAGCTGTGGCGACAAGGCAAGGAGGGGGTGGGGGGGCGCCTTGGAAGTGGTTAAGGTGGCGTGAGACTGTAGCATCCTATCAGAAGAGGACTACACTAACTTAATTTAGGAAAGCATCTGTTCCAGGCGACGTACTGCAGACACGTTTCATATTTGCTTTGCATTCCGGCCTCTTGGGAACTTTTCCTCTTCCTCACTAGATTGATGGCTATAAAAAGTAAACTTCCTGAACGCACCGAGGGCATATATGCGTCTGCACACAGGAGCAGGCTATGCACACACTCGCTCCAACCCATGTTCATTTGGAATTTTAGACTCTGTGACAGCAGTGTCTGCTTTTCTGTTTCATTTAACCTAACTGGTGATTGAATACAGGCCTGTTTTTTAAAGTCAGAACCTCAGGTTGGCCCGTAGATGATCTGCTATCATATGTATTGATTCAGTGTGTGTTTAAATCTGACAGATTATTCTGAGAATTCCATCCTAATCATATTGTTTCTGCAGACTGTCACAAATTCATTCATTCATTCTTTCATCTTCATTACCTGCAACCTCCATTATCGCGGGTTAATGGAGCCTATCCCGGCAGAATTGCAGCATGAGGAAGGGTACACCCCGGGCGCGATGCCAGTGCACTGTGGATCCTCATGAAGGACAGACAAGCATGCACACACACACACACACACACACACTATGGACAATTTGGACAGCTCAGTCCACCTGAAGCACATGTTTGTGGAGGTGGGAGGAAGCTGGAGAACCTGGAGAGAACCCACACAGACACGGGGAGAACATGCAAACTCCACACAGAGCGGGATGCGAACCCGGAACCGCCTTGCTGTGCAGTGACAGCGCTACCCACTGCACCACCGTGCCGCCCCAGTCACAAGTTCATGGCCTTTATTTCTTTACTTGCGGTAAAAGCTACAGGTGTATTTTTCATCCAGATATAATTTTCTACTTTTCATAAATACATGAAATCCGATGAAATGTCTCTGCCCTTCTCTCAACCTTATTGACCACCACAACGTACAACTTCATCATTACATCTATTTCAATTCCTATATCTTGATTTTGATCCTGGTCTGGATGCAACTGTGAAATGTGTTGGAACATCATGATTTGTTTTTTTTAAATTGCCCAATCCTGCAAATTGAAAAAACGTTAAAAGAGTTGATCTGTAGAATCCGTGTTTGTATCCGGATCTGCCTCAAGATTTAATCAACTTTTCTTCCAGCTGAGATTCACCACAAGACAAAATGTCATCAAAACCAAGTGAAAGCTTCTGGAGAACTTTTCTGAATGATCAAACATCCAACTATTGATTTGTAAAAGATTTGTTAGGATCATCTTTCTTGACCACATCAGCCAGGAGTATTCTTGTGCTTGATTCACTTTGATATCTCTAAGCTGCTGGATGATTTCTGTGGAACAACATCACCGATTCTTTATGCTAACTGACTGTAATGAGATCACAGATCAACTTTGTATCAGGCTGCGGCTTGGCTCCAGACAACCAGCGCTCTCCTCCTGCTCTACCTCCTTGTCAATAGTCAATGACCCTCCTATGTTAGATTATATAATGTCTAGCAACTTTTTTTTAACCTTTTTTTTTTTTACAATTTGGGTTTCATGTGTGTACCGTCCTTCAGCCTCACCGCTCTCCTTCCCCCCTCATCTCCCACAGACCCACTGACCCTTTCCCTCCTCCCTCAGTTTCTGCTCTCCCCCTACCACCACCTGCCTGAACATATAACTCCAGCCTCATGTCGTCTCCGTGTGTGTGTGTGTGTGTACGTGTGTGTTTGAGGTGTTGGAGGGATGGGGTGATGTAGGAGGACTTTGAGTCCTGCAGCTCACCTGAATAATGCCTTCTTTGTGTGCGTGAGCTTTATAAAGCCGGCTACACGCTCGGACCCTCGCACACTATAACCCCTTTCTGTGGACACACCATCCCATATCCTCAGCCATTCATCACCAACACCGGCGACACCACCATGAGAGCCTTGATGCGAGTGCTGCTGATGGTGGCGGCGACTATTTGTGTGTCAAGCGCTCAGACGAGCAACAACAGCAACGACAACAAGCAGCAGCAGCAGCAACAGCAACGCAGCATCTGGGACGAGCCCATCCGCTTCAGCAGCAAAACCAAAGACTCCTGCACCATGGTGGTGTCCGGGGCCGGAGACTATACCCGCCTGCGCGTCTCCTGCAAAGGTCCGAGCCAAGGCCAGACCCAAGGACGCACCTACTACTGTGACTTCCAGGGCAAACCCAACCTGTGCCGCGCCTACAACCTCAACCCTCGCCACTACTTCACCCAGATGATGTGGGACATGAGGAAGCTGAGCCACGCTTGCCAGGGAGCCAAAATCTACCGCCCACAGATGTGCAAGAAGTACCCCGATGAGGCCCAGATGACCTTCCTGGCCTCCTGGCCTAAGACCACCACCCCTAAACCGTCTAAGCCTATGCAGGAGCGTAAACCGGTGGCGCCCGCCCAGACCAAGCCCATCACCACTCCTAAACCTGTCAAGCCGCAGCCCGTCAAGCCTCAACCAGGCAAGGGCGTCCAGACAAAGAAACCTTCTCCCAAGCCTGGGAAGACCACGATTCGTCCCACAGAGCATCCGGAGTCCAAAGCAGCCCGTCTGGCGACAGAGTACTGCTGGAAGAGCTTCCACGGCATCTGCACCTATTTCATCAGCTGGTTCCAGAACTGAGGCAGGTGACTCAGGTGAGTGACGCAAAAGCGAAGAAAGAAAGAGGACAGTTAGATGGACAGCAGATGGTGGTAACACAAAAACTTAGATGTCATTTTGTTGGAGAGGAATAAATTGAGAACCTCAGTAGAGCCAGAAATCATCAGAATGACGTACAAATTAAAAGGTGGATTGGTTGGGGGTCACTGAAGCGCTGCAAACGTTTCCCCAGCTTTCTGGGAGTGAAATTAATCTAATCTTACGTTTTGTTTTGTTTTCAGGTTGCAGCACCATCAGAACTCTTCTTGTCTGTGTTCAACCCATTCCTCATCTCCTTTGGAGCGTCTGAAGTTATTTCATCACCTTCTGAGGCGTGGGTCCCCATACAGCGGCTGAGGCCAAAACACTCCGTGTGATGTTAGCCGACGACCGGTTGTGCTGTCATGTACTGTTCATGTCATTTTTAAAAAATATGTAATACACACAGCAAGGCAAAAAAGGGAGAACATGGCAGGTTTGTGATTGTGTTTGTATATGATGTAAAACTCGCTCGGCGTGTCACAAGTGTTTTGAAAAAAGTGAATTTCATGAGAATAAAATCAGAGTAGTGACCTATTCCTCTTCTGTGTTGCTCCGTTTCTCCTGAGTTGAATTCACCAGTATGGTTTTCACACTGATTCCTTCAAAGAGAGGCTTGTTCCTGCTCCCCCGACGTCTGTGACATGTCTGCTGCCTCGCCGAGGGAGTTGTTAACAGGCAGACACAGAGCGAGCCCAGACTGCAGTAAAGATAATACAGCTCAGTCAGAGCAGAGCTCAACACGTCTTTGTATGAATTCATGAATTGAGCCTTAACATCAACCACGTGCAGGAACAGAGGGCGTCTGTGTGGCTATAGCTGCTGTTGTGTTGGTGAGCACAGATGTATGACGGCAGTACGGTAAAGAAAAAGTGTAGTCGACATTCTTACATTCAGATTATGAACCCATTAAGATAAAATGTAGGGTACGGGAATGAGATTAGAACATTATTTAACCCTCTTTACAGTGTGGAAAGATCTGGCTCTTTATAGATTGTCCGGTACTCTTTTATATACTCTGTTGCTCCATGATCCACAAGCACACCACACATTTTTTTGTCCAAATTTATTTTAAATCTCAGCTCTGACTGAAGAGGGTCCAGTCTCTCCTGAAGGATGACATCATCTGGAGGTTGAACCAGCCCATTAGGATGAGGATTAATCGATGCTGATGCTTCCATTTTTACTCCTGTTCTTCTTTGATCTGCTCTTCCTACTGATTAGATTAAGATAATTATTAAAAAATTTATCTAGAAAAAAACATGGTTTGTTGTTTTTTATGTGGCACAAACAACCTAAGTAACTATGCAATTAAGTAAAGATAAATAAATAAAAACACCGCAAGCAATTCAACGATAAGATTAGAAAACGTAAGAGGATGAATCAAAGTTTTTAAAACATGTTTTTTTTTATTGCAGACTTGCAATAATCAAAAACAAGCCAAAAACAGAGCAACATATGCGCCTCATATCTGGACTAACTATATCAACAGACTTTGTATAACTGGAGACTTTGCAGATCTATAGCCATTCACCCTCCTGAAGAAATAGTGAAAAGATTAAAAAATTTTAAAAAAAACTGTGTAAATATGAAATCAGTGGTGACATTGAAATGATTTTTCTTGATATACTTGTCATGGATGATGACAGGATGTATTCAGTTCATCTCCTGCTTACAAATCCAAACGGTCCAGATCTACATCCTGCTGCAGCTGATTCACCCTTGAACTGAAAACTAATTCAAAAAGGCTTTTTCACTTTTTATTTCTAATACCGATCATTTCTTTCAAATTGTTTGTTTATCTAAATGTTATTTCATTTCCTAGACTTATTCTGTGTTCTATTCGTTTTTGTTTGCTCCAAATAAATAAGAATAAGTAAGAAATGTTTGTTTTTTTTAAACTCGGGTGGTCAGTGCTGTCTAGTCAACAGCCACTAGATGGTGCTGCAGAGGAATGAATAACCGTTCAATTTGTTTCATAGGTTTTCTCAACGCAACTACACACACACACACACACACACACACACACACACACACACACACACACACACACACACACACACACACACACACACACACACACACACACACAGCATACCTTTAAACATCTCGGTCAGGAACCACAGCAAGCCATACTATAATAGATGATTTTTTTTATTACACTACATATGACTATAAAATCCCGGTTAACCTTTCATGTTTAGCTTCTGCTGTTTTACACCTAATTTTCTCCTTAAGGTCAAGAAGCGTTATCTTATCTCATCTGCAGTTACTCTGTCAGTAAGTAATAAACTACTTTAAAGTGACACATTCCAGGACACAGTGAGCCTTATATGGCTGCTTCCTTCCGGATCAAGATTATCTGATGATTCTCAACACTTCCTACCAGGTTGTGTTTGTTCCAACCCGCAGTAGCTGCGTCATGTCAGGCATGAAACACGATGACAGGGTGGGGTCGGTTTACACAGCAGGAGAATCTGGAGGGATATGTAGGTCACTGGAGACCACACCAAATTTCCTGAATAAAATAAATTTAAAAAAATAATAATCTTGTGTTAATTTTGAAAGTTTGCGTCATATGAAACAGACACCTTATTTATTCGATAATGGTTGTAGTTGAACGGGGATCATTGCTATACAATCCAGAACAGTGACGTCATTGTCCTCTAAAAACTGGCTGCTCATTCGAGCCAAAGTTGGGATTAAATAGCCTTAAATGTAAAACTTTGAGTGATATTTTTATTTCACACGGTTTTTTTTTCTGTTGCGTGATAAAAACATTAAAAAATCTAAAAATACAATTTAATGAATTTTCTGTTCCATATTGCATTTTTAAGTATTGTGTTTTTTTTTCTATGTGTCATTTTTCTTATATTTTAGGATTATTGATACTTACATTTTTCAAATTGTAAAACTGAAAGGTCAGACTTACAACCGACTTTATGTTGAATGAAGAATTCTATCCATGTGGGGGGAAAGAGTTTAAAAGTGACTGAATATAAAAATAAATGAACATAAACCAAGATATAGCTACGACTATCTCTGAGTGTACATAAAAGGACTCATCGTTCAGGATGGCGAGATGACCTCTGGTGAATGTGTGACTGTTGGGTAGATAACAGTGTCTGAGAGGAGAAGGGCAGTTACAGCTGAAGAAGTCTTCAATATCAGCAGGGAAACAAACAGTCCAGAACAGCCAGGACTTTGAACACAATAAGTCACCAGAACATGAGAAGGGAAAAGCACAGAACACTGACACCAAGACTAAAGAATATCCAGAGTCTAATTCTGCACAAGAAATCTAATTTAATTTAAAGTCAGAGAATAATTTTTCACTTCACATTAAATTTATTTGAAGGGTGTTATAAGTCCTGACAATCACTCCTGTACTTCCATCCTCTGCTTTGACAGGGTAAGCCTTGAAGAATTCAAACCATCTCCTGGCGGCTGACGGCGGCAGCTGATTGGTGGAAAGTCGGAGTCGAGCCTCCAGGACTGCGTGGCGCGCTCACTTGTGCGCTTCCTGTGGTTCTTGTTGAAATGTTTTAGATTAAACCCACTGATCCAGCGTCAGCTTACTCGCCCCTCGATGAATGGTCGGTGTCAGGAGTGTAGTCCGGACATGTTTGGGCAGGACAGAACAGAACACCTTTTTTTCAGAGAAAGCCGCAGCCTTGATTCTTCAATGCGCTTGAATGGAGGTGCGTAAACTACGTCAGCGTGTTGTTCCGGGAATGGTGGGCGTGTCTCGGCATTTTATGTATGAAAAGCCATGTGGAGACCACGGAGAACCACAGAGGTCCCTGGGACGCAGCATCAGACAGTCATATAAGGTGTGTTAGCTTGTAAATGTGACTTTCTTGCATGTGTGTTTTATGTGCGTAAAGGCGTTGCCATGTCAGAATGGCTTTAAGCATATATGCTACATAATACACATTTTCCAGAGTTAAACCTTGACTTATTTGGCTCTGGATCTTTCCTACCATCCCCTTATTTTACAGATAAATTATCCGCTAAAAGAAGACATGGCGCTGTTGAGGACTTTCGCTCTCTGGCTGCTGTTGGCCTTTCTTGGCCAGCAGGTCTCTCCATCCTTCGGTGTTCGTCATTCGAGCCGAGGAGGGTCCAGGAGCCGAGGAGCGGCCAAAAATGGGACGGTAGCTCCAGGCGGAGCGCCAACGAGCTGGAAAAGGTCCACTCTTAACGGCCGCGGAAAGTTCGATATCAGTGACGAAATGATGCAGTGCTCGTGGACGTCGAAGGATGTGGCGGACACCGTGAGGGTGCAGGTCAAATGTGAGAACACGGAGGCGCGTATCTCAGGAGGAGTCACCGATCTTATGTGCAGATACGAGGGCAAACCTCAGCAGTGCAGGGGCTACCAGTCCAACCCCAAGGGCTTCTGGAAGCAAGTGGGTCGTGCGTTCAAGAAACTTCAAGGCAAAGTGTGCCGGGATGAACGCACGCTGGTGAAGGCCAGCATGTGCAAGCGCGCAACGAGAGACGCGCACTTCAAACTGGACATCGGAAGCTCCGTTGTGTCCGCTCAGTCCGGAGGAATGAACTATTCCCGCCCCCCGCCACGGACCACCACCCTCAACTATAATAGCACGACCCCGAAAAACTGCACCGGACGCGTGGACGTGCAGAAGAAGGCAGAGCAGCACTGCAGCGCGTCGTGGAGCAGCCTGTGCGCTTTTTTCTTCTCCATGCTGCAAAGTGACGCGTGTTAATTCAAATCTCAGGACGTTTAGACTGACTGCAGGATTTATTTCAGGACTGTTTGTGTTTGTGATGAATGAATCAGTCAACATTTGATCATTTTTTCAGTCACGCCAAGCGGATCTCCTCACTGCGGTGTGCGTGTCGCTGATTTTTACGCAGAGAAGCGAGTGATTTACAGTTTTCACAAGCATGAAACGGTTCACGTTACCCAAGCATGTGGATTTTATCTAATAATATCTGTTATTTTAGCTATCTGAACTTGTTTTAAAAATGTTGTACTCTGTCACCAGCTTTGGAAAGTAATCTAGTACCTTTTCTTTTACTGTCTTAAGTACAGTATTGAGGCACTTATACTTTGAGTATTTTGATTTTCATGTATTTTATGCTTCTTTAACCTTCACTACTTTTATGTGGCTGTTACTTTTCATATTTGTATGAGTTTCTATGAGTATTTCTTCAGTGTGTGTTTTTTAATTCAAGGAATCAAACTGAACTATTTATCACCCCAAACTGTAGAGTGATTATTATGTATGTAGTGTGACACTTCTAACACTGGAAAATGTATTAAACAACCATGTAAACGCCAACCTGACTGTATTTATATATCACAAATAAAACACATTTATATTTATACAGTTTTCTGTTGCCTGGAACAAAAAGAGACTTTGGAATGAGGCAGATGGACAAATGAACACACTTCCATTCTGTATCTTGCACATGAAATTCTAATGATTTTATCTCTTTTGCCTTCTATATGAAAAAAATCTGTTTGGAACCATTATGAAACAACTTATCTGTAAGTTTTGTGAGGATCAAGTATTACTTATCACTTATTTATTCCAGTGCAGACTTTGTGCCTATCTCTTCTCAAGAGAAACATGAGATTTATCAGCTATATTTTGATTAAACTCTTTCAATAGTGTAACAAGTCCTTGGGAAGCAGATGTCCTTCAAGGACGCTGACATTTAGAATTCAAACTTGCCTTGAGGAGACCTTCACAAGTTTGTAACACACCAAATGTCGCAATTTTCACAGCGAGATCGAATTTAGGAGAAGAGAAAGAAAATCCCAAATGCCCCATATCATCTAAGAATATATGTCAGAATATACTTTTTTTTGTAAGACTAAACTGTGTGAGTCATACTACTTACTCTTCCCATTCACCGCTGACATAGCTTCAGGTTAAAACATGACACATTGATGAAAGTGGAGAGTAGTGGAAGGGGTGCAGCCCAACATCAGGTTTGTTCCTCCTGCTTCCTGCAGCAGGCCCTAATTACTTTCTCAGAGATAGCAGCCGGTTGCATTACCATCCATTTATATAAAGGAAGTAAAGGCTGCTATAATTCAACTACATGTGCATGTGTGTGCATAGACATTGTATAATCCTTGAACAAGTGCAACCACAGATGTGGATTTTATGCTTTCCTGTCTGCTCTTGACCCTCCTCACCTCTTGACCTGCTGAGCTTTGTCCCCACAGTCAGACACTCAGAAAAGCCAACTGGAGAGTGATTCCCGCCTTTAAACGGAAGTCCACTCTCTTTGATGGCACAACAGGGATTTCAGTCGACATATTGGTTTACCGACTCCTTCTCCAGAGCTCAAGGACACATTCCAGGAAGGAAGAAGAGGTTAGAGGTCAAGGGTGACGACGGAAATGAGGATACCATCCAGTGGTCTGTGCTTGAAGGATCTGCTGCCACCTCCTCACCTCTACACTCATTATGTGGGTTTATTTCATCAATCACAAGTGGTTCCTTCAGGGTTTGATCAAAGGGGATCCACCGACAGGTTAATGCAACACAGGATCAGGTTAGATGGAGAAGGGGAGAACTGCAGAGTCATAAATCGGACTCAGCTTCACTCTTCTTTCAGGGTTTTTCATTTTTAGCAACAGTCTGAGATACTGCTTTTTATAGTAAAATATTACAAATACATTCATACTCAAAACATATTTTCTCTGTCTTTCTGTTCAATATCTACACGCTCAGATTTAGCTGTTGAATCAGGGATGGGTGTGGATAAGAACTGTTCGTAATGCAATCGTTTCTTTCACACAATCAAAAGTCAGCAGCGTCATTATGAGTGAATAGAGATCTAATGAGCAGATACAGGGCCGCAGAATTAGTAACATGTTTGCTCATGATTATGCAGGTTGTGTGTGATTTCTGTCTCAGTCCTTCAGAGGCGTTTCCACGTTCAAGCACAAAGGAATTCAGTTCCAAAGTCACACACAGCGTCATAGTAAATAAACACAACGGCGAAAGGCGAGTTTCATAGAAATTTGTGAAGTTGTGTCAGACAAACAGAAACATGAGAAAACAAAGAGATGCCAGTGAAAGCAGTACATCTGGCAGAAGTAACTCTTAAAAAATAATTACATTCATGCTGAAATAATAAATTGTTCTCTTTGGATCACATGCACGTTTGATCGACGGTTGAATTTTTTTTTCCAGGTTGGGACCTTTCTTGACCCAACATTTCTTTTATTGGCTGTCTGTCGGCAGTAAAATCGGCTTTATACAGCAGGTCACTTTATAAACGTGGGTTTTAAAAAGTGTTCCCAATACATCCAGATTTGCTTTTAGACTTTACTTTCTTTACTTGCTGTCATTTCCAGAATATCCACTCAAATGAAGGGAAACAAACCAAAAAATCAATCTAACCATGACCAGAAAATTATGTTTTGTAGTTCATTGACACAAATTAATAATAATAACAGACCTTTATTGTCCCACAGTGGGGAAATTTTACTGTAATATGTGGTGGATTTCCCCTTTAATGTCACACATGCGTTCAGTGATGTGTAAATGGTCGACATCCTGCAGACTAACAGCCTAGTTAATACAAATACTCCTAAATTCTTTGTAATCTCTTAATAATACGAGGGAATCCCTGAGGGAAAAAAAGCGTTTCCACTAATCCCGTATTCACCTGAGCTACATGTAGGAGTGTACAGTATATGCTGGAGCATAACGGGTACGTGCCTCATCTTGTTTCCGTTTCTCACACAGGGAGGTTGAGTTAATGCGCTGTAAACTAAACAAACACGCATGAAATACCAGCCTACTACTCCTCTGCTCACAGACTCCAAGGAGCTTTTGTTTAAAAGCCATTTGAGGTTTCAGGCGTTTCAAGTAAAAGTATGATCTTATTTACATCTTTGACAAAGTCTTTCCATCTCCTTTTCAGAGACGAAACAGCAGGAAAAAAATGTACATTTCCTATTGACTAAGGTTTGTTTAGTGTGTCTTCTGAGGCCATCACTTATCATGTATGCATGTGTGGTTTAAGACTTTCACATCAAAGCAGCTCCATCTTTATTCACGACACAATGAGAAAGAAAAATTACAGATTTATCTCATGAATTTAAGATGCAATGAATTTATTTGGACATCACGGCTGCATGAAATGCTATTAAATAGAGTGCAAAATCCTGGATGTGAATCGGCCTCAGGGTCATCGGCCACTGCCGCCACCACCAGAATCTGGATTCCAAAGGTGGATTATTACGTTTCTTCAACCACTAGTCTCTTAGGTGAAATAGTATTAGAATGGAAACAACCTGCTGCTAACAAACAACCTTCTGTCAGAATGGGACCTATCCGCCGGGGACGATCGGCCCATTTTACACTATGACAAGTCGCTTTGACGATGGAACATCATTTCTGATCTTCCCTTACTGGATCTTCAGGTCTGGTATGCATGACTAACATATTTAATTTCCTTTTTTTTTTTAAATTTAAGTGCCAACTCCTAGTTCTCACATTCTCCTGCTTTGTTTTCCACACCAACTCTCTCCCAATTTCCTTCGCTACCACTCCCTCCTGCCCTGCAGTGACTCCTGTTCCCGCCACTCCACATCACCTGATCCTCACCTACGCTCCTCCTCATGCACCCTGCAGAATAAATTCCACCCCGCTTCCAATCATTCCCTGTTTCACACCAAGTTGTGGTTCAGTTTTTAGTGGTGCTTCAGGACGTCGGTTATAAAAAGTGGAAGTTGGTGTTGTGAAAGTGAAACCCTGCTTGAGATTAGGGTCAAAGGAAAATATGGAGGATAAAATTGTTTACAGCCTGGAGTTTCCTCTGGAATTTGGGCTTTATGGATTTGTGACAAATACCATCACTAGATTATCTGTAGATTTGCTGTCATGACTTCATGTCAGGTCATGAAAACAAAGAGAAAATTAGTCTTAATTTTAGCATAATGGAGCTGACAGATTAGTTTTATTCTTGATTAATTGATACGCTTCTACATCTGACACATACGCACGCATCCAGGTCTGTCTCCTTTTCTATCGAGAAAGCTCTAACAGACGGATTTTGAGGATAAAAAAATCCAGAATGTAATGATTCTGCCAGAAAAGCTTGAAGGATGGATGAACATAATGATTCCGCCCTGTTGGTTTTGGCGGTGGTGTAAAAAGAATATTTCTCTACTGATGAATAAACTGATGCAGTACTTATTCTAGATGAACTAAACACCAACAGAAGGACTGTTTCTGGGGGCCTTTTTAAATTATTGTCTTTTAAATCCGTAATTCCTTTTTGTTTCCTTTCATGTCATGGCAGTGGGATTTACTGGAAAATAAACTTGACATTGAACTCCTGGTTGTGGTTGGAAGGGCCTCTGTGGCAGTGTGATGAATGAGAGGGGCTTGACATCAGGAGGTAGGAAGGGAGGGGGGGAGAAAGGCATCAAAATAAAAGCCGTCGCTGCACTAAGTGCTTCAGATCAGACCTACAAAGCTGAACCGACACATGCCCACCCACAGACAGCCAAAAACATGCAAGGCAGCGAGATGGGAGGAGCCGGAGGTATTGTTCTTCCTGTGGCTCGAGGTGGCCTGACCCCACACCCTGCTGTTCGGACCATGTTATTGGCTGCTTGTTTCCGTGGCAACAATCAACGGCAAAAAAAAAAAGAATAACAGAAAGAAGGTGTATCATTGCTGCTCCAGAGAGAGAAAATAAAGATCAGCATCGTGCCACAGCGTGGAAAGTTTATGATTAACAGTTAACCATTCATCCCATTATGACATAAAAACTTATGTAGGTGGAATATGTTATAACAAGACACTTTAATTGTTATGGCAATAATATATTTATATTGTTCAGACATGAAATCTGTTTATCATTTGTAAGCTTTCCCAAAAGCCTTCCAAGAGGACAACGATACCAATCGAACCTGAAAGTCCACTTTCTTTGTGACTTCATGTAATGGGAAATCTCTGGTGTGATTTATAAGAAGGTTGTTGGTTGTACATCATGTTTGCTGCAGTCACAGCTCTACTTGACATAGAAAATTTAACACTTTATAAACTATTAATCTCTACTCTGTAATATTGTTCTATGATTTCACACTGTTATGAATGAAAACGTTTAAGAAGTCTTGCTTTGACATCTTAGCAGTAATTCCAGCTGTACTAAGTGTTTTCTACCTCTTTCAATTTGAGATGATGAAGAGGAAGGGTCTCCCGTCTTTTAAAACTGTTCTATCGCCCTCTAGTGGCCGAAAGAAGTCAACACATTCTACAGAACTCAAGACACAGACAAGACAAATGTTTTCTTTGTACTTCATTAACTGAAATGTTTATTATTGCATGATTGCTTATGCCATACAAAGTGCAAACACAAAAATAATTGTGGTGTAATGCTTTAGCATTACAAATTCATTTTAGACTATTAATCATACTGAAGATGTTAGTCAACCACAAGCTGCGTAAAATGTAGACGTAATCAAAATGTTAGCTACCTTTCAAGGAGTGGAATCATAGTTTAAAAGACCCATTGGGTCATCTCCCACACACAAAGTTACTGCTGTTGTGACTGTTTGACTTGTTTTCGTGGAGCCACTGAGCCGATTGGAGAAGAGGCACTTCAGTTATGGTTTCTGTTATTGCTTGTTGTCCATGATTATGCATCATCTCCACCACAGACTAACAGCAAGGCCTTACGGTAGTCGCCATTAGTATCTCCCTGTGACGCAAACACACACAATTTTTTTTAATTTTTAAGAAAAAGAGAACAGGTATGGTGGATTCTGTTTTTGTGTATTTGTTTCTTGTGTTTGTACCTTGATCATGGAGTGCAGAGAGCAGGCAAACATCCTCCTGAAGTGAGATCTGATGTCCAACATGTCCACCTCACTGCGACTCACCATGACTCTGATCAAGGTGTTATCATCAGTTCCTAAACCCTGCAGAAAACAGGTGAGGCCAACAAACAGCTGAGACCAGCAAAAACTAGATGGTTCCCATCATGGCCAGCAGAGGGAGTCATTTGTCAACAGCTGTGAAAACCAATCTTTGGTGTTTATACAAGTTTATGTTGCGCTCATTTTGCTGATATTATAATGTGTGACTACAACTGACTTAAAGTGTTTTAGTGACCAGAGAGGTCTGCTGTCTTACCTTCATTGCATAGTACAAAGTCTCAGCAAAGTATGCTGGAACGCTCCTGGCACATTTCACTTTACAAGAGAAAAAAAAAGAGAATGGACAGCAGCCAATAAACATTTTGCCACCAACTCCAAACTGACAAACGGCGGGACCTGTCTAAACAATGGGATTGCGTCATTTCATACCTACGGCCAGAAGCAGATCCCTCAGGGGTCCAGATGTCTCCCTTTTAATGCTCTCCTCCATCTCGTATCCAGACAACTTCATGTAAGCATCAAACACTGAAACACCCAGACGCAGAGTGAGTACGGTTGTTGTGCGAGGCTTTAAAACACGTAGAAAGGCTTCGTATGGAGACAAACCTCTCCTGAGATGCTCCGGACTGCGGTTTCCTAGGATGGTGATGAACGTTTGTTCATCAGTGCCGAACTTCTGCTCTCCTGCCTTGAAGAGAACCTATGACCAAAAGAAACAAACGGTACACATCACACATCAAAATCAGAGATGCAATCAAAGTCAATTTAACAGTCAAAGATGAAAAGTAAGAAAGTGTATTTACTCAAGTGCTGCACCATTTGATGCGGCAGTAGACACAGCACATTATTGTATTTTGTAACTTCACTCCAATATTACTTTTTACCCTGCAGACTGAGAAGTCCTATAGTCATTGTTATCAGATATTTAAAAAGGGCTTTTAGACCAACTTCAAGATTTAATTTAGGAGAATTTAAATGTAACCAAGTTACAAAGAAACTAAATATACAGAGCTGAAACCAGACAGTGAGATCTGTTTTTGGCTAAAGAAAAAGATTAAAAATAAATAAAAAAAACCGCAGGGCATTTTATCAAATTCATGTAAAATACAATAATTAATGCAGAAAGTTTATTTTGTGGCACCTCAACACTAAACTTGCTCATTTTGTGGCCCTTCCCTTTAAATGAAATAAAAAATATGCTAAAGTGCTAACAATTTTTGGAGAAGAGAGTTTGGAAATGAATTACTTTCCCATCTAAACACAGACCTTGTCCTCGTCTAAGGTTAAAAAGCACTAAAGAGGAATGAGATGAATGGATTAAGCTCTCTCTCTGTCTCTCTCTGTCTCTCTCTGTCTCTCTCTGTGTCTGTCTCTGTGTCTGTCTCTGTGTCTGTGTCTCTCTCTCAGTCTTTGTATATTTGTCCCTGCAATAGTTTTAACAGAACATTCAAAGAAACAAGTTGCAGCAAAGTCTCCACGGTGCTGGAGACGAATCATGTACAGACAAAGCCTCAACAAATCACCTGATCCATCATTCAGCATACCATACACTTTGAGTGTTTAAACTTCTTAATGTTTCGAAAAATGTCTTCCTCAATCTGAAGGCATAATAATGGCATCACAGAGTATTATCTCCACCAAAGCACACATACGACAGGCTTTAAAGGTCAGTATTTAGAGCCAATCCACCAACACATGTGACCGTCACACCCTGAGATAAGAGTACAAAGACAGCAGTGATGTTGAAGAGCAGCAATGAACAGCTGACTCACCTGAGCATCGGTGTCAATGTTTCCCTCCTGGATCCCCCTCTGCCTGCTCGCCTGAGGAGAGAAAAGATTTGTTAGCAGACGACAGAAATCGCCCTGAGACAGTAATATAGAGACGAGAGGTGAGGATTCACCTGCAGCAGAATAACCAGAAGTCTCTGGAAGTGACCTGAAGTGTCACCACATACATCCTCCTCCAGGTCAGCATCATACTCTGAGGAAAAGAGGAAAGACATGATTTCTTTTACTTTAGTTTCATTATTACTGCGCAAAACATTCAGCAGAAAAAACAGTCTATAGATATGTTCAGTGCTTTTTATTTAAAACTTTATTTATAGTATTGCAGTTTGTTTTTAGCACATCATTTCAAATTTGCTCATGAGGAAATATAAATGTTCATCATTACATTATTTTTTAAACAGATTTCTTTATCATCTTGTATTCTGTGTGTGTGTGTGTGTGTGTGTGTGTGTGTGTGTGTGTGTGTGTGTGTGTGTGTGTGTGTGTGTGTGTGTGTGTGTGTGTGTGTGTGTGTGTGTGTGTGTATGTGTTACCTTGTTTGTACGCAGCGATGATTTGCTTCACCTGCTCAGGTGTCCTTGAGGCCAGAATCTCCACCAGGACTTTCTCGTCTGTTCCTGCTCCCTGCAGGCCAAAGAAGGAATATCCAGACATAAACCCTCTTATCTTAAGTTTGCATGCACCTGTTTCATACCTGAATGCTGCAGCTCTTACCTTGATGGCATCACGGAGAGATTTCACATCATAAGCGAGGGGAGGGGTCATTAAACCCACAATCAGCGTCTCAAATTTGCCACCGAGCTCTCCCTTTAGATCAGATTCGAGATCCTGTGGAGGAGAAATAGCACGTAGTCCATTAGCAACTCCATAGCTGTGCCTCACTCCATTGGCTGCATCCTAAAGATGCGGTTGCTAAGGGCGCACCCTGCACTGTTTAATAATATGTTTTTTGTTCTTCCATGTCTTCCCTTCTTAACCCTTGTGTTGCGAAGCGACAATAACAGCTGGAGATGATTAGCTGAGTTGCGGTTTAGCTAATTGCGTCTGAGCGGAGAGATGGTGATGTTTTTATTAGCATTATGTTCTGTATTTTCTAGATGGCATGAGTGAGTTGATTCTGTATAATTTAACTCTGTTGAACGTCATACAAACATAGATTAGATAAAAATGCAAACACATTCTGACCTTCTAGCTGTTCCAGAGGAAAATTTCATTCCTATATTACACGGAAAGTGTGCCAGTTATGAAAAGTCTAAAAAGACACACAGACTGTTTGGAAAAGCAGCAAAAAGAAGCCAGAAGCTTCATGCTTTTTTGGCTTGACTTTGAGCCAGACAGTCCATAAGAGTACTAGCTCTGAGATGGAACTGCACGCTGCTCAGTACTGGTCTGTAGGGTACAAACGGCCTTTAAGAGCTCCGGTGTTTGTTTATGTGGGTCCACAGCTGTAAAGGAAGTCCAACCTTTCCAAACAGAGTCTTGTAAACAGCCTTGATCTCCTGCCTCTGGGCGTTGCTGCGAGCCGTCAACAGCTGCAAGATGGCATCCTCATCGGTCCCTACGGGAAAGCGTTTTTTAATTTATTAACTGGTCTGACAATGTACACATATTATATAAGAACAAACAGGCTATCTCACGACAGACTCTTAATGACATTTTCTTTCATCTACGTAATTACAGCTTTCGGTCCAGGTCAGCAGATGTGTTTGCTCACAGCGACTCAAATTTCATCTCTGCTCATGTGTTCATGACTCACTCGTGTTTGGGTGGAGTTCCACGCAGACAGCTTGGAGGATTACTACAGCGTTTGAACTCCTCCCTAAACTCTCTCTCATTGGTCGGCTGCAGCTGTACTACTGACTGACCAGCTTTCCGTGTCTCAGATGACACTGTGCTAACAGCAAATATGCAGACGTTCATGCATCTTACCCAGCCCTTTCATGGCCTTCTGCAGAACCTCAGCATCCGCACTGGCGTTGAAGTTTCCGCTGGCTTTCACGGTTCCTCTGCTGGCCTGGAAGTCATAAAAAGAGCAGACAGAGCAGGATTACTGAGCCGCTTTTATTTCTGCATGTCTAGAAGTTTAATTTTCATCTATTAATCGATGTTGTCATCCAACATGAAATGGATGCATAAGAAAAGTCTTCAACTACAAAGTACCATTTCAAGCGCTTTATTTACCTCCTTGTATATTAGGTTTGCTGTCACAATATACTTTTCATCAGCCGTTTATAATAATCACATCTCAGCAGAAGAGGTTAGAGAGCAAAACAAAAAGCATCCTAAGAACTTTGTAGAGGTCCTTTTATTGTAAACATGCCAGATGTTGGTGTCTGGCAATGTTCCTGAGGAATCTTAGCCCATTCCTCCTCTTCCTCTGGAATATTCCTGGGTTTATAGGCTACAACTGCCCTCATCAAATCATTTGTTGAATGGATTTAATCAGGCCACTGTGATTCCCTCTCTAGAATGATCCAGGACTACTTCTGGAACCACGCCTTGGTGGAGTTCAAGTTCCTCACAGATGACAAAATGTGTTCTTTAAGATTTCCTGATGGGATGGAATTCCTTCTGTGTCTGACCTAGATGACTCCGAGTGACTGGAGGTGACTTTTCTTGTGCTTTTGAGTGAACAGCTTGTCGTTCAGGAACGAAGCCTTCATGTAAATGTAGGTTATAGCAGAAAAAACATTGACACTCTACTTCTAACTGACCTCTCCCTTCATAAAATTAAGAATTTACTTCATGCTGCTACAGATATCCATTTATGCATTTCAGATTGGTCACATGCACACGCTCTTTAAAGATTTCCACCCTTTTCAAATGCAGCTAATCCACTCGACGACCTGCAACACAGCTGGGATAAACATACTTTTATCCCAGCTGTGAATAACTTGATTTCCAAATGTGACGCAGTAATGCAATGATTATCAGGTTCATCAATCTGTGGAAAAAAGTATTTCAGAATAGCAGATCGATCCCTGCTGAAGATATCAGGAAGGTGATAAGGTTGTAAAACATTTACTGTACGATTGATTTGGGCACAAGGGCATCTTTTTGTGTCAACTCTGCTCTCAGACACGCCCTAAAGCTGCAACACATTCACACACAGACGGAATTGTTTAGAGAGGAAAACCACTGGGATATCACTGGAATTTGAATAAAAAGGATCCATCTCTAAACACATCTTTGTTAACAACCAGGATTCTGTGCTTTTCTGTGGGAAGGAAGGAATGCCGAAATGTCCACGAGCTCCCCATAAACACACTCAGCAGCACCAGATCAACAAAATCGAATCAGCTGCCCGGACAAACAGCTGAATAAGTTGTTTAGAAAACAACACAAAGTAGATCTTATTGTGCTGGAATGTCAACCACAGGCTCCTATAGACATTTTGGATACGATGGAGCAAGTTTAGACACGACCTGGGGATGGGGCCCTCAGATTCAGGTGTGTTAACCTGTGACGTGTATGAATCACCTGTGTCGCACCTTATCAATCCCCTCCTTCATTTATGGATTATTTTATCATTATAAAATAATAAAATAATCCATCAAGGGACACAAAGAACAAGTATAGATAGATGGCTAGTTATTAAACTTTATTGATTCCAGACTGGGAAATTCGCAAGAAATAGTTAATATTTAATTCTGACACAGTTTTAATAATTTTGATATGAATGGGCAATGGACTTGCTATTTTCACATTCATATTACTTGGAAGAAGACAAGATATTCCTTTATTAGGAAATGCCAAGGCGTGTACATCTTCAGGTGGGTCACCTTATGACCTCAGTATTTTTTACGTTCTGGCCCAGCACCTGTTCCTTTCTTACTAATATGTAGTAATACTTTTAAAAAATGTATTGAAACCACAGTCCCTGCTAAAGCATGGTGCACAGTACTTGAGACATTAAGTACGGAACCTCCTATATGTATTTTTCACTTCTCTTTTAGTATTTTTTTTGGCATGAATTGAGGCCTAACGTACAGAGAAGTCCTCTATGTCTGGCTTCAGTTACACAGGCATGAATAAAACATGTTTCACGGATCAATTTGTTCTTTACTGCATTTCCAGATAGAAAGAAGACACAGAACATCTCTATTCATAACCCTGCACTCAAATTACATCCTCCGAGACAGGTCGATTAAAACGGCATGCAGCCCATACTGAAGAGAGGGATTACTGTACAGTCTGCAGCGTGGATACAGGCACATTTTCTGTGCGATGTTTACATTTTCCATGGCTGTTCCACCCATAGAGAAACCGATTCCCCTTTAAAAGAGGGTGGGCTGCTCTGAGCTCCAGGCTAGACATGGAAACGATAATATAAAAACACAGAAAGAGGTGGAGAGACAGAGAGACCCACCCGAGTGGAACACAACCCGTGACTCATACACCAAAATTTCCCAACTTCCCTCCCCAAAAGAAATCCACAAGTATGCACACCGAGTACACACATGACTAAAAACTTGATAAACTGGAAAGTTGTATTAAGAGTTCTATGTTTAAATATATGTAAACATAGCAACAAGTTTGTATTCAGCTGTCAAACCCATAACTTTCTTAATCTCTCTCAGATGTAGTGTCTCATCTTCTGCATACACAAAAGATGACTGGATGCTATGTTTGAATTAAAAAACCGACAAACAAACAAACAAACAAACATAAAGTTCCATTAAAACTGAATAAATACTCAGATTTCATTCAAATGAAATGAGATTCAAATCTAATCTTGTCTTTAAATAATTATAAGGAGAAAGTGGGCGTTGTCCTGAGTTAGCAAGATAAAAACCACAATGAGTCACGCATTTGCATGTGTAACGGATTTTTTTTGCTAAGATCTATTTGATATACCTTCTGAATTAAAGCATCCTTTTAACAAAATTTCCCTTGAAAAAAAAATTGAGACGAAAATAACTCACCATGATGACGATCTTGAAGGTTTTTTCCACCGGTAGGAATAAAGTCTGAAAGGGACAGAGACCGGAGTTAGTTGGGTTGGATCTACTTTAAACATCCGCTGACCTTTGGGAGCTTGACATTGACGTGTCACTCCCTCCCGCAGGTAGACCCACATCTGTCATCATGATGATGATGACCATAATGTCGAAGTTTTGTGATGAAGAAACTTACCGGAGCTGAAGCTGTCAGATGAAGCTCGGTGAGCAGACAGAGACCCGCCGCAGACAGAAGGAGAGAGGAGACGAGAAGAGGGACGGGCGGAGAAATCCCACTCGGAAATACTCTCCCGTGCGCGCGTGAGCGTAAAGTTGCGCGTGTATGGGCCACACCCCGGTGCACACGAGCCAAGACGTAAGCCCTGTCCCGAAGCACTCTGGGAAATGTGGTTTTATATATGAACTAACCATCATTACTGAGGAACAAGTTATGAATGAACGTTTCAGTTTAACAAGACAAGAAGGCGTAAGTGAGCGTATGGGAAATGGGAAATCATGTGACGTGCCTTCTATTGGAGACATGGTTTATTACTAAATATTTTGTTTTTATTATCCTGGCTTTCATTAACAAATTGTAATTACAGTATAGACTGTTATATTGCAGTATAGACTGTTATAGCATAGAATAAAATAGGTCAACATTTTTTGATAACAATTAAAGGAGTGTTTTCCTTTTCTTTTTTGTTCTGTTTGTTTTTGTCTCCATGACACTCTGAGGGTGTTCAATGCATCAGTATATTCGTCATGGGTGTGACCCCATGTCTTCACCACTAGAGTGTCAGACACATTTTTATTCTAACGTCTCACAAAAAACCATGCTAAGGAGCTGCTGCATTTCATGTACATTTAACACGACCAGTCTGTTTCTAGTCTGATCACAAACACCAGTATGAACACAGCCACAATCTTTCTCATTTCCTCAACCCACCATTTCAAGTCACGCCTCCACACATCAGTGTTTATGGAACAATAGATCACATACACTCAAACACACACAAGTTAAAGGGAAAGTGTACACTGTTCAGACGGTTTACCACACTCACTTCATGGTAGCATGCACACTGTTGTCACATAGGTGCAACACTGTCACAACAGCCAGGGGCAAGAAAATACCAATGACATTGTGAGATTTAATTTAAACTATTTTGCTCCTCTATTCTAATGTAGCTATATAAACAGAAGGAGGAAGAATGAAACCATATAATACACAGAAAACGTGTGTGCGAAACAATGCATTGTTGTTAACTAAGTTTTCCTATACAGTATATTGAATTGAATATGTGTAACATACTGCCACCAGACTGCTCTCCAGCTACTGTTGTGCCGTTTTTATTTCCTGCATGTCGCTTATGACGGGTAGGTAGCTAATATTTGACTTCTTCAGAAGTTCTTTAGCTGAATACAACTCCAACCAAAATATTTATATCGATGAGAGTGGTGAGAGGAAGCTTTTAGCATCATCCAAGTGACCAAAACATTGAAACACACAATAAAAACTCCATAGAACAAAACGGAAGTGCAAAGTTGAGTGGTGTTATCTGTGCTTTCACTGTCAATAGTGGCCCCCTTTGACTAGCATGTAGGCATTTGATCCATTATTAATGCTAAAATATTGATTCACACAATTTTATAGACATTAGAGCATGATAAATAGATGGAAACTTTGCATTGCACTCACACATACGACGTAGGTGTACAATAATCATACAGTACTACTCTGTTGGTTGTAGTGAATGTATCCAACAAGAATAATAGAATAATGACAGATCCTCATGAAAATTTAATAAAACATTTCTTAAGCTGCAGTCTGGCCACTTAGGACATTTGAAAGAACTGAACTTCACCTTAAGTTATTCTATTTCAATGACATGTGAAAACAAAAGGCTTGTAATGAAAGAATCTGTCATGAAGTGTCTTGCTTGAAATAATATTTACGAATAACATTAAATACCTAATAATTAATAGATTTGGTATAAAAGAAGAACCTTATGGTCAGACCAGAACTATGAACTAGGATATTTGACATTGTTTGGTGAATGACAGCACTGTTTTATCATCACTAGGTTAAAATGTACTGAATAATGAATCTTATCTTCACAATGCATTGATTTGATTTGTATTGTTTCTGCTATGAATAGGTTTCATTCTGTTGCTTTTGGTATGTCTGGCATCTTCGTGCCATGTTAATAAATTACCTAGTGAATCGACAGCTGCAGATCGACTAACAAGGAGACAAAACAGATACAGAGTTAAGGAAGGGGAGACACAATGTGGCTTATACAATTTAGAAAACATTGATGACCTCCATTAACAAGAGCAGGAGTTGTTCTGACCGGCTACATATGTTTTGTTTGTTTATTTATCCACAAGAAATGTTGACTTATTGTTTTGAGATGGATACAGACTGTGGATCTTTCTGGACATTTCTTAAATGTCACGAGACAGGTTTTTTTTAAAAATGTTTCCTCATATCATGAAAAATAGTTGCAACCATTGATAATCTCCTCATAGCAATAGTAAAATGGGAAACAAGCAGGCCTGTTTACTCTTTCCAAGACCCATGCTCACGGAAATTGTCAAAAGAGCTCTCATGTGACAGCAATTCTCTGTTTGTTGGCATTGGTGAAGAAGTGCTCTACTATAAAAACACAACATAGACTTTTTGAGGAGTGCAGATCATCTCTGATTTCGCAAAAGCTACAAATAAATCAGTACTTTGATGATTAACATTCATTCTTATTCAAAAATCATAGTTTAGTAGCAGAAATTACACACATGCACACCTGCTATTGCTGCAGGTTCACAGTGCACCTATAATCGGAAGTGGTATAGAGTCACCCTAATGTGAAAATGTATTTTCAATCCATATAGAAAAGACTTTCAGATGGTGAGTTGGGGTTGTTGTCACATCGGAATTACCAATTCTCACTTATAAATAAGATTCCCAGTATTCAAGTTGCATCATTGGTCAGACACATGACAAGACAGGTGACTCCAGGGGGCAATTAGATCACAGCCCAGTGTCTCTCTGGTCCAACAACTTAATCCGACCATTATCTTGTGGTAAAATTGTACCTTTTACAGACATTTATGCAACCACTAATGCCATCAAAAATGCACTTTGATTTACCAAGCAATAAAACCTCACTTATTAATAAAGAAAATAAAAATTTTCTGTAAATATAATTATATATAGGGTTTTTCTTTCATATACAGTGCAAAATATTTCAAATGTTATGCTCCAGTACAGACTAAATGATTAGTCCATTAAACACACATTCACAGGCATCTGTTACTGACTGTTTTTAGAGCTGGTGTAGTTCACAGTGCATTATCTCTGCCTGTACCTGTAGTGTCGAGATTGTTGGAGTAAGAAGCAGAGAAACAGAGCTAACAGCATACATAGTGTAACAAAGAGACAAACGTACACTACCAGGCTCCATTCCCAACCTGCTGCTAAAGGAGAGACACAATTCACATCCACAAACTGTACAGGTGCATGCATGCTGGTGTTTACGTGGAAAAGGAGTCGAAAGTCAAAATCAGATTCCGCTTAGTCCAATTTGACATTGGAGAGACATCACAACTCCAGTTGTGGTCTAATGAGTGAATATTTGCTTTGAGGATGTTGCAAGTAAAGCTGATGACTTCATGGCTTTAATAAAAATCATTCCCAGTCACAAAGATATCTCAGCAAAAATCTTGATCGTACCAATAAGTCAGATTCTCCTTATTCCCCAGAATACAGATGAATTATCTCCATGGGTGATGAGCATCCCGAACCTTCGGTGTGTTGCTGGCTTACTGCTTCCTCTTTTTCCACAAAATGACCAGAGAAAAAAATGTGAAATAAAGATACGTGTTCTCACCTCTGTGCTCCTTTCCTGATGAATTCTCTACAGGTGACTGCCTTTCTATTGCTTTTACACATTTAAATAAATGCACTAATACCATATTTAGACATACCAGAAAAGAGACAGATACACATAAATAAATAAGTGAATATATCAACAGCTACCAACATCACTGTGACCTATGACCTAACAACCCACAGGCAACCTTACTTGCTTTCGCACAAACATGACTCACCCTGCAGACATTTTTGTAATCAATATATTTAGGGATGGTCTATCTTCTGGGAATGTCAGACATTTAATGAATACTCTGTGTAAGAAAACAATGAATAATAAAACAGTAAAACTTGCTATAAATATGCAGTGTTCATAGTATGATCAGCAGAATTGATAAGCTACACTCACCACCAGGTGGAAGTAGAGCTTAAATCTACATTTTATTCTCTGTCTTTAGGTCTCACCATATTTTTAATTTATTTATTTTTATGAGGCTCTAACATATATGAAGACAGGGAACTTGAAACACAGTCATAGACGTATAAAATCATCAACACTCAGGTTCTTATGATGTTTTCTTGTAGTAACATGTGCAAACAACTGAGCAAAATGGGAACACACTCATCCCTCCAGCAAAAACTAGTTTACTTAACTAACTAGTCTGTAAATAACAAAAACAAACAACACAGTATACCATGTTTGTCTTTGCTGATGTTATAGCGCCACCCTGAGTTATGGTTAGAAAGAGCAACTGCAGTTTGGCGTGAGAAACATGGTGTTCTTTCAAGTAGGTACAGTGTGCGAAGTCCTATTACTGCATATCACAGTAGATTGAGTATTATTTGCGAAGTGGTAACATATTTGTTTTTATATTTCCATTACAAATTTTGTGCTGGACATTTTTAATTCAAGTACAACAATGATCAGAGCAAGGGTTCAAAACTGATAGGAAATAAATTTCCATGCCTCAAACAACTATGATAGAGCACAAGTGTTGTGATGGTCAGATCAATAAACGCTCAAAAGCAATAAATTTCCTTTATCATTTCCATCATTTGATATTACAGAAGACACTGACATCACTGCTGAATTTCAGCTGTTATACTTGACAGTGGTTTCATATTTTTTCTGCTTATAGTGGTCAGTGGGTGCAAGGAAATAAAATGACAGCACTATCTAAAGAAGTACACAATACTTCTTATTACGATGGATTTCATTTCTCGTTTTAGCAGCAGACGTGAAATCTTTCAACATTTAGCGGCGTGATTTTTGCTTTAAACATTCACTTCTGTCCATAAATTTCCTTCAATACTGACGTTGTATCTGGTACGATTTTTAAAATTGTGTTATTTATTGTCAGTCGAACTGAATTCTAAACATGGACTCTCCCGTCCCCCACCCCCGTGTCTGCTGTGAAATGGTATGACCCGAGGTAATAACACCAAGCACGCTCGCGCGAACTACGTTCGAACTCAGTTAACGGCACCGGGATCGGAAGGTAGAACATTGTTAAACTTGCCAAAATGGAGTGGACACCGATGGAAATAAACCCTGAGGTGGAGGAATATCCATTTAAATCTCTTTTCTTGATGTCGCAATGTTTTCAAAGGCAGTAGAATCACTTAGTGTATCTGTTTATGTCGTTTCAGATGCTGAACAAGGTGGGTAGCAAATGGCGACATGCTGGTAACTGTTTGATTACGGTCACGTAAGTTTTATGTTAGCTAGCTAGTTATGGTGGCAGCTACTTTGACAGTCGTTTAAACGGTTTCCAGCCACCATGTTGCATCCCCAGCACCAGCGCATAGATTAAAATGGTAATATCAATTATTTAGGTCAAAAATAGTCGGTAATATTAAATTGAAATGCGTCAAAAAAGGCGAGAGAAGCTCCCCGATCCTCAGCATCCTTTCCCTCACTGTGCCAAGTGGCGGGGTCTTAGGGTGTGGTCGGGCTGGGCCAGCGCTACGCAGCATCTTTGAACGCCGTCATTTATCTGTCATCTTTGAAACGTCTGATATGTTCAAACAGTTAAGAACATTCTGATGATTTTCTTGGCTGTATGTTTCAGCTGATGAAAAGTCTGGGGGTGGATGAATGCTGTCGTTTCGTTGATGTGGTGGGGCTAGAGGGTGATCAACTCTCTGCCGTCCCGAAGCCGTGCTTTGCCTTGATGCTACTCTTTCCACTGACACAACAGGTAATAACGGGGTGGATGTGGAGACTACTTCTTGGATGGGAAGGCCAGAGAGGGTGGGGTAGGCCACTGATGCAGGCTGTTTGGGGTGGGGTGAGAATGAGGTGCAGGGACGGCATGGATGGGGAGGGAGTCAGTCATGTTATTTACCGGTGCGATGGGTGGAAGATGGTGAGACTGGTATTGTTAAAAAGAGACATTAAGCTGCAGAGTCTTGTCATTCCTAGCAGGAGTGTTAGATTACATTGTCACTTCTGGACTGTAACTATAAATTCATTACATGCTCATGATGGCTTCCCAGACTTTGTCAGAAGCCTTGTGGTGTCTTATCAGTAAAAATAATTTTACCAATATGTTATGATGATTGAGCCTTATAGATAATGCAAGTAAGAGGTTGTCCACATTCTAATCTTAATCTGTTTCTGTGTTGTCTGTGTATGGCAGCATGAATCTTTCAGACAACAGCAAGCAGATAAGGTTGCAGCAGATGCTGACGTTTACTTCCTGAAGCAGACAGCAGTCAATTCCTGTGGCACCATTGCTTTGCTGCATGCTGTGGGCAATAGCAAAAGTAAAATGACATTTGGTGAGTGCACGTCAAATAATTTGAAGTACAATTCAATTACTTATTTCTATATGTACTGTATGTATAAGAAATAGCACAATGCTATTCATTAGCATCAGTGACTCAGCAATTACTTCTGAATGCAGAGAAATCTTCCTTCCATAAATTATATTGAAACCAAACATTTTAGTGTAATTGCTTTTAGTGTAGAAAAAGTACTATGCCATCTTTGAAGATAAAAGAGTAAAGATAAAACCCTTGGATTTTTAATAAAAATTCCAACTTGTGCATAAATGCTGGCACAGCCTGATATTTGTTTATTTCCTCAGTGAAGTTTAAATTCAGGGGGAAGTAAGAGCTTTTACAATCCCAAAATAGCCTTGTAAGGTAGAAAGAATTGGCACATTAATCATAATAATAAAGATGATGGAGCAACTGCTAGTTTTATTGTCGATTCATGCATTACCTGTGACTTGCCCTGGAGAAGCAAAATTAAGAAATGTTTTAAATAAACAGTACAACCGTAATTTATCCTTTTTAATTATTTAAAGATGAGTTACTTCCAAGAATGTGATTTTGTTGTCAGCTGGATTACACAAACCCTAGTGCAGTAGGGGTGGCACGGTGGCGCAGTGATTAGCGCTGCTGCCTCACAACACGGCGGACCCGGGTTCGAGTCCCATTCTGTGCGGACTGTGCGCATGCTCTCCTGCATGGGCTCTCTATGTGGCTCTGCGGTACACTGGCATCACGCCCCAAGACTGCCAGGATAGGCACTGGCTAACCCACAACCTGCGTTAGCGGATTAAGCGGGTTGGAAGATGTATGTAGCGCAGTAGGATGTTATTTGGATGATCTGTAATACTTGTTTATAATTATGTGGATTTCTTCCACTACAGCTACTGACTCTGTCCTGAAGAAGTTTTTAGATGAAACTGAAAATATGTCTCCCGATGGCCGTGCAAAACATTTGGAGAACTACAAGGTGAGATAACATTGCCGCTAAAACCACTGTTGCATTTCTGTTTTTTTTTCTTCAAACGCAAAGTAATGTATACTCGTCTGTTTTGTACATGGATATCTGAAGAAAGGTTTATTTTCCATGTCTGTGAGATTGCATTAGCCAAAAATGTATCATCATTCAGTTAGATGCATCGGCTACACAATGCAGACACTTTAATTTGAAATTTATCTACTTTCCTTAAATGGAGAAATGGATGGAGGGATCTGTTTCTGTCCCTCTCACTCTCCAATATATATACTGTATATATATGATTCCTGATTAATCAGTAACAAAAATGCAGTATTTAAAACTGATGTAAATTCACAAGCAAGCAGATTGTAGAATTTTGCATTGTGTAACTTGCACGTCCTGTTTAACCCACTTGGTGGCGCCAGATGGCTAAATATAGGTAGATGCTTGTCCCTGTAAAACTTCTCAAGAAAGGAAGGAATTCAAGAATATTTTAGAATTTTCTGTTTAAAGCATGCTACTAAGTTTGTAATCTCCAGTCCACTTTGATGTATTTATGTGTTTAAAGAATATTTCTGTATGTGTATTTTCAAAAGTGTAACTATCATTTTAGGGTGTGTTAAAATGAACTGTTCTGAAATTTTCTTCCAAGGCAATCTTGGAGGCTCATAATGAGGTTGCAGCGCAGGGCCAGTGCAGGGTAAGTAACCTAACCCACTAAGAACTGCAACCAGTTAATGCTGTAATATCAACCATCAATAGCAAACATCTGACTGTATAACAGGCAGTTTTGGAGACATGAGGCACTGATCTAAATCGATTGCTGATGTCAATGCATTTCTTTGCTGGGCTTTTCTTGAAACTGCTCTGTGTCCCACTTTTACCTCTGAATGTTAATTCTTCATATTTCAACTTCCACAGCCAGAAGAGGACAAAGTCAACTTCCACTTTATTGCCTTTGCCAATGTAAATGGAGAACTGTATGAATTTGGTAAGCATGTAGCTAACGATGTAGATTCCTCAATGTGTTTTAATGATGCTGATTCCTAATAGTAGCCTGTTTGTCAGATGGAAAAATGAAGGGACCAGTGAAGCATGGAGCCACCAACGATGGCTCATTTATTATGGTGGGTATCACGCTGAAAATTGAGACAAAAATGGAACAATGTAATGCTAAATTAATGACGTCATGCTTCATTTTACAGTATATTATCAATGATAAATCTCTGGGACATCCTTTCCTTTGTTGCTTTAGCTTTCCATTTTAAAGATGTGTATTCGTAGTTTGTGCAGAAAAAAATACAGAATAAGTCACAATAATAGACATATCTTTATCATTTTATTATTTTTGTCTTTTTTGCCCAGGATGCTGCTAGAATGTGCCGTGGATTCATGGAACGAGAGCAAGGCGAACTCCGTTTCTCTGCTGTGGCTCTTTGTCACAGTTAGATTTTGGGGAGAACCAACAGCCAAAATTGTAAACCAAAATGTTATGAAGCATTCACCTGGCAAACACATTCAGCAGGCGCCCATAATGACCTGTTAACACACACACACACACACACACACATCCGCAGACACTATGCACTATAAAGCACATGTTTACACATAATTTACTCTCATCTCATGAACAACACGTTCTTTTGCACATATACACCAGACGCACCATCAAAGCCTTTTGTTCTGACAAACTGATACAAGCTTGTTCAAAAGTTTGTTTTAGCATTTTTTCATTCAGCAGTTAGTTGTTAAACACTAGTTCAGATTTCATCACTCTTGCCTGAATGTGTTCATTTGTTTTTTACATCCCTTTTGAGAATAAGTGGTACTGCTTGTGCCAGTAAAGTAAGATGTAAAGGATGAAAAACCGTTTGGCGTTTTACCAGTTTTTGACTGTCTTTATTTGCCATGTGGATGAGTTCATGAAATGACATTCCTTGGAGCAACTGAAATGTATCTGTAGGAATAATCCAACCATTGTTATGGAACATGGCCACAGCCTTTTGAGTTGCTGTTGTTTGTTTGAGTTGCTCCCAACGTTTCTCTAGGGAGGAAAAAAAGTGGATTTCTCCACTTGTTTGTTGAATTTAGCCATGTTATGTACCTGTGCAATAGAAAGTTCCTTGCACTTAAATTGTTCTGCTGTTTGTTCACAAATGCTCAGATTGCTGAATAAAGTATTAGTGTTTGAAAATTGTAGAGTGATTGTTGTGCTGCATTTGTTTACTTTTTGCACTTTCCAGATATGTTTCTTTGGTTCTACTGGTGACCAGCTGTGTGGAATCAATAAAGCAACCATTGAACTTGTTTGTGTCCCCATGTGTGTTTATTAGTTACAGTAGTTTACAAAAAGAGTCCTGATATTTTTGGAGTAACAAACATTCTCTGGCATTGGGAATGCAAATGTGAGGATTTGTTTTTCTTCCATCATAAAAATCACTTGAATCTTTGGATATTCTAATATGGCTTGACCAGTCTGCAGATGCAACATGGGACCTTTAGCTATGTAGAACAAAAGCATGGCATCAACTACAGAAGTGTTTCCCAACTTCTTGAACCAGAGCACACTTTTTTTCTGGACTACAGAATATTGATTAAAGGAAAGATTTGCCATCATTACTCAAATTATTGCATCAAAATCACAGATATTGAATGTTCTGTTTTGTAAACAACTGAAAAAGCAGGACAGCAGGTTTTATTGAGAAGTGTCATTTTGGAGGTTTGGTGTTTCGGAATAATTTATGATGAAAAACTTTTTTTAAAAATTAAATATTCTTTTCTAAATTGAATAATTTAAAGATAACAAATATGTACAGTAATTAATTTCAATGTAACAAACATTGGTAAGGTAATTGAGATAGAAGACATAAGGTAAAAGGATTTTTAAAAAAAAATTTAGGGAGAGAGTAAAAGTAATAAGTTTACATTAAATTACGGTGTAATCCAAGATTTACATAAAATACTTTCCAATAAATACATTTTGAAAATTATGAATTGTGACCTAATTTGAAGATGTGCTATTACTGACATGTTTAATCCTAGTAACAACATGTTAACGCTTAACTAGTCGTGTTAGTTGTGTTTCTAACACTATTTTATGGCCCTTTTCTCGCTCAGTCGTGTTTTCCATCTCTGATTCCTTCTCCAAACAACCGCCTCCACACGCTGCGGGGCTGTGGAATAACGGGACATGTACCGCAACCCCCCACCCCTCTCTTCCCTATCATTCTACACATCCTCCCCCCCCCCCCCCCGCATAGATTCCTTCCTGCGCGTTCACGTCCCGTCGGTCGCGCGGCAGCGGGCCTCGCGCAGTTCAGGCGGCGTTCAAGAACCATTATTTTTAGCGCTTGGTTCGTTTTGCGGCGAGAAGCGTTTCAGCTGCGCTCCGCACCGGCTGCTGGAGGAGCTGCGGGCCGGTTGACTACCCGAACCCAAGAAGGAGGAGGATAACGGACTGACGAGGAGCTGAGCTCCGGGACTCCTCTGATAACCGTATCCGAAAATGGCTAGCCCCTCAGCGGATAGAGATGCTTCGGTTCGAGACGACTCGGAACGGCCGAACCAGCCCGAACCGGCTTTTCAGGAGGCGCAAAAATGGATAGAGGTGAGAGGAGTGAAGCTCGGGGGGGGGGGGGGGGCGGCTGTTACAGCACAGCGGGAACAGCAATGGGTGTCAATATATTCAGCCGTACTGCTCCTGTTCGTCGTCACCTGTTGTCGGGACGACGCAGTGCCGTTTCACCGTGTGGGACCACCGCTCTGCTGCTCGCGTCAACGAGCGCGAGTCAAAAGTTTTCGCACGTGTGGCTCTCATTTAAATCCACCCCCCCCCTCCTCCGGTTGCCATGGTTATGAAAAACCGGGCCAGGAGTCGAGTTTGAGATGTTACAGCTTACCGGACCAGTGGTTGATCCCGTCGCATGAGATTATGTTGTGTGTGTTTTAGCTGCATCGCGTCGATCATCATCATCATCATCATCATCATCATCATCATCATCATCATCATCATCATCATCATCTTCATCTGCTATAAGCCCGAGCTGTGTTTCATGATTCGCCCGTGGAGATCCGTTGTGACCTATTTTTATAGATCTCATCTTTTCTCAATTTGCCGTCCAGCTACCAGCCAGCTGGAGACCCATACTCAGTTTGGAAGCGAAAACATAAAGTGTGATGCAAAATAGTTTTATGTCAGCAGAGCTTGTCACACACAAGATAGTATGGGATGGATGGATGGATGGATGGATGACTGAAAATCTCATTTGAATTTAATTCTGATTCTAATTCTGCTTCTCTGTTCTAATTTTTACCTACGAGGCTCAACACAGGACACGGGTGTGTTTAAAAACCTTTGCAAACTATTCTGCATAAAGAATCAGCTGTTCATCATGTATGACAGTCAATTAGTTTTGGAGTCGATAAATCAAACCTTAATTACTTTTCACTTAATCATTTACAATGAGATGCTGCAGCCTGTAGACAGTAGAGGGGGTGGGGGTGTATGCCGTATGTACACCATGCAGGCGAAGGTTGCCTCCTCCCTCACCCAACATACATTTATTACAGGTGTTACACTGTGCTGACTTTGCATTTTTCAGGGCAAAAATAAAACACAAAGCTGCACGTTTGAGCGCTGCGTGCCGAGATCCTGCTATGAAGGACTACAGAAACTGAAACGTAACTCCAACAGAATTGTGAGAATTTCAAAAACTAACATATATACAGTATTTCCTGCACTATAAGGCACACCTGAAAGCCTTTAATTTTCATAGGTTATTCGTTTAAGGTGCGCCTTATAATCCAGTGCGCTTTATGCATGGAAAGAATTTTGGATTGGCTGTTCGGTGAAGGTGCGCCTTATAGTCCAGTGCGCCTTATAGTGCGGAAAATAGTAGTTTTACTCTCTTTTCTTGTAATAGTTCCCTCACATCTCAGACAAGAATAATCTGTCATCCTATCGTCTTGACCATCTATATACTGTATGTATGTACTTCACTGTAGTTTTTCATTGATTTGGTCAGAGCTGGATATTACTTAAAATTGTCATTCTGGTAAGTCAAACTAACTCACAACACAAACACTTTCCCTTTTCACTTAATTGTGCTTACAGTATTCTTGGAATTGGGGTAATCCATTTAACACTTTATATCTTAAAATGGTTGTCTGGGGACATGTTCAGTGGGTGAAGCAGACGGGGTAAATTTTACCGTCTAATCTCTCATGCGGTGTCTCTGCTTTGTCGCCCTTTCTCCTCGTCGTCTTCCTGTCGCTTAATTCTGCAGTTATTTTCAGACGGGTCAGGCTCCGTCTATTTCTAGGGATTTATTTTCATCCTCTCACAGGTGGGGATGATTCATGGATAACCACACCACCCTGCCCTCCACGCAGTATTTTCAGTCAGTGTAATTGACATGTCTGTAAGAGTATGCAAAGTATATGCACACAGACACACACACACACACATACACACATGGTGATCAGCTATGCAGGATACTGGTCACTTGCCTCAGACACGCCCAGGTTGGGTGACACTGGTCACTATGGGAACATAATATGGACATGCTCTCAGGTGTCACTGTTTCCAAGGGGGGGCAGTAGACTATATATCACGACATGACCGGAGCAGAACATTAGACTGGCACAACCACAACCTTTTTTTAAAATTATCTGTTTATAGACGAGACAACGCAGGATTAGACTGTCTCACAACTGATGCACTCTGCCAAAGGTGCTTTAAACCCTCCTGGATGTGACGTAAGAGTTTTAAAGTTGCACAGGTTCATAGAAAAACAAAGTTATCTTTAGCTTCCTTCGTTAACCTCCGTTCATACCAGGATGCATGGCATAGCAAGAGTTGGGGTCACACAGAGTAAATGAAAGAATGTGTCTGACGAACTGCACAAGTGTGTGTGTTTGTGTGTGTGTGTGTGTGTGTGTGTGTGTGTGCATGCCAGATGTCTCAGCTGTCGAGGGCAGATTAACTCCGATGGTCCCAGACAGCCAGCTGTGTCTGTGTGAATGAGTGTGAGAGCAGGGATGCTGGATCAAATGCTGTATGAAAAAATGTGAAATAATAAGGACATTGACTGTCTGCACCACATTAGAGGCCTCAGCGCTGACATGACGTTGGTCGTAGCTGTCTGTGCCTCATCGTGTGTGATTGATCGGGTGTGAATAGTGCACATGCAGAGGGGTCAAAGAGTGGGTAAAAACTTTATATTTTTAAAACTTAGATTCACTTGAATTGTAAAGAACTTCAGATGTTTGAACTTTATGATTGTTTAAATTGTATCTTTAACAACAATTTAAATCAGCTATTACTAACTAAGTATTTTAGTTAGTACAGCTTCATTTTTATGCACATTTTAAAGTTAGGTATTTAATGTTATAATATCTCTACAATGTCATCTTCTGTCATCTTTTGGAAATTAATTTATCAGATTTACGGTATAATTAGTTGCCTGGAATTACACACAGGAAGTGTTTTTAAAAAAAATAATATTGAGCAGCTATCGTTTTGATGCATGAGGGGTATCTGAAATCACGTGGGTGAACTAATTTGATCCAGATTAAGTTTATTGTCAATCGAAATCAATGTTAATGTGCAAAATGGGCAGAAACAAATGATAACATAAGAATTGATGCTCTGGTAACACAAATACAAATACAAATCCTTTTTATCATAGAAAAAAAAGAGAATATGTCATTTGTGTCAGCGTCCTCCACAACATCTTTCTTATCCAACACAGGTAGTATGAATTCCAGGCAGATGCTTTACTGTGAGAGGCAATGAATACATGAGGTGCAGCTGCAGTTGATGTACTTCATAATTTTGTCTTCATCTTTTATCCTTACATTTTAATTCCATTTTTACAGCTGTTAAAATAAAAGAACATGAAACTTTGCCCTACTTACGAGCCCCACTCACTAACCTCCAGGACTAAATGGTAGCTGCTGCTGCCATTCACGCAGACGGAGGGAGCCAGGGAGGGTCGAATTACTGTTGCCGGAGCTGAAATACCCCCCAAGGCCTTTGGCTTGATTTTTGTACGAGTCATGAACGCTCCTTCAACAGTCATGTGTGTCTGTAAGCCATCCTCATTTCAGCTCTAACAGTTGTGTGTTCCCACCACCAGCGTCAATGTGTGGTTTCTGTGTTTCAGTTTTTGCATTTTATACATAGTCATTAACCACCTCCACCCCCACCCATTATCTGTGTCCTGCATCACACACACACATACACACACATACACACACGCAGAACTTAGAGAAAACACTTCTTCTGCCCTCTCTTTGAAAACAGTACAGTACTCTCCTTTGGCAGTAAATTATACATGACCACGCTGTGTCCTGGATTCATGACATATGCCAGCATGTGTGTGTGTGTGTGTGTGTGTGTGTGTGTGTGTGTGTGTGTGTGTGTGTGTGTGTGTGTGTGTGTGTGTGTGTGTGTGTGTGTGTGTGGCAAAAGAAAGATGAAAGACAAGGAAAAGAAAGAGATGCCAATGGGAAACATCTGGTCTTCACTTATATAACAGGAATAGGAAGCTGTTTTTGTAGATGCTCCTGGTTCACATGATTGTAGCTCCACCTAAGTAAATATAAATCATAAATATTTCATGAAAGAAACAGCAACAACAGAGGAGGATAAGCAATTTCCCTCAAATGTTCAGTGTTATGTAGTAGCGTGTTTATGAGCAGTGAAGGCAGAGAAAGTGTGTTTGTGTGTTTGCAGTTGGGTGCTAACTGTAATCTGCACTAATCTGGATTAGACGTCTAAACAGTCAAACCTGTCTTCTTTTCGATTCATCTTTGGCTGCTGGTTATACAACAGCTCCAGTTATTAGAGTGTGTGTGTGTGTGGGTTGGTGTTCTGGTCAGAAGCCACTGTTAGCTTCCTTCATCCCTCCTCCTCTTCCTCCTCTCCTGTCTGCCCAGAACGGACTACAAATTGGAGTGCTGGTTATGGGATTGAGATTAACGTGATGGCTCACTCAAACTGCAAACTGTGTGGGTCCAAATCAGGGATGCGGAGGCATTTTGGCAAAACAGAGTGGGGGCTTAGCACAGTTTGGTTTACCAAAGCTGACGAAAAATGTTGGCTGAAGATTGAACTGGGTGTGTGTAATGTCATCTGACGTAGTCTGTTACGGCAGCACAATGAGGCTTCTGGGGGGTTTTGGAGTTGGTAGAACAAAACATCATCTTGTCATGAAGGTTAAAAGTGACCGAACACAATCAGTAGAATAAATAGTTTTATTTGCAGCTGTGGGTCCGGTCCACCTCCGTTACATCTGTCTCTTCCTGTCCTCCATCCCCAGGCTGTCACAGGGAAGAGGTTCGGAGACAAAGACTTCCGCAGCGGATTGGAGAATGGCATCCTGTTATGCGAGTAAGCCTGTGACATGACTCCCATTCACTTTGTGATGTCTGAGGTCGCAACAACATACATAAATACTCATCTAAGACCCTATAAATCACCGCCTCTCCCCTCCTCCATGCAGGCTGCTGAGTGCAATCAAACCAGGGCTGGTCAAGAAGATCAACAGACTACCCACCCCCATTGCAGGGCTGGTAAGAACTCACTTACATATTTGACATTCAGCTCTTTAAACCTTCGGATCAAACTGTAAAGCTCTTACTGTCATGCGGTCCCTCTGCGTTTCTTCCAGGACAACTTGTCAGTGTTTCTGCGAGGTTGCGAGGAGTTGGGGCTGAAGGGCGCCCAGTTGTTTGACCCTGGGGACTTGCAGGACACTTCCATTAGAGCTAACCTCAAGTAAATAGACGTGTTTGTACGTGTGTGTTTGGGTGTGCGTGTTTCTATACTTCATTTTATTGTAATAATGTAAGATTAACACGTGTGTCTCTCCCATCAGGGACTCTGATTGCAACCGCAAACTAAAAAATGTGAGTAGTTTTTGTTCCTTTCTCTCACTTAGTCTTCTGATTGAGAGTATTTAGCATCTAATCCAGTATCAATACATCTCAGGTATTGAACACAGTGTTCTGGCTCGGGAAGGCTGCCAGCGGCTGCGCCTCCTACAGCGGCCCGTCTCTCAACCTGAAGGAGTTTGAGGGGCTCCTGGCTCAAATGAGAGTGGTGAGTGGACCCTGTGAAGAGAACAGGATGGGGTAGGGGGGAGGAGAGGGAGGCAGATTGACAGACAGATAGTGGAGTGAAGGAGGTATGGGGGATGGATTGTTTACTTCCTGTCTTTGTTGGGGTGCAGGAGAGACAAACGCGACAGGAGGTAAACAAGTTTTTGTTTTTGTTACACCACAGCTGCTCCTATTTCTTGCAGAGATGTAAACAGGATGTAAGATTAAAAGGAAGCTTTTCTCCGCAGATGTTCTGCATTGATCAATTGGATGTTTATTAGATTAAGATTCATTGATGTTTCTTACCAAGTTGTTTAGGTTTTTTTTGTGCAAAACAGTGAGCAAACACCTGAGGTCATACTTTTATTTCTTCATGCAGTTAGACTCCTTTATGAACCCATGAATTCTCTTAGTAAATTTCCACAAGCACTTTTTCCAACTTTGTGCAATTTTTCTTTTGTTTTTCTGATGTTTTTTTTTTGGTATGTGTAATTGTAGGAGAGCGAGGATGGAGGGGAGAGTCCACAGAAGCGCAGCGTACGAGACAGCGGCTATGACTGCTGGGATTCTGAGAGGAGCGAGTCGCTTTCTCCCCCAAGACACACTCGCGACAACTCACTAGACAGGTGAGAGACGTCTGTCAACGCACACACAAACATACGAATGCACATGAGTGTTAAGTCAGGGCATTTTTGTTCTTTTGTCTTGACAGTCTGGACTCCTTTGGCTCCCATTCACAGCACTGCCCGTCTCCTGATGTGGTGAATCGAGGCAACGGTGATGGTTTGTTCAAAAAAATGTTTTTTTATCTGGAAATGTTGAGTTAGGTTAGTTATTCTCCTCTAATTCCAATTTGGTATATGACACAAGCCCCATGCATACATATAATGGATCCTCTCACCTGACTCTCAGAATATCAGCAGCAAATATGGAAACTATTCCTTTAAAGCTGCAACACAAAACCATTCATCCGTGAGTGTGACTGAGTTTCTGACATGCTGGGGTTTGAACCCTGGTGTGTTTTGGCCAGACTGGCATGCTGTGAACAGCTGACCTTCCTAGCCACTGTGTATGAGTGTGTGTATGTGTGTGTGTGTATACCTGACTTTATCTGCAACCCAGCTGTTAGCCGAAGTATCAGAAGCATTTTAGATGTGGGGACAGAGGCTGAGGACAAATTCTTTTCTGTGTGTCAGTGTGTGTTTTAGGGGACAGTATCACAAGATTCTGATTGGTTCTTTTATTAATGTTATGTTTTCACACATCCTTTTGTTGGTTGATTATACACAAACTACATGATAGATTTCTAAGATTGTTTAGAGAAGGATTGGAAATTTTTAATTTAAATACTAATTTAATTTAAATCTTCTACATTAAAACACTGATCCTACTTTCCACTGACATATTACTGATGGATTTTTTTTGTCAGTGAGAAGAAATAACTAGTCAAGTACTCACAGAACACCTAGTGTGTGTCATAAATACCAAAGTTGCTGTGAAAGGTATTGTCCTGGGATCAGTTAATAATAGCATCTAACATATTATTGGGCATTCTTTGGTTCACAGGACGAGGGAGCGACTCGGAGGTCGATGCCAGCAGGAGGCCGGACGTGCGGAAGGATGACATGTTGGCCAGAAGGACAGCCAACAGTGATTTACGAAGCCCAGTTCCCTTCAACCAGTTTCTTCCCAACAGAACCAACGCCAGTTCTTACATCCCGAATCCTCGGCGAAAACCAAACATGGAGGAAGGAGAGCAGCGGAGGTAATCAACGAACAAATCCATGAATTATTAATGTGCATTTTAAACACAAGTCATGAAGAGTTCCGATGAAAAATCAAAGGAGTGGGCCAAAGGAAAAAAAGTAAATCACCAACATGTCCTAATCTTTCCCTGCCATTACACCCCATTCCCCAGTCACGCTCAGACCACTCCGGAACAAGGCAAAAGACCTGGCCCAAACCAAAAATCACCAAAGACAGTCACTTGGGCATCTGAGAACAATGGAGAAAAAATAGAACTGGACAATGAGAAGATGGCCCAGGAAATGTTGGAGCAGAAAAGATTGCAGAAGTTGGAGCGGGCAGGAATCAAAGTTCTGCCTGCTGCTGTTCGCTACAGCAGGTCAGAGCAGAGAGGCTTGAGAGCTGCTGCTGTTGTGCTTTAGCAGTTTTGATCATGCTTACTAAAAGTTGTTGGAAGTATAATTTAAGACTGACTTGTGGTTTGGATTTTTAATTTGAGAAACTGTGGTTATCAACAAATTGCTTGCTCCTTTGCTGTGTTTGTAGTATGAATGAGTCATGCTATTAATGAGGTTTTAGTGGTCCAGTGTTGGTGTGCAGTTGGTGTTGAATTGCTTGTTTTTGAGGGGGCTCAAGTAAATTGTTTGCATGTGAAATACGACTAACGAATGGAACCTTGGTAGTCACTGCAGACGCATGTCATATCTGAATATCGCACGCTGCTGCTTCTGCTCGCAAGATGCAATAATGGATTTTTAATCATTTCTGAAATGACCTTGCTCTACGATCCCATCTACAACACCAGCCCTCCCTCAATAGAAGGAGAAGGGGTGAGGTCACCGTCCCCAAACATCATCCTTCGCTGTGAGAATGACTTTTTGAGCAGTCAGAAATCTGCATTTGATTCCCCCTCTGATGAAGAAGAGGAGGCAGAAGTGCAGAAAGTTCCTGATGTTCAAAGAGATGACCTGGCATCCAGACGAGCTCATCGGGGTCCCGCTCCTCCCAAGGTGCATCAGTTTGTACCTCCGCCCACATGTAGCGACAAAGATCGAGAGCGCTGGGAAGGCATTAGACAAGCCTCACAAAAAACGCTTCAAGAGAAGGAGTCAAGGTTAGCCGGTTTGTGCTCGTGTGTGTCGTCGATTTTTTCCTCCGTTTGCTCTAACACACTGCTAAACACACTCTTTCTTTCTCTGGGTGTGTGACCCCTTGTGGTTTAATGTGAAATGGGTGTTTTGTGTGATGGCTGTTCGTCCTGGTCTTGTGATTGGACAGTGAGAAGGAAGTGGTTGGTGACATCCTTACACGCAGAGATAATCCCTTTCTCAGACCCGCCCCTCGCAATGACGAAGAGGAGGATGAGGAGGAAGAGGGAGAAGAGGGAAAGGTTAAGGTGATGCCTAATAAACATATAGATGACCTGGCTCAGAGGCGGGCTCAGGGTAGGCCCCGCCCTCTCAGGGATGGACCAATGAGCTTTGTTTCAGCCACCATCAACCAGGCAGATATGGAGAAGTGGGAGAGACTCAAGATGACTGAACCCAGGTGCTAAAGACACACTGTCTGATTCAAACACAACACACACACACATGCAGTACAACACACTTACACACTGCTGTGTGTCTTGTTTGTGAATTGTTATCAGCTTCATGTTTACTGTGGAGACATGATGAGACTAGAAATCCTCTTATCTAAATCTCAGCAAGAGATCAGAAATAAGTTGATTTATCTAATTAATTCTTAATTTGCTGCAGTCGATTGTTGCCGCTCATGCACTTCAGTCTTCATCAGTTTTCTTTGGCAAACAAAGTAGGGCACTGGTCAGTGTGAGGGATGAGACAATGTGTGCAGATAAAGCTGTTGGCGATGAGAAGCACTGCTTCGCCTTTGTTTTTGTCTTTCTGCAGTGATGTCATTAGCAGGGAGAAAGATTTGTTTGTGCTGGTAGAGGAGGAGCGGTTACTGGGAATATTTGGCTACCTAGAACAGACAAAAAGCCCTGCGTGTGTGCATGAATGTGTCCGAGTTGAAGGGATTTAAGTACACAACCCCATCCTTTGTCCTCTTCAGTCCATCCACACATCCTGTCTGATTCATCATTCCCCTCATCCTTTCTTTGTCTCCACAATCTGATCAACTGTGTCTAGTTGCTCATGATTTCTTTTCTACCCTGCTCTTTTGCTGGTTGTTGTGTTGTGTGATGTGTACATGTGTGTGTGTGTGTGTGTGTGTGTGTGTGTGTGTGTGTGTGTGTGTGTGCGTGCGTGTGCGCGTGCATCTGTCTTTGTGTGTGAGATTGTATACAGTGAGGCTAGCCCAGTCCCTATGTGTCAGGCTTGTCTGGAGAAAAATTATGGAAGTCCTTTCAGCGGATCAGCAAAAGCTGGACGGGGTCACAGCAAAGTAGTGACCTTTGGGGCTGTGACTGAGATGAAGCAGCCAATAGACACGGCCACTTCAAGTGAAGGGGTGGAGACAGGGGTACAAAGACGACTCTTTTCCAAGACAGACGTAGCCATGCCTACCATTCGCCTGGGCTCCCAGCTTTCAGAGCGGGAACACAGGTATGGACAGGGCCAAATACAGGAACCCAACGTCTTCTATTAGTGGGGACCCAATGGAGCCGCCAACTTTTAATGCTTGCTGGTGTCATTTTGGGGGGAAAAAGGCATTTAAATGAATTAATTAGTAGTTTGTTTTCACCTCTCTATGTAGTTGATCAGTTTGTGTGAGGAAATACAGGTGGATGCACTGTTGATACCCCACAGGTAGAGTTAGATCGATTCAGTAATACCAACTCATCGCAGAAATATCAGTAGAGCATCACATCAGCTGATAAGTGAGGTGAAATTGCAGTGGATAAATATTAGACATTTTAGCTGGTCTTTATAGTGTCTTTAGTCCTTAGTTGATGACACAGCTCCACCAAAATGGCCACAAGATGTGAAAAAGGGCATTTAGAATCAAAGAGATTGTTAAACTCTGCAATTAGAGCATCAAAATCTTTCTTTTAAAAGAAGAAACTTAATGTAATTAAAAAAAAACAAAACATACTTTTTTGGTTGAGATTTGTCCCATTCTTTTTCCCTGTTATTACACAATGGCATCTGAATGCAGTTGAAACAGTAAGAGACTATTACAGGATGATAACATCTCAAGAAACACGTTAGGATGTCTTCATGGCGGGCAGACACAAACTTTGTTAAATTGCATGAAATCCAAACTTCCCACATGATAGTTTTGCATGTATTTCCTAATCTTCATTTTTTCGTGGCTAAGAATCACTTTCACTTTCGCTTCAGCACGTTCACACTTGGATTTTACGACTAGAGTTGTAGCTTTGATGCAAATTATTTGTGGTTGTCGCTGTGGTTTGAGCTTTCTGTGATGCTCTCACAGCCAGGTAGGCGAAGGTGACCCAAATCAAAGTACCACTCCACCTGTCGATCTCCCACCATGGAGCCCTGAAACCCCTTCCACTCCATCTGAGCTGGATGCACGTCTAGCTCAGTATGAACAGAGAAGACAGGAGGAGGAGGAGGAAGAGGAGGAAGAGGACAGGGTGCCAGATCTTCAGAAAGATGACATGATGGCACGGAGGACAGGGGTTTTCCATAAACAAACCTCTGCCATGGTGACTTACAATCGATTCCTGCCTTTGCCTGCCACCAAACGCTGCTCGCAGGGGGAGGTTACAATTGATGCTGCTCCTCGCAGTAAAAGGCAGGTGCAGGCAGACAAGAACAGGAAGCTGAATGTCAGGTAGGCTCAGATTTGTGTGCAACTACCTAATGGTGTGAGGAGGCACTAACAAGCTCAATGTGGTTTGCATCCACAAAGAAATTTCCAGATTTTTAGTTGCTTTAATTAAAGAAGTGTCTCTGACAGAGTGGAGCATCAGCAGCCCAGAGTTCCCATGGAATCACCTCCACCTCATCCAGACGCGACTGTGATCAGGGCGACGTGGAACAGCGAACGTGGGAACGATGAAGATGAGGACGAGTATGAGGAAAACGAGCCTTTGCCTGATCTTGAGAAGGACGACATGATGGCTCGCAGGACTGGATCGCACCAGAAACAGAGCGCCGTCCGAACAAATCAGCCCGTTAATCAGTTCCTGCCAGTACCGGGAGCAATTAAATATAGCATTGCCCCGGTGTCTGCAATGAAGCCTCTGCACAGCAGACCTAAATCTGCAGAGAAGCTGGCCGATGAAAGGTATTTCCTCTATTGGAATGGAGTGATTGCCGTGCCAACCATTGCAAATAACAACGTGTATGTCACTGGAAAGGATTAAGGTTGAATTATGTTGGCATGCTTTAACATCGATCCGCCTCTGAGAGTGATTTGTCAGCTGTGACTGTTTTGGTTGAACTTGTATTTGCATATGAGAGGACTGGTAGACTGATTTGTTGGATGTTTTTTGCTCTGAGTGCAGATTCTGGACTTGGTTTGGCAGTTTTATGGATGTTGTTGTTTTCACAGGTTGTTGACTTTGTAAGGAATGGCTTTTGTGGTTTGGAATGTGAGTCAATCTGTGTTTGGATGTTTTCTTTGTATTTAAAGTATGAATTACTGCAGAATCATCTCAAGGCAAATGCTCTCTAACATTTTAACTCTTTCATATTCAGTATTTTGGAATTTTATTTCTATAACTTTACTACTTTTTCTATATAGCTACTCCAGCAGTTTAATACTTCCTTCACACACAAGGATTAATTTTTAGAATGATGCACTGAGATCTGTGAACTACACACACCTATAATTTCTGGTAAGAGATGCTGCTTGTCATTACAGCGTTATGAAGGCACCAATCACAGACATTACTGATATTTTACAACATCAGTAGAAAAAAACCCTAAGACATCAGCAAGTTTACATAAATGAGAGAATAGATTTCATGTCATTTAGGTGACCTGACGTTTTTATGTGATAAGAAGCATCATTTTGAAGCTGAACTGGGGTGTGTTCAGAAGTGTGGCATGGTTGAAAATGGAATCCTCTGTATTTCCTGTTAATCTTGGCTTTTGTCGATGAATTTTAGCAGCGTTGTTGCAGTGCAAGCAGAACCTCAGTCCCCACTCACCAAAACCACAACCCTCCCCAAGAGCCAGCGTCTGGGAAAAAGGCAGGATTTGGATGGAGAGGGAGACGAACACATGACTGCCCTTAACCCCGCTGTCTCAAATGTGAACAAGCCTGTCTCGTCTCCGTTGTTCGCCCCTCCACCCACTCCTGTTGACGCCCAAACTTCTAAATCAAAAGCAGAGCTTGAAAAGAAGACTGTGCAAGGAAGAGTTGAGGAAGAGGTGAAGGAAAGAAGGAAGGATGTGAAGGATGAACCACAAAAAAAACCCCTCTGGTTGGATGATGATTTACCTCCCATGATGTGAGATGCCTGTTGAGCTCTTTCTGCATGAGTCTTCATCACTCCGCTATTCATAGTTTGCGCTGCCATTTATTTGACCTGATATTTGAGAATGAAAATGATGAAGAGCCAAAAAGTGACTAAACTCTTTATTGTTACTGTAAAGGTTTTAGACACTGACTTCCTGCCTCTTACAATATTTCCTCACCACTCACCTGATTCTGTTATTGTTTTAGGATGAGCCGGCGAGTTGCTTTTATGTCTGAGGAGACTGAGTAAGTCCTTTAGTGTGATGAAGATGAGCTTCTGCATGCTAACAATGTCTAATAATAGAAACGCTGTGCACGTTCAATTTCAGGTGCAGTCCAAGGCACTAACATTCTCTTCATTTCTCTGCATCATTATATATTTACTGTACTGATATCTATTTTAATTCGCATCTTTTGCTTTTGAGTTTCACTTTGAATGAATCTTGGTTTAAAAACACGGAAATCTAATACAGAATACAGAACTAATAAGATGAATGAATGTGCTTTGCTTGCCAGACTAAGTTTATGTTTGCTTTGTTGCTTCATTGGTGCTTGTGTTGAGTTGAGAAAGAGTATATTTTTGTGTCTGCTTGGTAATATGAGAGATCATATATACACAACTGTTTTAAATCCACCATACGAAGAAAACACCAAGAAAAATGCCATAAAATAATAAAGGGTAGTATTTAGGTTCAGTGGGCTCTCATTTGTTGTGTATAATGTCTTGCTTTGCAATCATCTTCATTGAATTACTGGCAGACCAATTTTATTTTGGTGGCTGTTGAAAAAGCTTTTCTTTCTCCCTTGTCCTTATTAATTATTTATTATAGATTTCTCTAGCTTTCAGTGTACGTGCTTAAAGTTTTGCACTCAAAATATTAACTGAATTAAGTTTTGGCTGCCTTTGAGAAATTAGGAGAACTTTCGATCAAGTGGTTCCATAATTTATCCAAGATTATCCTTTTTCCTCACTAGGAGCGTTAGCATGAGCGACATACTCAACGAAGAAGAGGTGGGCTACTTACCGCCACTGAGCCAATCACGACACGAGCGCATGCATGAGCAGTACAACAACTTTATGGAGGATGAGGACCACTGGCAAGACGTAAGAAACCAGAAAGCTGTCCTCTCTGTTCAAGTTGCACAAGGCTGAAAATATAAATGCTGTGTACCTGTGAACTCGTTACAGGATTTGGCTCGCTGGAAGAATCGCCGCCGCAGCGCATCACAAGAACTTATCAAGAAAGAGGAAGAGAGGAAGAAGTTGGAGAAAAGGTTGAAAGAGGAGGAAAGTGATGCCAACAAGAGGAAAAGCATTAAAACCTACAAAGAGATTGTGGAGGAGAAGTAAGGGTGATCTCAATCAAAAATGTAACACAAATGTTCCAAACCAGTGTTCTGAGTGGCTCGTCTTTTGCAGGGAGCGCAGGGAGGCGGAGCTGTGTATAGACTACAGGAATGCTGCGACTCCAGAGGAGGCCGCCATGGTTTTACAGCGTTACGCTCTTCGTTTTACCATCAGCGATGCAACACTCGACAGCCTAAAACTGCCCCGATCCACTTCGGCGCCCAAACAGGACCCAAATCATGTAGACGAGCTGCCTGAATCATTAAAACTGATAAACGTAACGTTAGAACCTCTGCACAAATCAGAACCAGCTCTTTTAGCAGACCAGACACCCACAAACCCCGAAGAGATGGAGACAGAAACAACTGTTCACCAAGACACATCAGTGTCTGTCTCCTCCAGCTGCCCATTACCCAGCAGTCCCTTCAACCTGGTCACAGAGTCAGAAACTGCGTCACTTCAGTCGCTGCAGCATAATGGATGTCAATTCAAGCCGGCAGAGTCACCAACCTCGCATCAGGAACTGCCTCAACCCAAACACACAACGCCTCAGATTGCACAAGTTCAACCTCACACCACACCACCTGTACATACACCCCCTTCCCCTGCAGTGACCCCCAGACCTGTCCCACTGCTGGTAGCCAAGCCCTACTGTCAGCCCAGGATTGCACAACCAGGACAGAAACCTTTCAAGGTGCGGGTTCCATATCTGACAGACACAAGTCAGCATCGTCTGACCTCATGTTTGAAGTAAAGGGTTTTAACATTTTTACGTCTTGATGAGTTATAAAGCTATGTTAAATTTATTCTGCGGTTACAAGTAAGAAATTCTTTAACAGCCCAATTGGTTAAGGTTTTGATAGGAAATATAATTTTTGTCTTAAACATTAACTGAGCTTGTCAAGGCTTGGCTAACTCCTAAAAATGACATCTGTGATTCTGCGACACAAGATAAATAAAAAAATACATAGAGGAATAAAATCATCCTTTAATCATAACTTCAATGCATTCATCCCACTCAGACGGACGGGCTGGTGCGAGTGAACGGAGAACCAATGGATGATTTACCCGTTTCCGCCCCGGCTACTTCTGCTCAGCTCTCACCAAAGGTGATGAAAGACGTTCCCTCCAAACCGGCGGAGAAAGATATTCCCACCGATCAGCCGTCGACCCATGAAGAGGCCACTGAGCAGCCGCCATCTCCGCAAACGGAGAAGCCGACCCCGTCTTCCGGCTCCGCTATCAGCTCCCTGATTGGAGGACGAAACTGCATCATCACGACAACTATCGTGACAGAGCTCACACAGACCATCGTGGAGCCACATCACCCAGATGTTCCAAGTAATGGAGAGGTAATATGCATCATTTTCAAGCAGACTTCACATGTGGATATGCAGATGTAAAGAAAAAACTTCTTATAGATGTGAATTATGTATGAATGTTCCATCCTGTATATTCAAATGTCTTTGGAAAGCCTTGACATCTGAGACATGACAGTCAGTCATTCAAGAGATGAGCTGGTGAAAATATAAACCCAGGACACTGAAAGCAAGCAAAAGAGATTATTTGTTGCTTTAAGCAGTTTGAGTTCAGCAGCTAAGCAGAACAGAAAGAAGAAAGGAGAACGTAGAGGACAAAGTTAAATTGATAAATTTGTCTCAGATGGAATAATGCAATACAAAATGAGAGGAAAGAAGGTGGGAGCTGATCCCACAGAGGAGCTGTTTGCTGTAATGAACGGCCAATGCAAAGCAAGTCGGCGGCACTTCAGGAGGTTGATTTTAATATTGCATTTCCATAAACAAAAGCCAGCAACTGCCTGTGTGAAAAACACAGCGAAAAATCCAACTACTTTTGTAATATTCACTCAGGAGACCGTAACAGCTGAGCATTTAGGTATTGTATATTTGATTTGCGCTAAATTGGCTGCAACAATAAAAAACACCATTACATTTACAGATTTATAAAGAGAAAGGTAAAGAATAACAGATCTAGTTAATGCTTTTCATTTAGCTCTAGATTTTCACTTTCAGGTCAATGGAGCTTTGGGGTCATCTGAGAGGCTAGCTGCATCACCGAGCAGCATGCAGGAATACTCCCCCACTGTCACAGGTAAGAAGTAGACATATTCATACAATTGTTTTGCCTGAAGATATTCTCTTTATTTTTGTGTTTAAATAAATTTGTACATCTTTATCTGCAGAGGGTCTTGAAGAAAGCAGCGTCACTGTGAGTATCTCCCAACAGCTCCAACTTATTGTTTTTCATTTTCTCCTTCATTCCTACATTTGGACTCTGTCCTGCTCCTCTTGTCTCCAGTAGTCGCTGTTGTCGCTGTAGTCAGACTTGTCCTCTCACCTTTCCTCTCTTTCTGTCCTTTGGGTTTCGTAAATGTGTGTGTGTATGTATGTGTGTGTGTGTTTGATTGTTGGGTGGGTCTGGGTAGATTGAGACCCCCATGTTGAACTTGGCTAAACGTGTTAATCACTGGGTCTGGGACCCCAATGAGGAGCGTAGGCGCCTGGAAAGTTGGCAGCAGGAGCAGGAGCGCCTCCTACAGGTAAACTGGTAGAATTTCGTGTATGCGCATGGCCCCAAGAATGTACTGGTACACACTGTACTGACTGTGTGTATTATATATGTATATAAACGTATATGCATTTATGTGTGTGTTACATGTGTGTTTTTGTGCATACAATATTTAAAGAGCGTAATGTTCTTCTACAGGAGCAATACCAGAGAGAACAGGAGAAGCTGAAAAAGGAGTGGGAGAAAGCACAGCTAGAGGTGGAGGAGGAGGAGAGGAAACACAACGAAGAGGTAGACACATAATCAAGCACAAGACATTGAAAGCATGTTTATATATATTGTGTTTTTATCATCTTTATCATGTTGTGCAGGAGAGAAGGATTCTGGAGGAGACCGTAATGCCTCTCACTCCCACCGGCGCTTTAAACCACCATTTGGGTCAAACAGGGACGACTATAAAAGCTCCTGAAAGCAACACAGAAAGCGGAAACACTCCTCTGGAGAAAACTGGCCAAAGCAACCCCACAGAGAACGAGGATCAGCATCCATCAAAGCTGCATTTCGTCCAAGGTTAGACGCAGACAGAATAGTGAACAGCTCCACTTTTGTGTGCTTGTTCTTTGTTCAATCTCACATTAACCGTGTGTTCCTCAGAGGTTAATGAAAGCTTGTGTTGTGAAATGTGTCGTAGATTCTTCATGTGATAGGGAACCTTCAAAGAAACAGGAACTGTGGAAGACGGCCTCTCTGGACCGGAACCCCCAGCTCAACCAGACAGAGATTGTTAAAAGGTATACTATGGTGCTCTGCGTGTGTGTGTGTGTACTTGTGTATTTGTGTATTCAAGCGCTTTTGTGTCTTTTTAGCCTTGCGTTGCTGCATTTTTATACTGAATGTAAATAAAGAGGTTTTTATAGAGTTGCATGTGACTTTGTATTTATTTTCAGCTTACAGCAAGGATATTTCAATGCGTGTATGGTGAAATGTTATGAGACAACTATACATTTCCAGTCAAACATATTGGCATTTTAACAATTAAATAGTGTAATGTAATACTCACACATTCTGTGTTTGAACTTAAGGTACTTTCCTGACACTAATGTTCATGAAAATTTTGTTTTTCAACCACAGGTCTGAATCACATAATACTCTAATGAGCAAACAGCAGTCCTTCCCTTCATCACCTCAGCCTCCCTCACCCAGCAGGTACCAGCAAACAGACACACAATATCTCTGAAAGCATTCAAGGAGTAAAGATGCTTTAATGTGGTTTAATGTGGGGATGTAGTTTGTTCCTGAGTGGCCTGTCTGTTTTACTCCCACTGTTGTGTGTGTGTGTGTGTGTGTGTGTGTGTGTGTGTGTGTGTGTGTGTGTGTGTGTGTGTGTGTGTGTGTGTGTGTGTGTGTGTGTGTGTGTGTGTGTGTGTGTGTGTGTGTGTGTGTGTGTGTGTGTGTGTGTGTGTGTGTGTGTGTGTAGGTGTGTTAGTGGGAAGAGACTATGTTCTGGTTGTTCTCAGCCACTGGGAAAAGGAGCTGCCATGATCATCGATACACTAGGACTTTATTTCCACATGCAGTGTTTCAAGGTACTTTATTATTCTATTTCGCACATGTCTTTAACACAATACTATAGTTAGCAGTACGAGTGACAGTTATCTAAAGGCTGAATACATCCATAGAAAAGACGACACAGGGTTGACTGTTATCTTCCTCAGTGTGGAGTGTGCAAAGGACAGTTGGGTGACGCAACTGCAGGGACTGACGTACGGATTCGAAATGGACTCCTGAGCTGTCATGAGTGTTACATCGCATCTCGAGGTGATAAAACACACAGACACACACACGCACAATTTTATGACTATAAATATGTGTTAATATCACCCAATACTCCTTTATTGAGGACTTCTTCTAGAGCGCCCCCTAGAAAAATTGCAGCTTATTTTCCTGTAATGGAATTTGCAGGGAGAATCCATGCTGTCTGAAGCTGAGTGTCATTTAGTTTGTGGTAACACTGGTAGGGTTTTAGACTGTTAGCGGCTAATTTTAGCATGAACTTCTAACCTTAGCATTCATAGCTGACATAGCCTCACACAGCAGTGAAATATTAGCAAAGTGTTGTTGCAGTGTGTGAAATAAACATATTTCATAACCTGTAATAAACCAGTACCTGTATTCTTTTTGCTTTGGTAGCAGCATGCTTGGTTACTGCTGCAAAGAGTTGGCATCTATCATAGCTTACTAATGATAAATCTCAAAGGCCTAAACACCAAATTTGATCTGTTTCTGACACACTTTCACTTGGTTTTGGTATTCAGAAGACTGTATCCGTACCCCAAACAGACTCAATATCTCAGCTGTTGTCATATCTCACAAATTATTAAAGAGGTACTTCAGAAATGTGTCATATTTAATTTTGTTTTATTAAAATACATTTACATAATTACATGAGATTCTTTGCATTTACATTCTTCTCCTTCTTCTTTTTGTTTTCCATGTAGAAATTGCATCATTTCTTAATTTCACTTAAAAGAACTTGCGAGGGCATTTTTTTTCATAGATTGCAAAGATTTTTATCATCATACAAGCAATAGCAAAATATCACATTAGTATAATGTTTTACTCACATATGATAAACTAATTAAACATTGAATATTACAATAAGCAACCATACATAAAATTAGTATATCTTCTCAACAGCTGCTACTACAAATAAAGAATATAAAGAGTAGTAATTCTGTAGAATATGCTTCCTTATTGAAAAATTATTATTTCAATGGTCTAATAGACAGAAAGTAATGACCTGCAAACTTCTTCTTATTAGGAACCATGTCATGTTGATGTGGGCCAACTTTTAATGTATTTCCATTTGTTTGTATGCAGGTAGAGGTCAGCCAACCACACTATGATGACCTGCCTTTGAACTGGAACCCCCAATCTCACCTTCAATGATTTGGCAAAGGGATTTCTTGAACCTGGAATGACATTCTTAAATGTTCTGGAAAACTTTTGGAATCTCCTCTGAGCTTTGGAAAAACTGTGTTTCCCTGAAATGCACATATAGCTTTATGGATGTTACTGAGAGCAAAACTGGACCTATGTGGACTGAGTAACACAACATCACATGCACATAATCTACAATATGTGTGCCCCCTAACTGTACACTTCTTTAAATAAGTGTAGCATGGATTTAATCAAGAAATCAGTCTGCTTAAGCCTTTGCACATTCTGTTCTGTTATAAACTGAACACAGCTGTCTTTGCATCGGTCTCAAAATGTTGGTTCATTATTCCTGCCTCTACGTTGATCATGTGACTCTGACTGTGACGTAAAGATGTTTGGGTTGTATGACCTGGTGTAGCTTGACCATTATAATGCCTTATCATCACACCTTCTTATTCATTTTGTGTTTTGTGTTTACAATTTTGCATGAAAGGTGAACATATATAAGTTATTGTGACAGTTGCTCAGATAGAGTAGTGTGAGTTTGATGTAGGCTTTTAACTTTTCATGAGCTTGACTTTATCTTCCTTATATGTTGTACATCATCTTGGTATATTTGAGAATTTTTAGAGGCATCTGATTTAGTCACAGAAGTTGTTTATCTATCGTTAGTTTTACATGATTGAGATTGCATGTTATTAATTATACTTGCTCAATATACTTTAAATATATTCACTGTAATCGTTAAGCCTGTGTCTTTTCCTGTAGATTGACTGCATCCAAATCAGTGCCTTGAAAGCAATGAATAAGAGGGCTAGTGTATGTTTGTGTGTGTGTGTGTGTGTGTGTGTGTGTGTGTGTGTGTGTGTGTGTGTGTGTGTGTGTGTGTGTGTGTGTGTGTGTGTGTGTGTGTGTGTGTGTGTGTGTGTGTGTGTGTGTGTGTGTGTGTGTGTGTGTGTGAATCATGCATGTATAGTAATGTGTGATATGACCTGAAACACAATTCCATACCAGCAAAACCCATTTGAAATGGATCAGCCTCTCCTTGTTGCCTGTTGCTGTCTTCCACCCCTATCCATGAGGTAAACCAATGACGTAAAGTGATTTGCTGCTTCCCTGTTAATTATTCTCCCATATTGTGATGATAAACAATGTACTCATCCTCTTGTATTGAATGCCTCTATCACAAGTGTTGCCTCCACAGAATCAGAGCTGAACGTCTCTCCCTTGTGTGTTATTGCCTCTATCTGGACACTGCATCTTCTTTTAGAGGAAAAGAACACTCGGTTCATTTTATTTTATAGCAAGTGTATGTTTGTCAATAAAACATTTCAAATTTAATATTGCCTGTTTTTTTTCTTTGAAATTTCTTTTGAAACTGAAATATGTAGGAAAGTTAAAAAATTAATCCACTCTGATTGGGTGAAAAACAGATTTTCACATAAACTATTGTGAAAAAGGTTCAGACCTTGAACGAGAGATAAAGTAATACGCAGAAATACATCACCACTGTCAAATTTGATGAGTGATAATTTGATGAAACACTTTTATGAAGGAATAACAAATTGAAATTAGATGATATATACAGTATAACCACGTGATCAGGAAGTAAGTCTCAACTCTGGTTTGTGCACGTTTTTTTTAAAATTACCTAATTAAACCGTGTGACTCTTCAATAATGTATGTTTTAGAAAGATGTAATTTACTCTATGATTGTTGGAAGAAAGTGTTTCTTTTGTTAGTAGTAAAAAGCAGATTTATTAATTTTCGTTATAACGTCATGTCCATCTTGTTCGGAACCAATGTTCTCACACCGGCGCTATTTAACATACGAACCGGAAGTGTAATTGTTTACACGCCCCTTTGTCAAAATGTAAGCTTGTTGTTGTTGTTATGTAATTTCTTTCGTTTAAAAACGTCGACATTGGTTCAAAATGGAGTCAAAGGGGCCGCCCCTGTATACAGTACGTATATATCATTCAATTTGAACTTACTACGCTGTCAGTGGTGATTTTGTTGGGTATAGACAAATACTTTGTAGGGGTTAGCCTCGGTTAGCCTAGCTAGATAGTAAAGCTTTTGCGTTTGAAAAATATAAAGATTATCCAAATATAAAACCTACAGGACTAACGCATGTGTAAACTTTAATTCGTGATCAGCTACTTTGAATTTTTTTCCGTTTTCAGTCCAAATGTTGAAAGATTGTTGTGTTATGGGCTGTGAAGAAACGATATTAAAGATTTGCCCACAAGCGCAAGACAGTAGTAACTTCCGGTTTTTTCTTCTTCGTGTGGATGACGTATTGAACGTTAGTCATGCTAAACCAATCAGAGGCAGAGGAGGGCGGGTCCCTCAGGAGACACTTGGTAAACAACTCCTGAGAAAAAGGATACAGGCCTAAAGAAAATATAGAATCAGTTCAAATGTGTACATAAATAATACGGTATATATAATTTATCTTGCAATTAACTACTCTGTATAAATAAACGCCTGCTACCTTAGTAACTTAATGTCCCTTCTAGCCTGCAGGCACCTTGGCAGATCTGTCACGTAGTCAGGAAGAAGATCCTTTGGTGGATGAACCTCTTATCCCTGACTATGCTCTGCACTCTGCCATCAGGAGAGAGTTTCACACTGTGCCAACAGCCTGTCATGCAGGCCTGCTGTCGTTATTGCATGTATGAATTGCACACATTTGCAAACACACACACTTCTGAGCACAATACAATGTGTGAAATGTGAGATAATATTTTAATGTTGCTTATTGTTTCATTAATTATTTAGTAAATTTTCCCCAGTTAAGAGCTGAAATTATGAGTGGATTAATTGATTGATCATCTTGAAAATGGCCAATTTTTTTTGATAATTGTTTAATTGAAGAAAATTAAAAAGAAAAAATTGTCAGAGTACTATTTTTTCCAGTATACTGTATCTAAATAACTGAATGTTAAGATTTTGAACTGTTACAAGGGGGAAAAAAGACACTGAACAATTCTTGAAACTGAACATTTTAGTTCTTCTTTTGGCATTTTATAGACTAAACCACAATCCTAAATTAATCAGACAGATAATCTGAAAGCAGGAAAAAATTGTTTGTTACTAGCCTGTAATTATGCAATGCCGTTGCCACTTGCTCTTTCTTGTCTTGCGTTATCAGTGCAATAACGTCCTTATCATGTGGTGTTTGTTCTCATATTATCTTTATCACTCTTCATTGTCTTTGTTTCAGGTGACTTTTGTGGTGTTGTCAATGTGTCTGGCAGTGCTTTGTGTATTGAAAGCAGGCCAAGAAGAGGTGTGTGCAAAGATTTTGGATAAAGTACAAGGCGAAAGTGTAATTGTGTTTGGGAAGGTGTGCCTCTGGGTGCTGGTTGTGTTGTTCACTGGGTTTGCACAGCACCACCACAGCCGGACCAGAAGCAGAGGATACCTACAGTTCTACAGACAGATGCAGGAGCTGAAGCACCTGCCACTCATGGTGCACTCGACAGGTACATCCGCACACTTTACAGTGCAAAGCAAAGCAATGTACTGTACTTCATGTGTAGGGGGAGGCTTTTTCCACAAGATGGCAGTAATAATTGAAAAACCATGTCTATTTCTCTCTGTTTATATGCAGGAAATGTGATGCTGCTGATTGTTTTGGCTGCACAATTATCACCAACTGTGCACACCAACATGCTTCTCATCATCATTGGGTTGGAACTCTTGGCTGGATTTCCATGCCTGATCTATTACATAGGTATTGTGACTTCAATATTTCCCTCTTATCATTACTTTCAGACATTTATGTAGTTGATGTATGTCAAACTGTCAGTGCATGCACACAAACACACACGCATGGAAGCCAGCTTCTTCCCAAAATGAAGACAGTCTCTCATTTTAATATCTTGCTTTCAAAAAAACACTAAAGAAATAAAGGTGAGTAATATTGTCCTGGAGGTCAGCAACAATTCAAAAAATTTATTCTTGTATGGAAGCTTCTGACAGCTGGAGAAGGCCCATCTTTCACCAGCTTTATCAAATTAAACTTAAATGTTTTTCCTCAGTAATAAAGACATTTCTTATTAATATTTCTCCACTTCCTGCAGTATTTAAAAGCAAACTGTGATTTAACTCTTTACTCTGATGTTACGAGCCAATGCGGACCTCCTCCAATCAATTAGATTAAAAAATTAAAAATAACATTAGAAGCAGGGTGTACTTCCATTCAAGTGTAAATGTATATCAGTTGTGGTAGATGCAAAGAGACACACCCTGTAGATTAGACAAACACACACACACACACACACACAACCCCCACTCTATCTGAGCACATCCGCATCACAATACCTGCCCTGCCCTATTCAGACTCGACAGCATGACAATCAACCATTCAGCCCTCTATCTCTCTCTGTCTCTCTCCTGCCCACCCCCCACCCCCCTCTCAGATTCTACTTTGCAAAATGTTTAGGAGGAGACCGACATCATGCCAAGGTCTCATGTTTTCTGTCTTTCCATTCCTGAACCAGTTGTGTAATATCATATTTAACTCATTTGGCCATACTGTGGTTTGCTGAAATTGCTAAGATGCAAAAATTTAAGTCTTATTAAGTGACTTTGCAACTCAACAGAACATACTGCCCATAAAACAACAACATACAAGTGCCAAATGTTTGTTTAATATGTACAATTACAAATGTACTATATATCGTATTAATTTCTCTCATCCAAATTCACTGTGTAAACACACAAAATTCTATTTTGCAGTTGATATATTTGAGATTTGAACTCTTCTTCTTTTCCTTTCGCCTTTTCCCTTCAGGGGTCGCCACAGATTCGAACTCTGACAACCTCAAATAAACATGTTAAAATAATAGAAGTACAATGACATATTCACTGGTCGATACATTTACGAAATAGTACTAGCTGCTCATCCTTAACAAAGCAACTTCTGAACTGTAGGGTGGGGTTGTCAGAGGGTTTACCAGTTTACTATTTACCAGGAGTTGACACAAGTTGTTGTTGGATTGCTTGAAATTTGTTGTGGAACTGCCCTCATCAAATCGTAGCTTGTCTTGTGATTGAGTCTTTCCTCTAGCATTACCATCATACGTAAGACATACTCACACTTAAATCACCCCCGTTAAATATAAATGAATCTGTTAATCTGTATGAAGAAAAGTCTGATGTGCAACTGTGATGGACAGTAAATAGAGAAATAGACAGAATGCTATGCACGCTCTACTGTCAGTATATAAGGGAAAATTGCGATTGAAGATCTTGTATCAGAGGATATTGATATTGAAGAAATGGTAATGAAAGGAAATCTGTGTTAAAGATGTGTTTGGCAGCTGAAGGGTACAGATTGGGCCACGAGATACCAGAGAGCCAAGGAGGGAAGATAAGAGGCATTAGGATTTAGCCTAGCCACAGGCTCACCCTCGACCCACTCCACCCAGGAACACACACACACACACACACACACACACACACACACACACACACACACACACACACACACACACACACACACACACACACACACACACACACACACACACACACACATTGTCCCTGTGTTTACAGTGAGGGTGATCCAGTGGGTGAGGGTGATATCTGTGTTCACCTGCCACATTCTTGCTCAGATCAGTGAAGTCAGGCACGCACGATACAAACGATGCCTGTCAGCACAAACTTCTTTAAGGCACAGGCGCACAAACACGCATACCGCTGAGTGTTGGATTGTCAAGGTGACATCAGTGAGTTCACCAGGAGACAAATAAATGTCTCCGAATAAGGAGTCAGAGGATAGATGTAACGCCTGCAGCTATGAAGTCCATACAGGAAGGCCTCGTTCAGCTTCTCTTTGAAGTGCGTGGTAATGGTGTGTGTGCGTGTGTGTGTGTGTGCGTGTGTGTGTGTGTGTGTGTGTGTGTCTTTGAGGTTTGCGGTATGTTTCTGCCTCTCATTTTAACATGAATACACTCTCCTCTCTAGAGCATACACTTCAAAGGCTTACCTTACACATCTCTGCTCTGCCGATGGAGGCACAGGATTCACACACGCACACACACACACACACACACACACACACACACTACCTACAGTAAATAAATAATTGGACATTCCTAGATGAAGTGTACCAATGTAGATGCAGATTTTTTTTACATTTCCTGCAGGAAATGTAACCTTCATGTTAACTGGCCCACTAAAACCTAACAATCCTCCCCATGCTGTTTTTTCTTACACGCAGTATTTATCCTTTATTTGAATCAAAACTGTAACTATGTTATGTGACTCTCTCAGTTTAGCATTCACACATTATGAAAGACCAGAGATTACTTTAAAGTCTGAGTTTCCTGATTCACACCCTTTTCTTTCTGGTCTTGTGTTGCTGTAGTCAGATTTCAGGGTTTTTGGGGTCAGTTTCCCTCCAGTTCTTTGTCTTTTATTGTGGATAGTTGTGAGCACTGTATGTGGTACCATTAGGTGTTAGCACCTCTGCAGCTTCACTGTTATCACCTGGAAATATGCACATCTTATGGCTGATTGAAGCTTCTCAAATCTGAGTAGAGCAAGTCTGAGCACTGTCTGTCCAGGCGTGTGAGTTTCTGAAGGACTCTAACAAGGATGTGTGAAATGTGTCACTTTCTTTTAGTCACTGTCTTTTAACCTGCCCGATTCATCCATCGAACTATCCATGCATCCATCTTGTTGGCTTTTAAAGTGTTGTTTTTTGGGGTTTTTTTTACACATTGTACCACAACAAATTGTACCAGCGGTGGTTTATACAGATAATACCTTGTCAAGTTGTCCCGTCCTGCTGTCCTGCGTTGCAGGGTCACACCATTTATACAGAAGATCCAGCGGTCCTCTATGACCCCAAAGATCCGCCTTTACGCTTTGGCAGTGTTTGTACAGTGACAGTTAACAGTGAGGCGCGATAAATGCTCGGGAGTCTCGTTCAGAACAGGCTGTGTAAGAGTACTGTAGTAGCTCCGGTGACCTTTGTAGTGTCACACAGCACAAACCCACAGCAGCACAACGCAGCTCAGGTGTGTGATGTTTAGATGGCATGCTGGCGTACTGCGACCAAAAAGAGGCGTGACATGTAACACAGCGGCGTCTGCATCTAGTGACACATCTTACATATGCATCTTCAAGGAGCTCCCAGCAGCGTCTCCGCAATTCGGGAGATTTTTTTTTCTTCTTTTTTTGGTTGAAGTTCATTCTTTTTGGGTTAGCAGCTAACGGCTAGTTGTCTCTCCATTTGTGGCTCGCATGCATAACACGGCGTGAAAATGTCTGTTCTAGCGTCCCGTTGTCTCACATCTTTTATACCGACATTGATGTGTTACGACCTCCACAGACGACTTGGAGGTTGGAGCGACGTAGGTTTTATTGTTTCTGTAGTAACATCCGGCATCACAGAGAAAGAAAATGCTTCACGTCACATCATTTATGTTTATGGGGTTTCTTTTTTTTTGCTTATTACAGTATTTTGTTTGTACATTCAAACATTTCCCGTGTTTTTTTTTTAGAATGTAACTCTGTTGGTATTGTTTAAATATTTGTCAACAGTTTGATTTTACAGACCCCCATCATCACTTTTTGTTCTTTTATTGCCTTCTGTTCTTCACTCCACCTCCGCAATCCTCTGCCTTTCTGGAATGTCCCTGGCTCTCTCACATACCTGCTTACTTTTGTTGTATTTACACACACACGCACACACAGACACAAGCACACACTCACAGTTTTAGGGTCTCATTATGCAGGAATTTCCAGCATTTTTCTAGATTGTTTGTGAGTGTGGATGTTGAGATGCTGCACTGTAGCAAAGTAAAGATAGTGCTCTTTAGAACCTCCCTGACAATTTCCTCTGGCTAATGACAGCCAAGTCTTATCAATCCTCACTCATCTCCTCCCTCTGCCCATCCTCGCGCAATCGCCTCACAAACCCATACACTTCAGTCTTATCTTAATTCAAATGACACCAACATCTCCTGTGTTTCTCCCCTGGCTCCTCCTCCAGCTCACGCTGCTCACACCGCACCCTCACCTTACAGCCTCTTGTGTGAAGGTGTGTGTTTAGGACGTGACAATTACAGGTTTGAATGCAGGATATGGCAGCTCATAAGGTCTAAATGCAGGATATAATGGCGTTTGTGTGTTTAGGAGAGGAAGAGGGATGCAAAACAGTGGAAGAAAAACAAAAGTGTGCTGTTTTTTGGCAAAGTAATTAATGTTTGTGTTACCTGTATGTCCCACAGTGATGCCTGTGTGTCATAGTGTACAGAATAACACACTGCTTTTACGTCTTTAGACTAATAAGAGGCTTTTTATTTGTTTTGTCTTTTTTTAGTCAAGGTGATGCAGTTCAACCGGGAGAAACCTGCACCAGATGTGAGCCAAGAGGAGCGTTCACACAACATCAATATCACAAACCTCCCGACTGAGACCGGCTTCAGGTACGCAGATTTCACTCTGTCTCTCACCGTATGTGGCCCTTTATAAGAACCACGTTCTGGGACGTTTTTCTCATCACACTCGTGTTCCACCAACCCTCTGATGCCCTCTCTTGACTGCAACCTGCTGTGTTTTTAAGCAGCAACAAAATATTTCTGCCTGTGAGAAGACAGAAGGCTGCAGTTGTGTGGTGTATTTTCATGTCACCATCCACAAACAGACCAACACAAGCAGCGCCGCATGTTCCATGTGTGTCATCCTTTGTGTCGCAGAGAGGGCTCCAGTCTGGAGGAGGTGGTGGAGAAACAGGCCGACCTGATCGAGTACCTGAAACAACACAACAGCCTGCTGAGCAAGAGACTCCTCAACCTCACGGCTCAACACTGACGTCACCCCCACCCCAACCGAAAAACCAGCCGGCACAGACTGGGAACCAGCACTTAATCATTTCACTAATTCTGCGCTCTTAAAAAGGAAAGAAAGGGAATCTGGGTTTCAAATAGAGATTTCAAGCTAAAGAAAGACTGAAAGGTTGGAAATCCTTTTGCAAGCAACAACCTGTGTGCACAGATCTCAGGCAGGACGGTTCATCCTGACCTGTGATGGGGGAGATAATGCAGGAGGTGAGCTGTAAGTGGAGGACAGTTAAGAGAGGAGTCACGGATCAGCTGGGAGGGGTTTTATCACTGTCTTTTGACCCTTGGTGACCCGTGTATGCTCCCACTTGTGTTACTGTGAGAGAAACGGAGCCTATATTGTTTTATAGAGCAGCTGCACAAAGGAGGAACTGAAAGATAAGGAGATATGTGATGGAAAGGCGATCACCTCTCAGGGCTTAAACAATGAAAAGACAATGAGTCATTTTCTAAAATGTGTATGTTTACTTTTATGTCTGGAAATGTGGTTAAATGCTTTATTTGGTAGCAGCTTTTTTTTTTTTTTTTTTTACTGTGTTCAACTGTTGAGTTTGTGTGTCTTAAATGATTCCAATAAATCTTTAATATTGTCTTTTTTCATTTATTTGCTCAAGTCTCCTCAGGATGATGGCGGACACAAGTTCTCAGTGAAATCTGACCAGGTGTCCAAAAACTTTGAGCTGAAAGATGTCAAATAATAGAAACGACCTGGTAGCGATGTCTTTTCCCACCTCGTCATCTCTTTAATTCTCATGTCACAGGAATCATCAAACTATTGAAGCGGTCATTTGGTTTTTGATCCCCATTGTGATTTCTTTGTGGTTTGGAATCCGTAAATCCACAGGGAGCTCAGCATTTATGACTCTTTTCCCTATGTTGCTTCTCCTGAGAGCCGTATTTATATGGACTAACGCAGGTAGCGGGAATGCTTTTTGATCTTGAGCTTCTCCTTTACACATTTACTGTTTTTCTCTGTCCCAATCATAATTACATCAAATTTAAACCAGGTTTACTTATTGACCATAAAGTCAATTTATTTAAACAAAATCTCAACAGGAATATGAAGTTTGACAGTTTCATTAAAAAGTCTTAAATTTACAGTCAGTCAATAAACATCTGAAGTGCACGCATACATTATAAACACTTTTCATGTGGATGCTGCAGTCACCGAGACGTCTGCACAGCTTCTTAGATACAAAATCTAATTGATGAAAGATGCTGTAGCTCATTCATGCATCCTCTTATTCTTCTTTGGTAGACAATAAATGGCTTAGGATGAAGAGGGAAGGTGCTTGTCGGTGACCACAAAGAACGAAGAACCAATCTTGCATGCGCTAAACCGAATCCCGATTTTGAACCGTTTAGTGTAGCTTTCTGTGCAGCTACTAAAACGTGACAGTCTTTTTCCATTGTGGACCACTTCCATTCCGCAATCTTTCGGAACAGAGATCCATCCACATTGCAGCTGCTTGGCATCCATTCTGCAATCCTCGTTCTTGTGTTTCAACCTGTAATGAAAAAAACATACGAGTTCAGGTCAGTAATTAAAACTAACACCCGTTTCCAAACACACTTTGGCTGTAAAGCCTTCCCCTCCATCGTTAGAGAGATTTATGTCTGAGCTGGACACACTCCTGCTCTGAGTCAGTAAGCACCCCTGCTAGTCATCACACACACCTTGTTAACTGCCACCTGCATGCTCTGTAACCCGCTTTTCTTCCATGCATCACACACGTCAGCTCATAACACCTTTGACTTTAAAACACATGTATAAATTGTCTTACCTTTAGGGGAAGGGCACTCTGGAGTGGAGAGGCAGGCAGCGTCTGTGTGGGCAGTGGTATTTGTGATATCTTCTCCTCGGGTGCAGGAAGTCTGACAGGAAAAAATAGCTTGATTTTAATGTGTGTAAATACTTTTACTTGTTGCCCTTGATTAAAAATAAATAAATTATGAAATGTATAGAGTATTTTTGTGTTCAAGGGGACCTCAGCATATCACCTGACTGGCCAAATTATTCCCAAATGAAAGAGATCGAACTCAAACTGGGCATTCTTTATCCACAAGAGATATAATGACACCACAACAATCACCATTTTCTCAAAGCAGGTCAATAGATATAAATTTGAACCTGATGAGGCCTAATTATTATAGCATGACCTGTGCGCAACACAAGAACTGCCTTTGGACCCACTTCCCATCAAAAGGCCGACCCCCTTCTAATAAACTGGGACACACAGACCTAACACCTGATTATTTTTAAACGTCCCTAATAAATCCACTTTGACTCCCGCGGCTCACATGCTGGCTGCCAAGCCCAGGAAGAGATAAAGTGCCAGATGACTTTATGACTCCCTCTTCCTCCCCCCACCTCTCCACCATCCTGAAAGAAACTACTCCCCACGCCTGGAGGTAGGCTTCCTTACACTTGGCACTGCTACTCCATGTCATGTTAATAGAGCCAGGGTATTTGCATGGCGTTTTAACACCGCGATTAACAAAAGCGCGCAGGAGTGCCTTCCATTCACGGACAAAGAGGCGATCTGAGGTCGCTGTGCGATCCCCGGCGGCGCTCCGCTCCCATCCCTTCCTCCCTCCTTCCATCTTCTCCTCTCCATCACATGAGCCTAATCACGTCCTCAAGCCAGAAACCTGTGAGTTTAACGACCGTTGTTTTCCCTCCGACTGAAAGCCGAGGTGCAAACAACAGAAAAGCAGCCTGGATGTGCGTAAAGAGCGCACCTGCTGTGGCAGCCAGGCGCAGTCAAACGGGTTTTCAGATAGTTATCCGAACATATGTCACTTAGGAAAGTTTTAATTAGATTGTGTAATCGTCCTACTGCGGTCCAAAAAGAAAAGACCAATGGTAAACATCCATTAGTGGGGGGGGGGGTTCTTTTATTCAAGTGTGTGGTGTGAGCGGTGAACAAAAATGACCATTAATAGGCTCTATTTTTCATGATCCCATGAAATCCGGACATTTCATGTGAAAATAGGAAAGATGTCAAACTAATTTTTTTCTACTTCATCAGTTTTTAGAAGAGAATTTAAATATAGAATTAATTATTTCAACATCATACATATATTTATTTAAACGAGGGACTACATAATGGCGCGTAATTTGCGTAGTGATATGATCACGGTGATGAGGTGATTTATCATTTACCATATAAGTATAATATCAGTGTTTCGTGCGTCCCGGGGTGGAGAACGTTTACATGAAGGTAATTAAATTGACTCCATTATTTTTTCTGCTTGACATTTAAGAGACATGGTTCCAGAAATAGTTAAAAGCTTCAGTTTATATTATATTTAAATTATATTTATTTATATTTATATTTCAGGACTTGTGGAGGTTTTTACCCGGTCGGACTGAGGAGGTCGGAAGGACAGCAGCCAGGAGCAGAAGGAGGAGGGAGAGCAGGTTGAAGATCCTCATGGCCAGGCAGCGGTGAGCCTCTGAGGAACTCGGTCCAGATTAGAGTTCTTCTGGTTTAAAACTGAAGCAGTAATACTTGGTGTGGTTCTGTGTGTCCCCCCACAGGAGAACCTCCTCTGGTCTCAGGATGATCAGGAGCCAGTGGACGATCAGGGGCCGGTGGATGATCAGGGGGCCAATGGAGTCCAAAGTGTCCCCGGGTCCAGTGAGAGTGTCCAGAGAGCCAAGTGACAAAGGTGACTTTCCCCCCACCTCCTTTATACTGACTTTTAGAGGGAGGGGTATGTTTGGTGGGGTGTATCTCCTGCAGCAGCCCCCACTTTGACCACTACTCCTCACCACACACACACTCACAGAGTAGTTCAGCATTACACATATTGACCCCACATGTAGAGGGTAATTTAAGGGAACCTCTCACTGCCCCTTAAGCGCACACACACACACACACACACACACACACACACACACACACACACACACACACACACACACACACACACACACACACACACACGCACACACACCACTGCAGCATTAGCATGCATGCTATGTGCAATTTAATGATGGAAATTTCAGGGAATTTTCCAGTTTTTCATTCATTTTGCTGTCTTTGGTCGGTTGGAATGTTTGTAAGGCTCGATGAAGGGGAAAGTTTTATGTGTGACACAAACCTGCAGCGAAAGACAAAGAAATTTTTCAATTTTTCTCGTTTTTTTTTGTTAAATTAAATGAATTTATTAAATTTAATAGCTAAATTAAAGTAATCAATTAATTTAAAATGAATAAAAATTAAATCTAAAATTAATTTGTTAAATTTAATTAACACACTAAGGATGAACTCAAAGACAAGTCAGCCAGGCTGCTGTAGGTCACCCACCAGCGACACATTCCCTTACATTCACCCCCGTCAGTGGGGAAAAAAAATCCCTAAGATAATCATTAAAGTACTTTAAAAAAAATATTTTCATATCATTGAAATCAAACTGTAACGTTCTTGATTCCTTCATTTCTTTTTCTTTTTTGTCATCCAGGAAATATTTAAAGAAAGAAGAACCATGGTTTAGAAAGCTGTTGCAGGTTCAGTGGCAGATCCTTACTCCAGAATTGTGTCACCCCCTGCCCCCGCACAGAGAAAACACACACACACACACACACAAAAGGAGTTTGGATGGTCAGGGGTATTCGTAGTGTGGGGGGTGGTAGGGGCGGTTGCACAGGGTTTGGGGTCGGGGTCCAGCGATGCTCTGACTGTCTGGGGTCGGGGTCCAGCGATGCTCTGACTGTCTGGGGTGTCGTCTAACTCTCTGTTCTCCTGCTTTAATATTTTCTTGTAACACACAAAACTTCTTGAAGTTTTCTCTACGTTATTTGCACAGAAGCTAAGTCTGCCCTCATCCATCCCACCCGTCCCCAGCCCTCCTACGTGATGCAGCTGGGGGGGGGAGGTCACCTGGTGGGGTTCTCCTACAGCTGGAAACCCAGCCTGCTTGCTGCCGGTGGGTTTGCAGAGCGTGGGGACTCATTAGCGTGTCTGCTCACCGCTGTCTCTGCAGACTGACTCTCCATTCAGCACCCAGGTAATGAATTAACACATTAAGATGAAATGTCAGCCATTACATGTGAATGAGGATTAGAGAAGCAGCAGGACACTAATGGACCGGGGCCTTAAAGTAGTCACACCGACTTTGAACAAGCAATCAGGACCGTCAGCTCTCTTCTCAGATGTAGTCTCTCTAGTTTTTTAGTAAAGTGTTATAAATGTCAGCATCATTTAATCATTGGAATCTCTTTCCTGTTTTGTGCTGTTTGCAGAAACGTTGATTGACGTGACAGAGATTCCTCGTGGATTGGACCGACGTACGATCACATTCAGTTGCGTGTACTCGCATCCGTCCTTGTAACAAACAAGGGTTTGCACTCAGCTTCTGTGGCAAGCTGGGATTTGCATATCGACTGCCATTGTCTTTTAAAAACTTTTATTTTCCCTGTATGAGTATGCTAATTTCGGGTCAATTGTCATTCAGAGCCACCTGGATCGGCTGCTTCTACCCGCTGCCGAATCTCTAGTTTCTGTTTGTCCGTCTTTATTTTCTACTGTTCGGAGTAGAAACAGGAGAATCCCACCAGATCCTCACCACCAGGATTTCTTTGTGAGCGGGTAGACGGTCTTGTAATATTTGCTCTTCCTGGGGATTATACGTTTTTACAGGGATTACCCAGTCTGCTCACATGCTCCCCTCTGAGTTACACACACACACACACACAAACACACACACACACACACACACACACACACACACACACACACACACACACACACACACACACACACACACACACACACACACACACACACACACACACACACACACACACACACACAATGGATTGATGGATGGCTTCTCATTTCGTCTAAACAATCTGCTTAGATTTACAATAACATTATATTTGGTTTGAAAGAAGTTTTTTTTGTCAATATTAACATTTTCCAAAGAGCGTTTTTACTATGAATTGAGATTGACCGAGTCATTTAAAGACATTCTAGTATTTCAGAAACATCAATGGATAAGTTGGTCGAGTGTAAAAAAACCCCGTAAATGCTCAAAATACTCCAAATTCACTGGTTTTAAAATAATCCAATGTTTGTTTCCTATCACTTTAATTTTAGACCAATGGAGTGGATTTCACTCTACATAGATTTCATAAGGCATTCTTGGTATTTTATGACACCATAAATAGTTTTGTAAAAAGACTAATGAAGGCAAATATGCAGGGGAATGGATAATTGCAATCTCAATCAGGGTAAAATACAAAGCATTAAATCACGTTTTACCTAATACCTAATATAATACCTAATATCCAGTGTTGATCTGATCAACCGGGTTTAGTATCAATTCAGCACCAGTGTTAGACGTGACGGTAGTGGTGTGTAACTCAGACACACACCTATCTGTGTTGTCGTGATCTTGGCCTTCCTCGCTGGCTGTGATCTTTACGACTGCAGAGGAAGCTTCGGCCTCTCTTCTCCTCCCCTCCTCAATTTCCACTTTCTTCTTCCTCTCCTGTCGTCTCCGGAGCAGATAAACGTCTTCCTCTGGTTTTACTTGAAGTGGTACTTAAATATAAATGGTGCAACAACTTTCTTTGTAATCTCTATGCTTGGGTTCCACATTTGTGAGCATCAGGGTGACAGGTAGTGTTGCTTTTCTTTGACATCCATCAATTGAATACAATATTTTTATTTATTTATTTTCCCCCCATTTTTAAGTTCTGCTTTCTTTGTAGTCTTTACAGCATGTTGTGTTATTGTGTTGTGTTTACAGGGTGATGGAGGTGCTTTCATATGTTTGCATGTTCTGGCCCACAAAGAGTGTTTGTCGTATAAGTACTACCAGTCATTGTTCTTCACAGTTTTTCCCATTTTTTAGGAGTCCAATCCAGTGTAATAATGTCATTTATACAGTAAACCATCAATCAATATGTAGATGTAAAAATACAAGGGTGAGTTTTCCTTTCATTTCCATTCATTCAGATGGATAGAGGCCCCTGTAGCTGATAGAGTAGCAGACACGTGATGTCCCGTGATGTCTGAGGGTTTTGGGGGATATACTCCTCTATCTCTGTGTGTATCTGTGATCTGATTGGTCAGTTTGTTGTCTGACAGTGAGGTCGTCAGTGTTAATGTGAGCCAACTAGACCTCAATTATCCTGAAAAGCCGTTATCTCCAGCGTCCCAACGGCGGTCTGAATGGACACATATACACATGAACAGCAGCCATCAGCCAATACACAAGCAGGCAGTGTGGGGCCATCAGCACACATCACACCACACAAATGAGCTGGGCGTCGGGGTTTCTTCTGCTCTCTGGGAAGAAAAAGATGGCTGGTTGACTTCTTCTTCATCCCTCCTACCCTCCGTGTCCCCAACTAGACGGCTGACTCTGGGGGAGTGACGGAAGACTCAGGGGTCAAGGGGCAAACTCAACAGGGAGCAGCCTCTAGCTCCCCCATGATGTCACCCCAAATAGGGCTTCAGGGGCCAAAAGTCACTCCGTTTGTTAAATCCTAACCCAGACACAGCGGCTTCTCTGGACACACACAGACAGTTTTCTTTTTGAAGTGCAGATTGGATCTTCGTGTTACGTGACCACACACATTCAAAAATACAAGTAGTAGTCGTTGCGCCAAGATGTTGTCTAACAAAAGCCCAATAGTGGATATGGCATTGCGTACTTTGTGACCTTTTTTTGACAGGTCGGTGTAACGAACCTCATTCCAGCCCTCAAATAGATTTATTTTCCATACAGTAAAGGATAAGAGGTTAAGGTCAGACTGTTGTGAATCCCACAGGATGGTTACCTGAGATGTGAAATCCAGGTTTGAAGTACACAACAGTCATCAAGTTCATTGTCCATTTGTGTTTTGGGTAAACAAAACTGTTTATTAGTGACATTTTTAAGGAATAAAATGGTAGGTTTTCATTCATCTCAGGTCCTTTATAAGAACGTCATTTCACACCAGAGACCTGTAACCTTGTGTGTGTCTAGCTTGCTTGATGATCACTCTGTTCTTTCTATTAAATAGCTTCTTCTCTGCTTCTTTTCCTTCACCTGGCAGAAAGAAGACAATCACTTTGCAGCATTAGAAAAGAAGACATTGGTGTGTGTGTGTCTTTGGCAGCGGAGGAGGCTTGTGTACCTAGATGTGCAGGTTGCTGTTGGATGCAGATTGAAGCCAAGGTGAAGAGTGAAAAGATGAGGAAGGCGACGACGATGAAGGTTAGCTCAAAGCCTGAGAAAGGCTGGTCCATCTGCACAAACACCCGACATAAAGCACGACTTCACATTTTATAACGAAGCATCAAAAAGATTACTTTAATTTGATTTTATAGGCGTAAGATGTTTCAAACGGACATTTCTTTGTATGCACATAATTTTCTGCTGAGCTTTCCATTGAGCTGTTTGAATTCAAATCACTCCAAGTATGATATATTGAAAATAGAGTAAAAGAGTGAATAAACCAATAAATGAGCTGAACCTCATTGAATATTTGTACCTCTCCAGAAAACTTCTGGTTCAGGATCATCACACTTCCTACAAAACCATTTCTAGCTTGATGTGACCTTATCATCGGGTTGAGCCGACCTTTTCTCCTATCTCCTCAGGTGTGTGCTGCAGATTGCGTATAACACCTGCATACAAAAAACTGCATTTTATTGTAAGCATAAATGCTTATTTCACTGATTTCTTTGGATAATTCCTGTTTTTCTGGCCAATCTTGATACATGCAGTCTGACGTGCTGCAACAGATGCGTCCACTAGGGGGCGGCAGAACTATGTCGGTTATTGGGTTACAGTAATTGCGTTGTCAATTCCATTTTACTTCAGGTCACAACTTTTTCATGTCAGGTATTTGAATGAGTAGAACTTCTTTGTACTAATTTGAATCTCTTTACTTCAACCAAAACCCCTTTGCTGTCTCAGCCTATGAATGAAAACATGCTGATTTACAGTAAAGTAAGGTCAGCGGTTGGATAAATCCCTCTTCATGTTTTCATTGCTTTTTGAAGAGGAATTATAATCTTCTTTGCATCGTTCAGGTTCATAAAGAAATCTAATAACCAAACAGAATACCTCAGCTCTGATCATTGACAGAAGCTCCACCCTTTGACCCCTGACAGGAACACCTCAGGCATCTTAATCTGATTAAATAATCTCACCAGCATGTCTTTTGTTTCTGACCTAAATTTTAAAAAGCCTCTCCGGTGCCGTAGATATGCATAAAAGATGATGAAGAAAAAAAACACAACAAAGGAAGTCACCATTGCGACTTACCAGTTGAAGAATAAAGCGGATTTTTTCACATCGGACGGAGATGATATTTCTCCGTCTCTCCACATGCAGATGGTCTGGATGAGAAAAGCAGCTTTGACATACTGTACACTGTGTGTTTATTTTCTTTTTTTACAGTGTACAATCCAGGCCACTCCTTTGCAATGCATCCTGGAAGCAAATAACGCTAGATCCTATAACAGAGTACACACACGAAGACTCTCTGTCTCTCTCTCTCACACACACACACACACAAACACACACGCACACACACACGCACGCACGCACACACACACACACACACACACACACACACACACACTACACGTTCAATGGTCACAGTTTAGACTTTGTTCTGTGGACTGACACACACCACACACACACACACACACACACACACATACGTCATTTGGCACCAATCAGGAAGAATAGGCGACTGTTGTTCTCTGAAGTTTTTATTCTTCATCATGAAGCTCAGCAGGAGTCAAACGATCAGCTCCTGTCTCCCCGGTTGTGTTTCTGACTCTGTTTGGACGGAAAATAAGGAAAGAAATCCACATTATTCAACATTTTAGTCACACTGACAGGAGATACGCTGATGAGACGTGATCAATATTTTTTTTGGCTTTTCAGAGTCGCACAAAATAAACATTCAGACACATAAGATGTCAAATAAAGTTTCGCTTGTAATTTATTGATGTAATGTGAACAATAAAATATGCTCAAGGATCAATTTAACAGCGGTTTCTGGTCCTTTGTCTGCACAAAGTTGCCTCCAATACTCATGGAGTGAGACGCATTCCGGCAACAGTTAGTTGATCCTCTTTCTCTCTATCTCACATTATTTCCATCTACATTACATAATTTGATCCAAATACCAGATTTTTCCCCCCATAAACTTAACATTTCAATCCATAAACCTCCATGAAGGTTTCAGTAATCATATCAAAAGCTGATAAAATCACCATGTGGACTATGACCATCACAACTTTTTGTTAGATTTAAATCCATCAAATGAAATGAGAGTTGAAATCAGACACTTTGTGTGTGTGTGTGTGTGTGTGTGTGTGTGTGTGTGTGTGTGTGTGTGTCTCGTACCATTCCAGTGTGCACATTCCTCATTGAGTATCCCAGTAAGTGTGAAGAGGGCGAAGACCAGTAGAGAGAACATGACCGTCAGCACCTCCAGCTCGGTCAATGCAGACGCCATCTCCAGCCGTTCCTACGGTGAAAATGACCCGTTTCCCTACTAAGGTGACCCCCCCCCCCCATCCCATTTCACCCAGTGAGTGTTACTTTAGCGGCAGCTTCAACACACACAAACACATCCTCATCTTTGTCACACCGTTGGAAGAGCTGTGAAAGCCTAACAGATGCCCTCTCAAGTTCAAGTGAGATCATATTAACCCTAATTATTAATGGGCCCTGTGAGTGTGTAGGAGCGCCTATGTAAAATGTATGAATGTCTTCATTTTAGGGCTCCAGATTGTTCTCAGCTGAAGTGTTAGACTTTGACTCGTTTTTAAAACGGCTCTGAAATTGGGACTTCAGATGGAAGACAATGAAGAAGTGGTTTTCCAGTAAGAATCTGTGTGAAATCTGAGCGGTTCTGTTTAAGTACACCCAATCCATTTGTCTCCTGAAATCCATCCTACTCATCATCAGTGGGTGCACACGCTCTTGAATGTTAAACAGATGATACAGTACTTGCTGCCAACCAGAAGCATCTCCTATAAATCAGAATGTGCGTTCTGACATCATGATTTCTTATGTGATCACCCTGATACGCTTGATGTGCACGCATGTAAAAAGTGTTGATGAACGTATCCTGATGCATATTTGAGCACAAGTTTGTATCTTCTAGATGCGGCCTTCAGCTTTTCTTTCGAAAGTGAGAAGACAAAAAGGCCAGCTGTTGTTTTCTGTTATGATCATTTGGATCACGAGCTGCGAGATCGTTTTCTTGCAACGCAAATAGATCAGAACCAGAACCAGACCCATTCTCTGTCTCTCTCTCTAGTCCCCTGTTAACACCAGAACTCTTTAAGTCTGTAGAAGTTCTACTGCTTTAGATCTCTTATCAGTTTGTGAGGAAACACATTTTTTACACGTTCACACAGACTTTATCCGTGTGGGATTAGAAACAGGTTTGCAGAACCTCTAAAGCCAAATCTGATGATGCTTCACCACCACAAAGACATTGTCGACGTTATGTAAGTCCACGTGGGCCGGATGACACGGTAACACACAATAAATAGAATGGAACGCACCTCTGCCAACTCATGTCTGAACAATGTGATGGAAGAAACCATCTCACACATCCTGTCATCCTAAAATCAGAGGTCGCCTCGGTCAAACGGCGCTCTTGATGTCACCTATTTTCCAGTGATATCAGTGTTAATCCTCGTAGCCTGAGGCAATTTGAAATAGGATTACGCCCTCATGGCCCAAAGACACACACACCTACACACACACACACACACACACACACACACACACACACACACACACACACACACACACACACACACACACACACACACACACACACACACACACACACACACACACACACACACACACACACACACACACACACACACACACACACACACACAGATTCCGTACAGACACTGTTTTCAGGTTTAAGCACCTTTATTCCTTTACCAAGAAGTGACGTGTCTTTAACATCCATCATCACATTGTTCCTCACCGGGGAGTCCCCGAGCAATCAGGCCGTGTGTGTGTGTGTGTGTGTGTGTGTGTGTGTGTCATGCATGCACATCAGTGTTTCTGCTATCCTTGTGCACAAGTTGCATAAGCTTATTAGCAGCACCACTGGTTCTAGGAGGACATTGAGGTTAATCTAAGCCCTAATCCTGATGGACCGTATGCTTGTTGCCCAGCAAGCATGACAAAATCCTGGCTCCGCCCCTCCAAGATAAACACACACACACTAACATACACACACACACACATACATACGTCATCGCAATACACATTTTCACTGCCTCCTTGTTTACCGCTCAGCTCCGTCTCAACTCTCCCTCGCTCCATCTCTCTCTCAGCAGGAGGGCATCAAAGGAGGAGGGAGGGTGGGGGGTTGGAGGTGGTGCGTACTTTTTTAGTAGTTTCCCAGTCGTCATGACGACCTCACACCCTACCATCCACTGAGCTGTCCTCCTGTTTCCACGGTGACCCGATCCCCCCCCCCCCTTTGCATCCCCGCTCATCTCGGTGAAACGGATCGGGGCTGGCGACGCCGAGTGAGCGTCCTCCTTTTTCCTGAGAGCGTCTCGCGGACGGGGCGGCGGATCAAGAGCGGGAATGTGATCGGGAAAACGGGAAGGCGCAGCATGCTGCTAATGCTGTGACTGGAACATCAGAGTGTTGCCTGGAAACAGCAGCATGCCAATACAACAGATTACTGTGGTTCCAGCAAGAGAAACAGCCGGCAGCTGCAAGAGTGCTCCTCGCCCCAAAGACAAGACTGACGTGAGTTTTTAAACCTCTGGGAGGGGGGCGTGAAAAAAGGGAAGGGGGGCGTAAAGTTGGTGGCTAGTTACTGAGATCCTAAAGATGTTATTCATCGATTGTGGAAGTCCTTTGATTGGTCCTGGAGCGCTGATAGAGGGGGAGGTCGAGTGTGTTTGTCTCACACACTTTTACAGGATTGATGCTCCAGAGTTGTCACTGCTGACGGCCTCACGGGACATCACAAGCTCAATCCCATCTTTGCACTTGTCAGCCGTCCACTCGTGTGTGTATTTCAGTCGTTAATGAAGATTCATATCGATCTGCTTCTGGAGACTGAGGGTAGAATAGTTTAAGCATCAGACACACACTGGCTCGCCTCGCCCTCCTCCTCCCTCCGTCTGCTCCGTCTCTAAGGGCTTTCTTCATCAGCGGTGTTATTTATAACGCCGCCCAGAAAACGCATCTTGCATTTTAGATTTTCCCGCAGAGTTTCTGCCTTTTTTTTTTTTTTTTTTGAATCACAAGGCACATCGTAAATCGAGAAGATCAAAACCGATCAAAAAGATCAAAACAGAGATGCACTTACAAACTGAAAAAAAAAACAGCTCGAACAGACGTAATACAGCAAATATGACTTTACTGTGAGGAGAAACCAACGTTAAACATAAAAAAACTCCAGATGTGTCTGATGTGTGGTCATGTTTTATTTGCTCTTTAGAGGTGAAGTCAACAGAAAATAACATTCTGTTTTTTTGAATTGATACTTTTTGGCCTTTTAAGCTGCCAGCTCAGTCGAATGGGACAACCTCACGCTGATCATGCAACTGAATCAAATGACTTTCAAGTGAAAACATGATTTGGGTCTACTCCAGAAATATTTATTTAGCTTTATTTTAGCTTTTTTTTCTTTTGCGTTTTCAATAACATGACTCAGTTAAGTGTGTCTAAAACACACCGGCCTCACTCAGTGCTATTTTGATGCTCTGTGCAGACATTTGTTCACATTGATTGAAGAAATGTCCTTGAGTCATCTATAGCAGCGCTTTTCATTCGTCAGTGTCGTTTTCACCTTCATTTCTTAAAGCAGCAAAAGCAAAATGCTTCCAGATATCGGCTTTAACAGCGACAGGTTATCCACAGTTTTGTTTTTAGTCCCCAAATTCATCTGCAATTGTCTCATTTAACTTGAACACAACCAAAAATAAATTCTTAGAAGTCTAGACTTGTTTTTATTCCCTCTTATTTAAAAAAGGAATGCTTAGAAATTGTATTTTCCTTATCCTGAATGGATCATGGAAATCCCTAGTATTCCCCTCATCCAACAAAAACAATTCTCCACTGGGGTTTCTGAAACTGAAAATAACCTTCTTTTAATATGTAACAACACATTTCTTCGTGACCTGAAGGACACACACACGCACGACCTCATAACTTAAATGTATTTTATTTTGGGAGGTCACCATTTTATGCAGTGATGTGTGCCGTGGGTGCTAATGACCTGATTTGTCCTGTTAAACTATACAGAACATTCCTAACGTGTTTGAGGCTCACATGTCTGCTTCCTTTAGCTCCTCCAGGAGACTGCAGATGGTTTCCTTCCACTTCCTGCAGGACTGCTGATTTAAACCTGGCGATCAGCAAATCCTTTGATCAGCTTAGACGACACGGCCTTGTGCTTGTATTTGTTTCTCCTATACGCAGAGAGCATTCACTGCTGTGTGTGTGTAAAAAGTATAAAAATATAGAGGAGACCCCCACCTGAGCTTGTATTTTTACATGTCAACTTTGAACTGAGCATGCAGTGAAGACATCTGAAGTTCTGACTGCTAACACATCCTCCTCCTCTTCCTCCTCATGGAGGGATCGGTGTAGGACCTGGGTGTGTTTGTGTGTTTGCTGAGGAAGAGTTTTCACACACATCTCTTTCACAATCCAGTTTATATTCATCACACAGAAGGACAGCTCCGTCAGGAGCTGTTTTGTCTCGCTCCAGGATAAAATGGCTTCATTATTCCCATAATGCACCTGGCTGCCGGTGCCATTAGCAGCAGAGCAGGGGATTAAAATGGGGGTGAAAGCGGTGTTACAGTGCGATGGGAAAGGACGGGGAAAGTAAAGTGTTGTGTTCTTGCTCCTGTTTCCTCAGCTTCTATTTTTTGCTGGATGAATCTGGCTTCGTTTCAAACTCATGACAAAGTGTGAAGTTTGGATTCTTTTGTTCTCAGGACAAAAAAAAACTGAGTAGAAGTGCTGCTTCTCAGCTGATTTCTGCTTATTTTAGGCTTTAAAAAAAGTGAACTTGAAGTGAACTTGGTTATATATCCACACTTTAAATAGATAGAAGGATATAAAAGTGTACTTTTCACCCAGGTATGTGTTGCTGCCTGAAAAGTCACTTATATAGCAAACATGTTTTGCCTATGCTGGTTTCCTGGTGTAGTTACTCCTACACAAACTGAGCTGCTGCAGGCGATGAATGAAGCAGTTGAGGTCAGGTAGTTGAAGCTGTGGGAAGTTCAAGAGTGAAGAAATGTAAGTCGACTTTAAATACAGACACATCGCAGAACGGCAAACACAGCCAGCTAATTGGATTGTCTGCCTTTAGCTCGTGTCCACGCATGACTGTTGCCGCTGACTGTAGCCGATCAAAGACAGAAGCAGCAAAGACAGAAGCAGCCGAAAACAGAGGAAAGGATATTTAAGTGATGTTTAAAGCTGCTTAGTTTAATTAAAATGTTTGATCAAATAGTTTTTCTTTCCCAAGTTAAAACATTTCGTTCATCCAGTCAATCAATTCTTGCTTTAACTCAATTAAACTCATGTAATTTACCCTCCTTTCTCACATTTCTTTGTAAGACCAGTTGTTGTTATTTTCATTTTAGAATTAAATGAAATGAACTAAAGTTGAGGAAGTCAAACAAGATTTTTCTGTTTTTCGTGTTCCATAATATTCTGAGTTGCTGAATTATTTGACCATGGGTTGGACCTACGTAGCAGGGAGACATTGTTTTAATTTTGTTTTTGTGTTCCTTCTAGCGCCCAGCTCTAAATACCTCCTGCGCTGAGGTGACTATAAAGCATCACACACTTTTTCTTTCTGTGTTTGCTAACGATTTTCTGTCTTTCCTTCTCCTTGCAGGGAAGAAAGGCTCCTGGGCGCTCAGGGAGTCGATCCAGCAACATCTCCAAGGTAACCGCTGAATCTAAGAGCATTTTAAGGACCAATTTGGAGGTCAGAGGTCAAATTTGTGTGGTGGCAACCTCCATCCAAGCAGAATGCGATGTGCAAGAATCTGCTGTTAGGAGCACCAACACCAGTACGATGCTGCTCTGACACCTCCAGACCTCTGATGAACGTTTGTGCTGCTTAATCATGGACCAAACAATCATAGAATATAGAGGGGCTGCTTGCAGTAATAAACACACACAGAGAATCTTCACTTGTTGCTCAAAAGATCGCTCCATTCAATTTGCATAATTTATTCAATTGCTGTGAATTTAATATTAATTGTAAACCACACAAATGACTGGATTTCTAGCAGCGTTGTGGAGCTTTTGATCGTGACGAGCCAAAAAAAAATCCCCTACATATCCATAATAAATACCTATGGACCTATTGCAGTTCCATTTGGGGCATTTCTTTTAATGTTATTATATAAATAGTTTCTTAATGTTGATACTGTGGCCTTTAGAAAGCATTTAAAGGTACCTTATTATAAGTGCATCGCAGCAGAGAATCTAATTTGAAGCTCTTTGTTTCAGGCCAGCAACTCAACGGGACTCTCCACAGCGTCGAGGACGTCAATCTCCCCATCTTCTCAGGACATATGCAGGTACGACGTTTGTCTCTGTCAGAATGGGGACAAGTACAAACACAATGATTCCTGGCAGAAAGTACAAATATCTGTTTCTTGAATATCCAGAGCAGCAGAGCTGCGGTTCGCTCTGCAACAGAGAATAAACAGTTTAAAGCTTCCTCTCAGCTGGGTGGGGGATTCAGGGAGTAATGGCCTGACATACCCCGAGGGCATTAACAAAATGAATCTAATGGTGCTCTAACTGCTCCGGCAGTGAGAGGAACATGGTTGATTGCAGATGGAATCCTTCAACTGAGGATCTCTGCAGTGCGTTTGTTTCCTGATTGGATCAAATTCTGGGATTTCAAAGCTGAAAGGACGGCATGTTTGATGTGGACACATGTGACCGACATGTGGTGGGACTGCTCAGAAATCCATGTGTCACATAGTATTGTCAATTTACTCCATATCCACCTGCTTCCGTTCTGATTATTTTGCCTGATAATCGGATTTAGAGTTCATTTCCCAGATATGTTTCGTTTTATTTTTTATTTTCTGCTCAACTACAGTATTTTCCGCACCATAAGGCGGTCCTAAAAGCCTATAATTTTCTCTTAAACCTACAGTGCGCCTTATAATCTGACGCGCCTTATAGTGCAGAAAATACTGTATTTATTGAGTTCATTTTGTCTTTTACATCATGAATTTTTTTCATTCATCTCCATCTGTGTGTGTTTGTGTGTGTGTGTGTGTGTGTGTGTCTGTTCAGCACTAGCAAACTGACCCCTTTAGACGAGGATCCCTCTGAGTCGCACAACACACACACACACCCCGCTGTGATGACGGTCGCCAGCTCGGCTCTGGGTCCGTCAGCTCTGCCCCAGAAGAAGCAGGTAAAGCGGCGCCATCGCCGCAAGAAGAGCAGCTGCTCCGCCCTCGACTGCGTGGAACCCGCCGGCAAGGAGGAGCCGCGTGACCGCAGCGACCTCAGCCTCAGCTCCGATCGCAGCGAGCGGGGAGAGCAGAGGGAAAGGTCGGCCCTGAACCGGAAAGATCTGGCGCCTCGTCTCCGCTGCTCGGGAGCCCCCCAGTCAGATTCCACCTCCGAGGATGAGGCGTGGCGTGAGGCCCGCAGCTGGAGCAAAGAGAAAGCCCGGAGGGTCCGCTGCCGCGCCGGAAGCGGCCGGGAGAGGAACGAGCCGATCGAGGGCGAAGGAGGTGAGGACAGAACGGAGGTGATGGAGCTGCTGTCCGTGAGCTCGGATGAAGGGGGGGGGTGCCGATCTCAAGTGGAGGACGGGGGGGGCCTGAAGAAGAGGCACGGCAGCAGCGCCTCGGTGAAGGACAGCCACACCTCACGGAAGGAAAGCTCACAGAGCAGAGAGAAGGAGAAGAGCTCAGAGGGCAGCTCCTCACCGGTGGACGATGGAGAGGAGCTCATCAGTCAGAGATACCAGGAGAGGGGGTCGGGGGGCGGGGACATGTCAGCCCCCCCGCCACAGAAACACTGCGGCGTGAATGGGGGCACACAGCCGCCCTACTTGGATGATTCCGAACTGGAGGTTTGCAGGTCAGTGTGTTTGTGAAGCTAGACTGGTGAGGATGTCATCATCATCATCATCATCATCATCATCATCATCATCATCATCATCATCTTAAATCATCAGGTTGAGCTCAAACAACTTTTTTCTGATCGAAGCCACCGTAAAAACACAACCTGTACTGCGTTGTGGTTTTCTGTGTGCAGGATCTGCCACTGTGAGGGCGATGATGAATTCCCGTTGATCATGCCTTGCCGCTGCACCGGGAGCCTGAGCTTCGTCCACCAGGCCTGTCTCAACCAGTGGATCAAATCCTCAGACACTCGCTGCTGTGAACTCTGTAAGTTCGACTTCGTCATGGAGACGAAGCTCAAACCGTTACGCAAGGTAGGCGTCGTCCTCGAGGGGTGTCGGGCTGTCATATTGAACGCCATCTCCAGTGTCGGTTCTCATCCCTTCTCTCCGTCTCCGTCTCTCTGGACCGCAGTGGGAGAAGCTACACATGTCGAAGAACGAGAGGAGGAAGATCTTCTGTTCGGTGTTGTTTCACCTCATAGCAATAGTTTGTATGTTGTGGTCGGTCTACGTGCTGGTCAAGAGAACCGCCGAGGAGATCAGGCTCGGGAAGAACGGTCAGTACTCCCTCCTAACCCCCCACCCCCCTCTCTCACAGACGAGAGTCCTGTAGAAAAAAAAAAAATCTGTACTTCAAATGGAGAATGGCTCAGATTAAAGGTGTCATTTGAAGCTTTGAACGGCTTTCATTAAATGAATCATCCCTTAGTATCTAGCACCACCGAACAATCACAAAAGAAATCCAAAAAACAGAAGATTTTGGATTATTTTATCGTGACTCTAGTGATGTGATGGATGCGTGCCCTGTTCACTTCTTGTGTTCATGATTCCCCTCACCTATCTTAACTCGTGAGAAGTGAGTGTTGTTCAGAATAAATCCCCCAGTTTCTCCTGCTTGTGCGTCGCTCCAGAGACGATGTGAAGAAATTCACATTGTGTACGTCAGAAATTCCATCCACAAAAGCAGAGCTGCTGTGTGTCGTTCCAATAGGAAATATAAAAATCACAATAAAAAAAAGTTTAACATTTGGATGCTTTAAAACCTCATAAAGGAAATAGTAAAATAAAATCAGGGATCTGTTGGTTACAGCCTGATTCACACCAAACACATGTAAATTATTAAAGTGAAAATAGAGCCAGAGCTCTGCTGTGTGTGTTTGCTTTGTGTGTTCATGGTGTGCTGTGATCATAGTGTCTCTGTGTTGTGTCGTACTGTAGAATGTAAGGTTAAAGGCAGAAAGATTAGCAGCAGTAGTGGTAAAGTTAAAAAAAAATCTTTAACTTGGTAGAATAGAAGTTATGTGTTCACTGAAGAGATTATTCAGGGATACAGAAATTACACTCACTCTTGATTGCAGAGGAATTATGGAGAGTTTCTCTACTGAAGTACTATTCACCCGAGGGTAAGCCGAGCTCTGCACACACCAGCATGAAGATCCATCACGCCTCCTGCAGACTGACTGACAGCCTGTGTTTGTGCGCCTCCTTCAGGTGTGCTGGAGTGGCCCTTCTGGACCAAACTGATCGTGGTGGCCATAGGCTTCACAGGCGGCCTCATCTTCATGTACATCCAGTGTAAAGTCTACCTGCAGCTGTGGCGCCGCCTCAAGGCCTTCAACCGCATCATCACCGTGCAGAACTGCCCGGAGAAAGCAGCGCACAACTCTCAGGCCCAGACCAGCGCCCTGACAAACGGTAGGCACGAAACGGTGGAGGTTCCCGTCAGTCCGGCCCCCGTCCCAGCTCCGGAGGAGCAGGACTCAGACATGTCCGTGGAGGCCGCAGTAGCGCCGGCACAAAACCCGGTCTGACTGATTCTGCTCCAGCTCAGGAGATTGACTAGTGTTTTTAGTGTTCGTTTCTGCTGCTATGATTATTTATTTTGAGATGCAGCAGAAAGATTTTTTAAAGTTTTTCAGCAATGGAGGAAAAGTCAAAAAGGCTGCAGCGAAGAAAAGGATGTGGAAGAAATATGGGCATAACAAGGCGAAGGAAAATAAAGCCATCAGCAAGAGAAGTTTGAGAAGTATGTGGTTCATTTAGTTTTTCTCCTGTTTGCACTTTCTCAATCTGCTTCAATGGGCTAAAGCTGTGAACACTGTGGGTGCTATTAAAGGTCACGGGATGCGCTATATGTACCTTTGATGCAACCATAAAAGGGTTCACATTATGATCATACTAACCCGACAGGTTTGACCCGTGGTCGTCACTGAAACGGAAATGTGAATGCCAATGATGTATAATTAAAGAATATTATGTTTCCTCACCCAAGATGTGAAAGCAGTTGTATGACAAGAGGGAAAGAAGAGCTCTTCACATCCAGCTGTTTTGTGAAAACATAAGATTTTATATTTCAGAGGCTGTCAGACAATCCAGCAAGTTCTTAGTTTGAAGCATACTGAGACCTTAACTCTCCTTCTGGACAATAATTTCTTCAAACACCAAAGAAAGATGTTGAAAACAAATTTTAAAAACCAGTATATTTAGTTCAGTCTGAAAAAAACAGCTGGATTGATGAGATGTAGGAACATTTCTTAAAATAGGAAACCTCAAGTATCCCAATTGTAACGACGTTTCGACAGTTTTGCAGCTTTGTGTGGTTCCGCTCCGTTATTTACACACATATGTAATATGACTGTCATTATTAAATGGATTTTACATGACATTAGAGACACGGTTTGAATGACTGACACTGAATGACTGTGTTGTTTACACTTTACATGTTTAATATATGTTTTTTGAAGCATTACTGTCGGTCAGCAGAAACAATCCTTTCCTCAGTGTCTTAAATCCCGCCACAAGAGAGCACTCAACGTACTCATCAAAACCATGTTTTTTCTATGATTGTGTAGAATGGAGTATTCAGGTTACACATGATGCATATTTGTTTGTGCAATAAAAAAAATGAATGTAGACCCCCTCCCTGGCTAATGAGGAGTTACTAAGCAACACGTAAAATGACTTAAAAATTTCCAATGATGTTTTCCATCCGAGAATTTGGCACCACCTTGTGGACAGATGTGGAACCACAGTCTTCAGTACCGTTTGGACGACAGGAGCTTTAATCCTGAGGCAGTTCAGTTCGAGTCCGTCATCAGCAACTTGTCATCTAGGTCTTCATCATTTACCACATCTTCATCCTCAATTTCATCTTCAGCATCATCCTTCTGCTCTCTTCCTTCATTTGTTTTATCCAAACCTTTTTTAGACACCTTCCGAAGTTTAATATTGGGAAGCTTCTTTAAATCTCCGTTCCACTCCCTGCAGAAATAAACCAACCCACAAATGTCATCTAACATTATTAGAAAGGTCATTAATAAGTCCTCACATCAACTTTATTAATGTCATTTATGACCAGAGGATTTTGTCAAATATTTGATGATTCAAAGAATCACAAGTCTTATCCAGATTTGCACGATCACACTTAGTCAAATCATATAGGCTGAATAATAATGGTCAGTGTACTTTGCATAAACTGACCTGAATGTTTTCAGATGCTTTCCATTGATGATGTCTGGAATCTCTGATGGGGACAATACAGGACTGAATTATTTGCCAACATGCATATTCATACACCACACACTCATGTTTCATGTAACAAGGACTCACCAAACCCAGCGCCCTCGTATTGCGCTCGCTCTCGCTCGATGGTCTGCTTGATGACAGCCTCTCTGGCACAATGGAGACGACCCTGCCGACCTTTGATTCCATTCATTAGCTCAATCTGCTCAAGTTCAGAATCAAATCTTTGGAGATACCTGCACACACACGCACAAACATTTGCACACACGTTTCTTGTTGTGGTTTGAAAATGACTCTCATTCATTTCAAATTCACAACAACATGCGACAAAAGACAAAAATAAATACGAACTCTGTTGTTTTACCTTTCAATTACGTCACAAGCATCTTTTCTGGTGTAAACGGTCTTTTCTGGATCCAGTTGTCCCTGAAACCACAACAGCTTTTCACCTGACAACAGAAAGAACTCGTTTTCAATAGGGAAGGACGTGATCCTCACTGACAGTGAGTATGAACAACACGAGTGATGAACAGTCTTACCAATGCTGCTCAGACGCGTTGCTTTGTCATTCTTCTGTCTGAAACATGTGAGAAAATTCAACTAAAATGACCTGAGTGAACATTTTAAGGAATTCAGATCTCTATCTGGATTTGTTTTGAAATATGGAGTGTTTTAAGTACATTTCTGACATGAAAATATTGCTCGTAGTTACAACCAACCACTTTGGCTATCGTTAAATGAACCAGGCACACATACCTGTCTTTCTTTTTCAGTCGGATCTCCTCTCGGGCGAGGTAAGCCGCTTTCCTGCTGTACGGGTGAACAACTTTCTCCGCCGGTTTTCTTTTCTGAGCCTTCGGCTGAAAAAATTAACATCATGACGGAAAAGTTAATATCGTTTCAACTTCAGATCAGCTTATAACACTGCAACAGCTATTATTTCTCTACTAACCATTGTAATTTTTCAGAACACGCGTGGGCCTCCTCTGTTGACAAGTAAACCGGAAACTGACGTTCCGTCTTCGAAATGTGTCCGGATATCTCGTAGTTACAATCAGTTCCTAGTGCTTAGAAACGTCTGAAAGCATGAACCAAGAAATAACTACCGGAAAAACATTTTTTTTAAAATAAACCCATAGTTTTAATTTACTTTTATTTCAAAATAAAAAATAAAATAAAGAAATGTAATGTCAATTTTCCTACATGAGATTTAAATTATATCATTTCAGATACAGCTGATATCCTTGTGCGTGTAAAATACAAATGGATATGTCTGATTGTACCAGGTTTTTCAATAAAAATATCAAACTTATGATGTGGAGTTCTCGAGGACAGCATTGATAGATGGATTAGAGACAGTGCCGCGAAAAAGAAGACAGGCAGTCGAGATGGAGGTGGAGGGAATGAAGATGTTGAGGCTCTAAGAGTGAACCTCAACATCTCCTCTATGAAATTAGTTCATCGCAGGAACAGCCAAGTTAAGATGGTTGGGAGAAAAAGTTAGAGGGAGTAGACTTCAACGGTTTGGAGAGATTGAGAGTATGTTGGTAAAAGAGTGACAAGGATGGAGCTACCAGGAAAGAGGACGAGAGGAAGACCAAAGAGAAAGTGGTTGGATGTGGTGAAGACATGAGGGCAGTTGGTGTTAAAGGATGCAGACGATATGGAAAAAGATGACATCCCTAAAGAGAGAAGCCAAAAGGAGTAAAAGAAGGGTACTGAATAATTTCATCACTTTGTGTCTAAAGCAATTACTCAAACTAGTCAGCTACTTGATACTACTTGATGAAGTAGCCAACATTCATTTTTCTTTGGTATGGTAAACCTCTCCCCATCTTTTCTTTGCTTAGAGGCATAAATAATAATTACTGTATAATACTCTGGAAAAAAAGTAAATGATGAATTGCTCTTGAGTAACAAACTTACCATAAATGCTTTTCCATTTGTGATAAATAGAATGACATGATCATGACAACAATTTTAAAGAGTCAAAATGTCTCATTAAAACAACATCACACAATGAACTTGCAGAGCAAACTGTGTGTCAAGTGGAATTAGTAACACCTTCGTCAGTCTGACTCAGATCGTGTGACTCACAATGTTTTAAGATAGTAGTCGCAGACGTTATTCTCAGTATGCCCTATTTTCTCTCCTGTTTTTCACTGTTGAACAGACATATCTCATGGCATGTTATGATTAGACATAATAACTACCCTTTCAATCCTATTGTTTATGTACCTGATCACGGTTTTTCCAAATGTCTCTGCAATTAGAAGTTGGGTTGGTTAGCTTGAAAGTGAAGACATAGCTGACAAGGTCTTACATGCACAGACAAATCTGTCGCCTTGGCAGAAGAAATACACGATGAAAGCCAGGACAGTCTCTCAGTTTTCTTTTTAACTGCTGGGAATGACCTTGAGTATCATTTCAATACCACGCATCAGTAAATCACTGTTGGAGAACAGGTTATAAGTTCTAAATCATTGCTTTATAAATTGTTCATAAATCTTTTGTTTGGAGGGTCCATTAAACCAATGACAGAACTGCTTTATCAGGTTTTGAAAAAGTCTTATAGATGAAATATTTTGTAATGTCAAACAACTTTTCATCCAGCTGGATTTTTGTGTTGTGTGTTGCATGCTGATCATCAGACGTGAACATACTAACACAAACTAAGACAATGAACTTCAACACTGAGCCTTTGTTAACATAGTTCCACCCACTGGTAGCATCATGGTGCTGCTTGCATGACTACAGGAACTTAGAATCTTAAATTTGTTTAAGATTCATATTTACGCTGTTTGATATTGATACTGAAGCTTTATCTGTTGCAGAGTTGATGCAAAACTCCATCAATCTCTTACCAGGATGTCTCTGCTGCTGAAGAGGAGACTGGTTTTAAATCGCCCTTCACCCATAAATAATCATTACAGCATGACCCTTTCATTCAGTGTTATACTACAATGGAGGGACTTATGATCAAGAAGATTGCCTCAGAATGATTTAGAGCAGCAGTCAAACACAACTTCCTCCAGAGATACCTGAGCAGTCAGCCCACACTGATCTCCAAACTGTTGTTTTTTTTCCTTCTTCTTTTGAATTTGTTCAACTTCCCCCTCACTGAGGAGGGCTGCATACCTAACCAACAAGAATGTGATTGTACTGTAGCTGAGGAGCCGTCAGACTTGTGGCGACATGCGTGTGGGTGATTGCGTCACATCCGAGTGAGTTATCTGTGTGGGTTTGAGGGTGTGTGTGTGTGTGCGTGTGTGTGTGTGTGTGTGTGTGTGTATACGAAGGTTTTCTTCTTTGCTTTTCCTTCCATTTAAGATGTTAAGTCAGATCAGGAAGTGTGATACTGTGACAGTAGAAAAGGAAACAGGTACACAATGGCAGCATGTCTGGATGTCACCCTGGTAGAATGACAGCCCCCCGAATGACGACCCCTCTTTTCCTTGTGCTGCTGCTGCTGAACTCTCTGACTGGGACAGGTAGGACTAGAATATTCATTTTTCAACACGCTGAGTTTGGACGCAGCAACTCTTTCAGTCTCCTCCCTGAATTTCTTTTGTGCTTTGGTTTGCTTTTCTAACTTGTGACTGTTTGAGTTGAAGTAAGTTGTATTTACTCATACCAGGGACAGGTAATACCTTAATTTTTTCAAGTTTAAACAACACCTGATGAACGTAAAGGATGGATTTATTTTAGTGTATTTTTATCAAAACCGCTTTATCCTCCTGTGGAACATTTTTGTGTTCCACTTTTGTTTAAAATGTTTTCTCGAGTAGGAGAATCCAATTCTCACTAAAGGGGAAATCTTGATCAACATGACAAAACTCTGTTAAGAGTAAATTGCTCAACAAATCTAACGCTCTCATCTAAGTCTAACAGAAGAATTTTGCAAGAGTTTGCATTTTGTAACACTAACTTGAACACATTTTCACGGAACTGTTGAGTTTCCATATGACTTATAGTGGTGGCGGTTATTCTGCTCCAGTGCAAAATCTGTTTGATTTTGTTTCATGATTTTCCTGTCGAATAAAAAGTTTCATTATCACTACACGTTTCACTTTGTCGTTACATACCATATATGTGGTCTTCTCCTAAATTTCACTCTCAGTCTTTTTCAATGACAAACCAAGAATCTAATTTGATGGCTGGTGTTGAACTGCAGTGCTAAGCGACCATGAAGAAGATGGTGCAGATACAGAGGCTGCGATAGAAGAGGGCGATATCGCTGATTCAGATCCAACTGGCGGCAATGACGCAGAGACCTCAGGTGACACAAGAACTAAATGTAAAAAAATGTACATTCATTTCCAGAAAAATCCTTTACCATGTGGCCAAAAGTATGTAAACGGGTGGTACTCTTCTGTGAGATTGTTTTTCCCAAATCCTTTATTTACCAAGTCTCTTCGAGACAGCGACATGGAAGTATAAAAGTATACCAACCACATGATTTCAAAGGTCCACAAGTCCTGCTTCCAGACCAGGGAAACATATGGTCCAGTCCCGGTGGCTGTAAACTAAAGAGAGAGATAATATGGAAGTCAAAATAATTTGATCTGTAATCTGACCAATAATCCTACACCACCATGGCAATCAGTCAAACCATAATATATGGAAATGGAGAGCAATGTAATTCCATCTACTTGTGAACCAGAAGAACCCAGAAGACCCTTTCCTGTTTAAACACGCTTTCAAAACGAGATGATTTTCTAAGCTGCTGTGGAAGAAACTGGTCTGTGCACGGGGAGCCAAAGCTTTAGAACTGATAGTAATTGTATTTCTGACTTACACATATTATGCTTTATAATAATCTTTAATAGAAGCATGTGCTCTTTTTGTGAAGGAGGTGAACTGAGCTCCTTCACAATTCTACAGCTCTTAAGCTGCTGTATAAATGGGGCATTTTGATCAACAGTTATCCTTTGTGTAATGCTCGGATTACAAATCGGAATCACAAATATTTAATCATAATTTGCTTCAGGGATTTTGCTGTCAGTACTGTGAGACCCTCTGTCCTCAGATAGTGGATCCAATTCTCATGATTATGGGCTATCTTCTGTGTTTGTAGAGCCACCCACTGTTGATCCTGATATAACATCCTCAACAGACCCACCCATCGAAGATGCCAGCATTTCAGGTCAGGAGAAAGACATCTTTTTAAAAAATCCCTCCATCTACCCTGAGGAAGAATTTCACAAGTTATTTAGTTGCTCCGCATATGATCTCCTAATGCATTTTCACGCCACTCTGAGGCACCGTATTGGAGAGAGAAGAAATCTGCCCATTGAAACATTTTAGCAGTCTAATGAAATTATTCTCAATGCTGTTTGTTCCAGCTGAGGAAACCATAGAAGAAAAACATGGCTCAGGGCTGGGCTACCCTACCCCTGATGGTGAAGGAATATCTGTAGATAACAATAAAAATATTCTACCTTACATCAATAATTACACAAATTAAGACCGACTGATACCTGTCAATACTGCAGACACCTCAGCAGCAACAGATAACCCAGAATTAACGGACTCAACTGCCACACCTGATGGTGACGAGGAGGAAGGTCTGAGTCCCATCATCATCCTGATCCCTGTGGTGCTGGTGGTGTTAGTCATTGGCATGATCGTTTGTGGGATTTTCATCAATCGCAGGTGGAACCAGCAAGTAAAAGACCAAGGTATGTTGATCACACACTCAACTATGAATGACATGAAGGACATTTTTTATTACTCTTATTTATGAGGTTATTTAGCCTTTGGGTTGATATAAATTAAGTTTGGACTATATTCAACTATAGTAACTTTAAACATGTTCTCTTCTCAGAGTTAAAAAAACAGGATCCATATCTGGATGGGTCCAGTACGGAGAAGGTTCCAATGTAAGTAATATCATTTCCTTTTTTTAAAATTTCAAATACTTTCAAATACATCACAAAATGCTTCATTTGGAGAACAGCCAGTGTTAATTTATGCTGAAAGTGTGATGCCCTGTTGAAAACATTATCTATTTGCATCATTATAAATAAAAATGCAAATGAAAGACTGAGTGACTCTGTGTTCCTTATTTGATTTTCTCTGCATCATCAGGCCCATGTTTGAGGAGGATGTTCCCTCTGTGCTGGAGCTGGAAATGGAAGAGTTGGACCAATGGATGAAAAAGGATGGTGGGTGTCTTTACAAAGAGTATAGCAAGATATGTGTCTGACAAGTAGGTTAGATTCTCTCACATATATTTTACAGCTGATATGTCTGTCTACTTACTTTTCTTAAATTAAATGTGCTTAAACAGGTTCTAAATCTCTTTTTTAAATAAAACTTCAGAAGGGGTAAAAGGGCAGCGTTTCAGAAAGTGTAGTTTGGACTTTCGTCCAACAGAGGTCACTGTTTCTCCAATTGTTAATTTCCTACTAGCACACAAAGTTATGCCATAATGGTGTGGTTGTAGTGAATAAATATGTAATTAAATGTTTATGTCTCTTCTAGGTGAAACTGCAGAGGAATCTATACCAGCGTAAATCTATTCATGGTGAGCATATTTAACATTCATCATATATTCATTACTTATTTTCTCAGCATTCATCCCTCATGGTCACAGAACCATGTTCTTAACCTTTCAAAAATTGAGATGAGTGGACATTTGTGATTGATAGATATACATATACTGTATAAATAAATAAATAAAATTTATTTATAAATAAATAAATAAATAATATATATATATATAATGTAATTAATAATAATTATATATATATATATATATATATATATATATATATATATATATATATATATATATATATATATATATAATTATTATTATTTACATTCCAAAGCAAATATAAAGGCATAAAATGCATCAAGTTTGATTAGCTTTACTCTTCATTCAGGCTTACTCTCCTGCTCTTCTGTGAGACTTGTGGATGTGTCTAGCAATGGAGACTGTGATGAATGCAGCATAATGGCCGATCTCTATGTGATTGCTCACAATGATAACATAACTTACCTGCTGGATCATTATGATTAACCTATCACACATGGTATTTGATCAACAGCACAAACAGCTTGAATGAACAGTCGCCTCTGGTTCAAAGGCCTTTGAAATAGTTTCCATTTTATTTACCAGCCTCTGTTCATTTTGATGCACCAGCTGCTTTCAGCACAGCTCTGCCTGATGAACTGTGACCCTTTTGTCATACATGGTAGTCTTCAAACACTCCAAACATCTGTTAGTGATTGCAGGAGGCATGCATGTTAGCGTGGCATGAGGTAACCTGGGAATAGTCTCCTTGCTGGAAGCACTGAGAGGGCGAGGCCAAGGTCCGCTCAATGAACTGTTGACCAATGACCAACATCATTTACTCTCTGCTCTTTTTAAGGATTTGGTTTCCATAACTGTGCAGGGGTTAAATGGCACGTTCAATCAACACAGAGGCCCTCTGTGCAAATCAGGTTACACAAGAGATCTCAAAACAGAAGTAAATGTAATGTTGCTGCTGTGGCGGTTGCACAACGCAATGCCATCTCCTGCAGCAGCTGCGCCCCTTTTGTCAGACCTGTGAAACTCCACGGTAACCCAAACACGAGAGTGGATCAAATGAACGAGAGGAAACGTACAAAGTGTTACTGACGCTGCATCAAATGTTCTGTAACCTGCCAAATAGGTTGCTGTGGCACAAAAGGAAGCTGAACAACTGAGCTACTCTAAAAAAAAGTGGTATGGTAAAAGTAGATTGAAAATGTGTTCAAAAGAAAATTTAAGAAGCACAAACAAAATATTGCTGTCCAAATGAAGTAAATAAAATCAGGGCTACGAGAGCTGCTAAATGCACCACTACATCCACCGGATTGTCGCTGTCTGGTGTTTAGCGATGGGCAGCTCATGTGCAGAGAATTTATTCATGCTTTTTTTTTTTTTTTGTTTGTGTGTTTTCTGGCTGGAACCAGCTGTCTGCTGCAGCTGCAAACAGGCCTAACAAAACATCATGTTGAGGCTGATGAGAGACGCTAGTACAAAGCCACACAGTCGTGTCGGTGATGTTAGACAGATTGACCGGGTATGCCCTCTGTAAAAAAAACCAAAACGGCTTTTCCAGCAATAACTCCATGACACTCTCACCTACTATCACTCTCCTCAGTGAGATCTGCCTCACTTTACATGGATCATGAACCAATCAGAGCTCTGTAAGCAACTGTAAGCCACAATAAAAATCTATTCTGAAAGTGTTCCCTTCACATTTGATTCTAACTGCACCACCACTTGCGAGTTTATCGAGGATCGCTTCTACCTTGTTGACTCTAACAACATCACTTCTTCCTTTTTATTACAGGTTAACTCCAGGTGCTCAGGAGGAAGGGCTTGTTGACAGTTTGGATGACCCAGCAACATCTGTGACTGAGAAACATTAAACAACATCGAAAAACATTTCACTTTTACGGTCAAATAATCAGTTTTGTTGCAATATGCAAAGACTGGACTTTACCTAGTCAAACAGCGCCCCTGTGGTTGATTGAATGCACACAATGGATTACTTTTAGTGTTAAATAATTCAACCAGGCTAAAAAAGTATTAGATTTAAACCTGCAAAGAACAAACTTTGTCTTTTCCTCTTATTCATAGTGTTCAACTGTACATGTGATCAACTTTTCTTCTCACAGATATGAATATTACTGGTCCCTATAGATGCTTCACTTTAGCTCAATGCCTCTGCTGTATTCCCTCCAGCTACTAGTTCCAATGGGGAAATAACCTGTTGAAGATTGTATGCATGCATGCATGCAGAGCTGGTTTGGGTTTCTGGAAGACATCCCCAAATATGTGTGACTGTAGTTGGACTGATTAATTATCACCTGCTACTGAAATGGCTTCCTTAAAGCAATTTTAATTTCAACATGACTCTGACTGAACGCCTTGCATCTGGATGCTTTGTTATCACTTTTATCTTATTCCATCTATGCCATCATCACACCGATCTGAATGTGAGATCCACTTTGTAAATTTGTCAGTTAGTATTTTTGCAGCATCCTGCACTGTAAATATGAGAATACAATTCACCAAAAGATGTTATTTCAAAAGATGCCTTATGTAAATATTCCATATCAGGCTGCTGTTTTGCTGATGAATATTTGATTTTAAACGCAAAATAAATAAAGTCTCTTGATATAGTTATGTGTGATTTTCCTGCCAGACTGGCAGTATGGCTCTGACATGACACAATTTCTAATGAAATATTGGATAGCTGATGGATGGACTGCCAGGACGTTTAGCAGTGACATTCATGGTTCACAGTGAATGAATCCTAATGGCTTTAGGCCTCACAAAACTTTCAATTTGACGTTGACGTTTGGTTTTTGAATGAAAATCGCTGACACCTATTTGATGGATGACCGTGAAGTCAGAACCCCTCAGTCATTTCTCCCCTCAATGGGAATGACTTTTTTATTCATACTTTCCAAGTAATATGACCATCAGATTAACAATTTAAATTGGTCTCAACAAATGTGTGGAAAAATACTGTTTTTATTTGATTATTCTTTAGTTATTTATTGAAAGCCCTTTCTGTATATTAATGGATTACATTTTGATGAGGAACTGTCATGTTTCTCATTGATGGCAGATGGAACCCAAAACTTCAACAGGAGAATAGGCAAATGCAGAATTGAAGTTGGTATTTTATTCCTGGCAGATTTCAGATTACCAGGTAATCAGTCCAAACAGGCAAACAAATCTGACAAAGGGCAGGCAATAAGCAGAGTCCAGGGATCAGGCAGGAATGGTATAATATAATCAGGCAGGGAACAGGAATGCTGAAAAGCAGGAAGAACACTGAGAGATGAGTGGATGAGAGATGGGTTGCAGATGACTGAGGAAATGCAGGTGAAGGAAATGAGCTGAGTGAGAGCAGGGAGTTGGAGAAGACTCGGAAATGAAAGAGCACTTTAGAGTAAGTTGAATTAGAAATTAACTGACATAATTTATGACAGGAATATGGCAAAAAAAAAAAATTCACTTGCTAATCATCAGCTGGGTTTTGATCATTCTGTGCATGTTAACATGTTTAGCTCAAGTTTCACTCAGCTAGTGGAGTGACTTTACATTTTAATTTGCAGGCATCCATCTGTCTGATGCATGTTTGTCGCAGCCCCTCTGTTTCAGAATTCGTGATCACAGTTTTCAATCCACCAATAAGTTTGCTCTGCTTTGTCTTCGAGCTGCTGGAATTCATTCTAGAGGAACATCTGAAAGAGCAACAAAGGACAATCTATATACACCAATGAATACAAATGGGAAAAAAGCCTGTCATTTCATTTTCTCCTCTGTTTCCTTCTCTATTTCTCATTAGATTACCAGAAAGAAGTTTTGTCTGATCTTATAATGTCAGTGCCAGTAATGTCTGGCTGCTTAAACGACACTCACTACTCACTGGTATTTCTTAATCCCTCCTCTGACAACTGAAGACGTACTGAAATAGTACTTGCACTGGTGTATGATGGTGTTATTCCTAAAGCTTTGTCCTGTATGTTTGCATCACCTCACAAAAAATACTTTTTTTCACATGTTAGAAAAGCAGAGACTATTTTGAAAGTCATATCATGTTGCCAAAGACCTAGTTTTAAACCCCAAATCCTGGTGATACTGCGTCATAGAACAATATGGTTACAGCTTGCGTTGCTTAGACGTTGCTGAAAATTGTTAAGAATAATAATCCAGTATTTTTTGGATCTTGTAAGTCATAAGGACCGAAGGTTAGGACATTGAACCTGATCTTAACATTGTCTTTCATAAAATTCCTTCTAACTGTATGAAAATACAGAACTCAGTCACTGGAGCGCGCTGTGATGGTTTTGGGGACTTAACCCATTTCAGATTTAGTGTTGATTTTATTTTTATTTACAGCAGTTATACTTTAACACACTCCCATTCAACTTGAAATTTGGTCAGTGTAACCTTCATGCATTACTTATAAAAAGTTATCTGAGACTTGGGCAAAATTTGAAAGGTGTGGTCATGGCAACGCTGTAAATTTCAATGTTCCACTAAAAAGGAAGTTGTTATAAGTTAATTGTCCATGGTACAAATTTTGGGAAACTTCAAAAGTTGGATTAGAGTCCTGGCCTGAAGACATCCACATGACAAAATTCAGTTACAGTGTCAGCGCCACCTGCTGGCAACAGGAAGTAAGCCTTGTTTGGTAAATAGAATTTGATTTCCGCAAATGCCCCCACATAATATGCTGGAACAGCACAAACAATTAGTGCCTGTTCTTAATCTTCACATGTTTGACACAGGAAGTGCCATTAAAAACCTTTAGTACAGTGTGAATATCGCACCGACATACAGAACTGTGTCAACCAGCAGGTGTCGGAAGTGAGGCCAATGCTTCTGGCTGTCTCTCACTTTCCTCAGTAATCAGTTTGAAGAGTTTGTTAGTCACTTTTTCCAAGCTAAAACACCAAATTTTTCCTTGTTCAATTGAACAAATATGAAGGTCGGCTGCTTGTCTTTGCCTCATAGTAGCGTACTGAACATCTGAACTATAAAAGAATGATCGGCTGATGGAGAAGAAACTTTTAACAGCAGCCCTAGTTTATTGTTCAGTTGTTGCATGAGTTCTTTGTGCTCTACACAGACAGAAGATCTTATCTCTTCCACTCTAACCTTATAAATCAAATGCAATATTATCTTATTAAAAAAGCATAAGCATTGTAAATCTTTGCCTCCACCCTCTGATACACCAGCTGGTGAAGGGGTTTTCTCACTGAAAGCATTCAATTTGTCACACAGCTCCAAATTCTGGGTAAACCAGCAGTACTTCTTATCAAGTATGACCTTGGGTCAGGCGCTGTATCACTCACTGGAAAGCTGAATATATTGCATGAAATCTTTTTAAATGTCTATATATGCACCTTACTGTGTCTCAATGAATATAGTATATATACAGTATATATATGAAGACTGAAAATAAAAAACTTTGATAGAAAACATGTCTCTGACAGTGAAGAGAAATGTGATGTAATCCCCTTGAGGACAGATTCAAAGCATCGTATTTCAGTTGACCTGTTTTATTGAATTTAGCCAGCTTTGTAGACTGAATCACTGTCTACCCAGCAGGCATTGTTGCTGCCTGTCACACTATCAGTTCCATTTCACAGCCGTGTTTGTTTGCCTTCAAGAACTGTGATGTTACAGAGCATCCTGAGTCTGTCGCAATCACCACATTAACTCATTCTTGTGCAATCTGAGTGGAAAACACAGTTTAGGCCGGGCAAATCTGTGTGTGTGTGTGTGTGTGTGTGTGTGTGTGTGTGTGTGTGTGTGTGTGTGTGTGTGTGTGTGTGTGTGTGTATAAGAAAGACAGAGAGAGAGAGAGTAAGAGAGAGAGATGGAGAGAGAGAGGGTGTCATTATAAGAGCTTACTGCACAATAGTTTTGAGTCTGTTCCTTTGTAGAATCATGATGAGCAATGTAAAACCAGGCAAAACTTTCCACTGCCTGTTATGAAAGACTGCCTCTTGCACCATTTGGACAACATTTGATAAAATTCTAACAAACATCAACCAGGGCTGAAGCCAGGGCTGAACACACAGAGGTGGAATTAAGTATTTTTGGAGACCTGAGGCATTGTGTTTTTTATTTTACCATGTGAAATTACGGATGACAACAGTTGTAAAAGGTGACTTTACTTTGTCATTAAAATCCATGAATTTGAAGTAGCTAATTACCTAATTCTGCAGACCAGATATAATGCGTGTCCAATTGAATGCACAAGAAGGAAATCTAGCAAAGTAGTCTTAAAGGAAGGAATGAGTGTGTACTTAAATTCAGATAGTCTTGAGATTGCTTCAACAAAATTTGTATGGATGCTGGGGCAAAAATTGGCTACGGCCTGGACACAAACACATAAAATAGTTAAGATTTTATTTATGTAAATAGATTCTCCCACATTATGATTCAAATAGCATTTAGAGCCAATGGAAAAACAATTTCTTTAAAACTTAAAACTGCTACTAAAGGATTCAGAAGTAGCATGAGGATATTTCAGTCATCTTGCCTGTCCAGTCTTTTCAGTATTTGTTGACCAGATGCCACACTTCTCAGGATCACATGTTTGGTTTTCTGTGATATCTCAGGGTTTCAGACTGTCCCTGGAGAATTCAGATACAGACCGTGAAAATTGACATGACTCAAAGCTAAGCATGGCTGGCACTGCAGAGCCAATTGGAGCTGCAGCAGCAGCAACAGCAATGGCAATGGCAGCGACAGCAACAGAAACAGGAGCAGAAGCAGCAACAGCAACGGCAGCGATGGATGGATGGATGGATGGATGGATGGATGGATGGATGGATGAATGGATGGATGGATGGATGGATGGATGGATGGATGGATGGATGGATGGATGGATGGATGGATGGATGGATGGATGGATAGATAGATAGATAGATAGATAGATAGATAGATAGATAGATAGATAGATAGATAGATAGATAGATAGATAGATAGATAGATAGATAGATAGATAGATAGATAGATAGATAGATAGATAGATAGATAGATAGATAGATAGATAGATAGATAGATAGATAGATAGATAGATAGATAGATAGATAGATAGATAGATAGATACTACACTACTGGACAGTGTAAGAAGGATGTACCGAAGGAGGCATGTCTCCTTTGGTACATCCTTCTATGCCCCTTGATTGTGTTTTTTGTCAATTTTCTGCAATAGTTTTTGTTGTATCAATATATGTGCTTCGTGTTGGAAAACATTTGGAAATATATACATGTGTATATGTAGCTGTCCCAGAAAACGTTCATAACCTGATATTCATATACGTGTATATATATATATATATATATATATATATATATATATATATATATATATATATATGTGTGTGTGTGTGTGTGTGTGTGTGTGTGTGTGTGTGTGTGTGTGTGTATATATACACACACACTGTATACAGTGTGTATATATATTATATATGTTATATATTATTATATTATGAATATAAATTTATATATAATATATCATATAAAATATATTCTTGATATATATATTCTTGATAATAGATATATGGTTATTGTTATGTATAATATTATAATAATGCAAGGTGCAAGATAACAGTTCAGTACACACTAACACACACTCACACACACACACACACACACACACACACACACACACACACACACACACACACATACACACACACACACACACACACACACTCACTCTTTCTACGTGTGTGACAATTTAATACTACCACCAAATGACAACACATTCTGAATGTTATTCATCCGTATATTGTTACATCACATTCGAGCGCCAATTAACAAACAAAAACTTGACGTCATCGTCTTGCGACAGCCATTCTCTCCAGTCGGTGGAGAGTCAAGACACGAACAAATCAGGCAGTAGTCGAAGGGGCTGCTATCGGCAAATAACTCGCAACCGACATGCATTTTGGTCTCCATGGATATGTTTTCCCCTCTTGTTGTGGTCGGAGGCTATCGTATGTCGTCCAGTAAAATAACGGAGTCAATAGGTCGACCAACACTCGTGAAATTGACAGAGCAGCTAACGTTAGCGGGGTTTTACTAGCCAGCTAACGTTACGCGAACTTGGCATGTATATTAGTTCGCCTTGTAGAGGCTAGTTAGCAGTTGTTGCTAACGTGCTAGCTTCTCTTGTTTAGGGTGCAGGCATTGGCTGCTACTCGTGTGAAACCAAGAAACGAAGAAGGAGCATTTAACCTCATCGGACCCAGTAACGTTAGCTTCATCAAGCTCCAAAGGAGAAGTTATCTCGGGTTGGATACATGACCTAAAGGACTCGCCGGAGAGGCCTGGAGTCTTTGTTCAGTTTTGAGGTAAATACAATAAATGATTGCATGGTTTAAGATCACAACTTGGGTATAATATAGTAACAAACCAGTTGTAGTGGGCCTAGCATTAGCCAGCTAACGAATATCTCATTAACTGGCTGAGTTAGCGCTGCTATCGCTTTCAAAACTTATTGCGCTACTGCTGATACGGAGTTTGTTGTCGACCTGAAAGAAGTTAACGGTGTCAGTTTCTGCTCTCCCTCGCTAAACCTAGTTCGGGTTTTCATTGATCATGGCAACCTGACCTGTCCTGATACCTGTGTGGCTCACTGTTCTGACAACACTTGACTCTTTCTAAATGAGCTGCATAAATGAATCAAAAGCTGAAAGTGTGAGCGGTTTCATATGCAACACGTTGATGACTTTGTTCTGATTACAAAATATGAATAAAATAAAGATATAATACTAACAGTCAGCTGGATTTTTATGTTTTCTATGAGAAACTTAACATCCAGTGTGCGCACAGATACTGTCATTAGTTATATGAAATTCAGATACCATGGATAATGAAAATTACTGACAAAACTAGTATGTTGTTTCTGGACTTCGGTTTCTACAATGTAGAAACTGGGACTGTATGGACACAACTATTCTAAGAGAACACTTTTCATGGTCGTGATCTATTTGTCTATAGATTGATAGATAGCAGAAGGAGCTCCTCTGCTGGGAGAAGATGGTGTGCAATCTTTCACAAGATTGATCTAAACAGCTTTGGATAACCATGACCTGGATAACTGGATAACCGAGAACCCACACAGAGATTTAGTTGTCTACTAAATTTTCACAAAATTCTGTCTTCTTGAAGATTACACAGTAGTGTCCAGTTTTTACTGAGTTTGCTTGAGAAAATCACCATCAGTTCAACAGGATGTGGTTTGTGGATCTGCTGAATTATAAAATATTTCACTCAGATGTTAAATATTAGGCTACTTCAATATTTTAGCTTATGCTCGTTAATATCACTGGGATGTTTCAAATATAATATTGATGATTTAGGTTTTTGTTTTGCATGGGTCTGTACTAAATTAGCATGTTCCCTCATGATGCATATGATTTACTGGTAGGAGATCTTAGTGGTATGTTGTGACTCAGTTACTAGATTCAGGTTTATTTACGACTAGGATAAGTTATTATCCGACAGGTGCTGGGCATAATGTGATAATCGAGTGGACATCCATTCCAGGTTAGCCAAATCTTTCAGTGCATTTTCATTCAGTCTCAATTGTTGAATTGTTCATTCGTCATCACCTCAGGATGGTTTTATTTGGCCATATTACATCTGTCTTTTTAGTTTGTTGGTTGTTGCTTGGTTGGTCTTGTTTTGGAGATGTGTTAAATTTATTTAAAATCTTACCAAGATTGAGCTGGGTCACTGTTCCAAAAAGAAAATAGTTTGCCAAAGTAATGTTCACCACATATTAAAGCAAGGCCAGCAGGAGTGTTGCATCGGCTCTGATTACACATGTTGACTGATTGAGACACACACAGTCTATCCATGTTTACTCTACAGTATTTTGAGCTGTTTTGAGTTGTGGACTAGTGGATTTTATTTTTTTTCCAGGAGATTTCTGTATACTGCTTGGCAACCCTACCTGCTAGTTAAGTGCATTCTTGACCTCACAGTTCTGTGTCATTCCTTGTACAGATAGTTGTTGAAAGAAACACCTGTCAGTCAGCCCTGAAGCAAAGAGTCGAACAAGCGTCTTACATCAAGAACTCAAATCTTTGTCAGATGAGAAATTGTGAAGCCATCCGTGTACTTGTTTTCATGGACTCTGAACCTGATAACAAGCAAAGAACACACAGGAAACTCTCACAACTACCCAAAATCAGATTGGTTGATCTGGTCAAGATAAACAATCTAAAATGTGATCCTATTTCAGAATTTTTTCTTATTTGCTGTATGGACTTGATACAGCCAATGAGTTTATCTTTTTGTAATTTAAATACAATACCGCTGAAGTTTTTTCATCTGCTATACTGCTAGTTGTTGCCTGACTAATTAGATTAGCCATGTCGTTGGCTACATCATCTCATACATATATTTATGTTAACAAGCCAAAGGAGGACATTGAATATGGTAATTTCTACCATATACCTAAGAAGGATGGATTCCTTGAAGATTGATTCAAGATTTAAGGATTTAACAATTATATTTAAATAATCTCGTGAGAATCTGTAAATCTACAGTCAGTTTTTTTTTCAATGTCTGACAACTGTACCAGAAGTTATGTCTTTAAATTGAAGCATCACCTTTTATTCTTGGTGCCACAGGTTGATCAATTTGGGATACCCATGATGCACTGTTCGAAACTGGTGGTTTTCCATACAAATGGAACAGAACTGGGATGTTTGGGATTCCTTGATAAAGAGTAAGAAAGCTGTGATAAGAAAAGAATGGACCGAAAGTGTAATAGATCATGCTTTTTCTGTCAGTTCTTTCATCGTCTGTGTTCAGAGCTGTGTCTATAAAGATAACGGCGGATAAGGGTCCCGTCTAGTAACAACATCCTTGGAGCTAGGAATCGTAGAAAATGTTTTTTATCACATGCTTTAACAAAAGAGTGTGCACAGAGCCTAACAAGGCTAATTAAAATTGGAGATTGTTAAGAAACTGTCTCAAACAGGTTTGTCTATAAAAGTTACGGACAAAACCATGGTGTTATCGCCACATGTCACATGGTTTTCAACATAAGCTGAACAAGCAATGCTGAAAGGTAGAATGTACAGAATATACGTGCTGCTGCACGTATATGCACAACCACTTTGGGTTGTATAGGTTAGAATTATTTTTTATATATTTCTGTTTACAGTTTCAGTCATATGCTGCAAAGAGGTGCTTTGGAAGGCATTTATGTAACAGATGAAGTGTATAAAACAGCATTATTTTTGCAGTCTCCAAATAAAACTGGATATCTGGCTTGATTTGTTTCAGCTTGAGTCCTGGTGTTTCCCAGCTCTGACAAGCTGCTGTACATTTGTTAAAAGTGTAACCGCACTGACGAGCAATTAAACTAGAAAAAAAAAAAAACAGTGTGAGATGTGGACATATAGGTAATTTTGTGGTTTGTACAGGTCGCTGTACATAAGTGGGTTACTGTTGGAACAACCGCTTTCAGCAGCTATGGATTTTTCTTTTCTTGACCTATTAAAAGTCATGCTGCCTTTTGTGCACCTTCTCCTGAAAATGCATGTATCAAGAATGGTTATTGAATCCCTCAGTTCAGTAGATGATGTTGTGTTAGCTATAGATGGTCCATTATTTCTTTGGTTGAAGCAGTTTAAATGCGAACAAGAGAATACAGTTAGATAATATTGAAACAAGACTGGAATATCTTTAGTTCTCATGCACCAGTATGACGAAATTCCATTTTTTTCTTGCCATCATTACTGCTTCAAGTCCTCAGAGAGTGAGGGATGAGGGCTATCCTAGACTTGTTTGCTGAAAGCCTCACATTCCCACACTGCTGACTGTTGCTGTGTAACTGACCTCAGGGCTGTCCTCAAACCATTCTCATATGGAAAGGGATATTTCCTGGCTTTGATGTTCATATTAACAAAACAGGAAAGATGGTAGTAGGAGATAGCAGGGCATGTGGATAATGATGTTCATGTCGTGATTCATGAATTTATTTATGAGTACAGATGGGAGGAGTGAAGGGAAGAGATCGAGGACACAAGTCAGATCTACCGATCAAGAGGAGCGTTTAATCTGTTGATATTCTGTGGCATTTAAAATTAAGTTGCATATTCAAGAGGTAAAGGTGCCACAGGATTAAAAACAGGACAGAATGACATCGGGAAGTGTTACATGCATCAGTTTTGTTAAATACTGATGAATTGCTTTCTTTTATTTGATCCAGATTCAGACAGCCACAGAGGTGAAGAGGGCAGATGTTCAGCACTAAAAAAGACTAGAGATTTCATATGTAACTAAAGAAAAACTAGAACTAGACAGGGAAAAGGAGCCAGTGGTGTGTCATGCAGTAGGAAATAAAACAGATCTCATAAGCACAAATGGGAGAAGCAAAAAGATTAGAAAAGCAGACTCAACAAAAAAAAATCCAGCTGGGTCTGAGCATTGTGTGTGGGCAGAGGCCCTTGAGAGAAAGTGAGATCAATGAAAGAGGAAATTAAAGGGCTTTTCTGTGTGGAGGTCCAAGTCACCTTGAACAGACAGGGATCTCCCATTCCAGAAAATCTCATGAACTGTTGTTGCTCCTAGTCGATGGCTTTCTTAAAAGAAACAGACCACAACAACAAACAGGGTTGTAATAAGGATTTGGCGTAATAAGTAGGTCAAATGTTTGGACATTAGAACACAGACAGCCTTCAATCTTTGAACTCTCAAGTCCCAGCACTCCCCATTGCTGTATTTAAATCTCTCTGCTGTTCTCACTTCCACCGTTCCTCATGTTGTCAACACTAAATAGTTTTTCTTCAGCGGAAAGCAGCAAATTGTGATTTGGGATGCTTTTTTTAGTCAACATGTTCCTGCGTCATCATTGATCAGTTTAGATTCTACAGGCCTTCGAAGGTCTTAATCAAAAAAACAGTTGGCAAAATCTAACACCGTGTCAGACCTTGCCTGGTTCTTCCTGATATGCAGACATTTGTGTTTGATTTTGTTCTTTTAGGAGGCGAAGCCTGGGCATCTGTGATAAGACTGATATTCCATCAGTTTTTTCATTTTATTCCAGTGATTCAGGCTGAGAAAGTGTGAAGATTAAAGACAGTTTCTCCATCTGCTCACGCGTCCTTCCTCCTTTTGACGGATTGCCGATGGTTTTACCCCATATTTGTTGACAGCTGAAATTATGCATTTGTTATTACAGAAAAAAATGCTGGGCTCCAGTACTGGCTCAAAAATGAATGGTACCCAACCCTAATATGTATTCTGGTTCAGCTCCAGTTTTAGTCTCCACCCGCTGCTGAAGGGGAAATCTCTGCTTCTTTAGCTGCTTAATGCTCCACTGTGTTCACCAGCCAGTCCCTAATATTCTGTGCTACTTGGTGCTGAACGACTCATGTGCAGTGGGTTCCTATTCTGTTTTCACTGAAATATTTCTCCTCCTGTTATATTTCTTATATTACTCAATTAAATAAATGCTATGTTTAAATCACAAAAGAGAAAATAAATAGGACACCGAATAAGGCAGAATGTGGGAAAATTCTATGCCTCATTTGTTTCTGTCTGAGGTCTTTGTGTCCCCGGGCCATGTCTCCACCACATGGTCACTGTGTGTTTCTGAGTAATTTCATCTCAGATGGAGGATGAGTAAAATGATTGTGATATAAAATTGTTGGCTGTCCTTTTTTGATTTAACCAGGGCAACATATTTGTGAGGTCCTGGCAGCATGTTGTTTGTGGCTCAGGCGATGGATGGACAGGTACCTTGGAATGTCTTATGTAGACCCCGTGCTGAGTGATAGTAACTATAGTAACTGCATAAGACACACTCTCATTGTGGTCAGAGCTTGGTTCAGTTTGTCATTTCCTTAATGATAATGTGTCGTTCCTCGATGCTGTGTTAAATCTGTTTAAAAAAAAGTACAGAAACTATCTTGTGTCTGAATTTTTTCTCATTGACTCTTTTGATTGGCCTTTTGTAGAGGCAGATTGAACTTTTTTCACTACATTGTCTTTTCCTACCTCACAAGTCTCTGTGTTTGGTACAATATTTCATTGTTTTCAATTCCTTCCCAATTCTCATGCTACAAATGTATTTCTTTGATATCCAAGGTTTTATAAGGAAAATGCCTTGAAAATGTCCATTTTTAGCATGTCTAACACCAACCTAAACTTTTTAACACATTTTGAAAAAGAAAAGACAGTTAATCTATATATCATAGAAATACAAATTGCTCCTTTCTTCTGAATTAATTTTGTGCTAGTCAAGTCGATTAGCTCATGCTAACTGTTGCTCAAAAATAAATTATCTGAACTGATCACAATTTAATAGCTGTGAGTAGATATGAATGCACTGGCAATCCAAGGACATCCACTTTTATTCAAAGACCGTTTAGATGCCTCAATCTTTTGATTAAATGCGATCATCCTCTCAATTCTATAAATTGTGTTTGATCTTGTTCCAGAATTTGATATTTATTGTGATAAATAGTTAGATGCACTATAGGAATGGGTTGCATTGTCATGGTAGGATATCCCCCTCAGACCTGACCTGGCTTTCCACCAGGGACACAGGCAGCTGGCAGCTCAGTTAAAGTGCCTGTAAGTATATTAGAGAGGATAATCCCTAGGGGAGAGTTCAGGGAACACAAGGAGCAGGCAAAACAGTCTGTCAAATCACTTTCCTCACTTTCGCCATGTGATTGTATCTCTTGTACAATCCCTCCTGATGCAGCCAATTGTGTTCCAACACATGGCCACCATATGCTTCCTCCATCAGTCCCTGAAATGCGGCCTCTCCGAAGAAGATGGTAAAACTAAAGAAAAAAATGACCTGCGTTGCATGGCCTCAGCCTTTGCTCTACTGTAAGGTACTTTTTTTTTTTTGATATTGCAAGATGAATGTTAATAAGCATGCTTTATTTCTCTCCTACTGTATTGTTCTCAAGTCACAGTTGTTTTCTCACCTTTGTTGCTTTCTTAACATTTACTGTAGTCTTCCACCTTCGCTTCCCCTGGCTCAGTCGGTGGCTCAGCATCACTTCAAAGGGGAAGTTCTGCAGAGCTGCAGATAACAGGCCATGCCCCCAAGCACATTGAGGCTTTTCCAGAGCCCATATGCAATCCTTTAACTGGCAGGCTTTGCCCCGTCTGTGTCTTGTAGGAAACTCTTTTATTTTTGTTTTTTATGGTTGGTTCTAGTGGTTTTTTTCCCCCTCTTGTACATCTAAGCACAGGCTTAAATGTGTTGTTGAATGACATTATTGCTTCATAGCAGTTGTGTGTACTATTGGGACTTGAAAAGGTGAGAGGAATGAGCAACTTGTTTGTATTTTCTTAGTAATCATTCAGGGGTCTGTTGCAGTAGATTCTGTTCCGTTTTTGTGCAGGTGTGTTACTTCGTAATTCTTTCCATGTGGTTCACAGATTGTGCCTAATGTCATTTGTTTTTCAGAACTATAATAATTTGTTTGTCATCACATACGTCTCAGTTTTTCTCTATCAATCAGTAGGTGAGAAAAATATCCAGTTGTCATTTTGGATTTGAACATGTTTGACAGAAATGTAATGGAGATTCATTTATGCTAGCTTTGTTAGAATATGCTGCTAACGCTTGCAGTCATTGGATCTGTTGGCTTATTAGTGTTTCCATGGTAACAGCATCTTGCTGCTCCATGGTTTCCTCTGGGATGAAACCCCTCTTCCCCTGCTCTTTAAGAACATCAGTCTCTGCCTGTGAATTTCTGTGGAATATACTGTCTCTAGATTATTATATAACATAATCTTCATTGTGATCAGTTGCTAGATTTATCTTGCTGAACATATTGTCATTATTTAATAAAAAAAATACTCAGAAATTTATGTTACAAAGGAAAAATTTGGAAAATGAAAGAGTGTAGATGAAGTTGAATAATTAGCTAATTATTTGTCTAGTTACTAAAGTTATTAATAAGCTTTGATCCCACCCATTCATTCATTTCAACTTTTCACATTACCTCCTGTTATATTTTATTATTCCTACTTTACATCACTGAAAAGTTGGCTTTTTACTCACCATTTAAGTACAAACTGTTGACTGCTGAGGCTGTGATTCTCTGCTTCAAATCACGATTGTGACAGATCTCCGCTAAAAACTGGGATTGTCGGAAGACGCTGTTGAGAAGGCAGGGTTAGAGAGGAAATGAGACTACATTCCAACCATGATTTATGAAGTGTCCTTCTTTCTCTCTGTGCTGCCATCACACTTAAAGCTGCACCAGACAGCTCCCTGAGTGCAGTGGGGCTGAGAGGAAGTTGTCTCTTTGTACAGTTGGTTATGTGGTCAGCTAAGTGATTGCTGCTAATTTTAAAATTCACCTGTGCCTCTAGAGTCATTTCCCTCTATCCTGTCTGGAATATATGATTCTCTCTGAATTTTTTTTGTCGAGGATTTCATACCACTTCCTTGCCATTTCACCTTAGAGCCTGAATTATCATGTGGACCAGGAAACTTCAAAGAAATAAGTAAATGCTCACAAACTACAGAATGAATTGCGGTATATCATAAGGGTTTAGTGTGACTAGTTGAGGCATGTTTTGCTGGTAGAGACTCCAGCTCAACTGTAAGAACTGGAGGTTCACACCTGCACCAAACATGAGATATTAGCAGCACCTCTTGGGGGTTTGAGTGTGTTAGAAGAATTGAATAACACTTATTATTCATATTGATGCTCATCCTTTAAAACTTGTGTTTATTTGCAGTTTTGTCTTTCAATTCTTTTAAAGAAACAAAATATTCTTTCAATTTCAATCCTTTTTCACACCAGTGAAGATTTCAGCCGTTTATGTTGAACAAGTGCAGTTATTTTGATAATTGCATAACTTAAGGCTTCTCTCATATTTTGACCTAAATTACTCAAGCTGAACTGAAGCCAGAAACTCTGCATTTGCATTCCTCCATGTGGACGCATTTTATCTGACACACAGCTGACCCAGACCGATGTTGTATACATCCATGACCCGCCACATGTGATCTATGGGAAACCATTTCGTAGGCAGCTCTGGGTTATCCTCCTGGTGAAAGAGTGAAATCTGCCTTACTTATACTATGGATGCAGAAAATGACTAACATGTAGCCTGTAGCATATGCAAAACCATCAGACCTTGGTGGTTTTATAAAGGAGAGTTATTAGAACCCTTTTAGAGACTCTCTAGTAAAGTCCATTTATATTGCAAATAAGTAAATTCTGTGTGTGCTACTCTTAAGTCAAAGTGACTCTAGCTTATTTTGCCATTGTAGTATTGACTTCATACTAATTGCATATCGTGTAATAACATAAACTATTACTGACAGGAAAATTTAACAGAGGGCACTCATAGTGTTTATCTCCTAATATCAGACCTCCAGGGTGATGTAGAAGTTTCAGTTTTGCTAGTTTGACATTTCTGTGTTGAATAGTTCACGATAGCAGCAGATACCGATTCCTATAATATGTTTGTTGAACGTTCCTGCATTACCTGGAACATACAAGTGCATATTGAATTGTTTACTCCATGTTTTCGTGTTATTCATCAAATCAACCTTTTTTGGACTTTGTTTTTCTCCCTCCACATCTGGAAATCCACTTGTTGCTTCCTGCAAAATGAGCACACAGTCGCCAAAGGGCTTCTAAGCAACTTTTATTCTGCTCTTCATTTAGTTCATTTCAAATGAAGACTGTAAAAGACCTTTGAATTGTAATGGGTTTTAGTTTGATGACCATCTTTCTGTCTCACAGTTATCAAATGTCAAACAGCTGGATGGCCTGTCTGGGCATCTCCTCATTTCCCAGAACTCAATGTCCATATCCCGTTTTGTTTACATCAACTTAGAAATCCTTTTCTCTCTACGTAAGCTGGCCTTTTGGCGCTGCTGGGGATTCTAGTGGGCCTAATTATGTTTGTAGGCAGCTGTTCAAAACCAACAGCTCAATCTCTCATATTAGAATGCCTTTATCTGTGTACTGTGTTGTTGTTTTTGATGAAATTATACCATATGGTACCAAAAAAACCAGTGCACACTTGGACAATTTGTGTAGTGTTAATATGACGTTGTGAACTTTAAACAGATGGACATAGAGTTAGAAAAAAACAAAGGGAATGTGATTTATATTCATATAAATAAAAAATTAAATAAGTAGAAATGTGTGGGAGGGGAAATTCAGTCAGACTTTTGTATTTGCAGAGATGCACCATCATAGTAGTGGTGGTATTGTGGCTTGCCAGCTGCTGCCCCCTGTTCACTTCCCATTAGATGAGACAGAGGAAGAACTGACGCATCTGGTGGTGACTCACTGTCACACACTGACGCCGGTGTTATTGTACCAGGTTGTTCAATTGTTCTGTATTTTTTTTGCAAAGGTTTTGGAGACTCGATGAAATCCAAGCATACAAATCTCACTTATCTAACCCCCCCTCCCCCTTCTGTCATTCTAGAGGGCCTGTTAACTGCTTGATGACCTCTAAAAACGTTGCACTTACACCACTCCTGCTCTCTTGTCTTACAGAAAGAATCAACTCTTAGAGTGGGAACTTCAGTGGAGAAAACCAATTGTGGACCGAACGAAGACAGACAGAGAGAACTGTGAGTAAATCCTGTAACCATGTTAACCCCAGGGGGGGAGCGGGGTTAGTCAACATGTTTTTATCACTAAACACTTTGTGGTCAATGCAGTGCTCGTCATCTACTGAAGGTTTACACGCAGGACCAGAGGGATTTCAGGTAACTATGAGTGGTGGGGGTTGTGCTGTTTGTGTAAATGACAGAAGCTGTTTGTATCATCACAAGGTTTAACATGACGTTTATGAGTCTGAAGGTTGGGGTCAAAATATATAGAAGATGAGTGGATTATAATCATTTATACCAAAGTCATTCATTGGGCTTATCTCAAACCGTTTTGTTTCGCTTCATCTGTTCATTTCAAGCATTTTGTTCACAAGCTTGTTTTCAATAAACTGCATGTAGAAATGAATAGTGAACAAAGCAAACAAAGGATACTACAAGTACCGTTAAAAAGTAAAGTGTTGTCAACAGCGTCAGTGTCAGCAGCTGCTAGGATGTAAACTTTTGAACCCAGTTGTTTCCTAGCACCGCATTTCCCATTTAAGAGAGTAAATTTATTCCCACGCCTCTATGGTATCAACTACCAAGACAAATGTTCTCAACTTGTTGGAATACAGATTTAAGAGAGTTGAAGACCACCTGCCAACTTTCAGAATTTTATAATCGAGAACAGAGAAAGATCCAATAGTAAATTAACCAAAACAAGATTTAAAACAGACACACCAAAAATGCAGCAATGCTTTTACACTTCTGCGTTTCTCACAAAGGCTTTCTAACTTTGTTTTTTTGTGTGTTTTTTTTTCATATCTTACGAACAGATGTGCGCTTGTGAAGGCTGTAAATTCTATGAAAAACAAAAGCGTTCAGAGACCGCAAAAACCTCCGCCAAGGCTCCAAAAGGTCCCTTCTTCCCAGAAGTTACATTCCAATTTATATGCAACACCTGTACTTGAATTCTTTCACCATGAAAACATACACCTAGAATTTAGATTTGCCTAAAACCTTTGGTGTTAGGAAAACAGCAATCCCTGTGTCGCTGGGTGGATTCTTCCCAAAATTAGATTAAGTGTTCCCATCACCAGTGTCTAACTCTGATTTCTTGCAAAACCTGTCTCACATTTTTAGTTAAATGGTAGGCCTGGGGTTATCTCAGTGTTAAAGAAAGTGAAAGGAAAAATCACGGATCCACCTCTTTATCTGAAGTGTCAGGGTTATCCATCAAGTAGTTTAAACTTAATTTAAAATATCTTGACTTGACATGTTCAAAAAAAAGTAATAAACGTTCCTAAATCATCCCCTTATCCAGCTTCATTCCAGAATTCAATGAGTGGTTTCTTTGCTGCATATCGATGTGAGAGGTTAATGTGTCATAAATACTGAAATAAGCTCCATTGCACTGTTATTAGATAAAGAGGAAATAATATCCTTTACCTGGTTCTAGGACGCTGTGAATTAAAACAGAAAAAAGTAATTTAATTGATCATTCAAAAAGATTCAGATTATTTTATTCCCTGCCTATCTGCAGTGGTGTAGTTTTAATAATACCTTCTATTTGAAATGCTTGTGTGTTACTGTAAAGCGGAAAATAAAAAAAGGAAACCATTGTACTGTAAAACACGTTTGGCATGCTTCCCACCAGACTGTCATCTGCATCAGCGCCCTCAGTGATGATGTTTAGATCATGTGGCATGTAAAGTGGGTAAGTGCCACTGAAGTAAAGGATCGCTTCGCTGGGTGTATTGATGTGTTGAATGTATTGCCCCACCCTTTGTCTCTTTGTTGGAATCTCAGGCAGAACTGCGGAGTTTTCACACTTGAGTGAGAGAGAATCTGTCTACATGCTGAGATTGATTACAAAAACTTGTAGAATATATTGGAAACTTCAAATTATTCTCATTTTTTACGCTTTTCAGACAGAATAAACATTCTACCGAAGTCATTGTGCAAATATTTAGCATTGTGCACCAGTGGTTGATGCATGTGTGGTTGTCCGTCATAACTGTGAAGCCAGAGGCTTACAGTTAATGTGTTTATGTGGTATGTCATGATCATTGCTGTAAGGAGGGTTCTTTCTTATAGCCGTGAGTGGTGCAAGCTTTGAATTATTCATCCTCGGCATTCACCAGTGAATTAAAGGTAAAGTGATAGCACATAGCACCGGCTTGCTTGGCTCAATGCTACATTTTTAAAGTTTGGACAGGGAGTCAAATGTCAACATGTTAACATCGTCTACTCTCTAAAACTGTTATCATGTTCTCAGGAAGCGGATAAAGGAAATGTGATACAGGCTTTGAATAATTCAGAATAACCATTTGAAATTGAATTTTCATCCAAGTGCAGCATTCCTATTGGTATTCCTGTGCTAGCTCCTGGTGCTCAAAGACTTGATTTCTAGAGATGATGAATTTGTTCAAAATAAGAGGCAGAGAATTATGAGTATTTCATCCTATTGGAAGTTGCCTAAAGCATGTGCAGTTATCGAACTATGCATGCATTCATGCGTCTCTTTGTTGCATCCATCAGAAGAGATTTTGTGTAAACATCATAGAATCGAAAATAATAGCAGATAAGTAAAAACGTTGCTTTGTGTAATCCTTGTAGCAAGAATCGTATTGTTCTCATTTCTTCTCCTGAGCTTGCTATTGAAATGTGCTGAGGTTTTGCTAACCTTCTTGCCACTCCCTAATCAGTCCCACACCTCTAACCCGCTCATTCTTTTAAAATAATTCACAACAGCCTTTCGCTCCATAGAAGAATGTAAACACAGTTGATGACGGAGTGTAGCAAGGAACAACACAGTCACTGCTAAAACCCAACTACATTTTAAGATTGGAGGCAGTTTGCTTCTGATTAACAATTTATTTTAATCACATGAGACACTAACAGTAAGGTCAGCGATGGCAGTCTTCCTCCCTACATGCTCTGGGCTGTTTGAATATGACTACCCACTCGTGTGTTTGTATAGGCTTTAATGCTACTTTGCTCCTTAGGAAGGTCAGCCTTGTTATGTGATGATGGTTGACAAATGGCTATTGTGGTTGAGCTTCTCGCTGTAATAAAATGTTGTGTGTGTATTGTCCCTGTGCTTTGAGGCGGCTCTCTGCTGTATTGTAAAATGATGGGTGTTGACATGAGGATCTGTTTGTGTGGGGTGTGGTTAACACTTTCTCGTTAAAGCTTTGGAGATTCTGTTGAAAATAGGAAGTATAATTTCACGCCTGTGTTTTGGAGACAGGATGTTGTGACTTGTTGCATAGTCTGGTGACAAAATGTGAGTTTTGTTGGAAGTCAAATCAATCAATCTTTTTCTAATTGTGTCGTTTTATACACATGTATTAAGACAATTGTTATGATTAAGATTTGTACATACCACCTCTTCATGGCTCATATCCAATGTTAAAAATCACCCTTACTGACAAATTTTTATTAAGAACACAAATAACTTAAAGGAGCGAGAAATAATCTGCATAGGTCTGGACCTCAGTGACTGATTTTAGGTTTAAAACTTGCTTGAGTTTTCAGTCTTTGCCCACTAGAGCGCAGCCTACTCAGTGAAAATGGAAAATTTTTACAGGCTCAGTCATCTTTGTGATGATGTGAGTTTTTAATTTTTTTTTATTTTGTATAAGTGACACACTGTTCTCATTGTCAGTCTGTCGATGTCAAGGCTGTGATGCGTAATGCTTCATCATTTCAGCAGAAAACAGATGTGGTTCATGCAAAGTAAGAGAGAGCGAGAAAAGAATGGACGCTTTGGTTTATCTGACTTTTTCGTTTTGATAGAATTGGGAGATGTCTGCTAGTTTGGGACATCATTTTCAAGTCCACTTAAACTAATCATTACTGATTATTTGTATAGATGAACGTTTCCATATCAATTGTCTCACATTTTCTACTTCATTAAGTCCAAATTTGACTCTTGTGATAAGTGGGTTGTTTGTTACTTGGAATTTAAACCTGACACGTCAGTCAAATAATTTAGTTTCTGATAATATGTATAGTTGTGTTATTTGTTGTTGGAGTTTTGAGGCTCTTCATACATTTTGCCATAAAAAGAAAAACTGACAATCATGCAGGAGACAACATAAGTTGTCATTATCCATCCATTAGTTCTTTTATGCTAAGTACACTGCTTCAGTATTTTCACGAATAATAACACCAGAAAGTGGTTTATTAGAGCTGGGTTTTTGGAATGTATAATAGGCGGTAGGATGGGTTGTCTGGTATTTTCTTATTCTAGTCTCGACTTCGTAGTTGAACCCTGAAAACTAGATTGTCATGCCTCATTTGACCTTTTTTCCCCCCATTTTGTGGGGATTGTTTCTTTTATTTCGGCAATTTCCTTTAAGAATGTTTGGTCTGTCAACACATATGCCTCTAATACACTTATGTAATTAACAGTTGTGAGTGTTGATCTCATTTAGGGAGGGTCGTCTCAAGCAGTGAAGTTGTGGCGTTATGATGCAACACTTTGGTCAATAATGGAAGATGAGACAACGGTCAGATAGCTTTTTCTGAGCAAACCCTGGATCATATGTGATGAGCTGAGTACGGTTACCGTAATTCAGGGGATAGGGTTACCAGTGTAGACCTTAAGAGTTTTATCCATCTGTGTAGGATTGCAGGATTTTTTGTTGGTGGGTAATCCAGTCAATAAAGATGGCTTATGGGGCAATAGAATCAGGACATGGGATTCACAGGAGCGACAATTTTAAAATGACATTGCATATTGTCTATGCATCTCAACCAATGCTTGGTTTTTCTCCTTTATGTCATTAGAAGTTATTAATATAGTTATAAAGCACATTATTGATTATTAATGCAGTGTGGGTATTAGTTGTTTGGGCAGAATTTACAAAGCAATATTTTCATAGGGCTAAAAGAATAATACATCCAATTTCATCCTAAATCATAAGCCCGTCTCGCCAGCCCACCGGGGGGGGGGGGGGGGGTGATGCTCTCATAACTGTTGCATATGCACCTTGTGTTGCTAAGACTTCCTCCGAAACCCTCAGCTATGTTGCAGTGAGTCTCCTCTTTACGGATCAATACTGAAGAAGTGAGCTGACACAGTGAAAAGCAATATTCATAAATAATAGATCGTGCACCTTTTCGCCCTGCCCCATGCTTGAGTTCTGCACGAAAAAAGAAAAAAAAATTGAGTGGATGGAGTGTTTTGTCACAGTCGTTCTGTAATGCTGCTGCTACATATAATAGTGACAGCAGGGGTTCTTAAAAATGCAACCCTTTGTCCTTGTTCCAGTTTGACGGGGCTACTTTTTCCTCATTTTGACGGCTATAGATGGAGGTCTTTGTGTTTACCGTGTTTCATTTCTCTCGTGATGTGCTGTTTGTTCCAGGGACATGGCAGTCTGCTGTTGCAGAAAATTTCTCTTGCAATAAATCACAGTCAGGTGTCCACATCTAGTAACACTCCTATTATCAGCACAAAGGTGTGCCGGTGAGCGAGCATGGATAACAGCTTTAAGTACTTTCATTATTACCCTTTTCACCACCTTTTTATGTTCGGGGCAATTTCACAGTCGGTGACAGCTGCACAGCAAAGCACGATGCACTTCACCCAAATAAACACGTGCAGCAATCATTTCATTCTTGTAATGTCCACATGAAAAGAGACTAATGGCAGTCAGTTTGAGAAGTGGATTATTTTGTACTATTTAACCCCATTCTGTATGTAGAATATTGAATGTGTGGACATGCAGGTGCAGAGATACTTGAAAGAATCTCTAAAATATATAAAAACAATATAAAACACCATGATATCCACATTTAACAGCCATAAAAACAGCCAGAGCGCCTCTGATTTGTTGCCCAACGCTGTGCCGACGTGTTACATATGCGTTCAGTGACATTTTGAATACTAGCTTTGAATTAAACTGATATTATGACAATTAAACTGAGAATAAGGAATGATTGAATGGGAAATTCTTTTTTGCAGTGGGCAGCAAGTTTTGAGTTATTCTACTTCCCAACCTGTCCAGAAGTCTTACTCAAAGACACTTCGGCATGTCGACTGACTCTTCCCACCGAAGCCACAGCTGCATCTTGTTCTGTCATTGTTCTACATTTCAAAGCTTAATGATAAACGGACTCAGAGCAAAGTATAGGAGAAAAAAAAAGAAAAATCAGAACAGCTGTTGCTTTGCCTGCAAACCTCCAGCTACCCGGTGGTCAGATTCCTATGTCTAGTTTAAATGCACAGCTTATTGTTTGACGTTTACCCAAAGGCATTTGGTTCTTGTAGCCACGTGTAGGAAACTTTTGTGCGAGCTGGTTAATGCCAGTATCCTGTCTTGATGTTTTGTACCCTGTTTTAATAGAAGTTGAACTGAGACTAGTCTGAAATAAAAACCCCATTTTGAAAACATTCATTCATAGTCTTCAAAAACCACATTCGAATTTTAGATATTGCTCAAAAAAGCGGTATATTTCATCTTTCATTATGAACAGTGCAGATTATCGTGCTACACACGGGAGTTTCTAAACTTTCAAAGAGGGCTTTAATAATGCTGTCACAGTGTTTTGCTGTGAACAGGCTTTACCTTCTTTTTTCCCTTCTAATTTGGAAAAGTTTATTAGATTGTACTTCTTTTAAATGCTTCCTGATGTTTTTTCCAATCCTTTGCCTTGTCATTATTACTTCCCCTTTCCGTTTGTGATCTCTATCTCCCAAGGGCCTCATGGCTTCATCAGCTCTGGTATAAATTAGCCTCTGGTCTGACTAAAGTTCGAGTTGACCCTGCTCATCTCTGGACTAAACATGTAAAACAACTAAGATGAGATGGCGCAGTTAATGCGAACGTCTCACTTTAGCTCGTTTCAACCACAGGCAATTTGAGGGAAATTGCTTGTGGTTGGTCTATATATCTATAAATAGATATATAGATATATAATATGTAAATATTAATGCATTATTCACAGTTTTTCTGGAAAGATTTTTCTATTAATGCTTTATTTTTGTCTGTAATTTAAGGATATCGAGTGCATTTTTGCCAATGTACAACAGCATCTTAACTGCAGTGACAGATTATTGGCATAATAATACTGTCTGCTCTGTTATTGTCTTCTAATTGCTCATGCTGGACCCCTCCCCCACTGCATCCAGACTGTATGCAGTTTATCAGTCCTTCTGGTGCATGCAGAGTGACTTGGATTTCTTGTAATATTCTATCCACTGCTTCCTCAATTAATGGAGGAACCAGGAGCTCCAATGTCATATGAGAATAGCACTTTTATCGGCAAGTTAGAGGAGCTCAGTCTGAGTGGTTTACCGCTGGAGCTGCCGGTGGTGGTGGGGGGGTGTACAGTGGTGGCAGGAGCATTGACGGGGATAGCATCCTCATTACACAGCAGCCGAAGGCAGTCGAGGGAGTGGAGAGAAACGGAGGGAAATTGTTGGAAACAGAAGGCAGAAGTGTCAGACGTCGGATCCTGTGTACTATTCGCAGCAACCAGACAAAGATGTTTTGTGGATGGAAGTGAATTTTGCAACAGCAGAAGGCGTTTGCTGTTCAGAAATAGAAGTACAGCATACGGGAATGAAATAAGTGGGAAGCAGACACAAGGGAAATGGACCAAAAAACTGTACTACCCAACTCAAGTTGTCTCTCTGTGGATTAAGGTGGCATCGTTATTATGTTGGTAGTAGATTAACCAACCTGATATCAGTGGGAAAAGTACCTGTGGATCCAGCACCATGTGGAATACATTACAGCAGAGGCATCAGCTTTAAAGACAACTCAGGGAATACAGGAAGTGGCTGCAGCTTGCACCTTGTCTCTTTTTTTGTTCCACACATTTTCTAACCTCGGGCTAATGAGCAAGTCGATGTGTGGCTGTGGCTGCAGCATCATCTCCTCTCTGATGAAGAGACTGGGCCGCACAGCTTGCTGCTCAGATCTCTTCTCCAGTCATACCTCAGAACAGCTGCAGCGACTGGCCACTGGCTGCCCACCTCAACCAAAGGTAACAATGCATCAGTACTCACTGACACAGCCACAGCTGTGTCTACATGCCTCACTATCAGCCATCCGTGTGCTTTTAGTGAGTTATCACCCGTGAGCTATGCAGAAAACATGTGGGCCCCGTTGGCAGAAAGCATCGTGTGTGAAGTGCAACCTCCTTTTTTTATCTGCCTTGCTTGTCCGGAACGTTTTCTCAGGTAAAAAGAGCTGCTTCCAGGGAGAGCAGTGCAATAATTGATTGTTTAACAGAATATGTGATTTAAAGGCTGTCTTGCTGCCTTGACAACAGTGAACTTGCAGCTTGCAGAGTCATTTAAATGGATGCCTTCAGACCGCCTGTGGTTTACAGCCATTCCTTTCCTTCATCAATTTGGAGAGAAAGCCTTTCCTAATGGAACAAATAAAAGCCAAACAAGACCGTGTGTGTCTTTGCGTGTGCCAGGATGTGTGTGAAAATGAGTGTGACTTTGCTCTAACACAGGCTTCTGTCTCATGGTTGTTGCTTCTAAGGTTTGTCACTGTTTCCTTTGTTTTTATGCAGTTGACTGTCTTAATATTTGGCCACTGACTGAGATTTGAAGTTTCTTTCAGAGTCCTGACAGCATATATTGTGGTATTCTTGCAACCTTGCTTGACAGCGATTTGAATTAAAACCAGATTATGACTAAAAGTTTTAAAGGATTATAAACAAAACCTTTTGTATTGAATAGAATTCATTATTTTCCAGAGCTTTTACTTTTTTCCCCAGGGATATCACAGGGCACTGGTTCTAAGTAGAGCTATCGATTGACAGCTTCTGCATTGAAATGGAGACACCCTGGTTTCACCAAATGCAGTGTATTTATAGAGCTTCTGAACCATGTTGCAATTCTTGCTCCCTAAAATTTCATTCCTTATGTTATGAATGCAACAACTGAATTTCTCAAACTCATATTCAGCTACATGTTTACATATTTAATCATGAGGCATGAGACAGCAGTGTGTCCCTCAGCTATAAAACACTAATGTTTCTTTATTAAGTCTTCACTAATGTCCCACTCTTAATATTTGAAAATCTAATTGGAGCCATTAAACATCCAGTGCTCATTTCCATTTCTTACCCTGCGCTTTGTGACCGTCTAGTAATTTCTCTCCCTCTCCTGCTGTTGAAATGGGGTCACATTGTTGTGCTTTATTCCTTCTATTTGAAGGTGTTGAACTCTAATCTTTCTTCATTGTCAACAGCAAATGATGGAAGTTATTACATTTATTTCCAGGTTATTAAACACAAATTGCTCCATAAGCACAGTCATCAACTTCGGCAATTTCAAATAGTGGTGACACGTTACAGAATATTTTTTTTTGTACTGCTTATATTTATATTTCCACACATAATTAAGTGGGCTTCATTGGGAGAAAATATTTTTGTAATTAAATTACATATTGCATTTCTCAATAAAGGCTGAAAGTAATGCTTCTTCATTAACCCAACAATCTTGAAGGATGGTAATTTTTTTAGAATGTGGGTCTTCAACTTGTATTCGTCTTCCTTCAGACATAAGCATTGATTGTGTTCTTGCTACTATTTTTAACTCCAGGATGCTCTCAACCCAGAGCACAGAGCAATGGGGTGGAGTTTTGTTTACTCATGAAATTTTGAAATACAGTTTAAAAAAATAAGAAATTAAATGTGAAACGTATTAGTTTGAATTACCTTTGCTGAGCTGCTTTTGGTTTTATCAGGATGAAGGTTAGAACTTTAGGGAACTCAAGAGTTGGTAATTATTCCCCAAGGGTTCATTTTCACAATTCAATTTGATCTAATCTATCAAAGAAATAGGTGTGTGATGAAATAATAGACTATGTTTGTCTTGAAACCCCGTGCTTTTTTGTGATCATACAGAGTGCAGAAAAAAATTAAATCTGCTATTGAATTCCGTGTGTTTGTTCCCAGAGGCTGTTCATCTCCTCTGGCCCTTGTATCATCATTTGTTTCAGGAGACACAAATTTACACCTGCCCTCCCTAACTTCCCACAGCTATTTTTACCGCCTCATAGCTCTTGCAGGACCAAGAATAGAGAATGATGAATGAAACTTGTGTATGCAATTCAAAATATGCCAAGGCTTTCTTCACTAAAATGGTGCTAGAATTTTGTCGTCCTACATATTTGTTGCCTCAAAACACCATTTTAACAACATAATAAACTCTGACAGATGAAATGTACAAGACGATGCTCTGAAAAAGATTTCTTGCATTTAAAGGGGTGTGTTTGTTGAATTACCAGCCAATTGAAGAGTCAATATTGGTAATCTGTTTAGAAAAAACACTCTCTTGTGGCTAAAATCAAACAAGTTCCAATAAAGGAATTGAAACTTTTACATTTGCAGCGTTTGATTGGCAATGCACTTTCAGTGTGCGTCAATCTCTCACATCCTGTTCGCACCACTCACAATGGTTTGAACAACAATAACAACAAACTATTTTCATGTTGTGTTTAGGAAACTAATCATGGAACCTCGGGTCATTCCGATAAAAGGCGGGGACAACTTAAGCTATTCATAGCCTTCCTCTTCTGAGCTCCCAGCAATGAACCGGCAGTCCCTGGGGGGGGGGAGCTGTGCAATCTGAGATAGGTCTAATGCTTCCCACCACTGCGCCAGGGCCATATACCACAGCATCAGAACAGGACCAGTGACTTCTTCTTCAAGGTCAAGGCAATTGGTGTTCACTTAGACAGATAAAGTCTGTGAACCTCCCCGAAAATATTTTCTCATCTTGTTTCTAGTACATTGAAGAGATTTTCCAACTCCATTATGCATATCTAATCCGTAATTTGTGTCAGTTAAGATTAGTTTGGAACCTCATCCTGGCGTTTAACAGGCCTGTTGGCACCTTCTAAAAATTCCATAGGCTGGGATTACGTTCACCAGACAAAAATCAGCTTCTCCGCAGGTCTGTGTATGAACAGTGGTGATCCTCTGTTCTCATAGTGTGATAGTAAGCTGCTGTCATAACCAGGCTATAAATTAAGTCGAAAGCCTAAAAACCAGAAAGAATTTTATTGAGAGTCAGACTGAAAAATCAATGCCACATTTACTGCTCTGCTTTCATCTGTAATGATGTCGCAACAGACTTGATACACTGTAGTTGATTTATTTTTAATGATGTGCAGAACATGTGTCGTTTGTTTAGGCTCAGACAATTTCTTAGAAACTTTTACAGCTTCACGTGTTTTGGTGGAAGTCGGAGAGACTTAAAAGATCAAACTGCATGCTACCTATTCAACCCTCGACCACTTAGACTAAATCTGTGAAACACACATCCCCTTAAACCTTTATTTACAGAAGCTTTTCTTGCCGCTCCTCTTCTGAGTCTATAGAATGAAGGTTTCAATGGAGCGTGTCAAGTTTGAGTTGGAGCTAAAAAAACCTAAAGCAAACACAAAGCATCATGTACCCTGCATGATGTCTGAAAAGTTTTTCTACTTTTTTGTTTTTCATTATTGAATCACAGATGGAATATTTTTACCCTGTTGACCTCAGACTTGAAAGTACATGCACTTGGCATTCTCGTTCAAAGATACTGCCTCTGGCAAAAATGGAAACATGACTTTCAAGTAGAAATAGAATGCATTTCCTAAAAAGGTTCATAGTTGTACTCCTGATACTACCAACTTCATAAGTGAAACTGCCATATGTGCGTATTAACAAAGCAGGCAAACTTTTAATGAGATAAAAACCATAATTGAATCACAAATGAAAAATTTTAGTGGTTTTATTACAGTTTTGAATTCAGATAGAGTTGGATTAGCAGTCACATTGTGATTTATAATCCTCGCTAGATGCCCCATGAGCCTTTGCTATGTACGTATGTAGGGGAGAACTTAAAAATGTCAATATATAATAAGTGATATGTACATTAATATAGATATGATAGGACTTTGCATGAATGCATAATTTGTAGCGATGTAAAACATTATTTTTTAACAACAAATTACTATGATTGTGGGGATACATATTTGCATTGTTTAGGTGAAGATTATAGGTTAAGCTCTGATGCCTCACAGTATATTTCCACAGATAATCCAATGTCAGGGCTCTGTGTTTATTCAGCAGGGCACCAATCCTGATGAATGCAAAGCAACAAAAAGTTTTCTGAGTCTTTGACAATCCTTTATTACTTTAAGCCGTGTTTTGCTTTTCTGTCTGACAACTCACATTTTGATAACTGGCTTTGTTGCCTGTCCCATTCATTGCTGTGTGATCCAAGGCCAAACACTGTTTCTCTTATTTCTCTGCTGCTAAATAACACTGTTTATCTTAATTCATAACAGAAGTAGACTATGGGAATTGACACTCATGCTTTCATTTAAGCAAATGGGAAACATTTATGTTCACTGAATACGTGTAATTATTCTTTATTTCACAACCCTTTTTTGTTTTGCCTGAAGAAACACAAGCTGAAAAGAGGGAACCAACATATGTTGATCATCTTTGTCTTCTGTCCTTTGTTGTGTGTGTCTCTGCAGAATGCCAAGCCCTTCTCCTCCTCAGACAGCCTAGCGAAGGTCCAGGAGGTAGCAAGCTGGCTTTTGGAAATGAACCAGGATCTGCTGTCGGGGGGCAGCAGCAGCAGGCGGAGTCGAGGGCTGGGGGGCTCGGCAGTGCGAGGTAACGCCTCCTCCCCGGCCCGGGCACCTCAGCAGGCAGCAGAGGAGGGTGATGAGGATGAGCACATGCACCGGGTAGTAGAGGAGGAAGAGCACCTGCAGTGTAGGGTAAGGCTAGCTGACTGTCAACATGGAAGGATCTGAAGTATAAACCCACTGGTCCGATTTAAATTCACTGGTTTATGTTCGCTTTGCACCACTTTGGAAATTTTATACTGTGGCAGAGAGGAAATTTTTGGAAAAATTAGTTTTAAGTATCGATTGTTGTTTCCATAATCTGAAGTATTGTATTTCTCAATGTGAATCTTCACAGCCTGAGGCATCTCAAGTTGATGGCCAGAGAGAACAACCATGGGCGCCAACCGAATCGGGAGCCAGCAATGGTCCGCAGGGAGGTGATGACGGGGAGGAAGATGAAGAGGTCCCTCCAAACGAAGTGAACGGAGGAGAAAAAGGAGCTCGATGGATGTGGAGCGCAGATCAGCGGCGGCAGCAAGGCCAGCAACTGGGGGAAGAGGACGAGGAGGAGGGGGAGGAAGAGGAGGAGAACAACAACAGCAGCGGTCATCAGGACGAGGAGGAGGCGAGGACAGAGGGAGGGGAGGAGCAGCGGAGGGAAGACGAGGAGCAGGGAAGGGAGGAAGAGGAGCGGGAAGAGGAGGAGGATGAGGATGAGGAGGAGATGGACCAAGACAGTGACGACTTTGAACATTCGGCAGAGAGTGGGAGGGAGGAGGAAGAGGAGGAGGAAGGAGAAGGGGAGGAAGGGCTGCGGTCTCCCTCTCTCAGGAACAATGTGTCTGCCCCCAATAACAACCTGGACTCCAGTTGTACACACCAAAGCTCTTCCAACAAGAAGGTAAGAACAGCTGCTTTTATTGGCACTACTGTCATTTGTACTGAGGAATTTGTCCTTATGGAAACGGTTCACAATGACTTTTGGACACTTTTGTCTGGAAGATAATCAGCTGAAGTTGTTCCATGTTGTTTTTCAATACTTTTCAACACAATTCTATTCAACTCCATTCTATAACTCAGACGTCTTAAAGTTAAAACATTACCTCGGTTGGAAACCACTGAACAAACATGAGAAAATCATTTTGGTGAACTGACCCTTTAGGATGCTAACAGGTATCATAGTACTGTATCTCAAATGTAACGTATGGTTAGGATCACATCAGTGCTGTGAAAACTGCACTGGAATCTTTAAAACAATAGCTCCCTCTTTTGGCACTTACATGTCACTACACTGCATTTAAACAAACCATACAGTATATCTCAAAATTAAGACTTCAGTGAATTAAAAGTAAATGATGAATTTAGTCATAACTTTATTTTATGTATTCTCATTCATTCTCAGTCTGTCTTGTATCGTCCCTCTGTTAATTTTAACTTACACAATCAGAGGTAAATCTAAAGACAGGAGTCCACATTCATTGGTCGCGTATTGAGATTTTCTGAATTCCACACCAAAGGGTGGGGCGCCATCAAACTGCCAAACAAATGTCTTCCACTTCTTCCATTGGTGCAAAAAGTATATGCTTAAATTAAAGTGCCAACAACTTTCAAAATTACTAGCAAGCACACACTGTGCATGATGTAGAAAGGAATAACGGTTTAGTGAGTTTTTTTTTTTTAAAAAAAAGGTACCCACATGTCAGTATAAATAGAGGCTTGTGGCTTTCTCTTAACAAGTTAGGGTCAAAATAAAATTCTTAAGATTCATTCTACAGTGTTGTTTTCATTCATCGCACCGTATCTTGTTAGATTGCTCACTTCTTTTGTCTGTTACAGGGACTCTGCTAACTTTATAACATAAATTTCAGTACTTGTCACTGCGTTGTCACAGTATCTAATGCCTAAAAGGTGCAACTCCTGGATGTGAGTGGTCAAAATAATTTTTGACATGTTATGTTTGGGCAACTCTTTTGCTGATTCTTTGATATACATTTGCACTGACAAAGGCACATCAAACTCATTTCATCTATTTCATCTATTTGTAATCTTATGCAGTTTATATTAAAGAACAACTAAAAAAAAAAGATAAGTAGCATCATCCTTGTAAATGCTTCACACATGCAATCTACTTTGGGAATTGAGGTTTGTGGATAGAGATAAGCTATTGCTTCACTTTCAAAAGACCTGTCTTTCTTCAGCAACACAATTAATGATGTCATGCTCAAAGGCTCTGATGCAGAACAGCACCTGTGTTCAAATTGTTGTTCCTGGTGTCTCGTTTCAGTGATGACTGATGGTGTGGCTGGTTGTTTGGGCTGCTTTGAATGACCTTCACAACACCTGTAATGGATGAATTAGTAGCTGGGAATGCTCCACTAGTTCAGAGCTGGCAGTGTGTTTGCAATAAACTGAAAGTGTAAAGCCCCCTTTGAAGAAGAGCAACTTAGACCCCAGTTTCCTTAATAATTACTGACCTGTATCCAACTTAACGTAAAATATTAGAAAAACTGGTTTTTAATGAAGCATCACTTTAGAGAAACATCAGTATGGAGGTAAAGGTAATGCATGCTTTTATCTCTTGTTGCTTAGATTACTGTAACGCCCTTCTCTCTGGTTTTCCAAAAAAAAAAAAAAACAACTTATATTTTAAATCTTCAATTATTACAAAAGTCAGCCGCACTCGTGTTGATGACGACCAGAGGGCGGGAGCACATTATACCGGTTTTAGAATCACTCCATTGGAATTTAACAGTGAACAAATTCTGGGCTGTTGTCTATCTCACATTCTTCTTAACATCCACAAGTGCTTACATAGAGGACACCAGAGATGATTGTAACTCGCAGTAACAACTGAAGCTGTGACGAGTTTTCACCAGCAGTACAGTCTCATGACAGATGTGCAGCCCCCTCAACATCCTCCAAACAGTTCAACCCTGCAGGGCAGTCATGTTTAATTATTGCTGATCTTTGTTCTTTTAATCTGACATAACTACTTCCTGTATAATGTTGGACATGAGCTCTCAATATAGAATGATCATATGTGTGCCTGAGCCTTTAATGGAGGTATTGCCCTTGCTTATATTGGCCTAAATATAGCAGTTCTTGTGTGCCTCTCACCATCGCACACAGCTGTCAGATGGGTTTGTCAGGGTCTTATTTGGTTTTGTGTGCCGGCTGGCTTTGATGTTAAATGTACACATTTTACTCAGCGATGTGTTTTCTATGTTTGTATAGAAAGAGCAAGTTTAAAAAGTTGCTTCACAGGATGCAAAGACAGAAAATAAAATAATGAAAAATGAATATTTAATGAAATTAAATCAATAATCAGCAAGGTCACAGCTTAACAGAGATAACTATCCAAATGAGGATTTCTTTACTCCAGGCCACCAGCTGCCATGGTTCTTTCTGTTATTTAATTTTAATGTAAGTCCAGTGGCGTATGATTTCCAATGCTGGGGTTATCAGGTGCTTAAAAATAGTATCTGGTCATAGAAATGGATCACGTTCATATAAGTTTCGTATGTAAAGGTTCTGTGTACTTTCTCATGGATCATATGTGTCTTACAGATCATATGTGCTCTTTGACAGCTGCATTGCCCATGTATCAAATAAGGGGCAGCAAGGTTGTAGTTTAGGATTGGTACCCATGTGTGGGCCAAGAATGTGTCAGTCTCTGTGGAGTGAGTTGATATCTTCATGTTTCGTATGTGTTCCCAGGGTTCAGGTACAGTCGGCACAGGTCAACTGAATTAGACTCCTCCTCTCCTCTCCTGTCCTTTCCTTTCTTTACTCAACACTCTTGTCTTTTGACCCTGTGCCAATGGGCCAATCAGGATCATTCTCATCAGATAACCTTGTACATTCTTTGAATGCTTCATGAATCTATGCAATAACACATACCTACATTCCTGAGCTGAATATACATTTACCATTATTGTTCCACTACCAGAACTACTTGCTTTTGAAACTCTTTATACCATTCAGCTTCATCAACAAAACAACAGGCTTGTCTTAAAAGAAGCACTGGAGAAGCTTTTCATTCATTAGACTGTGGAAAAACTATTTAATGCTTAATTTTCAGAATTTTCCATTCCTCCATGAGTAGTACTCCATCAAATGTGGTGGATGAGTGACAATATGAAAACCAGTATTAAACTTTATTGGTGTTTTATTTTACTAGCTTTAAAGTTTCATATGATTTGTTTCCAAATCATTTTCAAATATTCAATTCATAAAAGTGAAATCAGTTACAGTAACTGTCATACTTTTATGTGTGATAAGAATAGATTGGAACATTTTTCTGTATACCTAATTTGGACTCTGCAGTTTACTGCAGCGTGTCTATCTTAGAATAAATTTTTAAATATCACTCATGACTAATGAGTAAGGGATAATGTTAAGATGTTTTTTAATGACTCATCAGAATCGTTGGGTTTGTTCTCCTTCAGGTTCCAAATAAATCTGTAGACCAACAAATCACAAGGCAGAGAGGCAGTCCGACAGAGTAGATTGAAGTATTTCAATATTTTAAAGACTTGACAAATTATGGTGCATTTTTGGTGGATTAAAAAAATTTAGTACACTCAGGCATCACTGATTGAGATGGAAAAGTTGAACCAATATTTCTTTGTCATTAATGATTCTCTGGATATCTTGTTCCCTCCCCTCTGTGTCACTTTTCCTAAGATGAGTGTATCTGAAAAATGTCTGTCACTTCGTGAATAGTGGTGATTAGATGGTCACTGCTAAGGCTATGATTTTCTACAGGTGTAAGATAATATTTTCAGTGTTCGTTTCTGGTGGATTACATTTTAAATCTTTGACGAACATGACCCTTTATTACATTTCTATAGAGTGAAATATCCTCCACATTAATGTGCATTGTACTGTAGTGATGTACTGTATGTGTGTATGTTATGCTAGCCAAACTATGCCTTACATAGCCTCTTCTATTTTTCCCTAAGAAGTGTGTTGAGTCTCCATGGAGGCATTAATGCAGAAAATCCATGAGAATTAAGGACGATCTGCAAGGTTTGACAAGTATGGTTGCTTGTGTGGTTGGTGTGATTTTTGTCAGCAGCTTTTCCTGCTGAACAAACTAAAGATTACTAAAGATTGACTAAAAAGATTTGCCTTCCATGGAGCATGCAGTCATATAGTACTTTTAGACTTTGTGGTAACAAGTTTGCTGTCTGCAGTGGCAGTCATGCGTAGAAAGCAGAGCCGGGTTAATGTCTGTTACTGAGCTTGGGGATAAACGATAAAGCGTGTTCTACATGGCCAGGTTTTCTGTGACTTGTCTTGACAAACCCTGAAACCTCAAGAGATGATGAGTATCCAGGTGGGTGTCAAAATATTTTGCCTTTCTGCTTTTTCAGGCTTTTGCTGTCAATTGACTCTTTACTGTACAAGATGAACTAAATATGTGTCCTATGTGGAAACCTGTTTTATTAATTTAATATTATATATCAGTAGAATTGTCAATTTGGTTGTCATTTAACAGTTGGAATGGTTTTCAAAGGGACTGTTGACTCTTGGGGCAGGCGTGTGCTCCCCTATAGTTGTATTGAGAAGTGTGTTTTCCCAGTGTTTGGCACCAGAGGGAGGCAGTGATCATAAAGTTGTGAGCTTAGAGAAAATCCATGAAGCACAGGTTGCGTGTGTTTGTGTCAGCTACACAAAGACTTAATCACAGGCTTAATGACCTGTGGCGAGACTCACATGGACATCGCCCAGCAGCGCATGAAAGACCAGCGTCACGTGTTTGTTTCCTACGTCGCTTGCTTTTGTAGAGGCAGCAGAGACGATGCAAACAGTTTTTGAATCATAAAGTTTTCCTTTATAGATATCTACTGTATGAATGTGTAAACACAATAATAAAACGCCTTGTTGTATTATCGATTACAATGTGTTGTAAACCTCAGAATCTTTATCTTCCTAACTTAAAAGACCGATGACTGTCATGGGGATATTTTACCTTATTGAACATAGAAAAAGCTTTTCTATTCATATATTCACTTTATTCTGTACACGGGGTAGGGAAAAATAATAGTGCATTTAATACGTAGCTGTAAAATGTTTCACTGATTGTACGTAACATATGAAATATGTTCTATATGCTGAACTGCACACTTGTAGGGGTTTGCCATTTTCTCATGGGTAGAGTTTGAGTTTGACTCATTGTTAAATAACTTGTTGCAACACAAGCAAGGTGACCGTACCCCTCTCCACAGGAACCACATGTATGGCCACATCCTGTCATATCAGCTTCTCTGAAAAGCTGGGACCGACTTGTTAATGTATTCAGTTACTCAAACCTGATGCTCTTCACTTCTGACACGCCAGCAGTCTTAGGATGTCTTATCAGGGATTGCAAACTCGATGACCAGGCAGGAATACCAGGGCACAGACAAACAGACAGCAGATATGTACCTATGCTCTATGTTCACATGGTTTTTGACCATGTTGGAACAGCAAATACGGCATATTGCTAGAACACCCAATTGTGGGAATATTACTAAAAATTTTCTACTTTATGCACCAGAGAAATCTTTTAAATGTTTGGGTTACTTTGTGATGGAGAAGTTATATAATAAACCATAATCATACATATTTGGAATTTCACATGTTATTCACGTGTTATTTCCAGAAATAATTCGCTGACATGAAAGGAAATTGCATTGCAGAGCATCATCCAAAGGCAAATATTTTCACGCAGCTTCCTATTTTACAACTTACTTCAGACTGATGGGCTCGTGGCAGTGCGGAGCTGTGTGTCTGTCACATAGTGTTATAACCTAAGATTAGTCCAAAAGCTCAAGTAACCTCTGCAAGGCCCAGGACATGTCAAAGACAAACAGCTGCTGATAGTTCCCCATTGGTTTATTTCACACAGCGACTATTTCAGATAATGGGCTGTAAATGAAGAGAGAAAATATGAAATTAGATAATTGATTCATTTGACTTGAAATTATAAAACACCTCTTTGGGAAATTCCATAAAGTCAGTTGTTAAATGAAGGCCTTCATAACGCATAAGAACTTTTTAGTTTATTTGGTTTTACTGTCAGACTCATCCATTATTATGCAATAGCTTTGTAGTAACTTCTGTTCATTGTCTCTAAGGGAGGAGTGCATTTATATCCCTGCACAACAAGCTGAAACTAAAGACCTTTTACCAATAATTGAGCAAACAAATTTCCTCCCTGCTTGTAAAACTCAAGCTTGTGTGTCTCCATTTGCCGCTGTATCCAATGCTTTCAATAGTTAAACAAAAAAAACATCAGTGATATTTTAAATTTGAAGAAGCAGAAAGGAAAACTAATGAAAAAAATTGAGTTAAATACTTGAAATCAATAATATGCTTGGCTAAATGTTCAGCCAGAGACTTCCCACTCTCACTGGTAGTTGGACACATTCGATTGGCAGAGCAGCTGCCAATAAGGCGCCAACTTGCTCCAATTGTGCTGAACATACTATAAAAACTGTGGGCGTTGGTCAGCCGCACACACTCAATGGCGTCTAATAACTGACTGTAAGCCTGGTGTGTCCGTGCCCTGTGTCTGCTCTGATAGATGTTCTGCTGCTGTAATCCTCGTCAAACAATGGTGGGTGGAAGGGGAGAGTAGAGACTAAGCCCTGGTGCTACAGTGCGTTCATATATTTAAATGCACGCATGGAAAGTTGTCTGTCACCACTCATTCAATGAATATAAACATTTTCAGCAACGACGGTTGGCTTTTTGTCCACTGATTATTAATTTTCTGAGGGACTCTACAGAAACGCCATATAGAACGTTTCAAGTCTACATACGTTCATACCTCTTGCTTCAGTGTAGAAAGTCTGATTGAAACAGACTGACATTCCAGGGCTCAGTTTATAACTGCTTGTGAAGACACTAGAAGGCCATAAGACACTCCATCCCTAACAACTGTGTTGTTGAAATACCCTCCATTTTTGCTGACGTAGACTTACTGACTAATCTGAACACTTTGGTTTACAAGAGAATCAGAATTTTAGGCGTATAGAAAAATCCGACATTCAACAGGTAATGCTGTCAAATAAGATGAAAATGTAAAAGTCTCTTGTTGTCATGCGCTGACAGTTTTCATGGAATACAGTTAACTTGACTCATTGATGATGTAGGCCCCTATACTGGGAGGACCACAGTTGGGTCAGAGAATGATCACAATGAGGAAGCACTTTGGACACGTGTGCGGTGTTGGACCACTGTGGGTATACATTCCACCATTGAGGGGGTCATGAGAGCAGATTCCAGCAGATTGCCTGTCTGAGGGGGGGGCAGACTGAATTGGTCCATCCTCTGACAGCAGCTGCTCCGCCTGTCTTGGGCACAGCAGTGACCTCACACCCCAGAGATATTTTAAAGGGTGCCAGTCAGCAGATGATTTCTAAGTTGTCGGGCACAGGGGCTCTGGGAGCACAGAATTGATAAAGTCTGTGGAAGGAAGTTGCTAAATTTGTTAAAGAAAAAATATACATTTACGACGGTAGTTGGTCAGCGTGTGAACCTCCTGGGATATGGTACAATAGAATTTTTTTTTATTTTGCAATGCTTCAGCATTGCCCTATTCCCCGTTTCACATCGTCAGGTGCTCGGAGAAAGATGCCAAATGTTGCTTGTGGGAAAGAGAAAACTCTGCACGTCGCGCTGGAAAGTCGGCCAGTGGAAGTGGCGGATTCCAAAGATGTAGCCAAGGAACCCTTGCCGCCTCAGAAATTGCTGAAGATATTTAGCATTAACATCATTGCTCAGAGTTTCTGTCGTAGACGGGTGAGTTTTTTAAAAATGTTTGATCAGTCTTATTTTTTCCCTCCTTTTTTGTAGCTACAGATATTGAATAATGTCAAAGGTCATCCTGCGATCTCAATTTCACCGGAGTAGTAGTTCACAATTTGTGACTGGCTTTAATAAAATGGTAAATTTTTATTGAAGCTAATAGGGTAATCGCTACATGTTCTACCGTTGGCACAATTAAATATTCACATTTAAAAGTTAGCCACAAAATTCATTGTTTCAATGCTGCTGATAAATGAAAATTATAAAGCATGTGATTTTTATGATGTCTTTCAACCTGAAATAGCAATTTTCTTTTAAATTTCAGTGGTATTGATAAGAATGTCTTCTTGTTTTTATATGTGATTGTTTCATCCTTATGTTGTAGAGATACTTCATTTCTGTGCGCTTTAAGGTAAACACTGGTAGCGCAGTCGCCTCTCGTGTCTGACGTGAAGCGCAAACACACAACTGTGAAAAGGCCGTCGTGAATGAGGTCCTGTTTTGTTTTGTTTTGTTTTATATGAGGGGCAGTGAATCTTTTTATTAAAATTTCAGACATTTTCCAAAATATCAGATGAATAAATCATTGTTTATTTTAATAAATGAGAAAACAAGATTTGGAAAATTGTCAATTTGTTTCTCCTCAGATTATGTGAACAAAATATTTTAATTGATATTATAAATGATCATTTCACTTAAATCAGTTTTTCATACCTACATTGACAAACATTGTGTCTGCAGTTTCACTTCAATAAATAGGCAGTATTACAATGAGCAACTTTGAGCAATTCTAATGTTTCTTTATAAATATCATCATTTCCTTATTGAATAGCAGATTAAACTACAATTTTTTATGATTAAAATCTTTTATGAATTTCATAGTAAATAATATTGTAATAAATTAAAATTAATTATATACATATGGAATAAATCTATTATCTGTGCCTTTACTTCACAACCCATTTATTTAAGTTGGCATTTAATATGACACTTTTTAAAATTAAATATAGCAATTATAAATTGAAAATGATTAGAAAAATACTTTTTCCAAAAAATAAAAGCAAGACCATCTGGTTTTACAATGCACAATTTACTCATCATGGATAATTATACTTAGCGTTGCCCGTCTGTCAGGGTGTTACTTACCACTACCATAGTGCTTAGTAAATAGTAATAAAACATTAACATTATTATTATTATTATTATTGTGATTGTTCAACCAGTGCTAAAGACATAAGAAACACCTCACACTAAGAGTACTGTAAATGCTAAATGCTATGTTGGTAGGGATTTACTGATGAATTCTGTGTCTGGCCGTGTTTTCAAGCGGAGTGTTTGCTTAGCGTCCTAAAAATGCTCAAGCCACATCATCCAAAACAGTGATCAAGGTCGTTTCTCTCCAATAACTAATCCAATTTACTAGTCAATTACTAGTTGATGATTTAAATGAAGTTATTGTTGCCTCACTTAAAAAGTTGTCGTTTATCTACATTTTAACCTTCCATGAACAAACCCAGCGCTGGTTGCTAATCAGTGTACAGCCACAGCTGTTGCAGGGAACTTGGCTTTCTGGCAATTAAACATGATATGCGGCGTATAGATATGTTTCGTTTCTACAGTATAGACATACTACCTAGGCCAGGGTTACCTTCTACAGGCACTGCAGCCAGTGTTGTTGGTGTTGATTTTTTTAAAAATAATAACGGGGTTGTTACCAACCACGATTTAGTAGGGATTTTAAACAAAGAATGAGTTATTTTAAATGTATTTAAACAATAAGCAGAGAATGTTTTTGACAAGGCACACAAACCGTTTTCGTATGGTTAATTTCAGTCTGAGTTACATCGGTGCTGACAGAGTGTCAGAGGGAAAATAAAAATAGGCAGCATGAAATATCAGCCTTCTCTCTCTCTCTCTCAAAAAAATGGAAATGGGTAAATGATGGGTAAATTGAAACGGATAAATGAGGCGATTGTATCAAAAACTGAGCGAAGGCTAAAAATAGAATTAAGGGTAGATGGTACAATGGCGGGGGTGTCGACTTCTTTCCATTCTAGGTTGTCTCTCAGATCAGCTCTGCCATTGTGTGGACTGGATTTGAAGTCACAGGGTCTATTACAGTGATTTTCATGGTTTTGTGTCATTTTTCATCTGTTCATAAGTAGTTTTACAGGAAAAGAGAAAGGCTAAAGTAATAGGTCCCTTTCGTGCATCCAACCTCAGTTAAAATAGGAATGAAAGCAAAAAGCAACTGACACACTAAACAAAGATGGAGACCATGGTGAACATTACATTTGCATTTCTGGCTGTGCCAATAATGTGGCCCAGTTGGAACAGAGCAAGATCCCATTTGGACCCTTGCTAAAGACATTGTAGACAGTCAGCCCTAAAAATCTGATGTAAAATGGAATCTGATTGGAGTCCGATTTGCCTGCAGTCTGAACGCAGCTATAGTGTTCTTGGGAAAATAATTAAGGAGTGGGTTTTAGGAGCAGTCTACAACTGGATGAAAATAGTTTTGACAGTTAAACAAGAGGAAAAGTATAGTTTGAATTGTGTTGTCCATGAGATAAGGTGTTAAACTGCCATCTGTACACCACCAGCTGACAGGGTCTTCAGTTTTGTTTGCACGGAAAGAACAAATCATCTCAGAAACTTTCATTTTTGATTGTGAAAGTAAGAATACTTGAGACTCAAGAAAAACAACAGGGGCTGTCAGGTTGTTTGTAACGTCTCTTTTGCTGGATGGCCCACGTAGAATAATGCAGGCAGCCAGTATATGGGTGTGTTGCTTCATTGAACTCCACGTGGGTTCTGCTGTGCATACGGCAGCTGTCTCCAGTGAATGGCATAACTGGGATTTCTGAGGGTCTTTGTGGTGTGGATAAAAACTGAAGAGGCTTGAAACAATGTCTTCAGAGGAATGAACCATACTGTAAAAGTTAGCATTTTGTAATCTGCAATATTTTAGAAGGATGGATTTAATGGGAATCTTGTCTTTCATCTATTTGTTGTTGTTTATTCTAGTGTCTATTTTCTATGGAGAAGCTTACAGTGAGACCTAAAGGGACTCTGAAACTTTTCATTCTTTTAATTCTCTGGTGATTAAAAAAAAAAATCACCTGGAATAAATTTCCACTTAAAAACATTCCCAGATTAAATCACATTTTGGTGCCAGAACATTTATCCAACTGCTGTATAAGAAAAGAGATCAAGCTACAGAACAGTCTCAGGTCATTTTCTTTTCTCAGCACCACACCCTATACTGCAGGCCTGTTAAGTAAGGTGATACGGACTCGCCCGTAGCAGCTATGTCTGCATCAACAACCATCAGCAAGATAAATTTGCTGTTTGAACAGGTGATGGGTGTGTGACAGTTTCCTCTCACCAGTTTCCGGTGATTTAGTCTATTGATGCCTTAAATAGAACCAGACAATTTCTCTTAAATGTGTTTATTTATTTATTTTTGCTCTGTTACATTCTGTTGGCTTTTATTTGCTTTTGCCAGTCTGTGCGTTTAAGATAGTAAACTATTTTTTCTAGGGGCCTATAGGTCTGGGACACAATTATATTCAAAAGGGACCATTCTATTTCTTCATACCCATACCATTTGAGAATCTTTTGATTCTTAAATTAATTTTTTACCAAACCATAAATCATGTATATCTGTTCACCATAGATTTGTGAACATGTGCCTAGACGGAGGACATTTGTATTTACTTTGTGTTTGAGTTTTCTGTCCTTGTAGGTTACGTGACATCTAGGGCAGTATGACACTGCTCCTGATCCTATTCGTACCTGTCTATTCACACCTCAGAGCCAATCATTTTCCATCACTGCAACCTTTAACTTACCTCAAGTGATTCAGTGTTTTGATCATACTCAATCACAGTAACACAATCATCACAATATCTTTGCTTCTTTGCTATCATTTCCTTTTTAATTTTTAGCCATTTCATAAATATGAAACCTTTTTGTACAGTATCTCAGTCTTCTGGGATCACTTATATACATTTGTAAATATAAAAATGGTATCTGAGTAATTGTTACAACGGAATACAATGTCAGCCTAAATAAAGCTGCAATGTGTGTCCAGTATTGATATCAAATTTAGAATATAGAAAAATGAACATCTCTGTGTTTGAGAAAGACACACAACAAGAACACTAGCGACGACAACAGGCACATCAGGAAAAAAGAATCGATCGTCGCAGACAAACACCTTTATAAGATTCTAAATGTCTCGAAACCATCAGCATTGCAGCTATTTATGTACAGTATTTACATTGAGTAGAGTAGTCTCAGTTGGGTCTGTCATATATGTGCATGAAATGTATTTTTTTGCATAAATATTGCTGGAGACTTGCTTCACTAATAGTAAATGTTTCACTTCAGATTAACGTTACATTGAAGTAGCAGCTGCTTTTACTCGTGTCCGTCTCTGCAGACTATACTCCCCAGACAGCCTCGTCACCCAGTGAATAAATTTTTCTCCTTATTTTGGATAGCCAAAAGTAGAATGTTGTGTTCTACAATACAAGTACAGTGTATATATTTTTTTCTTTTGTCATTGCTAGTACAATGCACTCTTAACTTTTTGGAATGAAACTGAAGTTGGATTCCTTTCTTTAGTATGGAAACGTACAACAAAGACAATATATGATAAAGTAATTTCATTAAAGGAAAATGATGTCTTCATTTTGGAGATTGATAATATTAATTTGCATGTATATTAATAATGAGATGACGTGTAAGTTAAAGCTTACCATTCTCTGGATACAGAGTAATTTCACCCATTTAAGGTAATAATTAAATAATTACTTGCAGCAATAGTCGAAAGACTGAACATGTGTTAACTGGAGTGATCATTTTGGTACGTTCTTGTTCTGATGTCCTTTGCTTGCGACGAAGACTCATCCCATGCTTTCTCCGTGATGCATCTGGGCCCATTTATTAGGCACTTGCAGACTGCTCTCATGAGTCAGTGACTCAAAGATGGTTGATTTTATCCACCGGACACTGTCCTGAAATAAGGACCACGCTTCACTGCACTGTACAAGGTTGGTTTCCATTGCCCTTGAGCTCCAAATAACATGGAGGGGAGGATGGCATCTGCCATTGGCTATTCTGAGAAGCAGTCCCATTCCAGGGAGCACACCAATCTAGTCATCAAGCTACTCAGCGCCCAGATCAGCCAAAGAGCGTTGTTTACCCCCGATTTCAGTGAAGACCCAGGACAGCACCAATTCCCATCCAAAAAGACTTCCAAACACACTGTGTGTTCCCAAGGTCATTAAAAAAATGTGTTTCTTAAACTTCTGAAGCTCGCTCCATCTTTGTTTGGAAAGAGACTGGTGAGTCCTAAAATATTTTTTGAAACATTGCTGGAATCAAAATCAGGAAAAGTATATATTTACAAAAATCACCTTTGACAGGATAAAAAATTAAAACGCATTTTAAGAGATATTTTATGGTGGCACATCTCTAATTTACGTGTGAAGGAGGACCAAATACTCACATTTCACTTGTTCATCTCACATGGAGAAATAATTTGATGCTGGCCAACTAAATTTGACTTTGAAATGTGAGATGGGCAACCAATGTTCGACAAGTCGTATTTTATGTTTTAGATAACACCCTAACTTTCTTGAAACGTGGTTGTAGCTTTGACATTCAAAGCCTTCATGTATTTCTGAAGAATTGGGATGGATTTACATATAATATATTCAGATCGTATTGAAATAGCCTTCATAATATCTGACCAAACAGCTTCTCCTTGACCGTGTTGTCTTTGCGTTCCAGCTTTGCATGTGATTGATGAACTTACCTTGGGGGTTCACGCTCAGGGTGTGTAGTCTATTGCTCTCATGGAGCTTTACATTCTAAGCATACTGGATAGCGATATGATCCCACCTGCCACAGAGCTGCCTGAAGGCAGTGACATTTCCCACACTGCTAGATAAGGCATGAGCTGAGAAAAGATTCTCCTTCTCCCCAAGGGAAAGTGTTACAACTCCTTAACATTATCTTTTAAAAGATGGGTCCCAAAATGCAACTTCTTTGTTTTCACATACTCTTTGCAACATAAGTCAACACCCTCAGATGCGTTTGATTGACCTGAGTCTGAATAAACCACCTCCTAACAGCTTCTTAAGGTTCGTCTTTCCCTTTAAGTTAAGCTGTCATGTATGTCTTCTCTCTGGCATGATACCAGTTGTGTCCATTCTTTTTATTTTCTTTTGAAAAAAAAAGTCACCTTTTTTTGTTGTTGACAACTCTCTTTTAGCTGCGACATTTTGGAAGATGTTTGAAATATTTCATATTTTTTGAAAGATTACCAAGGTGAGAAACTCTTTAAGAAGTTTCAAAATTGTCTATTATTTTTTCCCTGTCAGAAAATTCTGAATTGAAAGAACTGCTGTACAGTGATTCACATTGCATTAGTTCATACACAGCTAAGATATGTTCAACTCGTTTAATTGGACTAGACAGACCCTCAGATTTGTGTTGTAACCTGAGGCCACTCCCTGAGCAATAAATGCAAACATGATTCAGTTGCACTTGAGGCAGAAGTTGAGAAAAGCTTGTGCTATTATTTGCATGCGTAAATTTGCGTTCTCACTACCGTAAAATTAGAATTTCTTAGTCTTGACCTTCAACAAACTACCCCTGTGCCTTTCGCAGTGTTCTTCTGGCTATAATCTGTTCATCAGTGAAAAAAGCCAGTGAATGGTTATCTGGTTGTAACTGATGCGGCTGTCTGCATAGCATGTCTAATCTTTGTATGAATCCTGCTGTCTGAGTCACAATGTGGGGTCTCATTGCTTTTACTGAACACTGGCGATGTGCTGCGTTGCCTCTGGACACTGCAGTGTGTGAAGTTACAAAGTTAGATTGCATTTACATTTTCAGTCATCTCGTGTAATGAAAGAAACCATAGTGCACGAATCAGCCTGTGCGTTCTCCAAAATGTAGAGACATAAGGAAACAGCCAAGGTCTTTTTTCTTCTTCCTTTGTTCGTCTCCTTCCATGAGATAAAAAGCACACTTAATGCTTCACTTTTCTCTTACTATTCAAAACAGCCAATGTTGGAGCTGCATAGTTTTCTTTGGGCACTGGCCATTTGATCATGTTTAGACTATCCGAGACAGCGTACCTGGTTTCTAACCTGACATTGATTATGGCTGGTGTGAGAGCTGATGGATGGCTGCCAGGTTGAGGCCATGATATCCATATTTGTAATTTGTGTAGTGTATAAATGATCTTGGCACTGATGGACTGTACATCCCAGATCTGACAAGTCAGGCTGTGTTCAGACCAAAAATAGCACTATGTCAAAAAAAAGAAAAAAAGAAAAGAAAAACACTCAGGGTTGCTTTGCTGAAGGTACCAGTGAGAAAATGAAAAATGATCCTGGTGGTTTAGTGTATAAGGTGCATGCTCGACTTTGAAAGCTTATCACGTGCCGAAACGCTTCACAAGGGCATGGAAAGTTATCATGGCAGTATTTATTTGATCCTCCTTTCTCAAGGTAAATGCGGCTCAAGGCGAAGAGATTCTAAAGGTGACGATCAATCTACCCGAAATTTACAGTACAGTAGTGTGCTGCTGAACAAAGAGCGCATATTGGACACTGAAATGCGCAAGGAAGATATTTATTTTTCAAATATCTTACTATTGTCAGCCCAACACATCACATAATCCCCAAATTCTTTCTTTTCATCTATCTAAAAAAAAAAAAAAAAAGCGTCTAAAAAAGCCATTATTAGAGGCTTGACTGCATCCTCTCAGATTGTGCTGGAATATTGTACAGTAACCTCCTCACACATCACGTCCAAATATAGCTATAAAGATAGTACAATCTTTTTGTAAAATATCGTATGAATAATTAATGCAGAGGTGGTTTACTTAATGCGTATTTTCAACATTTGCTTGGATAAATGTTTTTGCTGCAGCAGACGGCCAAGTTATGACTTTCTTCCTCCCACCGTTCAAACTTGCCCGAGAGTGAGAGTTTCTTCTCCATTAGTGGATGTCAAGAATAATTCACATTCCTTCTAGTCAATGCGGAAACATCTCTGAAGGTTATACGTCTACTTTGTGTCATTACAAGCACAATGGAGTGCTGCCCTCTGTCAGTGACCCTCTGCTCTGCTCCCTCAGACGAAGGATGACTATATGCCTGGCAGAAATGTGACTCACTGTTTATCAAACAGTGGCTTTTCCGACCTTCTATCAGCTCTATAATTCACTCTTTCCACATTTCCACTTTTTTTCCCCTTCATTCATTTGCTTGGGTTTTCTATTCATTAAGAAATATGCCTCCCGGTTTTATCTCTGAGAAGCAGAATTGACACCTGGCTCACCTGCACACGGTCTGCTTATTACCTCCTCTTACATTGACTCAGTTATTCTTTTTTCAGATGACGGGTGTCTAACAGAAATAGATTTTTTTTAATTTTTCAAAAATACAAATCTGACGCCATTGTTCGGAGAGAAAAAAAAAAGAGAATTACCCATGTGAGGTTTAAAGAGTCACTGACAAATTCCAGATTAGTATGCTTATCATTTGGCACGAGGCTGACTTTATTTCTACAAAGCTGCTTTAGAATTCATCTGGAACTGGTGTCAGGAAAAGACCTTAATCCCAGACCTCCAAAAAAACAGTTTTGTGACAGTTAGTTGGATTATGACTCACACTTTTCATAGTCAACCCCCAAACATGAGGTGATTTCAAATCAAACGATCAAATTGGAGTTCACATAGAGAAGATGCCTGTAATTCTACATGTCTTTTATTTCAACATAAAAAATTAAGCACAAAAAAACAGTAATCTCAAAAACTAATGGAGGATTTAATCCTCAGTGGTAATCCTTAAATGTCTCATGTTTTACAGCCTCTGCGGTTGACATACATCATTTAATGACTCAAGTGATAAAATAGTTCACTCGTCTGAGGCAGAACATTAATTTTAACAAAGTAGTTTGTGTTCAGCTTTACTGGAACAGATGAACCCATGAATTTGGGCAACAACAATTTGAAAAGACAGTTTGGAGAGCCTTTGAGAGAAAGTGGCAAATTATAAGTGGAAAAATGAACAACAATATTTTCTCCTTGTGACTCCCCACACACGCCTTACGTTTGTTGCGTGTGGGAGGCGTAGCTTTTGTATTTCATTTTCAGACCAATGCTCAAACAAAAATTGCTTTTAACTTCACTCAGCTCTTTGTGCTGTACATAATTGGCACTGATACCCTTTCAGTCACTACTTAGGAACCAAAGCTGATTTCTGTGAACTAAAAGTTAATTGCCTCCAAAGTGTTACATCAGACACCCGCAACAAAGACCGTCCTTTTAGTGACACCCTCTTTCGTACATTACAGGTAAACTTCACAGACAGCAAAACATTCACTCCTTTTTAACCAGGAAAAAACAGGGAGCTTAAAAATGTCAAATGAACTATTGACAATGTACATTTTGTGTGTCCTCATCTCTTATCACATACATTCATTTAGCATTTCTTGTCATCTCTTATTTGAACTTCATTAATATCCAGTTTTTGGATATTACTTTTCTGTCACCAGGTAGACCAAAAGTTCAATGTTGAACTTGTCTGTTTTTCTTGCGTTTCAATCATACTTTATAAGGAATGCAGTTCAGTTCCCTGCATGCTGAATGTTTATGTCTGAGTCGTTTCACTAACAGCTGTTTATCCTTCTTATTTCTTCTCCTATGTCCTGTTTCCTGTCACACAAATGGTACATACAGGTAAGAGAGATCTATTTTGATTATGTAGTTCTAACATTTTCTATACATACATATCTTTGTGCCTTGTCTTACTTTCATCATTCAGGAAAAAATAAAACATAATCCCACTCTGTTCTTGTCTGTGACAATTTAAATGTCACTGTGGTACCTCTAGGGGGCAGCATGAACTAAAAGACAAATGATCACTGAGGTAGTAGGAAGCTCCATGACAGCCAAGTCTTCCCTCATCAACATGCAGCTGGGGGGGATTAGTCCACTGCAGCTATAACTGAGGTCTTGCCTTGCGTATTTTATTTCTTACGTTCACAGCAGTTTTAAGAACCAAAGGCAGACATTTGCTGAACTGATTGGAGTCATTCCTGATTCTTTTGCTGCAGGTGTTTTAGCGTCATTGTGTTTCTCTGCTGTCAAGCCTTAGTTGGGAATTCATGAACATCTCTCAATCTCGTTTTATTGCTGAAAACTGGAAGACTGTTGTTTTCCATCCTTATCCCTTCCTTAATCAAAAAATGTGTATTTAAAATCCATTCACGTGTCCCTCAGACACATCTGCTGTCTTCAAGAACAAAATCTCCCCTCCTCACTGATATTCCATATGCAGACATTCCTGCTTAAGAGCTTCATTAAATGTTCAGGTTGTTATGACGACTATAAGTGCAGCACTCAATATTACATTAAGAGTCAGGAGAAGCTCTTACACTGTTTTACACCTCTGGTTTCATGAAATCCTAATTCTACAGAAAGACCTTAAACGCAAAGTTGAGCAATGTGAAAACACGTAAAGTTTTGATTTGAGAAAATGTGATACTTTATATGCTGGTGGCATAAAATGTTTTTAATAGGATTCTTATCGTTAGACTCAAAAACATAGAGGATAACTCTGACTTCACAAATGCAGTATGTCATTATTCAGTCAGGTGCTGTTGACTGATGCACTTTTATTGACTTACAGTGATGTGCAATCTTGCTCTTATGGCCTAATATTCTTTGATTAATGAAATGGTGCTATATATATACAGTATAATATATTATTTTTTTATTTTTGCTGTAGCCTGGAATTAGTTGCTCAGCAGTATCAGTCTCATGTCATGGTGCCTGAAGCCTCCCCCGCAGGTAAAACACTGGGTGGGCTGTTTTTATGTGCAGCACAGAGGTAGACAGGTTTAGCATGTGGATGCATATTTCAAAATCACAATTTTTTTCCCCAGAGAACACTCGAGAACACCATGCAGTTGCTAAGAAGCTAGTTTTATTTTGTGCTTTCTGAAATGGTAAAGTGTCACAACACAGCAGGGTGCCGATCCTTCGTAATTACAGGACCTGTCCATAGTATTTGTATTTGACCTTTCCTCATTAGTCATTTGCAGGCGCTCATGATCAGAGGTACTGTGAAACAACCACCAGTCCACTCAGCCCAGATTATTGTACAACTGTGATGAGAGAACAAGCTTTTACTTTTAGGCCGAAAGGTTTTCTTTTTTTCCTTTTTTTTTACCATTTCTACTAGAGTAACAGAGTTATGTCACTGTTCAAGTATTCGTCTCAGCAATAGGACTACAGTATTTCTTGTATTACAGGTTTTCAAAGGAATTTATTGCAAATTCCAAACTCTCTTCTTTAAGACCATGCTGTAAGCTTGTCTGTTTTCAATGTTTTTCCTGGTCAGACCGGATGGACAGGAGTTAAAAGGGATTTGCTGGTTATGCCTGCATCAGGGTCTTGAGATAATATGAAGTGTTCCAAGTGAACAGGTTGTGTGATGTGTGTGTGTGGGTAAATGAATGCATTTGCTATTGAAAATCTACAATCAAGTACATTTTGTTATTGATCATTTCATCAGATTCATAACAATCATTATCATATTTTAACTAAGGTTTGTGTGGGTGAAAAAACCCACTAATTGCAGGTCACAGAACCTGTCACCTGGTGAATGGCAGTGTCTAGAACTGCACAAAATACTGACACATTAATTGCTCTTCTGCATTCAGCAGTCTTTCTTTCCTGAAATGACAAGTATAACAAAGGCAAATTATAACTTTGAAATGTATATTTAGATTTTTGCCTTCTTTTTGCCAATTTTATTCTCTTAAATTACAATGTGCACTCTGATCGAATTTTTCTCTCTCCATTTAAAAAAAAAATTGTTTGACTAATGGCTCCCATGCACTGTTTTATAACCTAGACTCACGGGGTCTAATAACAGTGTGCAGGATTGAAGTGTTAAAAACACTGAAAATTCTGTGTGCTGAAAAATAATCAGATGTGTAAATAAAACAACAACCTGCAGGCAGTGTTTCGTTTATAAATCACAGTCCGGCTGGAAGTGTGAGCACATGGATCAGTGTCACTCCATCCCTATAGACACCCCATTCAACCGTGACTTGTTGATGCAAAGCACCTCATGAATATTGATGCGTAGAAATAAGCCTGCTGATCAGTAATTCTTTATGGTGAATCATGGTGTAAAATGAGATGAAAATGGTGGTGGTGGTGGGTGGGCGGTGTGTCATTCTTCCACAGGAATCAAAGTGCTGATGGTTCAGGTGGAGGCTGTAAAAGGCAGAATGTTATTCCTTTTATGCCTGAGTGTCATCATAGTATTTATGTGTTTATAATGATCAGACTGACTGCTTCTCTCCATGCCAAGTGTGAATGGATGGATTTATTTATTTATTTGTTCAGAAATCATCATAGTGTACCTGGACTGCATTATGATTAGGATAAATAATGAGGATCTGGGGTATAAGCTGTCACTGGCGTTAGTTCCAGACTTTGCTAATTATTCACAATCCTTATGTGCAGGTGGTTAATATGTTCCAGGTGAAGTGACTGGAGAAGGCAGAGTGTGTGCCTGTGTGTGTGTGTGTGTGTGTGTGTGTGTGTGTGTGTGTGTGTGTGTGTGTGTGTGTGTGTGTGTGTGTGTGTGTGTGTGTGTGTGTGTGTGTGTGTGTGTGTGTGTGTGTGTGTGTGTGTGTGTGTGTGTGTGACTGTGTGTGACTGTGTGTGTCTGTGTGTGTCTGAGTGTCAGCTCACACACACTCCAGTGTGCTCATTATAGGGGTTTTACATTCAAAAATTAAGTGAAGCCTAAAATCATCCTCGGTGAGAAATGTACAGTTTTAGCTCTTTTCTGCAGACCTGATGATAATGTTAATGATAATTTCATCAGTAATGACAAAGTCTGGTGCTCCTCTCTTTGCTCTGGAGAAATATGATTGGAAGAATTTGATATTGATCAGATTTTGATTTAAGATTTGAATTGTTCGATTTTTAAATAAAAATTGAGAGATGCGTCATTATTCAGCCTGGCCATCACTAGCTGCATCACTAATTTCCACTGACTGCAAAATGTTCATTTGTCTGGGTCAGAGTTTGCGTACAGGTACGTACATTCTTCAGACATTTGTTTTCATAGGTTTCATAAACTTTATTGTAATATATTTTTTAACATTTAGTGGCCATGGAAATAATAATAACTGAGAACAACCTCTTATCGGTAGTTGAAAAAAGTGAAAATCAGTTATGAATGTTTCTAATTCCTGATTACAGCTGAGATATGTAAGCTTCAGCACTATCTTCAAAAATGTAAGTAATTAAAGGTAATTGCATATGTTGTTCTTTCTAGTTTTTGTTTTATTGTAGCTTTTTAATGTCTGCATTCTGAGATGCGTCATGTTGAAGGCATCGTTCCTTAATTTATTTGTTGAAACAATATGGAAAGCAGCTGACAGTTCTGTCTAAGCGCTGACATTTTGTCATTTCTGCCAGGTGGCTGCAAGAATAAAAGACATAAAAAAAAAACAACCTACGGGCGTCACATCTGCATTCAGTTTGAGGGCAACTCAGGCTTACACACAAAGCATTAACCAGGATGTCCCAGATGACCTCCGCTCCATCTCGTTGTATAGTTATGTCCACCAGAGGAAAAAGTCGCTCCTTTTCCAATTTGATGGTGTTATCAAGCATTATTGCACTATTATTAGTGTTCTCATGTGAGTTCCTGCTGCTCTGGATGACTCTCCCCCTGTGGAATAAAATCTTTGTCTATGCAGTAATGAGTTCAAATCTAATTTCAGCATCTTTCATTGATTCTCATATTGTCCAAACTTCACCTCAGCAGGAATAGAGATGATAACGGCGGCTCACCAGTTGGAAGGTGTGTAGTTAAAGTGGTTCTTCAAACAGTATTTTTTTGAATTGCCACCATTTCAGCACGCACGCACGCACGCACTCACGCACACACGCACACACGCACGCACACACACACACACACACACACACACACACACACACACACACACACACACACACACACACACACACACACAGTAATTTTTAAATGTATTTTACCCAAATAAGCGTCTGATTTTGCGCTACGTGATCAAAGTTTTAGGCCAAGTTTGTAAGAGCAAGTCATTATCACCCAGAGGGCATGGCCATAATGTAAATTAAACCTAACTTTCTTACATATATTGCAAGTAAAAGGTTAGTTTAAAAAGAAATGTTGATGTTTTTTTGGGATAAAATTTGTACCATTACCTGAAGTTCATGAAATCAATGAAGCATAACTGCTTTATTTCATAAAAAATTCTCTCCCCATCCTTCGATTTTCAATTTAATCAAGCAAACTTGTGACTCTGCTGTCTGTTCTCCCAGTCCCTCATCAGTTTATCTTGTTTGTTTTGCATGGCCGGGAATTAAATATTCACACAATGCAGTTCCTGGCAGAATTTAGATTTTGATGAGCAATTCATGGCATCCTTAAGGCAGTGTAACAAAGCAATCAATATCCTCTGCTCAAATGGGGATTGGGTGGGGGTGGGGGGGGCACATTGTAGGGATTAATTTACTAATGCAAAATGGAAAATCAATGACGAGTTACACACAAATACAAACAGACTAGAGGTCTGTTCCATACAGGAAGCTAAAAATGGGGATTAAAGTCCAACTCCTGATTTGAATGACCCTAACAAATGAGTCAGAGCTAAAGCAGTTTTCTAGAGATTAGTTTAAGCGCAGGCTAGTACTGTATACTGTAATTGGAGACATGTTCAGTCAGTTAAGGTGCATGTATATGTGCATTTCATTCTCAAGTAAAAGAAATGTTCAAGAGCAGCAATGTTCAATGATGGAATTAGTTTGTTAAACATATAGAATCGTATAAATCATCAAATATCCTAAAAAGGGTAATACAACTGTCAAAAAGGCAAAAAAGAAAAAAGCAACTAAATATCAAAGTAATGATTTGTTTGCTGCATCGGGAACTCAGAACTTGCGTGGGTTCAATATACTGGGACCGAGAACCTGAAGCTTATTAAATTATTATCTAACAGTCTGTTTACATTTTACTATATTGCACAAATCAAATTTTGATATGAGGAAATATAGCTGAGACTCAGCCAAGTTAAACCCTTTTAAATTTTTTATTCTATTCAGCAGTGTTGACTCATTAAAATGACCAAATATTTGCATTTCTTAATTCTACATAGCTGGTCCCCCTCACCATCTGCAGTTCTCAACTTTACTTCCACATTTACTGACTTGTCTGGAACAAAGAGCAAAATTAAGAATGCCTTCAAACTGTAGAATATGTTAGCAACATTATATGTTGAATTTGAAATGGTAGTATGCACGGATTTTATGGAATGCTCATGGCTTTACATTATGAGATGACTGAAACATTCTCCACACACATCCATTTTTCCAGTGTATAGTGCTTTCCTGAGCAGCAGAACAGTGTCAAATCTGAGTTATGGCCTCTTCAAATTGAAGCCCTGCATCATAAAGTTCTTGTGACAATATAGTCAGGAGTATATTCAACAGTCCAAATGGATTTAATGAAAAACATCTTGAGAGGACGCTACCCAAGATGCGCTCACTGCACCCATGAAGCGTGCTTCATCTGCTCTGATCTTCTCCCGGGGTCCTTTACACCTCAGCGCATCAGCATGCTACAGTGGACAAGAGAAAACGCTGATGTGGGCCGACTGGCCTCTTTAATTTGTGACGAGCGTGGGAGAGTGAGATTCCACAGGGGCTGCCAGAGAGCCGTGTGGCCAGATTGTACTGTGGTGCCATTCCCAAGCCAGCTGTAGATGCACCTGCCAAGTCAGCACCAGTTCACTTTCTCTACAACTAATGGCAAGAGTAGAATTTGCAAGCTAAGGATTGACCTGTTTTTTATGCCCACAGAAGGATATGAAAATGTCACTTTTTCTTTGGGTACTTTAGGTTCAATCATTCTTTTACTATTGCTTGTCAGTTATTCTCAGGTTTTATGTATACTTGAGTCACAGAATATTTTGTATATCCAGTTTATTGATTTAGTGTGAGTTCTGTAGCACCTTTTATCAGGATACAAATCCATGTTTTAATACCTGGAAAAAGGTTTTACTACCCCTGCTGCTGCCAGGGCTTTATGGCGTTTTGCATAATTTATGCACATTTTTAACAAACTGTAAAACAAGAAACCATCAGTCATTTAAATTAAGCTCAACTTTTGGGATGTTGACTGCATTGTGCCCTTAAAATATGACTCACATAACATACAATCACAATTTCCAAAAAAATGACAGCCTGACATATATTCACCTGCCCATTGGTGAGAACTCAGTCTTGTGAACTTGTTTGGTGGTTATCAACTCTTTGGAAGGAAATAACAAGAGCCACAAACCCTGACGCTCTCATATTCATCTGAACAGGGATAAGAAATTTTCAGATGGTCAGTTAAAACTTGATATTCCAAATTTGAGCCCAAAACTTTTACAGTAATATTCAAAAATACGAGAGATATAGATTCAAATAGGGGCACCACTGCCTTATGATGATTTTTCATTGCCATGTTTTTAATGTAACGTTGATAGAATTGTATGCAAATAGTAAAAAATCATTTTCCCCCCAGATGCCATTCTGGTATTGCAAAAACAAATTTCATTCCCAAACTTCACAAGATGGCATTAAAATGAGCGCCATTCATGATGCCTGAGAATGTTCTTAAAGTTGTATAAGTGTAAAGAAACAGTTTACATTTTTCATGTTCTCATAGCAAAAGCAAAATGAGTTTTGGTTGCTGTAAACATTTGAGAAATCTGCCCCTAAAGTTAATGTCTGGTTTGTAAGACTGACAGTGTTTTTTCACAGCTTTACCTCAGTACTTCACCAAATAAAAAAACATAAAGACATATTGTGTTATTAAGAAAAATAGAGAGTGCCTTTCTGTTTGTACATATAGGTTAAGTGAATATTGCTAGAACTGTTAACTCTGGTTCAACTTTTCCTCTCGCCCTCAATGAGTAGGACGTCTCCCTTGGATTACGAGCGGTGACCACATCTGTCTTTCTGTCTGGTTTTATCTTCCAGTGAATGCCTTATTAGACATTGAAAACCTTTGATGGTGTATTCATTTTTATCTTTAGGCAAACTGAATAGCTGTGAGCATAATATGGGAGAAGCGCAGACCATGTGACGATTTCAGGGACTGGCTGAAGGCTCGGTAACAATCCATTTGTTGTAAGCGCATCTCCCCTGCATAACAATTAAGCAACATCGCCACTGAGTGCATCGGAGACAGATGGCATGGCCAGTACAGGAGGGAAAAACTCTAGAGGTTGGGCTGTTTCCTTTTAAAGATGGTTATTTCCTGCTTTTTGGTTTCTGACGCCTGATGTTACTAATATACTGAAATAACAACCTTCATTATTAGAAATTCCCCACACACACCTGGATAAGGTTTGCGAATTTGTCACATTTTATATAAAAATGCCCGTATTTCTGTCAAACTGAAGCTGTCATTAGTCGCCTCCACACAATTCATTACTGAATGACAAATCCTGTATTGCTAGAATTGTTTGACTGTAATAGCAAACAAGAGCCGTATCCCTGGATGAGGCCAGAGGCAGCACACTGCAGCCTTGAGGCCAGCAAGAGCGAATCCTGTTGCTAGGCAACATTTTGCAGATGGAGGGGGGGGGGGTGGCGGCTAGTAGCGGGGTCCTCCACTGTTGCCCACGCCCCCGCCTGTCCTTCGTCATCATCGCGTCAAGATTAGATCTGCCTGGCCTTGAATTATTGATTTGATTGTCCCCAAGCACCAACATTTTACTGTGGTCGTCCTGCCGCCATTGACCGCTAATCTGCTATTTCTTCAGATTGAAAGAATGAAATAACCCACATTTGCAGAAGCAAAGATTATCTCCTCTTGATTTTAGCTATAAATCTTGACATTGTGCAGTTTATTTTATGTGCACTTTTGATGATAGAAGAAACTGATTGTATTCTCAGTACAGCATATATTTTCTTCCCTAAAGCCTAAAGCCGCATGGTGGCAGGCAGAGTTCTTTAGTCCCATCACTAAAACAGCTAAAGATTTTTTACTTTTGTGTGTGTGTGTGCCGTCTCTACAGAGCTGTGTGTTTGGTTGTTGTTGAATTCTGATGCCCGACTGTGATGAAGCCTTATTTGTTTCCTGAATGTCTAATCTGCCAAGTTCATGCCTTTGGCTACCCACTGAGAAGGGGGTCCTTGTTCTGTGTCTGCCTGGCCGATCCCAGTGGCTGCTGCTGTCCCCGGCCTCTTGTGCACATTAACATACAGCTGTCCCACAGGATGTAGTGAGAGACTGACATCCATGAGCTTCAGAGGGAAGCTGGGCACTCCCTCTCCTCTCCCAGATTCAACTCACAGACAGCAGCCGCAGCAGATGGGTTGTGGAGATTAAACCACTAGGCACATGGCAGCTATTGTGCACTGCCTATTGTGATATTTATAGGTTGTCTATAGGGTCGTGGCTGAATTGACGTGGTGAACCCCGCCTCCTATACGTGAACTCTGTCGGTGAAAAGTTTTGCTAATGATAGCATCTTTCGGTTTTCAGGATTATTGATCAATATCCAATGTTCTGAGAGGAAGAGAGAATCAGAGTGCAGATCACACGACGATGTTAGCATCATCTGCATTACACACTTGGTGAAATACACAGGCACTTTAACTGACACCTAATTCTTCCGCAAACGCTCACACAGCACAACTAATTTGTCTGAAAAATCATTTTAAAAAAAACCAACCTCCTTTTACTCTAGTTTTACAGGAGATTGTTTGCTATTTCTGGAAATCCATCTTTTTAAAATCAAAGCACATGTTTATTGCTGTGATTGAAAATTACCAGCTGCGGTGGAGATGAATGGACTTGGAGTTGAGTGCTAGAAGCAGCCTGAGAAATTCAGTAATTTCAGTGAGATTTTTTTTTTTTCCCCAGGAAGATACAGAATATTTTCTGAATAGTTTTGGTAAACTGCAAAAGTACACTATAGCCCCTTGACAACAACTCATAATGGAATGAGTTGCTTTGTATTTAAAATCCTTAATGGCAGCCTGCTTTGAGTGAAAGGTCAATGAACATAGCAGAAGAAACTGAATGTGACTGGTAACCCTTCACCTTTATCATCCTGTATCAGAATTTAGCTGAGGGTTCATGATGTTTTTGCAACCCAGTAACCGCGTACTTGGATTGAAATAGTGTGTCAAATTTGAATCTTCATGTAAAAAAGAAGCAACAACCATCCACCTAACATAATCAGTTGAAGGCTCCTTGGTGGAGTTACAACCACTCTTCTCAAAAGGGGAAGAAAGCCCTCAGATTGTTGCATTGTTTGTATGAATCGTTTACATAATTCAAAAGATAACATAAATAATTCTCGCTATGATATTCTATGGCATTGATTTCAAAAGTCTTTATGCATACAGCATAATTTAAACTTTAAAACTTTTGAGTGTTTTTTCTCTCTCTATTGATTGCCTCTTGGAGTGCCTGCAGCATTTAAAGAAAAGCATGTGTACCATTTCCATGCCATCTGCTATTTGGGCTCCTGCAGTAGCTTTATCATCGCCCACTGGCTAGATGTCGCTTTAAGGTACACGGCTCATCAAGATGAATGATCTTCTTGGAAATGAAGTGTGGCAATTGAAAGCTTTTAACTAATAATACACTTGATGCCCTAACGAGAAGATTGGCTTGCTGTATCATGTTGCACTGCTTGTTGAACTGACATGTTTTGAAGTTAATCCCACACCCTTGACCTTATACTTAAAATGCTGACATCATGATTGTTCTCCAGACAATCAGTACTCTACTCTCGAGATTTTGCCAAAGGGAAATAACCTTATATCCTCAGTCCATTTATTTTTTTAAGAACAGGGTCAACACAGTGGAGTAATCAAACTCCACCCTTTTTACTCAGAGATCTCAAAATGAGGTAACAACTGAGACCCTTCTCGAGCAGCCCTTCTTTAAATTTAGACTGAAATAAATCAATATTGGCACAACTCTGGTCCAGTGTGTAATTTTTGATAGTGGCAGCGTTCCACAGGCAGAATTTTGAAGAAAACCAAATGTAATTACATTAATCATGTTAAAGCATTTGCCTTTTGGCAGTTGATCTCATCCTCTGCTTGAAGCGTGAAGAGCTCCTGGACCCTGACCTTGGTAGCTTTCATAAAAACTGGTGAAGCTCTACCACCTTAATCAGTCTGTGTATAAGGTTTGCATAATTTTTTATGAAAGCTCTGCAAACAGACTCTTAGCATTTGATCATTGCTGTTGCCAACAACAGAAGCATTTGACAATTGTGTCTGCCTGTTGCATGACCACATATTGTTCTCTTGTTGCAGGGGTCTTGGGTGAGAAAAAAAAAACAGCGAGCACAAAGTCTAGCTCTTAAAGTTGCTTTTCCAAATGACCCCATATATTCACCTCTCCTCATTCAATATCTGCCGGATGGGAAGTAAGAGATGTACCTCCTGTGTACTTTGGTGTGTAGGAGACTTCTATGTGCCGGAAGCGATAGTACAGTATGTGGAGGCACCTTAAAGGAAAAGAATAAGTCAATGTTTGAATCAATTCAGTGACATATAACGACTGATTTTCAGTGTAAACCCTTTCTTGAGTTAGTTCACCTGCAGTAACAGTGAAATGTCCTGCTAAAATATTCTGTAAAGCAAGTATTTTAGCAGTATATCCTGTAAAGTCCTATATTCCAGTAAGTGTTGTTGCCCATCATGGGGCTGATCACTCTTCAGAGGTCCCTTGCTGCCTACCCTCACAGCCAGACCAATATCCACCTCAAACCTCAGTAGATTTATGGCAACCACCTACAACATCAGGCTTACCAGCTCTTACTGCTGACCTGCACGATGCATTGATTAGAGTTATTCCTCGCTTTCATACTATATTGCGCAGTTCTGTGTTTTTGACGATGGCAGGTTTTTATTATGTTTGAAGAATCCCTCAACTCCTTTGTTAAATAGACTTTAGTATTGTCTTTGTCTCTTGAGGATATGAGTGTTGTTCCCCTGATCAAGTGTCATGTCTACTAATAAAGAATACTTTCTAACTTGCTCACTATCTTTGCGCTGATGCATACAGTATGTCTCTGCTGTATACAATCACTGCAGTATCAAGTCTGTGTGTTTGTGTGGGAGTGAAACAAATATGCTTAAGAGGTCCATCCAAGGTTCACTGCTCCTCTGTCCTTCCTGAAATGAAACATTTATGACCCTTGACCCTTGACATTCTGTGCAGCCTTTTAAATCATTGGAGACACATCTCTCTTTGCATCGCTGTCATCCATCTGACCATCCACTAAAGACTGCCTCAGCATCATACATTGTCAGAGCGACAGTGTGGCTGATTTTCTTTGGGACAATTGGGTGCCACTTTTCCCGTTTTTATATGTTTCAGTCGTGATTAATTTCCCTATTCTGCTTTACCCAAAATGCAACCTGCCCTTCTATCCAACCCATCTAGCAGATTAAATTTTGTATTTAGTTTCATAAACCAAATCTTTGCATTACTTATGATCTTATTTGACTGCATTTCTCTCTCCCTGAGCAGTTTGCCTCAGGCTATTATTTAAGTAATACCTCCACATCTTTTCTATTCAGTGTGCCTGCTGTCTGTATCTGTTAATAAGGGGAGGGGGTTGTTACAAGATTTATTCCATTGATATTTTATATCACCATACATCTCTGTCCAAATAATATGATAGCAATAGCAAGCAAAAAGAAGACAAATATGTGTTTGATTTTCATCTCCTGGGAGAGTGTTGCATCTCCCTGCAGACAAAGTTGCTTTAGAATTCTCTTGGATTTGACTGAATGTATATGTGGTCATGCTCAGTCCAATCTTCAGTCAAGTTGCATTGCCGGTAAGTTGCATCATTCATCTTCATCAACAAACAAACAAATGATTCATGCACTTACGTGTGCTACTCTTTTTGTTGTTTTTTTGTTTTGCTCTATTTCGAAACTCATCCGCATGAGCTTTGTTCTGTCCTTCATGGCAGTTGATCACAGTCAAGTTAAGCTCTTAAAAAAAGCTTGCTGTCACCCTCTCTGCTGGTGGTCCATCATGATAACAAGAATCTTTGACACTTTAAACAAGAGGTTTGTCTTTCAAAGCACAACCACTTGGCACACCCTACCAGCATCAATGTCCCCTTTCCTCACTGGAAATTGGATTTCTATGTCGACATATGAGTCACTCATTTTACAGGCATCAATGTGCTTTTCACTGTTTATTTATGCCTATTCTATTTGACCCGAGAAAAAGGGGTTACAACAGAAGATCTGTGGGCTTCACTTGGGACTCATATAGTTTATTTCATCATTAGTCAAGCTCCCTTGTCATCGGGATCCACCTTGTTTTAGTCTCTAGAAAAGGCAGAGGCACGATCATTTTTCTCTCTAGCATCCTCCTTCCTGAACTTCTACACGACATTTTAAAAGTTGTTAAAAAGCAGCTCCATTTATCTGCAGTGACGGGGATACGACCCTGCTCTCTTTGCTGTTTTGATCCTCACCACTTGATGTTGAGCAATACTCTACAGTCTGCCCTTTGAAATTTATGGCATTTCTGTCAGTAGAACACAGATTTTTCAAGGAAACCTTTTAAGGGGCACTGCTAAGACGGATGGCACCAGACAGAGGATGTTCAATAAGAATGCATATTGCTTGTATTAGCATTGCCACTCACAATAGAGAAAGACTTTTTAAATGCAAAGCCATTCTTTTATCAAACAAGCTCAGAAATGGTAGATGTAGTCTTTTTGAATGTTAACTTTACACATAGACCCCTGAAAAGCATAGCTAAAAATACAGTATATATACCTCTGTGAATTTTACACTATAGGGATTAGGCAAGTTATAGATGTAATTTATAATAATGAGACAAACAAATTATATTGTGATACTCTAACAAAGTCGGTTAGTCATACAAGCAAAAACAGGTTTTTCTAGTTTTCTGAGGTTTGGTCATAATCCAATCATATCTAAATATCACAAATATATCTAAAGTTTTGATCAGATCATGGTACTAGATGAAAACTAAAGTTCATTCTAAAAGACAGTGAAAGTGTGTTTTGAATTTTTTTAGCAATCCCAAATTCCTCATGGAGACACCAGAGGACCGTCAGACAAAGCTGATGCATTTTCAGTATTTTTTATTGTAACATCTGTGTAAAGAAAATGTTCTTATCACAAGTATCAGCAAAAGTTGTGTGCAAATGTTCTCGTGTCCAGTTTTTTGTGACCTCACAGACCTATTAATCCCAAAACATTGGCAAATCATCAATTTACGAGGTTTTTTCCTTTTTTTTATTCTGACATGCTGCCTAAAGAATCGGAACCCCTGATCTACTTAGATTAAGACAGTATCTCATTTCAGATCATGCTCAGGCGTGCTTTCTTTTAGAAACCATTTATTTGGAAGAGCAAATATGCAAGTGGCTGCTTTATGGGTGAGATAGAGGGTAGTTTGGATAGATGGTGCTCCAGATGAGATCAGTATCACAATGGTGTTAAAATACAGAAGGCTGTGTGATTCATGACTTTCTGCAGTTCTGTAGAGTTTTAGTTCAAGGAGCACACCATGTCTCCACATTTTCCCATCACCTTCAAGCAAATTTAGGCATCTGCAGATGACAGAAAACACCCAGCAGGCTCAATTTGGCTCGTTTAGCATCATCTGGGATGCATAGTGGTAATTATGGATCATTAAAAGGGTTTATTCATTTCTGTATAAATGGTTATGCCAGCCCTGGCCAAATTACACCTGGCTCATCACACATATTTCCGTAGCCTTTTTTTCATTTCTGAATGAGATGTGACGGCTCAGGCTGAGTCCAAACGCAAAAATAGATGGGCTTATCTTTTTTAAAGGATTAGAAATTGTAGAAAATATTAATACCTCCATGGAGATTTTTTCTTCATCTGCAGTTTGACATGTGTGACCTCCCTGTGTGGTACTTACCAAAGATATACTGCAGTTTTGCAGAAGTTATTCCACTTTGAGAAGTTAACTGCACAACCAAATACTTTTAGACATTCCAAAATGTTGACCTTTCTCCCAGTGGCTCAATATACATATTATTTAAGTTAAAATGTTCTTTACACATTCGGATTTTACCTCTGGTGGTACTGTCTGGACACCATATGACACCTGTTGTATGTCCTTATGAATAAACTTGATAGTGGAAAGGTCCTTTAAGCGAGGAAGGTGGTGCACTTCAGAGAAGTTGCCTTGTCAGAATCTTCCAGACTGTAACTATATTGGAGGTCAAATGTAATAAGGAACAGCATGAAGAAGGCTATAGCTGTTAGAGTGTCACTTTTTTATTATTACCACAGTCTCTAGCAAAGTAGGGCCACTGAGTTGATGGATGATGCTTTGGGCACTTGCCTATGGCCTTAGGATTTGTGTATAAAACTCGTGATGGGACGGCATGGCTGACAGCATTAACCAAGCTTTTAAAATTCAAAGAAACACATATTCGGCTATTGATTACTTCTACTTCATCAACGCACCACGTTTTAACACCCATGAGGAAAGATTAATGATGCCTTGTCCATCTTTACCTCCGCTTTAAAGATTCTTCTCAGCAGGACTTGAGCAACAATTGAATGTCGTCCAAATGCCCTTGTAGTCCCACTGAGAAGAACTGTCGTCTGCCAGGAGGTGCATATTAATCACCTCAGGTGTTATTGTGTGCGTAATTGCCAAAATTTTTTTTAACAAATGTGTCTTTTTCTGTATCCTCATGAGTGGGACGGACACAACTCTCCAAGTGACAGAGTGTATTTAACAGAACTGAAACATGACAGTTTATATGGTTTATTAGCCAATGAAAGGCGTCAAATTTTTGTATTGTCGTCTTTGACATTCACATTTTTTATTTAATACAATTTTGATGGGTAAATGTGGAACAGTGTTGTTGATTCAAATGCTGATCTCTGTCTAGTGTACATTGTGAGTAGAGTTGATATGTCCTAAAACCAGACTATTTTACTGTCTATGGGGAAATCAGAATCTTGGTCCTCTTATTACCGCTCCGAGGAGTCAACTTTAATAGTGCACATCACTGAATAAAAAGACTGGATGTCAGCTGGAATGTTATGACAAGAGACGGAACAGAGGTCTAGACATTGTAGTACTTTTAGAGATGTCGTCGCAATGGAACTAAAAATTTGAAATCTAAGAAGGGTCACTCTGATTTTAAGACACATGCTTTCTTAATACTTTTTATAAACTTCAACCCTGACATTTTTTTTTTTTTTTGGCATTGGCAATGTTTTTCTACTTATTGTTAAACCAAACGTCAAAGAAATATATACCTGACCTTTGTGTTGAAATGGAGCGGACTGTGGAGGCGTTTGTGCCACACTGTAAGAAGTTTAAAAATTAATAGAACTCTAGGAAACAACATCTTTCTAACATTCTAAGTATTTTTTAAAAAATCTTTTTGTTTTAAAGTTTGTACAAACTGTTGTCCGTTAATTATTTTCTCAGTTTATCAACTGCAGCTGCTTGAATTTCCAACTCGTAAATAATGACCAATAATTGCAAATACTGACCATGTTCCTATTTATTTCCCAAGAAGCTCAATGATGTAACAAGGATGATACTGCTGGTTCTTGCTTTAATTTCTTTGTCGACATGACCCTTACAAAGTTGAATGTTTGAGTCGCGTGGGTGGCTGTGGAATATGTTAATTCAACACCATGCAGATAATACTATTATTATCCTTTGTCAGAATACCATGATCCATGGTTTCCTTATTCATCAAACCTCCCCCACAGCCACGGCATCTGTCCAGCCTGGAATGGAGTCACACTTCACCTTTTCAGAAAATTCTATTTAGTGGAGACCCCCAGTCCTCATTTTTTCCACTGAAGGGAGAATCGCACAATGACATGGCTCCGTTTAGTGATGCATCACTGCCCAAGAAGTATTTGCCTCCTTCAAGTTCACAACCTCACTTTAAACATTTACTTAAGAAAGCCCCTTTTCTCCTGTCGTGCAGAATTTTCCCCCCCTTCTCCCCAACATCTGCTCCTTTGGAAAAAGGATGCCAGTTGTCTTCCTCCAATCACACTAGACAGGTGTTAGACCTGCGATTCACTCCTCTAAGTTTTAAATTATTTATCAGTGACCTAAATTAAAATTAATTTGACAATTTAGAGAAGTGTGGCGCTGCAGCTACATTTATTTTCTTAATTGCTTTATCTGCTGATTACATTCCTGGTAAATAAATGAATTGTTTGGATTGTGGAGTAAAAAAAACTTCCCCCTGACCGATTTCACAGCCCTATACTCATCAAAAACTAAGAAAAAGCATGTTTAGTTGAGAAGTTATAAATATTTTGTATTTTTTCCAGATAGTTTTCTCCATTATCTAGTCATTCACCATTTATTATCTAATTAATAAATATGTTCAGCAAGTTTCAAGTAATTTGTCAAAATATTTCAATTGCTTGAAAATGTGCACGCTATTTAGTTATTGAAACAGTTTTGGATGTGTGGATCCAAAGACATAAGTAATATAATGTTTTCCTGTAACCTGTGCTCTGAAACAATTTTTTTCTTTCAGGTTAGACATTCAGTAGTCTGTTAATTACGTAATCAGATACTATCAATAAACTAACAAGAATTATAATCATTATTTACAGCCAAAATACCCTCATCCATTGTAAAATATTCATCACCTGTATTTTGAAACATCAGATGAATTTTTCACCTGCTGGCTTGTGGAGAATCTGTCGAGTCTCTTCACTGAAATATTTGCATTTATGTTGTGTGTTGAAAAAATAGAGATTGGTTTGACAGGAAAGGGTTTGCTTTGGATTTGCGTCTGTTCAGCAGGATTTTGGTTTTGATTTGCTGGAGGTATCACCGGGCAGCGGAGAGGGGGTGGGAGATTAATGCTATACCAACTGGCAGAAGGAGAACGACAAAGGAGGCCACAGCCTATTCAAAGGCCACAGTGCAACTCCTCTTGCATGCCAAGCATTCCAATGTGCTGTGTAAAGGTTCAGCCGGCAGATAGCTACGAGACGACCTTTCTCATGAGAGCCACCTTAAACAGACACAGACAAAACTCGTTTCACTGTCCAACACATTCAAAGTCCTCCCATATAAATAACCTTGTGAGAAAGGTGACTAAAACTAAAGGATTTTCCGTTTACACCGATACGTCTTCGAAGGATCATCATTTATATCGATAACTTCATCTTGACAAAAAAAATAATCCTGCATCCTTCTGTGTGGGATTACCATCTAAAAGGGCATAACGATTCAGAATGCGCCATTGTCTCCCATCTGGTTTATGTATTGTTTTGTTTAAGTAACTCTATCATCCTGTCTCACATTCCTTCAGATTTTACAAGAACTTTCTTGCCAGGCACTTTTTCCAGTAGCAAACCCCAAATTTTGTCTCGTTCCTGTTCCCTCAGTAATTTCAGGTGTAAACTGGGAGGGTCTGGAAGGCTGCCAGATCACAATGCTCCATCACCCGCGAATAAGGTCCTTTCCACGACCCGTGGTTGTGTCCCGTTTCCATGATCTAATGCAAACATCTTGTAAGAACAAGAGTGGAAAATGTGAGCGGTCTGAAGACGTAATAACAAGCCGATAATGTAATAACAGCTGATAACGTAATAAAATTGCCCATTTTTAAAATGTTATAAATGTTATAGTGTAATAACTGGCCAATAATGTAATAAATATCCTGAACCGATAAAGTAATACGTTTTGGCTAATAATGTAATAATTAGGGATTAGGGTTATTAATAATTATTAGGGTTATTAATAAATTATTACATTACAGGCCAAAAGTTTTTGTTATCAGCTCAGGACTTATCGGCTTTAACCAGTTTATTGACAATAGAAGAAGTAGCAAAATTATCTATTTTATGTATCTTTTTCACACATGTGTATTCATCTACAGGCCCTAACATGCACACACACACACACACACACACACACACACACACACACACACACACACACACACACACACACACACACACACACACACACACACACACACACACACACACACACACAGAGCCTGTATCCATGCAAATAGAGGAGAAGATGATAGAGCAACGGGCAGCTCCAGTGCCTTGCTCAGGCGCACTTCTGCAGTGCTCAGGAGGTGAACTGGCACCTCTCCAGCTACCAGTATACACTCCAAACTTTTTGGTCCATTGGCGGGTCTTGAACCGGCCACCCTCCGGTCCCCAGTTCAAGACCTAGCGGACTGAGCTACTGCCGTCCTTATAGCTGTGCAATGCTGTAGTCCAAATGTACAGGCTGAAGTGTGTATCTTAAACCAACACAGTGAGCAAGAAGTACTATTTAATAATCTCTCCTATCAGTTTGGTCAGACTAATCAAACAGAAAAAGAAAAAGGGTTCTTGTGTATTTATGTCACGTGACTAAACAAAGTGTTTATGTAGAGACTAATTGCCTAGAAAAGTCTGTAAATGTTCACGCGTCTTTAGAGCTCCTCTCATGAGGTTTAGATTTTTTCCAGTTGTAATAATAACAAACAGTTTTGAAGCCATTAACAGTGCATATTGTTAACCCAGCAGGTGCAATCACCCATTACCTACTTATACTGCAATGCAAATACTGGTCCGCTCAGTGTGTTTGCAAATAAGCAGGTGCAGCCAACGTGGGTCCATTCACGTTGGTTGTGTTAAAGATTATCATGACAAACATGAGAGGTTATGTTGGCTGGGATGATAACAGTCTTAAATGTAGTTAAGTGGAGTATGTTAAATGTATGAATTCATGGAATTGTGAAAGAGGGATCAAAATGACGAGTTTAAATTTAGTTAAAGTAGAGAAATGTGAGTAAAATGTACTTGAAGTATCATTTGAAGGACTCATGCAGACCAGCCATGTTGTACTGAATATTATTGTTATATTAACTTTTAATCAGTACTTTAATGGTGTACTTAATCTTAATAGAGTTAATTTAAACTTACATTTAAATACTTTGAGGTAGGGGAACTAGATATTCTCATCATGTTCAGCAATTTATATGATCTGTCCATCGTCAGAAAATGATTTGCATGTAAATTTTAACAGCAAACTAAAACGAATGACTTACCAATTATGATTTGGAAAATCACCTGTAATTATAGTATTTCTACAGAGACTCTGAACCATTGTCAGATAGGATCGTCTGAAAGATTCATATATAGTATACAGTATGTGTTATAAAAAACAAAACAGGACGTCATCCCTGTATGATCTCCCACCCTTGGAAACAGATCAGAGTTTGATCTGTTTCCAAGTAAAATGCCAGATTTAGCGATCCAGAATGTTCAAATTGATAGGGCTCACAGAAAACTTCACTACTGTGAGGCAACAAATAATTATGTTACAGACTGGAGACTACAACCAAATTGTAGCTGAAGCTGTGCTGATTCAATCATAGGCGTCAAATTTGATGCATAGCTGCAGGTTAAGGAGCTAAACTCTGAATAGTGAGATATAGTTTATGCATCAAATTGAACAATCAAATTAACAATGATACCAATGTGTTTCCAAAGTCTAGAGCTATGTTTTTATAGTTTAATGTCAAATCATGAGACCGATAATTTAAGATCTATGTCTTAGCTGTTATTAACTGATCATGACACACTTTTATCTATAAAACTCTGCTCTTAAAGGTACCCCCCCCCCCACACACACACACACACGCACGTCCATTAGTGAAATAATTATTCAGTAAAACATAGATCTTCCTGTTATTTTTAGGTCACAAGGCTTGAGTAAACGCCAGTAATTATTCCATACCTCTGTAAATACACAATACTCGTCAAACATTTGTTCAAGGTGTGTCGAAACTCCGAACCTTTGACTACCGTTGTGTGCTTTGCGAGGAGTCCGTCTCGACTTGTTCTGTTTATTCTACTTGGGGCTGAACGTTTTAAAAACAGAGGATTCCACCTCATGTTAATATCAGGAGCTGGTGGCCTCGGATGAGGCGCATGGATTCATTATTTTGCGCAACAAGTAGGGGGTCTACTTTTGGCAGCAGGACGCGTGCGTACCCCCACCCGGTTCCTCCCCGATACCCAGCTCCCATACACAGCGCAGGGCACACTGTTGAATGTTGGACTGCACCATTCCTCCCGTCTCCACCGGGGAGGCTGCAATCCAATCCTGTTTAGAGAATCCTCCGCTCAGCCTGGGAAGAGGAAGAGGGCACTGCTCTGCGCTCTGACGCGCTCTCCGCGCCACTCCTCCCCTTTCTGTCGAGTGTCACCCTCTTTCTCTCTCATCTGTTCACTCTCTGCTCGGTGAGGCTGCTTGGTGGGTGCACACGCCTCCGGGATCGTCGCATCGCATTGTTCGCGCACACACACACACACACACACACACACACACACCGACCGAGCCCCAGTTAAACCAGCGTGACACGGCGCAGCTAGTCTTCTTTTTTTTATATACACATACCGTTTTCCAATCCCTTTTACGCATGGAATCTACTGCACGCACGCCTGACCGGTAACGTGCCCGAGCATGTTCACATCAGAGACGGCGTCGGATTTACCTGAGAGTCCGCTGCCCTCCCACTGTCAGAGCCTTCTCCCCACCGCGCACCCAGATCTGGACTTCACCGATTGTCACTGAATAAGGAGAACACACCGGATTACAAGGATGGGGTTCTACGGCACTTTAAAAATGATTTTCTACAAAGTGAGTAGGCTTTTCTTCCCTGCTTGTTTCTACCCGTCAGTGTCTCCTCCAGTATCCCCCCATCCCGTCCCACCCCACCCCACCTCTCCTTCCCCGTCTCGTATTATTCTAACGTTTGACTCGCTCCGTCACCTTCATTATCTTTGACGCGCCTCTCACGGCGGATCGTGCGTCCACTGCGGAGGATGAACAGTGGTGTTGCAGCCCCCCACCCCCCACACACCCCCACCCCCAAGAAACGGCGCTTTTAATTGGATGGGCCTGTGACATATAATGTCAGCGCTGCATTAAGTGTTGGAATATCACATCGTCCTTTTTCCTTCCTAGGAACTTCAGCTGCGTAAATAAACGACTGCCGCACCGAACCGGGGACGATCCGTTGTGATTTATAAGTGGGGGTTACCTCTGTGGTGAACACGGTCATTTAACTCCGCAATGCCGGATGAATATATGTGAATGTTTGCGTTCTGTACACGAATTCTTTCCCATCCTCTAGATAGCATGAGATCCTCTTTTGCCTGCGCGTTGGCACGATGCGCTCTTCACCTGCACAGCTGTGGTCCTCCCTTCCACACAGCGTGGATGATTTATCTTATTAGAACATGTATGCTGCACGCACTGTATGTGACTGCATATGACTTCCTCCACATCCTCTTTGGAAGTAGTAATCAGAGGAAACAAATAGATCTAGTTTCCTCCTGTGATCTTCCTCACTCTGGAGGGGTTATAATGCTTCTACATTATGCAGCAGTGGTTAGTTATCTCCCACTGACCAAAGTGACTGCCTGAGTTTGCCTGCATGCGATCAGTCTGCTGTCGCCTGTTGGAGTAGCCCATTCCCTGACAATTGTGCGTTTGCCTCAGGCTCCAACCACAGATAATGGGTCACTGTGTCAGACTGCATGAGGTAAAATATCCTCAAGGATGCTGCATTTATTATGCTGGATGGCAGCCATAAAAATCAAGCTGCTTGATTGGAAATGCAGACTACGAATAAAAATATAGAAGGGAATCTGCGATGCTGAGTGTGTATTGTAGATGTAGACAGGTAAATCACACAACATACAAAACCTGACCAAAAAACATGTGTAGCAGTCGCGTAAATTCTTGATTTGTGTGCATTTTTTGCAGTGTTGAACTTACTTGATTATTCCTAGTGATTAAGCGAAATTAATGTGTAGTAGAATTGAAGGATGACTCATTTGTATTCTCTGTGCATTTTCTGGTTTTGCTCATTCTAAGGATTTTTGAAGTCAGCCCCTGGAGCTCACTCTTTAATGGCACTGACAGAAACTGAAACACCAAGACTGATTTATTTGAAATACTTTGTAAAATTTCAGTCCTTGTCCTTTTTCTTTCCTGTAAGTTCCCAGTTCTTTCCAAAATGGCCTTTCGTCAGATGTGAGGGTTTCCTTGTCTCTGGCAAAGCTGATTGACATGATGAAACTGTTTCATGGTTGCTTGAAATGGTATTTGAAAAATGAGTGAAGATGTTTCAAGTGGCTGATGCTGCAGGATGTAGTCTGTGCTAGAAAAAAAAAAAGAAGAAGAACAGATTATGCAAGAAGGATTGCTGTCTTTAAAATATCATTAGCTCTCTGTGTTAGCCATCTGTTGTGTTTTTGGACAGAGAGGGAAAGGGAAAGCCAAGAGGAAGGAGGGGAGGAATGATTAGTAGTGATTTACAAACACTGCATTCTCTGGTTACCTTTTCCCAGGCCGAAACACAAGAAGAGGCTGGTTACATGCTGCTTTTTTTTTCTTTTCTCTGCAGCCGCGTTTAGTTTGAGGTTTTTCTTCACACACGGTGCCAGCCAGCACTCCCCCTTTTTCTCTTTCACACTCTGAAGCACGCGCACAACACACACACACACACACACACACACACACACACACACACACACACACACACACACACACACACACACACACACACACACACACACACACAAATAACATATGTGCACACACCCAATGCATGCATACACACACCCAGGCTCTCCTTGGCTACTGAACTGCCATTGCAGTGAGATCACTGCTTTCAAGAACAAGGCAGTTGGGATTAAGAGCCGGAATATCTTGGGCGCTCTCCTTTGTTTTTCTTATCAGTCAAACAAGGTTTCAACCATATACTTAAAATAAAGATGAGTTAAAAGTACGCTCCATAAGTACGTAGTTTCTGGAAACATTTGAACAGCAGTTGCACGTCTTTCCTCGTCTCTTAGGTTACACATCCCAGTGGTTTTCTATACATCTCCATATTCAATTACTCAAGATTTTCCCAGCTCTTCCCTTGATGCATCCTCTGCTGCTTTCCTCTGAAGTTGTGTTCCGAGGAGGAGCTCACAAATGAGTGGTCAGATCCATCTAATGTCTGGGGGCACCTAAGCTGCGGTTCACATTTGTATGCTAGTCATGTACACACACACACTGTAGAAACTAGAGGTTTGGTTGTATCATTTGTTTAGTTGCATTGATCCATGCCGTTCTGCACATTTAATACACAGGGTCAACCCTGCTTGGATAATGCAGAGGTGCATTGGCAGATTTCCTACTCATCATTCAGCATTTCTGAATTGACGGTCTCTGTTACTCATTATTTTGATGCGCTGTACCACCGCACATCACAAAGGGAGACATGCTATTATGGCTAAGCCCGAAGATTATGGAGTCAAACGTCCATTTCTGTTTTCATATCGAGCACACAGTGCAACAATGGACCCAAGATGTATCTAAACAACATTGTTTCCATCTAAATGGGGGGGGGGGGGGACGACGACGACGACACTGTTCTCAGTGTGGTTTCTGCTGTCTCTGAGCTATTATCAGTTCACACAATAGCAGGAGCACAGCTGGAAGTTATGCAACAAATTGTCCAGTACAGGTTGTGTCTTGCAGCTCAGTAGACAAACAGAGTTCACTAATTCATTTGAACCTCAATTAAAGTGTCAAAAACATATCCGTATGCCCCCAGAGAAATAAATACGTCAGTGCAGGAATAAATCATTCCTCAGTCTGTATTTTTTGCATTCTTCTGTTGCCCTCTTCTTCTCCCGATGTCCTCCAGCAAAACTAAAAAACAGTTTCCGCGTCAGAATCAGTTGTTTTCTTTGAGACTGAAACTTCAGGAAGTCTCTCAAAGCGTTAATTTAAATATGAAACACGCTGGATAAAAAAAAAAACAAACCCCAACAGCAGTCACATTGTGTATCTTTGCTTTTTTGAACAGATAATCAGTGTTCAGTTCCCGGACCAGAAATGAGGTAGTGATCACTTGCATGTGTGGTGAGACGCCTTGCTTTGCCATAGACTAGCAGACATGGGATGAAGAAAATTAGCTTCCTGGGCCTTGACACAGGCTTCTTTGTTTGCACATTAGAGGAGGTGGTAACAGAGAGGGTGGTGTGTGTGTGTACACGCAGGTGATAGAGGGAGATAAAGAACTGACTTGCTCTGTTTGTCTTTCTCTAGTATCAGTGAGAAGCAGACTTTGCCACCACCAAGGAATGCACTGTACCCTCCCTGAATATGTCGCTGTAGTGTGTGTGTGTGTGTGTGTGTGTGTGTGTGTGTGTGTGTGTGTGTGTGTGTGTGTGTGTGTGTGTGTGTGTGTGTGTTTGTGTGTCATCTGGAGTTGTGGGTGTGTATGTGTTATTGCCTCGGGCTATTATGGCATGTTTGGTTACCCAGGGATTACTGTTGTCAGTCGTCATTTACTTCCAGCATGGATAATTATCAAAACTCAGTACAACACTGTTTAACAAGTTCCTGTTTTGTATCCCATTATCTCCACAATGTTGATCTGCTCCATCTAGAACTGGGTCATCTTAGTAAATTGAATATCTTGCCAAAGCATTTAAGTTTAATTTTCTGTTTTGCATAAAGTTGTTTCAAGGCGATGAGTCTGTATTTAATATGCTGAATTTCAGACATAATGCTAACAAAAGTCTGTAACTTCCAGAGGCAATTTTCTACCTTCATCTGTGTTTTAAAAAACTTAAGTGAATCATGTCATTTCCCCAAGTTTTGCTTTTCAAATGCTGGATTCTCACTTTAAAGTGGACTTATAAAGGGGCAAAGGAGAAAAAGTCATGTCTTGTGTAAAATGCTGTATGTACTTACTCCTTCACCTAAGTGTTGCATCACCCACATGCACATTTTTTACTTGCTATTCACAGATTTCTGTTTTGTATTTTTGAGGACAACCTCTTCCAATATTGTGCTGTGATGGTTTCTGATGTTTGTCTTTTATCTTTGTCTTTTTTCCAGATGAAGAGAAAGTTGGACCATGGCCCCGAGGTCCGATCTTTCCCGTCAGGAAAAAAACCCTGCAAAGGCCCAGAATATCCGAGGTAAAGCAGCCCAGATTTAATAAATAAGGCCTGCCAGTTCCTCCACAGAGGTGCCTCCCAATTTTTGTTCTACTGCAGTATTCTGCAATTGTTCCCCATCTTAAGGCCAAAAACCTTGTAAATAAATTTCATTTTAAAGAAACGTATCCCTTCATTTTAGGGCTTTTCACATTTTATTATGTTAAACTGAAATATATCTCAAACAATACAAACAGGGGATAAATGCAAAGATCTGCTCTGTCTTCAAACAGAATGATGCTTCACAGCATGGTGCAGCTCTAGCATCCAGCCAGCCATCCCAGATGTTACTCTAACCCTGAATAATTAATGCATGTGTTTGCATGTAGCCGCATTAAAATTCAAACTGAACACAGCCACTTGACTGTAAGTGTGTTCATGTAACAGACTCCCTGTCAGCTCCCTCACCCATTAAAAATGAATCAGTAATGAAACGGACCCCCAGCTTTTCGTTTTTTTCCTGTCAGCGCTCAGAATCTAGAGTACTGCGGGTGCCCACTGGATGGTTTTTCCTGCTGCCCTTACATCATGAGGGCACATAGGCACTCTTTGAAGTCCTAGGTTGCTTTTCACATCCAGGTTCTTACAACAGGATTCTGGACCCGAACACAAATCTGTGGGATTGTGCAGACTTTGAAGTCTCTGAGTTACAACACATAACTTGGAAGTACTTTAAGGCAAATATTTAGTTTCTTTTGATTTTGCTGCACTGCATGTCATTCATAATTACTTTTTATTTTTCAGACCAATAGGATAAAAAATAGTTTGAAAGTAGAAAATGTTATATAAGCCATAAAAGCATCTGAATTGCTAAAACCACAATGTTTTATTGCAGTCTGATGTGTTTTACATTTACATTTGTGAATTAAGGCTTGAATTATTGTAAGTCACTGTCGGACCTCATGAGTATTGGTAATTTTTTTGGTTTATGAATAAAACGATTTTACCCTCATTATACAGAAACTGCACATCTATTTACTTAGTCAAAAAACTGTACGTATGAAAATATTTTGTGTTTAATTCAGGAAATTAGCATAATATAAATGAAAATTGAACTTGCCTATCAGAATGCACATGCTTTCAGCTGGTTTTTATTCAAATCAGTGACGGGTAAAATGCTTTTAGTTCAAATTGAGGACATAAATATTAAAATTAGCAATATTTCTATTCCATCTGCGGTTTTTTTCTTTCGTCTTTTTTTGGTTGGAATTTTTTCAGAGACAATGTCTACAACTTTGCAAGTAAAGGAAATTAGGAACAGCTTAAATCTATCATAATGAAGTTGTGGTTGTTCTCATTGGTGTTGCGATCTTTAATCCATTCACCTTTTTATTGCTTCTTCTGCTTTTGGGTGGCATTGCTGGAGCCTATCTCAGTTTACTTATGGGCAAGAGGCGGGGGACACTCCAGACGTGACACCGGTGCATTGCGGCGCCCCACGAAAGACAATCAACCACTCACATACACACTCACACCTATGGGGGCTTTGGAACAATCAATTCACCTGAAGCATATTGCGTTCTTTTTATATGTAAATTATTTCTATTTTATAATCTTGTTGATAGCTGCCACAACGCACTGTTTCCAATGCAAACGATAAAACTATTGTCTTGTGTTTTTTCTCATAATAGTTTTTTTTGTGAAAGGAGTTTCTTTTCTTTTGTTTTCAGCCCAACAGGAATTGTCCCGTGTCCAGCCACACCCACTACATTTGGCCACATTAGGGCAGCCAATGGTCAGGGGCAGCAGAGACGGCGAATCACCTCAATCCAGCCACCCACGGGTCTCCAAGAATGGCTCCGAACATTTCAGGTGAGCACAGCGGCAGAAGCTCATCAAAAAGCAGATGTTGTATCTAATCAATGTTCACTTAGTCTCAAAGATAATTGCTGCCTTGTTGTTCTGGCCCACCACATTACCATAGGCAGTGTAGCATGGAATTGGATTTAGCCATACCTGTTCAGAGATCACATGTTTTTGTGTCGATTTATAGTCTCTAATAAAAGATGAACAGATGTTGTATTTTTTTTGCTAGGATTAACATTAAGTTAATGCATCTTCGCCTATAACCACCGTATTATATAATTTAAACACAATATTCAAAGACAGCAGGGCAGACTCATGGTCTCATTATTTTACTTTGTCCAAGTAAATGAATGTGATTCTCTACAGCACCAGTGATTACCCCCATGTGTGTAGTGTAGAGAAATCCAAAATATTCACTGACTTAAATGTCATCTCATGATATAGTTTACTGTATTTTTTCCATATTTGTGTTATTGTATTGTTTTAGTCTCCGGAGTTACAACCAAACACAAACTTGTCCCACATGTAAACTTTGGGCACAAATGAAATGATTCCTAATGAAAATAAGATGTTATTTAAACATATAAGCCTTGACTGGGTCACTGATTTCCCATAAAATAGGTTACCTTGGAGTTTATTACCTCAGAGAATTTAAGCTCATTACTATGAATAGCTGGGCGAACGCTTTAACACCTCGCTGTTTGTTTTGTGCACATCAGTCCTGAGGCCAGGCCTGTCGCACTCACCAAACTGCATTTAGTCTCAGCCTAAACACACATTCTGTACATTCCCCATTCCAGTCCTGGCCTGCAGCTCTTATTCAGAAGGGAACACACATTTTCAAAGCGGCGACCATACCTAGGAAGAAATCTTTCCATAAAAACTTCCAAATTACTGGTGTAATTTTTGTGATTTCAGAGGTTAAATGAAAAACACAAGGACACATAATCATTGTTACACGACCAAAAGTTACGTAATGCATGAAAAGACTCCTTTGAGATTTTTAGAAATTATCCTATTTGTCATTTTACATATAGTTAGATGATAGGATTAATGTCACTAATGTCTTCTAATGCTGTAGCCAATTAACCTGAGCCATGATCTATCCACCTACCATGACTGGTTAAGATCATTAATAACACAATTGGTCTTGTTTGATTAATCCATGCAAACAATTACACGAAAAGCTTTTCATAATTTTATTCAGGGTTATGTATGGTATGTTTTTATGGAAAATAACCGTATGTCTAAGAATAAAAAACTATTCCTTTGATACAACCAACATAGCAGGTGAATATGTTTTCATTTTGAAGTAAACAACAAGGTGCAGGAAATTGCTATGATGAGCTTAAAAGATTAACCAGTAACCTCCTTAGTGTCTTTGTAGCCCAGTTATCCGTATTTTTTTCCCGTCACTCTTTTTGAAAGGTAACTAATTTGCCCTTTATGAAGCTAAGAGGGAGATTTTAAGCTGGTGTTTTTCCATGAAAGTCTGAAGTATTTTATCAGTGGCCCATCACATTGATTAGTTGATCAAAGGAGTGTAATTCTTGTGCATCGGTGAGCCATCTTGAAGTCCCTAAATTGAATTTCCCATTCAAGTTTCAGCACAGTTATTCCAGATGTTAAATCCTGGCTTGTGTCAGCCATTCTAGGAGATAAACTACAGTTACAGTACACTTCCCTGGAAACTCCTTGATTTCTGTAAAAACAAAAAACATTTGATACATGTTTGAATTAAGATTAGATTTTCTTGCAGAAAAGTTGAAAACATATTTCAAATATTCAAACTCCTTGTACACGGTTTGTGCATTAATGAATGCACAAACCGGATGGTTAAGGATTTACTTGTGGCTGAAACAGAAGACCTCAGGTCTAGAATTATGAACCTGCAGTGTTTGGAATTCTGTTTAAACAACAAATACTAATAATCTGGGGTAGAAAATAGATGTTGGGCATAAGTAGCACTTGCATTCTTCTTAATAGAAGGGAGGAAACCTCTGAACCCCCTTATTACATCCAGAACCTGCACCTCTGGTCAAAGCTTTTAGCTGCAAAATTACAGGTGGTTTGCTTTTGCCAGATTTTCCGTCCTGCCTCGTGGTCTGTAATCATTGTTAGATTTCAGTCCTGCTCAGAGGAAAACAACTGTGACTGTTTTGTCCAAAATGCAGTATAGCGCTATGCAGCAGCCTTTAACAACCGCATTTTCATTTGCAGAAGACCCCACTGAGTTGTTAATGGAGTCTGGTTACTCGTGTTCAAAATTTCCACTAATGTGTTGGCTGCTAGAAATAGGCGAGGGCTTCAAGCGATGCAGCGCTGCTGTGGAGGTCACGTAAGGCACACAAGGTTGTTAGACCTACTGCACAGGGAAGCTCTAATCATAGTAAAATAGGACGATATACAATTATGCAAACACTTCTAGTTTCTCCAAAGATAGATCAGCACATTCACTCCATACCGCCCCTCTGCAGTGTTTGTTATCTGCATTTACAGCTGAGTTGGGTGTGGCAATCCCAGTGGGGAGATGTAATGAATATTCATTATGGTGCGCTCATAGTGTGACATAGTGTCAGTGCAACCTTTTTTTGGGATTAAAGGAATGATATGCTCTGTTTGAAATTGTAGAGCTGAAGTAGTCGATACCCTGCAGCGAAATTCGCAACCATGAAAGGTCTCATTGATGTTAGTGGTGGAAAAATAACAATATGTTTGGCTATGATAAAGGCCTCTTACTTTCTATAGATGTCTAGTATTTCAGAATACAGAATTGTCGCTGTTGTATTCAAAACTTTGAACTCACTTATTGTAAACCACTTTAGACAGAAGCACAATGTGGAGCATTTGATTATTAAACCAGTTCATCTATCCCATCCTATCCTATTCAGAGCTGGACTGGCCCAGAAAAGCTGCTGGCGCTGGATGAGCTGATTGACAGCTGTGAGCCCACACAAGTCAAGCATATGATGCAGGTGATCGAGCCGCAGTTTCAGCGAGACTTCATCTCCCTGCTGCCCAAAGAGGTAAGAGTCCGAATCCCATTTCTTTGGTTATAAATTCGTCTTTAGTCCCCGAACTTCCTGTTCCTCTTCTGTTTGACCTGATCTCCTCTGAGAACAGCTGGCTGGTTCTGAATGAACATTCATGACAAAGACTTCCTCTTCAGCCCTCATCCTGTCACCAGCTTCCTTCATATCATTTAACGGCATCCATACTGGCTGTCTTGTTTTTGCTCAACATCATAACCGACGACAAGAATAAACCAAAGTCCCGCCGCTGATGATAACATCACATAAGAGGGTTTTCACTAAACAGACTCAAATCTGGTATCTGGTGTAGCTGATCAAATAGTCAACACCTTGTCACTGTCTGGCAGATGTTGAAAGGGTTTGGTAGCATGAAGTGAGGCAATAAGATGCAAGATTTCAAGGTGTCTGCACCCAGGTCGTGAGCCTTCTCTTTTCATTTTGTTTTCTTGTCCTCTTTTTTCATATCCTGTTCTCTCTTGACTCCTTTTCATAATCCTCTCTCTTCTCAGCTAGAGCTGCTGGATTTATATTGGGTGGCACTTTCAAGTCATTTTACCAGAAAGTCCCTGCGGACATACCATAGATATAGGTGAAATTGAAACTCTAAGGGGAATCTGCAGAAGGTGGTGTGTTGGTCCTAAGAAGCAATCACTGACATGAGGTCCATTCATAAAACATTAAGAATAACCTTCAGTCGGGCGATGACTGCCGGCTTATACAGGCTTTCTGGTGAGACGTGGAGGTTTGTGGGTGGAAAGACTTGAAACAGATCTAAAACTATACTGTAAAAACGTTTTGAATGTCAAGCACAAGGCGACCTTTCTTAACAACCTTCAATCAAATATGAAATGCTGACAAGGATGTGATGAACGGCGTTAAGCTGGATATTTGACAAGAAAAAGTGTCAAGAACTTTTCATACAGGTACAAAGACGTTCAAGTCATAAATGAGTCATTGTTGTTTGTGTTAACTGATCTGTTGAGTTGAGTGGGGGCCACACCTGTGACACCCCATCAATGCATCACGACCCCTGTCCTGTTTCTGTTTACACAGACAGCGATTCAAACCCCCTTACAGCTTTTCTAACTTTTCTCGCAAATGGTGAGGTGTCAGGAAGGTTGCTTGATCAGTCTTGGTCAAAGGGTTTTCAGATTAATCTGCTTTTTCATCAGTTTCTGACATTTAAACACCACTTGATTAAATGAGAAAAAGATCCAATGGGTAATGAGTCCTGAAAATAATGGTCAAATTAAGACTGGCCTAAAACTACAATGGAATACCTTAGTGGAATGGCTTCCTGCTTATTGTGGTCCTGCTGTTTGCTATTCAACCCCATCCTAATTAAATTGAATAAAAGAACAATATTTATACACAGGTTTGAGCTAATCCTACAGAATGAACCCAATAATCCTTATTTTTTTGTGATGATACACAGCAATTGGTTGACCTAATGGTTAATCCACTGCATTGTTTCATTGCTGCAGCGATGTGTGTGTGTGTGTTGACAGTATGGTCCAGATATATGCCTGTTTTTTTCCCTTAGTGCTCAGGGGTCCAGATTTATGTTCATTACACCAGGTTTGATGCCTTTATATTCAGGCCTTGGCTTAAGGAGCAGTAGCCCTGACATTATTACCTGTGATACAAATCATCTTTTGTATATTTTTTGCTACTCTTCCACAGAATTGTTGATTAAATTCTATGGTAATGCCATTGGCAATCCTTGTCAGTGAGATTTATGCTGTTAATATTGTGTACACAGTTTGCCCGGCTAGTGGGTTTCTCTGCTGTTAGTTTTTGTTGTTGTGATGCTGTCGCTTTAAAGTTCTCCTTCATGAGGTATTTGTACAGTTATATTCTCCTGCCTCTGTAAATAAAGGCTTCTCTTTGTATCTCCTTTTTGTGTTCACACCTCTTACATTCTTCTTCCTTGTCTGTCAACAGCTTGCTTTGTATGTGCTGTCATTCCTGGAACCGAAGGACCTCCTCCAAGCGGCTCAGACGTGTCGCTACTGGCGCATCCTGGCTGAGGACAACCTGCTGTGGAGGGAGAAATGCAGGGAAGAAGGTAAGTCAAAAGTCTTTGCAACAGATGTAGACAGGCATCATGCGGTTGCCCAGTGGGAGCAGTTTGAAAGCTACTGCTGCGGTCCAACGCTGAGCCTGAAGATGTGATTGTACCCGTTCTTGAAATGAAACTTAAAGAAAAAACATGAACCTGTTGGCTCAATCTGTCTCCGATCTCTCCTTGTAGGCATTGATGAGCCTCTGCACCTTAAGAAGAGGAAAATCGTCAAGCCTGGCTTCACTCACAGCCCCTGGAAGAGTGCCTACATCAGGCAGCACAGAATAGACACCAACTGGAGGAGGGGGGACCTCAAATCGCCCAAGGTAACTTAATTCTCGCAGGTAACTGATCTTATATCTTTGATAACTAATGGCCCTGAGTCACAAAAAGACTTTTTGATAAGGATTTGATGCGCGGAGTTGATGTGAAGTCAGGGTCAGGTACGTGCTCATGGTACTCGTGATGAATAATAATGCAGATAAAGGCTAGGATGATCTTGCTCCTTCAGGCTAAAGGCTCCATTTGTCTTTTACCTGCTAAGAAGGTTCCCATAAATACTGATAAGCATGCAAAAGCTGAAGCCTAATTGGCCTTGTATCCTTTAGAAATGGGCTCGGGTCATCTCAGGCCACCGCTGATGTAAAATTGTTTACTGTGCTCTTTATACAGTGTTTGCTGAGCTAGCATTTCTGTGACCCAGTACAAACCAGCGCGCGTAGGTTTGCTCAGAGAGATGTGTACACCTGCAGCACTTGACAACATTTTCCTCTTCCTCTCGTCGACATCCTTGTCCTCCTCAGTTGCCAGCAGTTTCTAAAACATCTTGACCTCTATGTCCATCTCACTACATTTTCTTTTATTTATTGCATCTAAAAGGTGCTGAAAGGTCACGATGACCACGTGATCACCTGCCTCCAGTTCTGTGGCAACCGCATCGTCAGCGGCTCTGACGACAACACGTTGAAAGTCTGGTCAGCCATCACAGGAAAGGTATGTGGTTTTATGTGGGTTTTTTTTATACTGCTTTTCCATTTCCTGTTTTCTTTGTTAGTCATAGTTTTATTTCTACATGTGTCGTTGTCAGATGTGACCTGATGGCATGTAATTATTTGCTCTTTCACACAAACAGCCTGGCAAGACTGCTTGAGTCTTGTTTTTCCTCGTACGAGGGCCTCGTGCCGCATGTTTCCGCTGCGTATTAAAAAAAAGAAAAGCAGCGGTTGTACTGTTGTGTTTGAGAGGGGGTTCAGAGTGTTGTAAATCACAGTGCTTTTATGCTTCAGCGCTGGATTCTATTTTCAAAAGACCTTTTGTTCTAAATATCCTCTGTTAACCGTTACAGCGTATTTCTCATCGCCGCTCTATTCTTTTCACTTTATCTTGGCAAATGAATGAGATACAGTTTGGCTGCGAATGGGGTTTTCCATTTCACAGAAAATAATTTTTTAAAAACCATGCAAAAAAAAAAAGGGGGGTGAGGGGACTGCTTCAGAAAAAATCGATATTTTGCATGATCCCTCTGTAGTAGGTTTCTTCTGGACACGGTAGACCAAAGACCATGCTTTCTGTTCCTGCAAAGACCCAACAGATAGAGAAGCTGGCATACCGCCCACTCGGACATGCACACATATCAGTCGCAACATTCGCTGATCTGAACACATCTCGCCAAGGTCACCCGTTAGGTGTGGCGTGCAGTTTGGCTCTCCTTCACCCAAAACACTAATATCTGGTTGACAGTTCGTTGAGTTACGGCTGCGGCGTCTCTGTATCGGCGGCGACTGCTGTGAATGAGTCACTTCACCGGCAGGCTCGACTGCTTTTCTGTGATACCACCCCGCATTCAGAAACAGTATATTGTCTGTGTTTTCTACAACGTTAAGCCATCTCAGAACTGTTTGTTTACATTTGTCGTGAAGAAGAGATGAGCCTAAATCCTCTTCTGTCTGGGTGCTGTATTCAGAGTACATCTCCTCTTTGGATTTCATCTCTTTGCTTCTTTAGCTCTCCACACCACAGAGAATCCCTCACTCGAGAGGGATGGCCAATTAAGCCCGGTTGGGTGAAGTGGCTGTCGAAGCCAATAAAACTGCTAAGTAGAAAAGTATAATGGGATTACCAGCACCTGCGTATACTTTTCCTCTCTACTGTCAACGTATGATATATTCTTTGCAAAAGTTGTTTTTTTTTTTAAAGACTTGATTACAAAACTAGGTTTCACAACAAAATTAAAGTTTGCAGTCGCCTCCTTGCTTCTCAGCGGAACATAAACATGTCATTTATTTTAGAATGAAATGAAGCAATATGGAGAGTTCGGTCTATTTATGTGCATATTTACATAGACATACACAGTATACACCCAGGAGATAATTATGCAGTGCATAATCTGAGTTTCCATATCGGCGTATGTAAATGACAGCAACAAGATTGTGATGATCATATGGCTGGGCTTGGCCCGATGCATTGTGGTGGACACAGTGTGGCCAACAATAGCCTCTGATTTTCTATAGCTTGACCAGCCTGGTGGGGGGGGTGGCTGAATGCGTTTTTTATCTCATAAGCCACATGCAAATATCCATCCGTCTTGACCTTTATATTGCAAATAGCCACAATGTTAGGAAATCCACCATATAACCTTTGTTTTAAAGGGTTTCGTTTGACTTTGAGGCTTTTTACCTTATAGATCAATCCTTTAAAGATACCCCTCCAGAGCTCAGAGCTAACACCACAGCTTGTGTCTTCCTCAGAATCGGATCAATAGGAGATGCAGAATGATGATCAGCAGAGACGAAGAGCTCCGACACAAGTCTTTAAATGTTTCCTTTAGATTGTAGATTCTTTTCCTTTGCCTGCATGTTCTGAAATTATATTAGTTTGATTTTTTTCATTCATCAGAGAGGGCAGATCCTGCAAATCTGCGATGACTTTGGTGGGCGATTAGAGATTACAAGGCTAATATGGCTTCTACTCTCAGAGATCAGCAGCTACATCTGTCCTTTTCTTTGCTGGAGAGATTTGAAGGGAAAGCTACACCTGCTTGTGCTGAAGGTAGAGAATTCAAATTACAGGACGGAAAAGAAATTGGTCACAGCACAGACAAGCTGTACCAGAGGTAGCACATTGTTAACCTCCTTGTTAACTCCTCCTCGGCCATTTGTGACGCTTGTACCCAGAGACCCTGTCGTCATGTTCAAGATCAAAAAGTTTCCACATATTGAAATGGGATTACCAATGCTATCATCTTATTTCTGAAAGAACTTTGCTATAATGTATCAATGAGGTAAGAAAATGATTTTGATTTTGGTGGTAAATATATGAGAGATGGAAAAAAAACCCCACAGGAATTTGAAAACACTGACACAGAGATTCAGTTGTTTTTGGATTTTTGGTCAGGAGGAAAGCTTGTCTCTTTTTGAAAGCCGGGTCCTCACCTGATGGAACTCCTGTCTGTGCTTGTCTTCCAGCATCTGTGAAACATGTCAGTCGTCCAAGCAAAAACAGACAACACACATCTCAGTACTGCAAAGATGGCTGCCTGAGTCACGGCAGAGGAGGGCATGCCCTTGGTGTTGCCTGTCGGCAGCAGCCTCAGCTGCCAGGCACATTTAAGATGGCAGACATGTGGACCACTGTAATATCCAGGGAGACCCGTCCTCTCGCAGATGCTTTAGTTGAATGGATACCAAAATTAGGTTGTCTTTTTTTAACCAATAGAGATTAGAGATTGCTTGCGGAGCTGTTGGAATACTTTGAGCTTGATTAGAGATATGGAAATTACCACTTAAACTGTCAAATTAAATTAAGGCCGTCCGGAATTCATCCACGGCTGCTTGTCATTGCACAAGAGAGGCTGTAATTTTGTGTTTGGTGTCTTCACCATTTTGATTCATCCACTGTATTCCTCCAGCACTTGTTTGTTAATGAGCTGGGAACATGGTCACATTTTGCGGGTGACGGAACACGAAGACAGTCAAATTCATTCAAGTTGGCTCAGTTGGCTCCAGGATCCCATAACAGAAAATAATGAAGTAATGCAGTAGTAGAGAGTTGATACTTTCTCTCTCAGGATACTGTGGAGTATATTACACGTATATTATTATTATTATATTATTGCACGTAATAATTGCGAGTTGTCAAAGAAAAAAAGCTGGTCAGGACTTCCATAGGATGTCCTGAACTCTGAGTCTGCTGGCTACTTTCCTACCTTTTTTCCCCCCAACATTAAAATGTCATTTAAGTGTCAAACATTGTGTGAATATCCATGTTTTTTTTACCACAAAATTGCCACAGAGGTTCATTAAAATAATGCAAATCTTTCACTCTTAGGGACAGACTCATTTCATGTTTGTTTCAGTCAGATAAAGAAACCTAAGCCCTTCACTTCAGGTATTCTCTCTTCCCACGCAGCGTTTCAGTGGGCGCTAATCACACACTGTGATTATTGTTCTTAGAACCTCAACCGCAAGCTTCTATTCACAAGGAAAATCTTGAATCCTTGACAGTATGAGTCACAATAAACTGCAGGCCTGTGCTAGAGGAGAAAAGCAGATACGTGTGACTAATGTGGACGGAATCGCAATTTAAATAATATGACACTATGCTCCACAAAGTCGCCATTTTTCTGCTGTGTTTTTTGTGTACAATAGTGTCATTTGGTCAAATGTCCTGTTATTATTTTCACTAGTGTTTAATGTTGAGAGAAAGGACCTCTGAGATGAATCGTGTCTGTCTTTTAACGCTGCAGCGAGGTTGATTGTGCGGTCGCGGCCACATTGGCCCACAGTTAATGAAGTGATTCTCTTTATCACATCACGGGGGGGAGGGGGGGGGTGCCGCGGCATCATCCTCCTCTTTCATTTGCTGCAATAAAACTTGTTGCCCTGCATCGCCGTTCAACGCTCGGCGGCGCATCGGGCTTGCCCACCTCTGCAACACTGAACCCGACTCAAGCACGAGCCGCCGCCGCCTTCCCCGACAGTTTGCTCCTCTCCACTCCCCAAAGAATTTTAATTTAATGCGTTTAAAATAATTAAATCGAGGGACAAATGAGACAAACTGTGGAGACGAATATTCAATTGATCAGAAAGATCTCCATAACTGTGGTAATCAATAGCTAATCTACCATCACTAATGAGAACGAATGGGCACATTTCTGTATTGAAGACAGATGTCAGGCTTTTCTTCAAACAGAATGAATCACCTGCTTTTCCGACAGATAAGTAAAAGCAATTATAAAACCCAGGGACGGATTTCATTCCCTGTACGGCAGCAGGTATGCAAGGACTGAATCCTCTTTCCGCTGAGAGGTCACAAAATTTTCATTTTACTTGTTCCCTTACCCGGCAATAGGAAGTCATATTTGGGGGGGCGCAATTTGATTTTATAAGATCCTAAACTCAAATGTGATAAAACTGAATATTATCACCCTCAATGTCTCTGAAAACCAAATTTTCTAACATCCAAAGTCTGCAGGGAAACTGAAGTAACACACTGTACTTAGATTCCTTTTTCTTCTTCTGTGGTTTTGCCAGTGTCTTCGCACGTTGGTGGGCCACACAGGAGGAGTGTGGTCATCCCAGATGAGAGACAACATCATCATCAGTGGCTCCACTGATCGCACACTCAAGGTCTGGAACGCAGAGACAGGAGAATGTATCCACACCCTCTATGGGCATACCTCAACAGTGCGCTGCATGCACCTACATGAGAAAAGGTACGGGACAGTCCGAATATCACGCCTTGTTCAAAAAATTGTATCCCCATTTTTTGTGTACTTTAGTCCGGTCTACATCTGTCTACAAATAACACGATACTTCTTGTTTGTATAAATTGTTCTCTTTTCACTCCCTTCAAGAAATCACTAACCATTCATCTCCAAGTCCTGAACGGTTTATTATGATGTCTCATGCGCTTTGTTATTAATAGAATCCTGATACAACAGCAATCTCACCGAGCAAAAAAGAGCATCTCTGCTACACGATAAGACGACGGTATCCTTATGAAAGTGAGCATGTGGCCTCGTAGTGATTTAATAGACCCTGTGAGCCATCTTAAGTGAACTGCTGCTCACTCATTCACGCAGCGTTACACTCCAGAGACTCAAAGTGCTCTTCTTGCCTTAGGGCCCACCAAGGTTTTTGTGTAACATTTGATTACTCACTCACACTGGAAATGATGCAAGCTGCAGGCAGACAGTCAATAACATATTGGTGATTTCCATCTGTGTTGCCCTACGAGGCATTTTATAAATAACGAGTATGTGCATTTTTATGACATGCTTTTTTTGTCAACTCAATAGTTTTCCTTTTTTCTCATGTCTGTCGGTTTTTTAATAATACCCTTGGTTCATATTGTTGACAGTAATAATCTGAAAGGTGTAAAAACTTGAGTACCCATCTTCCCTGGGGGGACTTTCCCTCTCTGCAATCTGTCTTACATCTTCCATTCTGGGTGAAGACACTGCTGCAGGGCGATAAATGGGTTTTGTGTACATTCAAGTATGAACATGAATGTGAAGCTGTAGGTTTTCTTTTTTGTTCGAGCGCTCAGAGAAAATGCCTCCACCTGTGTCATTGTTCTGCCAAAGCAGCTGCCAAAGTATGAAAGCCCGAAGGATTTGAAGTGCAGTGAAAACACCCGAATTTACTTTACAGAATAGAAGTTCTTAATGTTGTAAAGCGAAACTTAGCATACATTGTTAACCGTTTACGCTCTGTCTAGACACACATTCATTCCTGACTCTGTCTCTTGTGTTTTTTTTGTTTCTTTTCAGGGTGGTCAGTGGCTCTCGTGACGCCACGCTACGTGTCTGGGACATAGAGACGGGTCAGTGTTTACACGTCCTCATGGGCCACGTGGCGGCGGTGCGCTGCGTCCAGTACGACGGGCGGCGGGTGGTCAGCGGTGCCTACGATTTCATGGTTAAAGTGTGGGACCCCGAGACGGAGACCTGCCTCCACACGCTGCAGGGCCACACCAACAGAGTGTACTCGTTACAGGTGAGCTGCTAGAGGCACAAAGTCACATTTGTGCGTGTCTGACTGTGTGTGTGCCAACGTTGTTCATTCAATTCGACAAATCATTTAGAGATCAGTGTCCCAAGTACTGAGAATGGATGTTACTTGAATCAAAAGAACGTGTGTGAAAGAATACAGCATGATTAGGTTTCTTCAACCTTTTGTTAAAAAACAAAACAAGAACTAGAGGACAGTCTCAAATAAAAGCCGTATTGTTTTAACACTTTCGTTCTTATAAATGTACCTTCAATCCTTCAGCTGATGTCATAACTAAACAAGACTTTACATCAAGAGTCACGTTTTCTCAAGTGCCTTTTTTACACTAGCCATAATCCTGGAAACTAATATTAGTATTGTTCATTTAATAAATGTTAAGTTTGGCAGTGAATTATTGAAAACAACGTATCTCTATGAAAAACTAATTTGTATGGTGTAAGTTGTTTTTTTTTAATTTAGTGATTCTAGGACAGTGAACCTCATCAATATGTACAAACTGCATGTACTAGTATTTTATTCAGGGGGTTTCTTTTCAAACACGACCCATAAAAAGACAAGTAAGTCAGGCTCGCCTAATGGCACTTATGTTTTTCTCCTCTTTCATAATGTTTAATGTATCGTCTCTAAATGTGCGTATGTTCATTCTTCGTCCTCTAAGATGTCCTCTCACCCACTCAGTGTGATTACAGTGCACTTTAGCTGGTGCCATCACCAGAGATGTGAGAGGAGGCTGTTTTCTGCGCTGATAGATTGTTTTGTTTTTTCTTCTTCTGACCAAACTGCATCGTCAGGCTTTTAAAGTGTTGATGCTCTACTATTGGATGTGGGAGTAAAAAGAAAAACTTCACAGATCAATAGAATTCATTTATTTCAATGAGTTTAATCTTAAGTTTGTTAATAGAACCGAAGGGCGCTGTACAGGTATCAAAAACTTGGGATTGAGTGAGCCGAGCGCCTCAAACGAGTTCCATCAGCAGTCAGTCTATCAGTAGGAAACGTCCAGGCTGATTTTCTGTGTGTTTCCACTCTAGTTTGATGGCATCCATGTGGTGAGCGGCTCTTTGGACACGTCTATAAGGGTCTGGGACGTGGAGACGGGAAACTGCATCCACACTTTAACTGGGCATCAGTCCCTCACCAGCGGCATGGAGCTCAAAGACAACATCTTGGTCTCAGGCAACGCAGATTCCACTGTCAAGATCTGGGACATAAAGACGGGCCAGTGCCTACAAACATTGCAAGGTGAGATCGCCATGGCAGCAGGATTGATTTTATTTAAGATGTGGAAGAGTTAGATCGAGAATAATTTAACTAAAATAAGAGTTTGTGTAGAAGTGGATATTTCTTTTTATTGAACAGCCGAGCAGATATTCTTAAATGTTTACACAAGTAGCATCTTATTTATATCACGTCTACAGTTACTGTTAGAACAGATGGGGAATCGAGTGTGATTTTGGGCTGTACTCACTGAGATGGGAAGCTGTTTCAACATCCAAGGCCTGACTCTATTTAATCTACCCATCTTCACATGTGTTATATGATATAGGAGCGAGTTCACACTCTGCATCAGACCACAGCGGTTCTTAATTCCAGGGGACACTTCTGCAGTTGCCGGGCGGCGCTTTATTCGGAATAAAAAGTCAAATAATTCACATGTTGAATCAGGTGTGGGAATTAAGAGCGGGTGAACCCTAGTTATCAGTGGTGGTCGTGGTTTGTTTGTGCTTGTCGACACCTTTTAGTCCTGCCGGACCTGATTCTGGTCTAATTTCCTTTGTGTCTGTTTGAATAGTTCAAACTCCATCAGCAGCGCCGGTGCCTGAGAGGAAATTGTAAAGCCTTTGCTAAATATCAGCAGCCCCATCCCTAAATGCCCTCATTAGGGAACTGCAAACCTATACGCTGGCCCCCACTCCTCTCCCGGAGTAATAGGGTTCCCTTAGTGAGAATCTGAAGAGAGATGGGAGGAAAAAGGAGGCATGAAACTGAGAGGGGGGGTGGGTGGGTGGGTGGGTGAGCCAATGCAGGAGGACTCAGTGAACTTTGTAGGTCACATTAATTTGGTCAGCGGACAATATCTGCCGTTCATTAGTGCGTTTGATAAGACAATGAGCGGACAACGAGGTCGTCGCTGTCCGCTAAAGAAACTGGAGGTAATGATGGAGCAGGAGGCTTTGTGGCGCTAATGGAGGCAGGAATGTTGGAGGTTGGTGAGCAGGGTTGTGTCTCCGCCGTAAACAAGACAGCTTTCCAGCAAACCAGAAACAGAACCGGACGGGATTTCTCGCGCTTGTTGACGGCGAGATAAAAGGAAAATTTTCTTCCGTAAATGGACTTTGAAAGCGGAATGATTAGCGTCAGTGAAATAGATGCTTCATTTGCCAGCACTTGATTCTGTGCTTGTTTTTTTTTTTTTGTGCCATTCCCTTTAATTTCATTAAGACTTGATTGTCGAGCGTTTGGGGAAACATAAAGTCATTGCACAAATACGGTCTCAAATTAAATCAGCCCAGCGAATGCAATAAGAGTCCCCAACTTTAGTTGAAGTCTGGTCTCCTGCCAGCTGTTAGCGTAAGGACACCAGCTGGAGACGTAGCTGCAGCTGCTTAGCCTCCGTGATGGTGACGTGTTGCTTCATCTTCTCCTGAACACCTGATTTCACTCGAACCCATCCTTTACCTGTCCACTCGGCAACACCCCAAAACCGCCTCTAATTAAACAGGAGTTCTAGTGTCCGGATACGAGACCACCTCCGTTAAAGCGCTGCTGCTAAGCCTCTTAACTCATGATTGGTATCCTTAGAATTTGTCAGCCTGCACAACATTGTAAGTCATTAGAAATGGGATTTGCTGTGTGAATGTTAGCAGTGGGGGGACGTTTATTTCAGGAGATGTGCTCTTACTTTGCTATTAAATGTTGTCCAAACCTATCTAATTAAGCAGGAAGTCCTAACGTGCAATCAATCCCTTCCATTATTATTTCTACCTCCAAAATAAATCATTCGATGCATGCTGGACTAAATGTCAGAGTGAAAGACTGTAGAATACGGCGCCGTTTCTAGACATTGGGCGATAAATGTCAGCTCACTGAGTAAAGAGCTGACATTTTTTCCTCTCAGCACAAGTTATTTTGAGGTATGCGTTTGATTGCTGCTGTTAAGTTGCTGCCACGACTGCTTCCTTCCCGGACTACCAGGAACCTCGTGGGGGACAGGAATTAGTTGTTTAAGGACTAAATTTCTCTAGTAGAAATCCAGGTATTATTCCCACGTACCTATAAAAGGTTCCCGCAGCGGTGGAGGATTTGTTCTCCTTAGCCTCTCGCTGTGTTCCTCTCACCAGCTTTGTTTTCCATTGTGTGCTCAGGTCCCCACAAACACCAGAGTGCTGTGACATGCCTCCAGTTCAACAAGAACTTCGTCATCACCAGCTCGGACGACGGTACGGTCAAACTGTGGGACCTGAAAACGGGCGAGTTCATCCGTAACCTGGTGACCCTGGAGAGCGGTGGCAGCGGCGGCGTGGTGTGGCGAATCCGGGCCTCAAACACCAAGCTGGTGTGCGCGGTGGGCAGCCGCAACGGCACAGAGGAGACCAAGCTGCTGGTGCTGGACTTTGACGTGGACATGAAGTGAGGAGGGTCACGGTAGGGACGAAATGAAGAGAGCAGCTCAATGTGAGACAAGAAGCCGAGAGGGCCGAAGACAAGAACTCTTTACCCAAATGTGCAACATCCACCACCACCACCACCACCACCACCATCACCACCACCAACAAGCGAGCCGTCCTCTTCTCTACTATCACCTTCAATCCGGGCAAACGTTACCCTCAGAGCCACAGACCGTCACATGCTCAGCCCCCTGCTTTCAAGCCCCTACTGCCAGGACGAGGTGGATTTCAGGCCGGAAACAAGGCGGCGGCTGGTGGGAGGGGGGGGGGTGGAGGCACGGCCAGTCCATCCCTCGAATGACTGGGAGAAAGAAGACAAAGGAAGAAAGGAAGGATGACTGAACTCTTCAGAGGCGACTCTCAACCCTTTCGGTTCGGGGGTCATCTTCGTACAGAGACTTGGTTTCGCTCAAGCCTGACAGATTTTGAGATGTATAGAGATATATTATTTTTTAAAGACCCTCCCCACCCCTTCCCTTCCCTCCCCTCCTCCCATCAGTGCGCGTCCACACACACACACACACACACACACACACACACACACACACACACACACACACACACACACACACACACACACACACACACACACACACACAAAAACGCTTTCAATGGCCGACTGGAAAAATGGACAGGGTTGAGGAAGCTAGTAAATATTTCAAGCTAAATTTTCACACAGTTACACCTAAAGAGCTGCTTTGTTGTACAGGAGAGGAAGCGATCGGAGGGTTCGGCCTGCAATCAGGCTCGTTTCTTTTCACTCCATGTTTATTATTGTTCTCCACTCAGTTTCAATAGTTTGATTTCTTTACAATATCGCACACAAACACAACTGTGAATTTCAATATGTTTTAGGTATCATATGAAAGGGGTCTCTCATGTTTTGTTTTGTTTTTTTCTTTCCTTGTGGTTGCCAACAGCAACAAGTCCCAGTATTAGAAAGCTGCTCTGTTTAGATTTGCTGTCTCAAGGTTTGTTTTTTTTCCCTTCTTTTTTCTTTTTTTGTTTGAATTGTTTGTTCTTCCTTTCTATTTTCTACATGCCTTGGTTTTTGAGCTCCGTCTTTACGTAATCATCAATGCTGTCCAGAATCTTCAGAGTCGAGCAGGGAGGTTTCCTCAGTGCTGGTGCTGCGACGAGAGGAAGGAAAGGTCCTTTGCTCTAAGCGCTGCGGATTAATGCCCCTGAACCCTCGCGGCTCCTTCCCCTCTACTGTTCTCCCTCGGTGGCCAAACTGTATTTATGCTGCTAGATGAATGGGAAAAAAAAAAAAATGAGCGAGGGAACTTTTACTTGCTGCGACGTTTTAGTCCCAGGCAAAAATTCCAAATTGAACTCTGTATGTTTGGACTTAAAGAAACAAAATATGAAAAAAAAAAAAAGAAAGAAAGAAAGATCGGACTTTTTTTTTTTTGCTTTATTTTGTTTTTTTGCCACTGAAACTTGAGCCAAACGTGCCTCTACGAGGCTGAGAGGAGGTAGTATGTCTGACAGAGTACTGATGGGATCGCCTACAGAGAGGAAACAAGGACGTGTACACTGTTGGCGTGTGTGCGTGCGTGTGTGTATGAGTGCGTGTGTTAGCGTGTTGGGCAACTTGTAAACACATTCCTTGGGACAAAGCTCTGTCAGCCTGTTCTATGGGGAAATGTAAAAATGCCGTGTGGACTGGCAAAGAAAAAAACAAACAAACTAGCAGACGTATCGGTTTTAACACCTGAGTGAAAGAACTGTCCTTACCCGTGTGTGATTGTTGTTCCATTCAAAGATGTCTGAAGCAACGGAGGAGTCCATCACAAGCATCAACTGACAGGTGGAGCTGCCAGGAGTCTTAGTGTTACATGTGCTGCAGTCCAAATCATTGGGGCGGCTGCCCTGCGACGGTCTCAGACTCGTGGATCGTCAAGTGGGGGGAAAATAAAAACGTTAAGGCAACAAAAACTTTGTAGCCAAAAGAAAATCGTCTCAATCTCCAAGAGTCACAACTCAAACCGAACTGTGAAAGTGGTATAACACTGTATATTAAAAAAGAAAAAAAAACAAAAAACAATCTCGCTCTATCTCCTCGTTGTTTTCTCCCTGTTTTAATTTATGATCTGGTTTGAGAAATCAGATTTGTTGCAGGTGTTTTATTTTTCAGTTCATGTAAACTGCCTGGCAAAAAAAAGAAGAAAAAAAAAAAAGAAAACGGACAGAAAAAAAAACAAAAAAACAAAAAACCTTAAAGGGATTGTGTATTTGTTTGATTCACTTAGAATTTTATTTTCTTATAACTTAAGTGCAATAAAATGTGGGTTTCTTTTTTCATTTCAAGCATATCAGTTTTCTGTTTTTGTTACCTGTGTGAAGGCATCTTATATGTTCAATAAAGCAAATTATTTGGTTAATTGCATCCACAAGGGGAATACTTTTTAGATTCATCAGAGAGAAACTATTGTATGATAGACATTCATATTAACTAAAACCAGGAAGTATTCCTTAGGTGAGAGTCTCTGTAATGAGCCAGCAGTGCCTTCAATGTTTTATTCTCTAGACCAGTACTTTTACTTTTTTTTTTATAGCTTACATTCATTTTCTTACCTAACAAATCCTATTAACCCATTCATGATAGAGGGAGGTGGTTCATCATCCAAAAAAACCCCAAAAAAGACAGTTCCTCCTGTTCCAGTTGCAGATTTGCTGCTCATATCAGAAGACCCGAGCAATGTGATGATATGACTTGGAGCTCTTAATACGAAGCCAGGGGATTTTTCACTATTCTACTCATTATTGGTGAATAAATATTCAACAGCATGATTTAAGATGCTGATGGACTTTTGCATGAAAGAATACGGGTGATCTGAAGCTGTTTTTCAGAGCAAAAAAGCCAACTTGTGATACCAAACTCTTAAAGGTCAGTCTTTCCTGTTTCATACTTTACAAAGAATATCTTTGAACGTTGGACAGACCAAAACATTTTTTTAAATGGATCACCGTGGGCTCTTGGTTTGTAAAAGGGCAGCCCAGTAATGGGCCTTTCTGCACCTTTTCACCAGCATGGATGGCCGCTTTGACTTGAGAGAGAAATCTGCCACTAACACTCGCTGTTTATTTGAATGTCGATTCAAATTCGTTTGCAGATCAAACCTTTATTTTCTTGTTACACGTCGAGAGGAGCGTACGGAGGTGTGCGTTCTGTAATTGCTTTCTGGGTTTGTGAGTGTTCTGTTTTCACGGCGATTAAAAGGCTTTTTGAACACAGCGTGACTCCGAGAAACAAAAAGTCAGAATCAAGAATTAGAAAAACACATAAGGAATCATTTGTAATCCCAGTGTTTTGGTTTTTTTTTACTAAATACAATTCTATTCAAAGAGATTAATCTACCCCCTGAAAACAAAAAAATATTTTCTCAAATTTCTTCATTAGTTTCTCTTGTTTTGGAGCTTTTTAAGATAATTTATGCAATTTTTGCCTCACTGAAGCCAAAGAGAAGAACTTGTTGCTTCCATGCTGCACTGTTTGAAGCACCATGAAGGAAACCAGTTTGAATTTGACCCTCTGTGGGGTTTTTACCCATCGGGTGTCATTTATATCGCGACTGAGCCCACATCGCTCGCTGCAGCAGCCCTGTGGATTCCCTGCTGCCTGTTGCCTAGCGATGGCTCGGGCCTCGCTCCTCTTGCAGTATGGATGGTATTGTGAGGAGGCAGTTAGTGCTGCACATCCTAACATGAATGGACGTGTGGGGGAGTTTCCACTTTGGTTGGCAAGGTTACTCTGAGCGCCTGTTTGTTCCCGGGTTTCACTCATCTGTTGTGTAAACAGCAACTCCGCTGTTGGGTCATGGGGGGGCCTTGAGGGTGGGGGGGTGTCTTGTGTTTTGCTTCGACTTACTTTCAATTGAGAAGGTTTTCGTTTTCGGTATTTTTTTCTAGCAGATATTCTCCACTGCAAGCCTCCCCGAGTAGGGATGTGCTGTTTTTCCTCTATTATATAGCTGCAAATTTCATATATCTTAATAATATGATAACTTTATGTTTTGGAACATGAATTTTAATCAGATTTTCATTCATATACTCAATGATTTGATTTGAGATCCTTTATAAATGAGCCCTTGTAAAGGTGCGGTGTCACAATTTTCATTTCCATATCTGGGTAAGAGTCCTTAGACGCTCTACAGCCAAAGTGAGGATTCACAAGCAGATGAGTTTGGAAAAATAAGTTAATACAAAAAGTTGAAGAAAGGCAGGAAACATCTGTGCATTTGATGCAGCCAGCATAAAACACCAGTCTCCTTCCAAATGCTTTGCCAACCCAATGCATTATGGGTAATGTAGTTAACAGGTTATGAGAGGAGAGAGGTGTGCAAATCACCTTTGGTTTTTGTTGCAAGAATTTCTATAATTTCTTGAAAGAGTCTATTGAGAATCCGACTGAAAGACGAAGCTGAATTGGTGGTTAAAAAAAAAAAATTTACCTCAAGATACGATTATGGATTATGGGGATTATGAATTATGGGAGTATGCAAGACCATCGTTTCACCAGCTGGACCCTCTCAAGAGCTAAATGTCTGCAGAAACATGGTTGTGCACCCCGTGCAAGAGACCCCGATTCCCCTGCAGACAGTAAAATGCCACTAACCCTTGCAGTTTTGAGTGCATCAGAGTACTGAGGTTATGAAAGTAACATAAAAACTTATGAAGCTCTTAGATAAGCGTTGGAATTCCTTTCAAAAATGCAGTGGAGTGGATATAAAAAGCAGTTATTTGAATACTCAAGTACAAATACCTCAAACTCATGATTTGTGTTCATTTAAAGGAAATAAAATATAAATTACATTTTTCATCTACATCAACAAACACCTGGAGTAGCAGATACTGATGAATCTCTAAAGATGGTTCTTTAATGAACCTAATTTTAGGAAAAGATGAATCATCTCTTTCACCGAGGTCATTAGCCATTTATCCACCGTACACTCACTCCCTCAATTGCACTCCACTTCCTCTTGATGAATGAACGCCTCCCTCCCTCCCTGCTCCCGCCGCTCAAGGCGGCCACGTCTTCTGCTGTCGCCCTGCAGCACTAACTCATCCGGCGACAGATGACGCCGTGGCCGTGACAGATGGAAAAACAAGCGAGGGATGCTTGCTCTATGAGCAGAATTTGACGGTACGAGAAGCATTTAAGAGGTTCGGTTGTCAAGATAAAAGAAGGAAAGGGGAGCTCCCATACCTCATTCCATATCCCTCCATCTCTTTGTTCAGTAATCCTGCCCTGCAGCATCGTGGCTCCTCTCATTGCCAGCAGATTCTCAAAGGACCGTAGCATTAGCAGTAGTCTCCACTTAATCCTATTTTGTACCTTTGTTGTAGCCTGAGAACTGATAAAGGAGCACTTAATCGCCATAACCTGCTGTCAATGGATGATGTCGAATGGATTTACATTATTTTAGCTCACACTGATCTACTCTCAGACATATAGGTAGGTCTGAAATTCCCCTCGTTGCTCCACAGAGCCCATTTTGATGTCTGCCAATATTCAACAATATTCAACGCTCTGATGAATATGTGCTATTGGCTGAGAGGTGGACGTGTTCACTCGAGTGGGTTTGTGTGAATCTGACAAGCCTGACCTTTTTCCCTCGCATTCAGAAAGCTGCACGCGTTTGAAAACCTTATTTAAAAAACTTGAGTTTTATTTAAAACCTCTCGTGTTTCAGAGTGAGACGTCAAAACAGTTCTGGCGGACAATAATCCAGAATGAAAGAGCTGGAGGCAGAAATATTCCTCCTCTTTTCCTCACTTTAAATCCGCTGCAGTAATCACAGCCATTCGAGGTAGATCAGATCGGCTGAATCTCTCTGATTGCCCTGATAGAATTCATGCCCGACTGCCACCTCTTCAGCTTGGAGAATGTGACAGCAGGTGGTAAAATACTGAGGTCAGTCATTTAAATGAAAGTCACAATCCCACTAACCTCTAAATTCACAAAGCTTAAATTATAGCCAGGATTTTAGTGTCTCAATAAATTACCCACCACGTAGAGCTGCATTGGAGGAATATATAAAGGAATACTTGACGTATCTGATCTTAGAAGGACCAAAACTGAACCTAATGTTTATTTCTAAGAGGTATTTTCTTCCCCTGCCATTCTCTACTGCTGCAGATATTTAAGCTGTGTTTTATTGTGCAAAGGTGACCTGAGGGCCTTCAAAGATCTCCTGTGAGACTCGTGAGGAAGAACAAGTCACGGCGTGGTGTGAAACCGCCCGAGGAATCATTATCTGTCAGAGAGTACTCCTAGACTTATTATCCCATGACCCGAATGACCTGACACGTCCTCACACTGCAATTTTGAGGTCCTTGAGTAAAGATAACAGATGTGAGAAAAGTGGGTAAAGTTCCAGATTGCTAAACGTCATTCCCACATCACCCTCTGAGACAGAATTTCCCCCCCGAATGTGGTCAAAAGCTGCATCAGAGGTGTCAGACCCAAGTCGTCACAGATTGACTAGTGTTAAAACAACATGAATACAGCTTTTTATATTAGTTTACAACTAACTAAACTAATAGAAATGTGCCTTCTCCCTTTTTCCACTGTTGCAATCAAGATTTTAGCATCTCAAGCTCTGCTCACAATTTTGGTTTCATTTGCTCAGATATAACTCAAACTAAACCAACACTGAATGAGAAAAGTGTTGCTTCTTATTATGTTTGACCAAAGCATTCAAATTATGTAGGAAACTCAAGGACATTTTTATTTAAAAAATTGTCCATTATAAAAATACTTATCCCCTTCCATATCTATTCCAGGAATGATGAGGAAATATAATCTCTGCTATCCACTGAAGAACTGCGTGTGTGTTGCTGGTCAGACCACAGACTTGTGTGGATCTTTCTGAGAATGTCATCTATTTTCTGTTCGAAGCTTCCACATGTTTGATTTTTTTATCTCAATATTGTGACATTTTCCAGCTTGGTTTCCATTTATAGCACCGTTCTAATATTTATTCTGAAAGAATAAATATGAATATAATGTTTGATATAAATTTAATATTTAACTGAAAGAGCTTTGAATTTTAACATTCCTTGATTATTTAGCAGAACAAGAAGAAATGATTTAAAATTAAAAGAAGGGGAAAGCATGTTTTCCATTTATAGAAGGCTGTAAAGCAGCATTAGCCCCATGCTAACACATTGCCCATTTGTGCGTGTGTGTGTGTGTGTAGGCAGCAAAACGCCGTGGAGACAACACACTTGCTGACTATCACCTATCTCACTTGGATAACTGATGAGCACAAGGTGTGCAACGGTGTGTGCTCCCATTTATTTACAGTGAAGATGAGTAAGCAAGTTCACCGGCGCTGTTGTCCTCAAAGGCTGATTATGCGGTCAATTTTCTGCAGCAGAGGCCACAGCGAGCCTGATTTATTATGTTCGCATGAATATGGAACACTAATCTCCAGGATTTAATGAATCCAATATAAAGAAAATACACTTTTTGTTCTGTCTGTTTTCAAATGGAAGCAGCGGTGTTGTCTTGTTGGTGTGTGTGTGTGTGTGTGTGTGTGTGTGTTTGTGTGTGTGTGTGTGTGTGTGTGTGTGTGTGTGTGTGTCATTTGTACTTTACAGTTTGACTGCTGAAGATCAGCAGGTAGAAACGCCGCTGTCAGCTCCTAAACAGGAGAATGCAGGATGATGTAGAAGTACTCCTTGTCTGGATTCGCTGCTTAATTCCCAAAATATATGTTGTCCTGTGAAAGAACTTTTAATCCCTACACTGGAATATTCTGCCTTTAAAGTACAGTAATTTAACAGTTAATCCGAACTCTAATCCTTCATATTGTGGACTCCAACTTATTTTTTCATCTTTAATTGAGTCAAATCTGTTCCATAAGGAATGGGGTCTGCTTTCCACTGGTATCACAGGTTTAGCCCCATCCCGAGCCATTTCTCTAACCCCGACCCCCCTGCAGACGAATAGACTATCTTGTCTCCAGGTTATCACTTCTGCTCCTTTTTCCTCCTCTCATCCGCGTGCTGCTTTTTGAATCTTGAGTTCTCAGCACCACCATGGATGTTAATGTCGATGCTCCATCCATGAATGAATGGCAGCCCGTCGTGCTTCTACTTTGGCCCACAGTGTGATCAGGGTCAAACCGGCACGTCTGCAGAGGTGCATACATCTGCATATGCTATGAACAGCATGAGAAAAATAAGCTTTAAATGTTACATAGAGGCAGAAAAAAGAAAGAAGGGTGCAATGAAGCAAACACTGGGAAAAGCCTGTGTAACCAGGACACTAATTATTACCACCAACTGCAAAATATTCAGTGATTGCCAAGAGTGTGTGTTGTTACGTTTTTATTATTATCTCAGGAGGAAATGCCTCCATCCAACCTGAGTATAATACAGATGGAATGCAAATGGCTGCTGACAAGCAATGCAGTGAAACAGTGTGATTATTATCTTGTTAGAAGTCACAGCAATGTTCAGGTGAATTTGTACTTATCTTCAAGTTAATTGAAAGACCACCATCACATGAAAAAACGTAATATTATGACAGAGGTAAAACCATTTAGAAATGTGTTGCAAATGGTCAAAATATGGAAATGCAGAATGGAAGACAAGTTAGATCAGGATGATCAGGAGAACTAAACCCAAAACCCAATGAAGGTTTTGTTCTATGTAAATGAGCCCAGGTATAAAAACAAAACAAAAAACCTTTATTCATTTAAAAGCTTGATGTGATGGTATTATAACACAGCAGAGGTCAACTCCACCTCAGGTGACACCAGAGCATCGGGAGAACCATAAATTACCCCAACCCTCTCATGACCCCGCAGAGACCTGAAGTCATGGCAGCTCTGGGCTCTGCTACATTATTCCCTCTTCTAAACGGCTTCCTGTCAGTCTGCAGGATGCGATGTACTCCTGCAGCAGTATTATAAAGCTGCCAAGACGAGTGATTTACCCCGAAACCGTCTGTAATCAGTATTGATTCTTATTGTTTCCTTCCCCTCTAATCACACCACTCGCTAAAATAGTATTACAGAGAGCTGATAATCACAACCATAACTCCAGTGCTTCCGCTAATCCTTTACGAAGCTGCTGAACAAATGTTGTATTTTCTATCAGTCTCAATTAATTAGAGTTACATCAAAGAAGCAGCGTCACTCTATAAGCGGGGTATGTAATTAGTCGCTAATAAAGAATGCTGCTTTCATTCCCTCCACAGTGACACTAAAGGCTTGCGTCATATCAGCTGCTCACTTTTTTTTTTTTTTTTACCCCTATTGGGGAGTTGATGGGGGGGGGAGGTGTGGGGGGTGTTGCTCCTAATGACAAGTGTAGGATTGCTCAGACTGCCGAGAAACACTTCAAAGGGGCAAATGGGAACAGAGGAAGAGGGGAAACACAGACATCGCAGAGCGTCAAAAACGAACTGAGGAAGCGGAATATAAAGGTTTGGTATTTAAAGAGGAGCCAGATGCCCCCCAACGCTGGCAAAGAGGCGTCCGGGTGTCTCAAGCCCGCTTTAAAAGAACGCACGACTTTCCGTCCAAATTCTCACACACCTTTTTGAAGCCTGCAGGATTTTGCTTGTGATGTATAATGGAGGAAAGTGTGGCTGGACAATATTTTTGTTTAATAATAAGGATGTATCCCCAGGCTGGATGAATGGACTTGCATGATGATGCACACTACAAAAAACAGCAACAAACAAAAAACAGCTGATCAAAAAATCAAATGAGGAAATGAATCCGCGTCAGACGTTCTTCAGTTCTAGACTCTCCTCTGAAGGAGGCCTTCAAATCCTAGTGATATTAGGGATGCATGAAGGCCTCCCCAGCGGCCCGTGATGTATGGGATGGGTTTTCTTGAAAACATAATGAAGATGCTCTGGGGCCCGTTCAGAGCGGATTCGGCGGATGTTTGCCGTTGCTGATGACTGCCGTAGCCTTGGGATAATGAGGCCTGGGATGAGATGACGGCCAAAAAAAAAAAAGAGGGATGGGATGAATCTGCAGCAGACTGTTGGCAGGTTTGTGTCGGGCTCTTCCACCACCAACCGCACCAGAGGATGGATCTTTTTTGTATGCACGAAAGGTGGGAGAAAAGAGTGGGTTGTAGATTGTGTGAAAGAAAGAAAAGAAAAGAAAAAAGAAAAACACCCACATGTAAGAGCAAAATATTCTGCATCGAAACGGGCTGCATTTCCTCATGTGGACAGCTGCTACTAAAGCGAAGGGAAATAGAAGGATGTCAGTCAGCCTCACAGTGAGTGGGATGAGATGATCTGTTGGCAGATGTGACGAGCTGACATCACCAACATACTGCATCGTGTGTTTTAGTGAAGAATGGTGTCCTGGTTTCTTTTTTCTTTTTTTTCCTCTTTTGCAGTTTCTCACAAATAATTTGTCATCAACTGAAGGTTGGGTTTAATAAATTTTGCTTTTCTTAACTTGTGAAGGTTTAACAAGAGTGTTACTGTTGTGATTATCTGCTCTCTAAAGCAGAATTTCAGCCTGTCAGGTGAGAAAATGAGTTCAATGAGAGTCAATAATGATTACACAACATTTCAGGATAAATCACCGTCTGTGAAGCTTCATCAAATTGCTGGAGACGCGTCCCACCGACTGATGAAATGCTGCTTAGTCATGACAGCAGAGCGCTGCGGTGCAATGACTTCAAGTCTCAGTGGGGTCACAAGAAGGTCGAGATCATTTGTCGTCCCACTGATGCTTTAATTTCATCTCCAGTCTGCAGGTAGAGTTGACCTCTGATGCATGATGAGGTCATGACGAGGGTGAAAATGAAGTATCCAAAACATACGGTATACATTCTATCAAAAAGAAATGCTTGATGATGTTAATCATAAAGGATTTTATTTATAAGTGGCTGTAAACACCATGCTGGTCACGTGTGAAGGAGGATCTGAGAGGGAGATGATGTGGAAGAGGTGCTTTAATGTAAAAAATTTTTTTTTTTTAAATCTAAAAATCAATTCGATATTTGACATGGAGCCAATGAAGTTGCTGAAGGACAAGAAGCTCTATCTTCCACAGGGAGGGGTGGTGGTAATGATCCGGGCAGCTGGATTCTGAAGCAGCTGGAGCCAATGGAGACGTTTGCATGAAAGACCCGAGAGGACGGCCTCACAGGAGTCAATATGGGATGTGATCAGAGTGTGAGCCAGAATAGAGAAAAGGGAGGGGGCGTAGATTGATATTGCAAAGGTGGAAACATCCGGACCAGGTGTTTTTTTTATGATATATGGTTTGTAGTGAAGCGTACTTTCAAAGCCAAAGACCAGACTCTTCACCTGTGGAGACAGGTCAGTGGAATTGATTGTCCTCAGGGGAAAAACAGTGAAGTTGGTTAAAAATGGTTCCTGGTTAAGTTTGAAATCGTTATATCACAGTCAAGACTAGTTAAAGAGTCATTTGCCATCAGATGATCAATGATGATGCTGATCGGGGTCGATAATGATCAACATTTTTTGAGAGGAATTAGATCCAGAAGTGAACTGTGTGTTTGCTTGTCTGAGAGGTCGATTGCTGGTGAATTTTTTGCAATTTAAGCATTACTAAGGTCAAGGAGGTGTGAGGTGACCTGAGAATAAAACTTGCATTCCATCCAGCAGAAGTAAAACTTGGTTTTGTCGAGAGAATCATTACAATAAATCTACCGGTAGTTATTGTGTGTGAATGTACAGTAAATGACAAGGTTCCACCTTTTGTCACCATCGATCTGACAGCTTCTTTTAAATCAAAATGACTTCTCCAACAAAAATGCATTTAAGTATTTTCCTTTTTTTTCTTTTCTTCTTATTTTTCTTTTCTTGCATTGCAGATCACAGGGGCCAATCATTACCCTCTCATTCACAGTTTCCCCCCCTTGAACCAAAGGGAATGATTAAAAAGGGCCCGACTGGTTGGAGTTTCTGAATCTGCAGTCACCCCAGACTTCAATCACATCCTAATTGAAAAGTTATAATGAGGTTCAGCCGAGCTCGGCTAAAAACACTCCAGCTTGAATCCGGTTCGACTCGGCCTCGCGTCTCCCAACAAAGAAAGACGATTCCGCATCCAGTGTGGGAACAGATTCTATGTTAAGAAGCTTTTATTCAGATTTTTATCAACTTTAAAATGAAGTGACACTAACGAGTGATTTAATTCTAACTGGATACGCACAAGCAGTTTGTGTTTTTCATCTTGCTGTGTGTGTGTGTGTGTGTGTGTGTGTAATTAGCTGCAGTCCATTCAGAAGCATAGAGGAAGCGGGAGGAAAAACAATGCATGCATATTGCATTAGGAAGCAGACGGCCGGGGAGGCGCATCATTAATCAAAGATCCATAAATACAGCTCATAATGTTAATATACTTATTTTCAAAGCTGTGGACACTTGTAACCAGCTAGCTATCTACAAAGTGGAGAAAGATACAAAGGCTGAAGATGTGCTAAATTATCCATCAGTGGGAAAAAACATAGTTCCCCACCTTCTCCGTTGTTGTTTTTTTTCTTTCCATCCAGATACATGAAACATGACGTCCACAGTCCCTGAACTAATGAGAGCCGTACGTCAGCTTGCATGCTTTTAGTTTCACCTCCATCCCCAGCCAGGCTCTGTTAGTATTCCTCATCCGTCTCATCTGTCTGCTGTAGCTTTGAGGTATATATACATGCAGTTTGTGAATGTTGATGTACTTTCTTTTTTTATTTTTTATTTTATTGTAAAAGTGCCTCAGATGAAGACTGGCTGCCTTCCTGTGGGCGTCACGGTGACACATGAGGCAGTCAATCACCACTCGCCCGTCTCACTTCAAATTAATTTCCCAATGATTACCTGCAGGTATCTATACCGCTACTGTTTTTTTTGGGGGTTTTTGTTTTGTGGATCTATAATAAAAACACTCTCCAGCAGGTTCACGTACATATATATCAGTTTATTTGCAGTGTGTGTGTGTGTGTGTGTGTGTGTGTGTGTGTGTGTGTGTGTGTGTGTGTGTGTGTGTGTGTGTGTGTGTGTGTGTGTGTGTGTGTGTGTGTGTGTGTGTGATGTAGAAGCTCACTGCAAGCAAACTGTAGCTTGTTGAAAAATGAGCACCCCAAGGGACTTGAGGGAGGGGAGGTGGAAAGGAAACTGAAAGAGGTGGAAGTTTGTGTGTGTGTGTGTGTGTGTGTGCGTGTGTGCGTGCGTGTGTGTGTGTTTGTGTGTTTGTGTATGACACAGACTGGGAACAATTTGTCTTGGACAAGGCAGGCGGAGACTTAATATAAGAACTCTGCCAAAATGTTGAAGCCTAAAAAGAGGCACCAGTCAATCTGGTGAAAAGGCTGTGCTGCTGATCAATAGTCACACGATCTTCTTTTGTGTGGATTATCCTTACATAAACCCTGTGGCAAAGACTGTGCACTCAGCTTTGGCATATAATCAAAATATCATTTCATTCATATTATTTCAGCGGCCATTAGCTAACTGGAGTTTTTCTATATAAAAAAAAGACTGGAAGAAGTGGACTCAGATTGAATGCAGGCGAAATGGATTCATCGGATTTTCTTACAGATCAGGGTGAGTCATTGCTCCTTTGTTACTGATTTCCAGATCAACTCATCTCCGATATTTTTTTTGGCATCCTGCCGCAGGATAAACACCAAAAAAAATGAGGAGAGAGCGCATAGAGAAGCAAATTCAAACTATCATAATTTCAAATGAATCTATTACCATAATTCTCACAGCTACTCAGAATTTTCATCACGCTGTTCTCGCGGGTGACGCTCCGAGCCTGTTTCTTACCCATCTCCATTATGCTCAGCTTGTCAACCAGCAAGCCAAGCAGAACGAGGAAGGAGAACCAGTGGTCGTAATGAGACCGCGATAGACCGTGAGATCGATTCAACGGAGGATGGAGTGACGGCAGTGATGGAGTGAGCTGCTGCTCAACATCTGGGCTTCACGGCCCAAAAGAAAGCGTCGTCATTTCCACCAGTGGAGGTTAAACTGGGAGGTAAAAGGAAACTCGCTCTGACCACTTCTCTGTTAATGCTTTTCAAGATCTAACGCCATATGAAGATGGATGGATGGATAGATGGATGGATGGATAGATTATTAATCCCGGAGGAAATTGCACAAAATTGTACTCCAAAATTATTCATTTTGGAGTACTTTTATGCCCTTTTTTTCTGTCATTCCATGCTTGCTTTTTTAAAAATCTTTTTAAGCTCAAATGCAGCGTCACTACGCCTTCAATCCGTTGGGCCTGCAGGTGTATCCACAGTCCGTCGCAGGTCATCCGTCTGTCTGCTTGTGCCTCGCCCATCTTCCTTCAACACTGAGCAGTTCAGAAAGCAAAATGTTGCCCCAGTTCCAGCGTCCACACCGTACCCCGGTCCTTGCAGTCCTCTAATGACATTAAGTGTAAGAACAGCATAGATGGATTCAGCTGTATTTATAAAATTCCAATGTTGGATTTATTTTTTTTTGTGCAAAAGTTCCCTTTCCTCTGTTTGACCAAAAGATAAACATTAAAATTCACAGCATGGAGTGACAAAACACTGCTTTGAAACAGTGGATGGAGAGCCTCTGTTTTCTACACTAACCAATGCAAACTCAGCGACAGGACCCCAAAGTCAAAGCCGACGCTCAGTCGGCATCAACGTGACAGGAACTACAAGCAATACAATATTTATAGTTGAGCCTAAATAATGGATGGACTGAATGTGGTGTTGCATATCAGAATGGGGCCATCAAAAAGTAAGAGAAGCTGTCATTTCTGACAACACGCTAAAAAACAAATACAGTCTCAACACTTAAAACTGTCAGCTGACGTATTTATTCACCTCTTCCAAAAATAGGTTTCATCTAAAAGGCAAAGCATTAATCCATCAGGACAGTCCCAGCTCTCAGATTCCGTGTTGTTTCCTTATTCCCTTTTTTTTTTTCCCTTTTCTAATCATGTGTTTGACAGCTCGGAGCGCTGCTGTATCCCTCACAGTTTGCATTGAACGCTTTGGGGCCCTACAGTATCAGAGCAGCTGAAATGGAGCACAATGGCATCCCGGATAAAAGCCCCCAAATTGGCATCCACAGATGAGGAACAAGGGGGTGTGTTTCCAGCCAGACCGTCTCCGTTCCCCTCCGCTGTGCTGACAGCTGTGTGTGTTTCACAGGCCTCATTATGAACGTGTCACACACACACACACCCTTTTACCTTACAGTCAAACTCTTCCCCATATTTCCTCTTTCTGTCTCTGAACTGATCGTCGACTGCCACACGTTTTTCTTTGCAAGTCCATCTACGGCCCTGATTGGCAGGTAATTACCCGCCAGGTGACAGCAGCCTATTCCACGAGTTGAGAGGTCAACAACTCTTGGTGTATTTGGGGAGGGGGAGGGGGGGGGCAAAGTTTTCAAGGACCTCTTGAAGTTTTCAGTGCCAAATCCTGCTTGTGAGGCGATGCCAAGAGGAGCCGATGATTCTGTTGTTATGTGTGTGTTGTTGTCAAAGCTGCCCCCATCCACATCCTGCCAAACTGTCTTTCATTCTAAAGTTGTAATGTGTAAAAGGGCATCCGGGGGGGGGGGGGGAGGGGAAGCAGCTTCGGTTCGAGTGCATGTGAGGATATGTAGAAATAATATAAACTAAGCATAAGGAGAACAAAAATAAAAGCGATAAATGAAAGCCTGAAGACTAAGCGGATCAACAGTGAGAACGTGAATTAAAGAAACAGTTTAAAGTCATTGGGAAATGGTGCTTCATTGGGGTGTTTGTTGTTGAACAGCAGGAGTTCGACCTGAACAAACAAGAGAAGAGACTCGCCTTGGCACCAAATGTGTTTTTAAAATAGATAAAAAAACGACATTAAAGATTAGATTGTGGCAAACATGTACAGAAGTACCTGTGAGAGTGTTATCCTAAATATTTTATGTATGTAAGTACACAGCTTTTGGGTAATAGACCTTTTTTTTCTCCTTCTATTTATCTACATAGGTAACACAAACGTGTAATAAAGGTTATCAAAGCAGCTTCAACCAACACATTAACAAAACAGCATGAAATAAAACACAGGCCAAACTGTAGGGAGATTGATAATGAAACAAACACGTCTCTTGGTCCTGATGCCTCATTGTGTCCTCCAGCCCATAATGTCACCCTCATAAATCCAGCCTGTTCCTCCTCAGCCTCTGCTTCCTGACTTTTTGTCTTGCTAAGTGGGGTAATTTTTTTCTGCTTAATCCGGTCAGGTTTCTTCTGACCGCCACCCCTCATTATAAAATTCACAGAATTACCACTTTAAAACAACATCCTGTGGCTGCTTCTGTTGTTCACACACCCATCGGCTGCTTACGCTTCTGAAACAGATGTTAACCAACAGGAAGAAGCATGCACGTAGCATCATAATGTAATTTCTCATACTTTCAGCTGTAGGTATATGTGTGGTTCGGATGTGCAAGTAGACGAACCTCTAGGAAAGCAGACTCATTCATGTGAAATGAGGCGATACGACTGAATCATCCCTTATTCGGGTGGAAATGTGCCCGTCATTGTGATGCCCTTGTGGTATTTTCAGAGCAGCATGAACAAGATGTGTCTTTTCTTTGTACTATCGGGATTCTACACTTGGACCTTGGTTACATAAGACTCAGCGGTCTTTATTTAGCTGGTAGAAGGCTCTCATTTGAGGTGTAGCATAAATGATGCAGGGCTCTGAATGACGCACACAGACACAAAAGTTACGGAAAGGTTTCCAACTGCAGCCGCTACTTTGAGGCCGCTGTACTGGCAACAGGGCTGAGTCACACACTGGACCGTATGCATGGTGTCTGCGCCTCTACTTAAACTCTGTGGCTGGATTCTCCACCCAGCGTGGAAGTCATCCTTCATTTTAGACACTCAGGTGCATAATTCAAGAAGGAGACATTCAAGTATTAAAAGAGAGCTCATTCTGTCATGCGGTTTTAAAAAAAATCAACAACCTCGCTTTCAATTAAACATTGATGCTCCTCAACTGCAAAAAAGAAGAAGAAGAAGAAGAAAAATAACGCTGCTGCAGACTGGGAGGGAGTGGTGGGAATCAAGGCATCCACAGACCAACACCACAGAACAGTCTGGAAACTGCTGACGGACTCTTCCCTAGCCACAACCACGCTGCCATGTAGAACCGTCATTTACCAACATGGCAGTGTGCGTTTTTTTTTGCACCGGCAAACTCTTAACGCTCACTCCCACACACGCTGACAGCGTCTATTACCATCTGGAAATTATAGTATTTCTTCCTGTTCTTCACTCCGTTTACTAAAAGCAAAACCCCTTTCTGAGGTCTGATTGCGAAAAATGCAACGTGTAACTCCTCTTTCGCCGTCCATGCCTCTGCACATACGGATGACAGAGAGGGACGTGGTCCTCATTAGAAAGCGTCCTGATTGATATGCACCAACTGTCCTCATATATGCTGCTACTACTGCTGCTGCTGCACCGAGAGAGGAAACACACACACACACACACACACGCACAAAAAAGGCTGGCAGGCTCAGAGCTACTTGCACAGAGATAGAGATGAAAAGCTCCCAGCTCATTCTATGATCCAGCTTCTGCGTTGAGCCCTAGGAAAACACAGCAAGAGCTGCAGATGTGAAATTTTTCGTCTCATGTAAACAGACCTAATTGATAGTTCTCAGGATGCAGGTCCATTATTGTTATATATACCGCCTCATGCTATGAGATCTGAAAGGTTAGAAACATTCTCTGAAATGTGATTGTATCTGACACCAGTCTTTGATATGTGGCTAAAGAGAGAGAATTTATCACCTCCAGAAATCACAGCGTTCGTGTGCAGGAACTTCATTTGCTTGTCTGTTGCTCGAAAGGTCAACTTGTTCCTGCAGAGAAGAGTGAGGGGGGGAAAAAAAAAAAGTTTGCATCAGAAAGCGTCTCGGATGTGAAAAAAAATTAATGGCTTTCAATACACAAACAGAATTTAACAATCCCTCCCTGCATCACCTTTGTGGCGGCGGCGCGATCCGTCACGTGGCTCATAGACAAAGGAGGTTTGACAGTTTTACACAAACCACAGCAGATATGTGCCCTGGAGGCGTCATCGACAACACCAAAACATCTTCTTAATTAAAAATCATTAACTTGATGCATTCACTATTAACAGTCCCAATTAATTACACACAGCACTAATGTCACATAAATAATGGAAAGCAGGTGGAAATGGAGGAAAAGTAGATGAATGCACTTCTTGTAGCGTAAAAGAGGAGTAAAAAGAGACAGTTGGAGGTTCCTTTTCCTTCTTCTGCTTGTGTCACTCCACGTTCACTCTCCCACTCGGACCAGTAAAGTTCACTAATGGGATGCTGGTGTCGTTAGTCCAGTGGTTGATGGTGACAGCGTTTAGAGGAACAAATAAAACTGTGTGAAGTGCTGCTTGAACCATCTGTTGATGGGAGCCTGCTTCCATCAACGCGGCGAAGCCTCCTACAAAGACATGAGGCTCGGTTATACAGTATCATTAAATTGATTTAAAGTGTGAGAAGGGGCCACACGTGTCACACAGTTGTGGCAGCAGATGGTCAGAGCTCGCCCCAGATTGTGCATCCCATGTGTCGCCATTACATTCTAAACTCGGTGATTGTTCAAAATATAAATGCCTGACTGATTTCAAAACTGACTGAATATGATTTTAAAAAAAGTTTACACAGTTGCATTTTGCAAATCCCACCTGGATGAAAAAGTTATTCCATCTGCAGCACTATAAAAAGAATTGACATGCATGCAGAACATGAATCGTCCTGGTTCTGTTTGATTACCTCCGGCACCAGAATCAGAGGTTCAGACTGAAATATATCTGCAGCCACTGAAATGATGGCCATGAAATGTCACAGATATTAAAAATTTCCCAAGGATGAATTCTTGTGATCTCGGTGATACTCTGATGTTTGTTTTGGCGCCGCTATAAGACGAACAATTTTCAGCTTTTCTTTTCTTGATCAGCAGTTTCTGGGAAGGTTTTAAATTACATGGCTCACGATTAAAAAATATCCCTAAAATAGACAAAATAAACATTGCATCTGATTAATACCAATGCAATTATGTCATCCACCAAGATAACTTGTCAAGAAATCTTAAAATACATAATTGTTTTTAAAATTCAGCCAAGTTAATGTTTTGAATGCAAATAATTTAAATAAGTCTTTGAAATAGGAACTGTGAAAAGTGCTGCTAAAGGAACATTTTGGGGTTTTTTCCAAAAGAAAGAAAAACAAACATTTTGTTAGCGCTGCAGCTAAAATGAAATAGAATATCTGCCAGTCAAATTCCAAGACAAACATCCGTCATCAGAAGAAGTGATCACTAGAAAAAAATATATCGTCGGTGATTCAAATGATTAGAAGAATCATCGGCAAAGGAGCATACATCCTCTCCCTTCCTTTCCTCTTATTTCTCCTGCCTCATTTCTTTCTCTCATCCATCTGCCACAAGAAAAACACCACTACTTCATATTTCTAAGTATTTCTAAAACAAAAGAGAAAACTCCCATGGCTCCCTTCCAAGTTGAAAGTAAATCTTTTGATTTACTGCGGAGCAATTTCATGCCCACTTCATTTATTCCCTCGGTGCTTTAATTGTGAACTGTTTCCAGATCCACTGTAAATTCACTCCCGTCTCATACTGTTAGACTCGTGGCTCCAAATCTCTGAAAACTTATGAGTCTGTGGTTTGAATCTTCATATGCTCTGTAATTATTTTAGTTAGCATCATTAATTATGGTTTTTCTATTTACACCGTCATCCTCAGCAGTTGATTAAAACATAAAATATTCATAGATATGGGAATTATTGATTTCACATGGACAAATGAGCCACAGCTAGTATGGGAATCTGATGAGGATGCGTCTCTGTCAGATTCCCACTGGATGAAGTCGACTGTTTGTAATCATTGTTTGTTTAGTGAAGGAAACCACAGATTTAAGTTGTTCTGCCAATCATAACTCAGATCTGTGACTCTCCCCTTTATTTCTTTCTTCCTTCCTTCCTTTCCAACCGTCATTTCACTCCTCACTTGTCATCCCCACCATCCATCACATGAACATTCAGGCTACGGCTTGTGAGCCGCAAAAACCAAATCCTCAGTTAAACAAAGCCGACCTCTCTCATCGAACCGTGTTCATGTAAACATGAAGCGACATCTTGTTTTTATTGGGTTTAAAGTATGATTTAGATGTTTATTGTTTTTGAGGGGGGTTTTGGGGGTTTTTTTTACAAGGCAGGGCTGGAAACTTAAACAAAATCCCTTGAAGCACTTTCCCCTGACATGTTGAAGTGAACTTTGGCTAAACTATCATCCTTTCACGGAGCAGAGGTTCTGATGAACTAATATGAGAATCACCTTGTGTCCACACCTGTTCCTCAAATTAACACCTGTGCCTCACTGGGCTGGTTAGCTTGAGTTCTCCTTCGGTTCGGTGCCAGACTGTTTTGTAGCATCTTTTCAGCCATTCATTTGTCCCTGTTTTGAGTCCAGTTCTCTGTCCCTGCCTGATTTCTGACTCGTTTGCCTGTAGATCATCCAGTTTGTTGGACATTTTGATATTTCCTGAATATTTGCCTATTCCTGATTTAATCATGGATAAAAACTCCTCTACCGGTGTCCCGCATTTGGGTCGTCATCCTGCTCAGCGTGACAACTGGTCTGGTAAGAAGTCCTCTCCTCACGCCTTCCTGATGTCCGATCAGGCTTGTTTTATATGACCAATAACATCACATTCACATCCTCTTCACGGGCCTCGGAGCTGGGGACGGAACTCTTTCATGTAACGCTTCTCATGTGTGGAACATTAAGAAGTTCCTCTGAGGCCTCTGGAAATGTATTCCGTTATGTGTTCTATTCTTCAGAGTATTATGCAGATTAGTTCTCCTCAAGCATGACTCAATCCTTGATCAAAACCCAATCTAACATAAACCTAACGCAAAAAAAAAAAAAAAAAATCTTCCTCTATGTTACCACTAATAACACAAATAATAGCTTCAGTGCTCCATTGTTCATCGTGGTATTCGGTTATTTGAGCTTTTTCATTTTTAACAAATTAAGTGATTAACTGATCAAAAGATTCTAATCCTGTCCCAGTTTATATGGGACACTGCAGACTCCGGTTTTTTTTCTTTTCCAAAATGAGACACAAAGAAGATGGCCTTATCCAAACAGCCAACATGTGCGAACTCAGTCACTATCCATGCAGGAACAAAGCCTCAGGGATCAGAAAAGCTTGTTAAATCCATGTTTTGAATGAATTCTACCATAATAGGTCCTCTTATCCCTGCAAAACAAGGACACACAGGTTTAGCAACTGAAGTGCACGTGCGCCGTATGTGTGATGGTAGTGAAGAGGACGATCTATCAGGATTTAATTAAAAGATAAATACAGCAGGGCTTTAACAAGAGGCTTAATTTCACTAACAGATGAACGTACACCTGTCCCTTCAGGATGTTGTGGGGATGAATTAAGTCTTTGCTTCGATTCTGTAGCTGATGAGGCAAAATGAAAAGGGTCTTTACAACATGCAGCTTGAACTGCAAAACCCACAATTCCACAGGGGCTTCACGTTCATGTCTTAGTTCTCACCTTCTTCACTCTGCAGTCATGAAAACAAAAGGTGGAATCTTCATAAATGCTTTAATAATTTAAACAAATGTCCAGTAGAATGCATGTACTGTATAGTGTGTATGTACAGTATAGCATATACTGTGTAAATATAGTGGAAAAACAGAGGTAGGAGCAGGGAGGAGGGTAGAGCTGGGATCAAACTGGCCGATCATTTGGTTTCCAGGGAACTGTAGTATTAGTGATGCAAAAAATCTTACAGTTCAGTATCATGTTCAGACGTGGAAAATGACAATCTCGCCTCAGAAGATGTGTCGTAATCAGGAATTATTAGGATTTTAATTAATTAATTAATTTTAAATCAAGGAAGCTTTTCATTCATTTGCTCCACTGTTTTTTTTTTCTGCGTCACTGTAAAAAGAAATCATGGTTTTTGTGATGATCGAACAAATCAAATTTCTAGCTGTTAAAGGTGAAGCGAACCTATGAGATGAATTATTAGGGCACCTTGATTCTGCAAAAGGTGGAACTCAACAAGAACGACTAGCGAACTTTCTGGATTTGCGATTTACTTGCAGGTGAGCTGTTAGAGATGAAAGATGGGGAATAAAGTAGCCGATCCTTTTGCTTTAAAAACGCCGTGGCTATTACATTAAAAGAGTTGCTTTTATAGACGTACCTGTTATTCCCCGAAGATGAGACTCGTTTCTTCCTGCATCTGTGTTACAAAACATGAATGACTTTAAACATAATGCGACATGACGCGTGCCGTCTGATGCCTCTTAGGAAACAAATGGGAATAGAAGCCTCCTTTGAACCACATGAAATGAACCCAAATATTGTGATTACACATGATCTGCTGCAGCACATTTCTATGAATTTGTCTTCATGTATATTCAGTACATGCATAAGCTAAGTAGCTTAATTGAGTGATGACAAAACCTGCAGCAGCAGAGATGCAGAATATGATTTATCCTGCCTGAGCGGAAATAATCAGAGTTTTAACAGCTCGTCCGTCTGAAGTCTTTTTGCTTTGCGTCTGGAATGACATGAAAAGGTTGAAAGAAGTCGAGCATCTGTGTTCATTCTCATCGATATATACACAACAAGTTTGTAAAGCTCAGTCATTAACGCTACATCTCAGTTAAGACCCCAAGAAAAGCAAGAACAGCATTTTTTTTACATGTTTTTTTTGGTTTGTTTTTATGTGTTGACAGCTGTGTGCAGGGACTTTACACACCGAACCAAAGACTTGTCAGCACTGTGTTGGGTTTGGCTTCAGACCAAAAACCAGAGCTGGCGCTCACAGGTGAGTACATAGCAACAAACGCTGGAGTAACAGACTTTGCACCTCAACAAGTCGTCAAAGGAGAAGCTCCAGCTTCCCAAATGCAACACAATGTTGTCTTTACCTCCTCACCTGCAGGTTAAACAAATGAGATTCAACATAGAAGATGAAGAAAAGAGTTATAGAGGAGTCAACAGGCCCTGATCTGGACACATCCGTCGACACGTCTGATGGGTCGTATTGATGTAGCTGTTGGTGATTGGTGTTACACTTAAATCCAGAAGAGGTGAGACGTTCCTGTCATTGTTTTAAAACGAAGAATAGACGTCTATAATTATAAGCTCAGGTTCACGGGCAGTACCGACACTCAAACAGATGTTATACATCCTGCCAGTTTCTGCTTAATGTCCACATTATCCTCCTCCGCCTTTTAGAGAAACTTGAATCCGGTGTATTATTAGAGCCAGCACACACTTCTTCATTAACGGAGGAAGATGGATTAATTCCCCCGTGCTTCATGACACCATCGTCTTCACCGTCCTAGCTCGGAATTTTCTGTATTTTGTGCATAATTTAACACAACCTCAGAAGCCAGTGATTGCTTTTTCTTTTTGCATCTTTTAAGTAATTTGAAATCTCAGTTGTAGACGCCGCCGGTAATGAGCTCACATTGGAGCGTTGCGCTGTTTTCACTCCGGCCTCCATCAGAACTTGACCCGTGCCACGGGGTGCCGTCGTCGCCGTGTTTACCGTTTAATGCGAATCATCCAATCAGGTCACGCCATCAAAGCGTGCGTCTCGCTCCCTTCCTGACGCCACAGAGGTGGACACGCTGGCAAAACAGCTTTGCACAAACAAGCCTCAGCAATCAATATGCAACACAAACACATTACGAGGGTGTTCTAGAGGAGCCTCCATCTATCGCTACTGAGCACCGGCCAGCCTAATAACGTTTTAGTGAGCCCACAAAGTCTAGACACATGACTTTCCTAAATGAGGCTTCTGCTGACGCCGGGCCTTAAATCAAACGGCGGTGGCAGGTGTTGAAATGAAGTCCTGGCACCATGTGCTCCTGGTTTCCTTTTGAGGGAGGTGGAAGGTAGATCCCTCCAAACATTTTAATGTGATCAGCGACTCATTCGCTCCTTGCTTTCACGATGTATTGTTGATACGAGCAAATTTATTATCCGATCAAGACTTTTCTATGTGCTGAAAATATTGTTTGTTGGAAGCGGTTTAGCTTGTGGTAGAACTGCATCTGCTTTTGGTGTGTTAATACATGCAATGTGCAATTATCTAGACATTAAAAATGAATGTAATTGAAATACTCGCACTATAAATATATGTTAGAAAATGATGTAGACAAATCCACTCTGGCTCGATAAAGTCTCATAATATAGAATACATACTGCAGCAGCATCCCTTGATGGCGTCCTGTGATGCATTTATGAGCTCACGAGTCTATAATTACCCCGGTCAACAAATTATTTGTCAATAATTTGACAAATTGTCATATGATTGGCTGTTTCTGACAGTCATCAGCCCTAACCTGTGATGTAATGCTGTTTATTGAAACTCAAATGACTCCTCTGGGATTTCTGCTCCCAACCAGTGGTTCGCTGTGTGTTCCTGGCTTCCTGGTGTTCTGTAAATTCATTTGTGAATCAGATAATCCATGAGGGTGTTGAGTACATGAAAGCATTTTGTATATTCCTCATGGGATTTGAGGTTTTTTTTTTTTCTGGAGCTGCTCTTGACCTGACACTTTTAATTTCTTTGACGTGGCAGCTCTCTCTCTCGCACACATAACTCATTCACTCTAGTCAATGGCGGGTTATAAAATGTAATTTGGCATTATTAAAATAACGGGCCATTTGAAAGGCTGATCATCAATGCATTGTAAATTCTCCAAAAGAGAGGTTGAGATCTGCTAATAACATGAAAGCAATTTCCTGTGACAGATAGTTTAACATAATGAAATGTATCGCCTATCTATCTCTCTAAATGTCTGCATCTATATATTTCCATTTCCATCTCTATTCTGTTTCTCTCTCTGTCATCCATCTGTCATCGTCTATGTATTGACCCCATCGACAGACAACAGCAATTTCAGCTCTTTCCATTATTAAACCTACAAGCTACTCTGCCTCAGTTTTCAGCTTTTAAGCACAGTAACATCTAATGTTTCACTCGTGCAATATTTAGTCTGATATTTTCCAAGTGGCTGCAAACATAATGGCCTGCACCTAAGACACTGGTTAGAACACCATTTAATGGATGCACATATACATGTGGCTCTCTCCCCTCTCTGCTCTGTCCCTCTCCCGTTAATTCTCTCAGTTCGCTCTCCGTCTCGCCGACCTAAGCCTGTAATGAAGCCTCACTTCAGGATGAACATGCTGCCATTTTTCATAATTACAGCAGGATGCGATTTTCATACAGCTTCCTGGTTGACATTTGCGAACACCCACACACAGCCATTATAGCGTGCATGAGGGCCGAGCCCGAGAGAATGAACAACATTAATAAACTTAGGCGGCAAACACAGGGAAAATAATCATTTAAAGCTGTGAGGTTGCAACGATTGGTTATGTTCATAATCAATAGATTGCTGTCTTAAGACAACGTGAAAAATCATTTGGTTTTTTTAAAAAAAAGACACAAAACTATGAAGAATTTAATTTCCCCCAAGCTCCGTGCAACATTTTATTTCATTTGCTTATTGTGTTTTATGAATATTTTAAATTCCATTAAATTTTTCATTATGTTGGACAAATCAAAAAACAAATCAGAGCATCTGAGAAACAGAACCAAAAGCACATTACAGGTGTTTTTTACGCTGAGAATTATTTGAACATTAAAATTTTCTATTAATTTCAGCACATTAGCATTTCTCAAACAACTCCTTTACACGAGACGTGAGAAATACAACACAAGCAGCTCCAGTAAAGCCATAAGAGTTGTGGAAATCCTGACTCGCCTGCTCGGGGTCCCCGACCTCGACCCCATCAAACACCGCTGGGATGAACTGGAAAGCCAGAGCTGGAAATCGACCAACATCGGCAGCTGATCCCATTATGGCTCTCATGGCTGACGGGGAGCGAATCCCTGTTGTTGGGTTCTGGTAGAGAGGCCTAATGAACCCTGGAGGCTGTAGAAGCATATTGACACACTTCTTTTGAATGAGATATTCCATAATAACACAGATATAATGTTCATATGTTCACATACATGTTATATAGTGTGTATATACTTTAAATCCATTGTAAGTATTTATTAAAAATTGTTCTCGGCCATCAGGATCAGTTTGGAGTCCGGTCTGCAGCTAAAGAACAACCACCCTGTTAAATTATGCATTCCTGTATTGGTGCAGCCCTCTGCTTGGGTGCCACAATTGTGGTTTCACAAGTCAGACAAAATCAGAATAATGTTTCTCTTAATTACACCGTATAGAAAATGGGACAATCAATATGTCTTAGCAAAGCTCCAGGGAGCTTGACTCAGCAGGAATACATCTCTCAAATATGAAACTTCCTTTTCCTGACGGGATGAAGGACATGGAAATGTTCTGCCAGTTCAGACACCACGTATTTAGTCTCAGTAGGGCTGAGTTAGTTTCTTTTGAAAAACTTTTTTCAAACAATTTCTCACTTGTTTTAACACTGGGTGGAAAGCTTGCAACATAAACTGACGAAATGTCTTCGGATGGGATGTAGTGGCGTTGATTTTTTTCTGTTATTTGGCTCCCCGTTTTTCCCTCAACTGACCGTAACTATGCATTACTTTTACAGTGAGCAGGGATATTAAATTTTATACATCCAAATACTGATAAATAGGTTTTTCGACACATAAATGCAGAACTTATAGTTGTGGATGAAGAGCGAAGGTCTTTCCACTTTTTATTTTTTTTAGATATTTGTAGCCTTTTAATGTCCTTTCCTAACACTGCACCACCTCTAGTCTTTTCATCTCCCCTGATGTGTTTCTCCTTATTGTTTTGAGCCCTTAATGCAAAGTGATGGGGGGTACAAAACAATCTCAATCAAAATGTGTTTCATGACCACTTGAGATTCTTGGCTGGTGTTGGAATGTGAAAACATCTGAGGCCAAGGTCTCATCAAGAGACCCAACAACAAGTCTAACTTGACTATGAAAAGACTGAGATTTTCACTTGTAACTTGAGAATTTTTTCTTGACAATAGTCTTTATAAAAACCCTGTTTAGTAGCAGAGCTTCAGTCCCAATGTTGTTCCCTCTGAATCAATGCTAAGCTTGTGAATGCAGGCAGCCTATTTGTCAAGTCTTTCAATTAGAGTGTATAATGGTGCTGTGCCTCTAGCCAAGAATTTGGTTCTTGAGATGTAAAAATACATGGATAAACACTCTTATTTACCGCAGACGTAATCACCAGCCTCCATGACCTGTGCCCTGCATGAAATTAGCTTTCTATTGATTCCTTAAACATCTCTCTATAGCATTCCGGGGGCCTAATAGACCAAATTGTACCTTTTGTTTCGATCGACCTGACAGTTTCGCTCTTAAAGTTGTCAATAACTGGGATGTAGATTTGCTATCAGATTGTTTTTTTTTGTTTATAATCTCAAGCTTAAAATCTTCTGGGTGTTTTGCCGAAACTGGAATACGGAGGCCTTGATGTGACATTTGGTGACATTTTAGTGCTGGAATTTTGAATGACTGAGACTTAAAGGTCATGGCCACAAGGGAGTTTGCCCACCAGATCTGATGTACGCGTACACTTGTGTATTTGTGCAGAGAATGTACTCAACATTGTGTTATTTTTGGATCCTTACTTTTATGTCTGTCCCCATATTGATCGTTGCCCTTTGGGTCAGCATGTAGTTGTGTTCTTTCAAAAAAAAAAAAGATTCTGTGACTAACTTCTTACAAAGTTTAATTCACCTGAAGCTTCAGCTTCTTTTAAAGTTTTCACTTTTAAGTAGGTAAGTGTGAATTACAGGCAGTTTTTTTTAGGAATGAATTCAAGCAATTGCTCATGCAAAACAATAATTTAAAAACTCCAATCACTTCCAATTTCTGTCCCAAAAATAAATTATTTTATTTAAAGGATGTTTTCATTTTCCCAATAAGGAATGTCAAAATTTAAAATTCCTCTCTGGAAGCTTCCAACAAATTCATGAACTAAAATGTTAATCACTAAGAAGAGGTTTTGGCATCAAGACTGAGCTGAATAGATTAATTAATCAGTTGAATGATAGAAACAGTGACCGACCCTCTAATGTTTTTCAGTTATTTCTTGAGGAAATAATTTCAGTTTCTGGTTTTTTCAAAATGACAGTCTTACCCTATGATGAACTGCTGTTTCATTCAATTGAGGAAAAGGAATATTTTTCATTATTTGTTGATATTTTATTTTAAAAGACTAATCGGTTCATTATAAAAACCAGTATGAACATCGATGATTAAAAGAATTGCTAATTACAAGAGTAAATTAATGCAATGATTAAATAAGACACTGACTTAAGCTCTCCACCACAAATATAATCACTCAGCACTGTTTGAATGAGCCGGGTCAGTCGCTCCATTCATGCTCCAATCACTCCCTCATTGATCAGCTGCTTAGCAACCAGCTGATTAAAGACATCCAATCAAATTAATCAGCCTTTATAAACTGACTTCATGCTGAACGGCTCTGCTGAAATCTTCATGAAGTTTCCTACCCGAACCTCCTACTGATGTTTGCGATGAAACATTTTTCATCAACTCATCAGTATATTCATGTGTCTCTGATTGAATCTTGATTTTTTTTTTTTTTTTTACTTTTCATTGAAATGATTGTAAAGTTTCTCTCTACTGCAACATTTTTATTTTTTTTACCTCAATCACTGCAACCTCAAGTACTGAAACACCACCGTTTTGCGGTAGGGGCCTACGGCGGCTTCTAATTGGACGGGGACTGAGGGGACACTAGTAATATGATGGCGAAGACGGAGCCACAAAGCCCGTGGGAGCTCTTTCCACGTCTTCTGTCAGAATCAATGTGTGCAGTTGGCCTCGTCGAGGCTACAGAGACTTGGTTCAGTAGGACTTAATGCTGTTCGTTTTTAAATTTTATTTGCTGCCCCGCCCTTAATATTCACGTTGCTTCAGAGTTGCAGTTAAGTGTTTCGTTAAGGAATGGGCAATCAGCGAACTGGAGACAGCCCAGTGATGTGCTTCAAAGAGAGATTACAGGGTACGTGACAATAATTGGTGTCTGTGTGTCCAGTTAATAATCGTATTCAAAAGATCAAGTGAATTCATTATTAAAATACTTAAATCATCTTTTTTTTTTTTCTACTAAAATGATTTGGAATGGCTGCTATTTGTCTGAGCCGCAGAGTAACGAATAGATTCTCTGGATTCAGGATTTTAACATCTTCTATGTCCACAACCATGTCCACAACACCTGACGGATTGTTTGTTGCCTATGTGCCAACCTGATAGATGCTCACTCATTCAGACACAACCTTCGTCTCATTAGGTATTGGGTGGGGGGGGTGGGGGGGTAAAGCCCCCAAGCTGGGCTGCTCCGCTTTGAGTCGATTTGAGAAGACAGGCTCTTGTAGGTAAATAAGGACGGCGTTGACATCTGTGGGGAATCCACGGCAGGAGTTCCTAAGCAGGTAGGAGGAAAAAAGAGAGGGGGGGGGGGTCTCTGCTGCACTCCCCTCCAGCAGGGAAGCTGATAGATGGCAGCATGCACAGACGAGACACAAGGCAGCCGTGAGAGGCGACTCGCAGGACGCTGAAAGTAGCAGTGACTCAACAAAACCGAAGCGGAACGAAGAGCAGTTACTGTAAAAACGTAGAAACTCAGCTTTTCAGGTACACGACGTGTCAGGTTATATGTGCTGTTTCATTTGACTCGCTTTCAGGCACAAAAACACTTCATTCAGCCCATTTATATGGAACAAACCTATTGTGTGTGTGTGTGTGTGTGTGTGTGGACACAGGTGGATGCTGGGTGGTGGTCTGACTTCCTTTATGAGCATCACTGCCACTGAAGAATAGATGCTCTCTACGATGGTGGTTTCCACACCGTTAAATGTTCAAACACGGAGCAAATTGTTGATGAAATAAGTTATATAGAGATCAACTAATGAATACTTTTTTACATTGCATGAGACGAATTTAGAAGAAGTTATATTTCATAAGAATTGAGAACTAAAATGCATTTCCTGTCCCGGTGGTGCATCCCCCCCCCCCCCCAGCTAGAAGGTTCTGGGTTTCATGCCTTACTTTACGGAGTTTGCATGTTCTCCCCGTGTCTGCATTGTGTAATTGTTTTTTCCTGCTATTTGCCCTGATTGTTCGTCGTGTCCCGTTTCCTGAATAAAATTCAACTTGGCTTGTGAAAAGGAACGCATTCTGCCACAGTGTAGAAAAGAAACTCTCAAATATTGGTGTTAAAAAAGTCCTTATTTTTTTCATCTAATATCCCAAGGGGGGGTACAAATAGTGGATACAAACAACTGCAGCATTGGCCTCAGTTTTAATGCGACAATAATCTGGCATCTGCAACACACAACCACTCACCTTATTGGCTGAATCAGACGATCCACACACGGCGTGGAAACGGAATTTTAAACGCATGTAATTTCAAAGATACTTTGGAATCCAAAATAATCTCTACTTAGGGGCTAGGATTGCGTTTAAGCATTTTTTTTTTTCTTAAACAGAGGCGGTGCATTAAGAACATCCTTTTATTAATTTATTCGATTATCGCTTAATACGTCCTTGGCAACGGTTTTTAAATGTTCTTTGCTTTATTTTGAGCTATACCATCAGAATTGGAAGTGACTAATAAGCTGCAAAATCGGATGAAACGCTTAATGTGTTCTGATGCTCTTTGATGCCCTGACTTCTTTAATATTGTGTTCTCTATGTGAAAGAGAGCGAGAGAAACAGAGATGCTCGGTTTCCTCTTAGAAGTGTTGTTTGAGGTCAGCGGGGAGTCGGTTAATCTCAAGTGGGCTGAGTCCACTGTGGTTCTGCTTAATTAATAACGGACCATCTGTCAGCCTCCAGAGGATGTTCACCAGCAGCTGCTCAGTGCTCAGTCCCACTGGGCGACCTGTGAATGTGGGTGCTTCTGCATGTGTATGAACACATGCACATGGGAGGGTCTATTCCAAAAAAAAGTTTCAATCTTGATTCTAATTATGCTTCCTGCATAGATGCATGTGTTCATGTCAGTTTCAATTGCACATTGTGGTGGTGATCCCACAACGGGACACTCTGTTCACCTCAGCAGCAAATGGCAGCATGTTAGCAAAGTAGATAAGGTACAAAAAAAATGAGTTAGCTCCAAGAAGCAGATGGAGAAAGCAGAATTGTCATTGGAATCAGAATCTTTAAAATCCATCCTCAAAACCAAACTCCTAAAACACAACCTATCTGAAACCGTTATCTGCTCATTAACATTTTGCTGTCTAAAATCTATTGAAGTCTGGTGAAACTAATTCTCTTGTGTTCCCACTAGACATTAAACATTTTTTCTTCCACCATTATTATAACGTACAAACCAGTTTCAAGTATATTTGTGGGATTTGAAAACACTGTTGGTTTTTCTAGCTGTCTGCAGCAGAGAACCGCTGTGTGATAATGGCTGCCGCAATCGGTCTCATTTCATGTTTGACTGCTGACTGGAGGAGAGGTGTTCATTTACATAAAGAAAGGAGAACACAATAAGAAGACACGGGAGATAAATAACCCGAGTCTCTGCTGAGTGATGATTTCATTGAGATGCTGAACTGAACACGAACCCTTGATTCCTGCCTCTACACACCGGCTTTTGGTTAATGTAAAGAATATGTGGATTGAAACCCAGTTCCCGATAGCAGCATCCTTGCATTCCCCGTTTAAACATCATCATTGTAAAAAGAACTGCAAACTGAAGTGCAGCTGAGTACAGATCAAAGTAGTATTGACTCAAGCTCTGGTCAGCCAATCAATCAGTAATAACATAACAGAGAAGAAGATTGACTTAAGTAGTGTTGGTGCAGGTGATGCATGCCAGCAGAGTTTCTTTTGAGTGCTGGGGTTTTATATCGTTGGATGAGTCCGTTGGGCTTTGAGCGGTCTTGAAATTCAGCAAGCTGAAAACAAATCATGTTCCGCCTGACAGCACAACGCTGGGACACACGGTTGTTTCGTTTATCGGTCCTGAATCACACCGACGGAGCAGGAGTGACCTTGACTTCGCAGCCCTGTGATACACAGATCATCGTGAAGGACGGTTCACAACGGAGTGAACGGGACGATGGGGAAACAAAATGTTGGAAGACAACTTCCCCACTTGTTGGATGATAGCCCTTTCATCTTTACACCTGCCCCTTCATTAATTTCTCATCTCTTGCGATTTCTTTTCTTCTATCCAGTCAGAGATGAAACGGCATCCTCTCTGCGCTCCTCTGCTGTCAGCATTGTTAAAACAACCACTTGCAGCCTTGCCCTGCGGTGGAATATTAAATTTTAATCACGTCAATACATCCTCATAATTGGATTATGATTGCAAATCACCTACGCTATATGCGAACGTATGAGCTGCTAAGAGTGACAAATGACAGGAGTAATGACACTACAGGATTTTTGCAGATCAGCTGCAGGCCTTATAAAGGTAGGAAGCCCTGCAGCACACAGACATGCACAAATGCAGATTTAGACTATATCTCTTCCTATGTATCCATGTGTTTTGCTCACATGCATGTGGGTGTTTTATTGTATGTTTCTGAGCTGTTCTTGGCACCATTGTGAGAGTGGACCCGGTGCATTGACAGGGGGATAAGTAATAGCATCGCTATGGCTGCCAGCCTATACAATCATCTCTGCTATTGCCTGCACTGATTTATTGAAAGACAACCACCTTTGGCTCCAGCGAGCCCACCGCCTGGCCCGGCTCCCGATGCATGTATTGTTTTCCATTTTAGTGCCACATATTGCTATGAGGAGACACCGAGACCCTGGCTGCAGCCATTGCTAGATGCATCTCTTGTTTGCTGTCAGAAAAAGCAGTCACAATAAATTATACAACACTTTCGCATTACCAAGTTCAGCCCATATGATTGTTGACCGACTAGAAAGGGGTGTACTTTGAATTTAAATCAAAAAGTTTCATGAATTATAATGCTGGTAATATTATTTACAATGCACAATATCAGTGAAGGATGCCCACAGGCTCTGGTAATTCATCAGTTTTACTGTTGGGTGGATTCCATATGATAGATAATGTTTTAATTCAATTTAAAATGTTTCAAACATCACAGTCGATTACAATTGTAGTGCTGTGGTAAATCACATAATTGTTGAACCGTTTTTCGAGTCAAAACTAAATCACTTTCAAGCCACATTTTTCATCCTCAAGTGTTAATTTATTCTTCATTTCAGTTTGTGTGGACAAAAAAAAAAAAGCTTTATGGAAACACATATTTCAGCGTGATTCAAAAATTGTTTCCTTTTGCACGTGCCTTCATCAATTGCTTCACGGTGAACTAAAGTGTTACTATGAGCAACCGCACTCTACAAAATAATATGGCTTCAAGCGCACTTTCATTAATGAAGCGAAAGTGAGAGTCTGGTGGTAGAATACAAAGGCAAGAGAGAAATGTGGAGAAATGTAGACTATCAGACTCAGTCACTGTAATTTCTACTCTATTACCTTTTCTATTCAAATTGACAAGATGAAGTTGGAAGAGAGCATGAAGAATAGAGCTGGGAGGGGATTTAGGAGGTGAACTGATATAAACCAGCAGATTTACGTTTGAAGTTTCCTTTTAATGATTTCTTCAATCTTCGTTGAAAAAGGTTTGCATGTATAATTTAACAATAATAAAGGTTTATGACATCAGGCCATTTGAATTATTGGGCTTTTTTTTTTTTTAAAAAAGAAATTATGTCTTTTGTCTGGCGTGCAGACGGTTATTAAGTCATATTGAAATCTGAGCCTGAACCGCTTTATGTTCATTCATGTGAAATATTTGATGAGAGCCAATCCCACAGATGTGAGGGAGTCATTCAAAAGTGGTCACAGCAAATAAAAGGTAGTTCAAATGTTGCTCGTCTCCATCACCACCTTCATCATCTCCATTGTTCAACCAGAGGATAGAGGGGCAAAACTTTAATACTTTAGACGGCAAACACAATTATATATGTTCACACATCCCCCTTTGAGGTGCTATTTTATATTAACTTTAAACATACTTTTATTATAAGGGGGAAAAGATTAGGGGTGCAAAACAGACATCGTACTCAGAATTCTTTTATTTTCACGTTTGTGGACTAAACACTGCACAGCTATGCTACAAAAATCATTAAAACTAATTTGTCTAATCTTAAGGTTAGACCAAGTGTAATCTTCCTTAATGGATAATTAACACTCAACAGAAGTTTCAACTTGATTATAGGTTCGTCTTTATGAAATGCTGAGACTATAAACACCAGAAAAGTAAAACTGCAGGAGACCCGTGAGACTTTGGAGTCAAGAAAAGATCAGGAATTGTAACGTTCCCGTTAATGAAGCATCCGTAAATGTAATGAAAAGAGAAGTGCTAACGTTTAAAATGTTTTCCTGATAAGCAAGAAAATTTGGATCCGATCGGCTCCTTTTCCACAGCCGGTTTGAGGCAGAACAGGTACGCTTTTATTCTGTCCCGCCTTTCTGTTTAAACACAAGGAAGTAACAGAATCAAACCACAGGACTCAGACAAAAAGAGGGTGTACATTTCCAAAGAAACAATTTCTCATTCGTCCAGCTACTATCAGTCATCCTACATTATTTATGGAGAAAATTAACACGCCTTACACGTGTAGAGGTGTGGGCGCTGGACATATCCTCACGGCTTTCATGGCTCACCAAACAGTGGCATTAGAGAGAGAGAGAGAACGTTCAGAGAGAGGGATGAGAGAAAGCAGAAATCCTCTGCCAGCTTACATGTTGAGGTGATGTTCTCCATCAGTGGGTTTCAGAGATTGAGGAAGGAGGGAGAGATCCAGTCTACTGAGCACAGGAACCAAAAGGCAACAGAGTGCACACACACACACACACACACACACATACACACACACGCTCTTCGTCTATCTCCGTCGGCTCACACCTGCGCCTGTTTTTCCCGCCGTATACCTTCACAGCTCTCCTGCTTCCATGCTTCACCTCTCACTCAAGTCAACTTTCCCGTGCTCTTCACTCACTCCATTTCCATTTGTTATTTTATTCATGTGCTTCGTTCATACAGACAACTCGGGGAGAGTTTGAAATGTGCCGTTTGTCTTCAAATAACGAACAGATCTGACGATTAAAGCTAGAGAGGCCTGTGTGTTTGCAGCTGGTAGAGACTGACTGGGTGACAGGAGCTGCATGGGTTCATCACAGGCTGGCAGAGCGGGGCACCCAAGGCCACCGCGGTTAGAGATAATCCTGTCACCTTCATTCCCCCCTAAAAAAATGAACAATATGTCAGCAGCTGGTGGCGAGAAAAAAAGAATCCCTGGCTGTTTGGTCACAGAGAAAATGAGAAAAGAGGCATCAGCTGACGTTCATGTGGATTTCTTGCAGAGGGCGATGACAGAATGTGGGTCTGCTGTGTGTAATATTTAACATTTTAATCTTTGCATGTGGTGGTTTTTAGCTTCTGAATAGATAAACTGCTGCATAGCAACATGTGGGTACAGTAATCGTGAACAGTCGGGGTACAAAGTCAAGTCACAAATTTACCCATTATTGTCATGATCAGTTAGTTAGATTTCTAGACTTTGTGGACAGCACAACAATAACACCGCAATGATGTCATTTTTAAGCATCGTGAATAGTTTTTTAAATGGTGTGCACTTTTTGAAGTTCCTCTTGCATTGAAGCCATGTATACGGCATCCTGCTGGATATGCATTCTGCGAGTGGTTAACATGAAGTTTAAATTCGGACAACCCTATGGTCTGGAAAATATTCAAAAACTGCTGCTATGTCTAATCATTTCATTGAAATATTTCATTTTGTACCAGGCATGAATAATCTTCTTGTTGGCATATTAGCATGCAACGGGCTATGATTTGTGTTTGTGATGCTCTTGGCCGTATGTTAATGTGACAGTGTTCGGTTCGGACTTGTGACGGATGAGTTACAACCCTTTCGTAATTATGAAAGACAACTGCGAGAGCACAGCGTGAAAAATAAACAGCATATTTATGCAATTAATTGCATGATTGATGGGTGTTGTAGTTACTGCTGCAATCCATCAACGTTGGTATTACTAGCAGGATCTAATTTTCTTTTTATTGTCCGCACAGGCTGCTAGTTAGAACTCTTGACTTTTTTTTTTTTTTTTTAAAGTGCAATCAGAGAAAGTCTTTTTTTTCCCAAAGGCTTAACTTCTCAAATTCTTTGAGAAGTTCCCCAGACAATTTCACCACAGCGGGAGTGTACTTTTCACTGTTATCTTCAGGTAGAGGCGGCGAGGGAAGGAAACCATGTAATATCCGACGGCAATATCTTTAGCTGAAGGTAAGAAATAGCCAAGCTTGTAATTGCTTTAGGGTGAGCTAAGATGACTCCTCTGGTACTCGGAGGTTTTCTTTTGGTCATCCATGGGGGCAATGAGACGAATAAGAATGAACGGAAGGAAGATTTCAAGATTTTCTTTAAGTGTTCAGATGAAATGAAGCTTTCCCATCCCATGAGCTTACAACAAAAAACCCAGCGGTTTGTTATCCTTATAAACTCTGAGTTTCAGAGGAGGAAAACGCAAAAGACTGGCAATGAAAAGTGGGGGTGGGGGGTTGAGGTGTTCAGGAGAGAGTTGGATTACCGTCTCGAAGGTGATGCTTTAATTAATAACTCTAAGGGAGTTCTGTCAAAAGTGGGAATGAGTTTTATATAACTGGATCAGTACATTCCAAAATTGATTAGCTGATTGCCAAATAATTAGTGACAAGTAGTTTATCTGTAAAGTAATAATTACAAGCGCACCTTCATTGCAGAATCTTATTTCTGACAGTTTGCTTCTTGTCTCTGTTTTGTTTTCTGAGACAATAAATCATTTGGGGGGGGTGTGTGTGAATGCAGTCCATGAGATTCAGGAAATTGTGATCTTTTTTTTTTTCACTAAATAAGAAAACAAGTTTAAATTCCATTAAAGATGGCGCTTGCACATATACGCTATAATTCATCTTTATACCTTCTTGTCAGTCACGCCTCTCATGTAATTCCCGCTGTCGTTATCTGGGGCTCTGAATGGAGATCTCAGCTGGTCACATCCAGTTATGAAGCAAAACATTCTCATTTCAATCAGTCGCCTTGCTGCTATCTGCTTCTTTATCTCTCTCTTGATGCTGCCTTCATGCACGCACTTCACCTCCTCATCACCACCCAGTCTTCACAGATGTGCCGATTTAAACATTCAACAATGGCCTCATCAGTCTAAGCGGAACAACCAGCCACCACCACCACAATCAATGTGTGGATTCAGATGTCCTTGAAACACAATCTCTATGCAGAGCCAAAGGCTTCCTGACAGACTAGTGAACATATTGTCTGATTTCATAAACGATTATCTTGATCTCACTGACCTCTCTTAATAGAAATAAATGTTATTCCAGTTTTCAAACATAGCAATATGTGAGTGCATGTGAGCATTTAGCACAGTGTCATCCTTTACAGCAGAACCTTTCTCTCTTGCACAGAAAGAATATGAACAGTTTTTATGCAGATGTCTCAATTTTCAAACAGCTACAAGTTCAAAATTCACACTTGTAGACATTTAGCAAAAGTTATTGGTTCCTACTCAACTTTTAATAAGCTTTAAAATGATTTGTTGTGTGGTGCAAGATAATGCTTGACTAATATTGTACAGTTGTTCTTTTAATCTCTTGATCTGATTATGAAGCGCGGCACCTAGCGCAGCACGCAGCGGAGAGGAAATGAAGAGCTAGATTAAGAGATTGTATCAAACATGTATGCAAATTGTCCAAGAGAGCTTTCAGATACTCACAATATGCAAAGAAAGAATATACCAAGATATTACATCCATTTTTTAATTTTAAAAACTCCTCACAGCAATTTTGTATTCGTGCAGACCTCATTCCATCTCAACCTACAGCTTTTAAAGAGTAATTTCAATCAGTCTAACAGTGTGGCTTGTCGTAAAAAAAACTAGTTATGGCAGTATATAGTAGCTGCAGCACAGCACAGCAAACTGTAATGTGGTCCAGCAGAACTCACCTATAGTGGGCCAGTACTACCAATGTACAGTACGGGTTATAAAGGAAAGTTTCCTAAAAGTCTGCAAATTAAGTTGCAATAAGGTAATTATTATGATTAGACATGGTTAAAATGCTATATGGGATAGACAGGGCTAAAACACACATAAATATTAATGGAATAATGGAAAACAAAAGCAATTAGCAATACCGACCATTTGACTAAGTGATACCCTGTTCAATAATAAATACATTCAAATAAAACATTGTGAACCATCAGACTCATTGGAACAGAAACCTAGGGGCGGTCAAAATATGTAAAGAAAACCAAAAAAAACCTAAGACACTGACTCTCAACACACCGTCTCATCCCACTGTTTTTATCTCTCATAGTTCAACAAAATCACAGTTATTTCCATTCTCATTTTGAACTCTATTATATATGTTATTTTTTAGCTTTTCGAATTTAAACTGAATTCCCTGAATACCTCCTGTTTCAAAACATTGGCTCAGCAGCTTCACACCAGAATAAATGCGCATATCATCCACAGAAATTCTCGCTTCTTTGCCTTCTATATCAGTGCATTGTTTCCGTAAGTACTGACTTTTCTATCGGGCAGTTAATTGAATTCAGTCATGGGTGTAAAGTAGTGCATCATTAGCCAGACTCACCTGCTTGAAGTCTATGAAGTAACTGGGGTTAGATTAACCAAAGCCAGGCTTAGATAGAGAAACCAATGGTGCATGGATGCAACCGCTGAGCAACTTCTCGTGTTATTTGGTGCTAAATGCTCAGCAGTAAAACAGCTGCTCTGCTGTACAACAGCGACGTTTCATTTCATAACCCAGTAAGATGCTTGATTTGCTTTTGGCTATGGTGCTACTAGATGGATAAATGGTGCGCATACAGACGCTTTATAGTCTAAATACTCCAGCTGTGAAGATGGTATGCCTAGAGCAAATGGTCCCTGAGTATTTGTTACGTAGCATCTAAAAAATAGTGTCTGCAGCAGAGCATTATAGTCACTTTAATCTTATCCTTCTCTTCAGAACTGGTTCAATTCAGACCAAATTTGACCGTAAACATATTACTTTTCTTCACACTAGATTCATTTTAAGTATATTAAACTACTACTGCATGCATTTTCTTTTCATCATCTCACCACTGACACGACAGCAGCTCAAAAGAAAAAACAACCAGAGCCTTCCAAGAAGTCAGCGGGCGAGAAGAATGACGCTGCATCCGAGCCGACCTCTCTGATGACTCCGATAGTGGCTTCAAAAATAGCCCTGGCTGTCCGCCTCTCTCTCTTTCTCTCCTCACGACACCTTGCCACCGTCAGTGTGTCGCACCTGCTGTGTGGCGGCGAGAGGATGGCGTAACCATCTCTGCTTGAGCAGAAGATCCTTTCTTCATGCTGTGTGTGCATGCAATCGTAATACGTCGATGGAGGGAGAAGTTGAGGACACTGAAGGTCACACGACAACAGGACCACAAAATGAAAAACATGGCGACATCCTCAATGGGGGACGGATCAGTTTATTGTGAGTTTAAATAAAGTATAACATATAAAGCTTGAATTGGAACAACAGAAGGAAATGAATAATGTATAAATTATTTATGGACTCATTATAGGCTACTTGTAACTTCAGGCAGAGGAACAAAAGAAAGCATAATAGCCATTACGATCCCATGTATCAACTCTGAATGTCATTGGCCTCTGGTCCACAGGAAGATGGTTTATTTTAGACAAAGGTTAACAACTTGATGGCAATGCGAGCATTGTAGTCAGTGTTCGTGCAATTGCAGGCTTACTGACAGGCTGGAAAAGCAAGCTAATGAAGCTGCTGTCACAAGGTCAGGGTTCAGCCTCCTCTTTGACAGCAGGAGGTGATAATGGTGTTGAGAAGATGGCATTTAGCGGAACAGAGGAAGAATCTGTATTTGTGCAAAATGTTGTGGGGAATTGCTTATATTTATAGCATCTGTTTCATTTGTTGACAATGAATACTTTCCAAAAAGATATATATCTGATATATATCACCAGTTAATACTTCTATTATTGATTTGTTCCTCATGGTAAGCAAATCTTACAAATCTTCTTGATCTGTATGCCACGCAGCAAAGTTCATTTAAACTGTCCTCTTATCAGATTGCTTTCCGGATGAGGTCTGGAAAAGGATGTAATTCGGAAACACATTTCAATGTAAGGGTGAAAAAGAAATTTTAAGGCATAATCTCAAGAAAATCCTAAATCCATGTGTTGGTTTGATAACCACCAGACAAATCCAGTTTGACCCAGCAGCTGGTTGATGGGAAGCAGCCCTCATACCTCCACTTCCTGAAGGACAGCGTGTTCTATTTATATACTTTATTCCAACAGAAATAGAAAATCATTGAGACACACACACGCACACACACATGCACGCACGTACATGCGCACACAAACACACACAAAATATTCACAGCAAGACTTCGGCACAAATCTCATCCACAAATAAACAAGACATCCAAAAAAGTCTCTCAGGCATTACTTTTATTTAATTCTTCTGAAGATTTATCAAGCTTTAACATCAGCTCTTGTAAAAATCTGTACTCTGCTGATTAGCTAAGGAAAGGTTACATAACACAAAAAGTCAAAGCATGACAACAGTTCACCAGCGATTACTGCGAGAAGATTGATGAGAAAACTACACATCTTCAAACTTCAGTTCATTCCCCTGTGAATGAACTGCATGTCATGCAATGTGGCAGCATTTGTAGGAAGTAACGAGTAAAGACTATAATCTTCCTACCATCTAGATATTAAATGTCTCCGCTTGTTCTGTTTGATTTTTGCAGGTGCTGAATAAGGGGGGTTGCACCTGCATCCACCCATAAATACCCTCAATGCAGCATGCGGGTCGACTCTGGAGAAGATTGTCTCTCTCCAACAGATTTTTTGACAGCCGTGGTTCATCTGTGTTATATCATAGCAGCTGATTTATATTTATATATATATATATATATATATATATATATATATTTTTTTTTTTTTTTTTTTTTTTTTCGTAAATAAATTATATTACTCAGTCTGCCCAATCACATTGTCTTCCATCTTTTTCACAGTGGCTGGGGCAAAACACACTAAATATGCAAACTGAAGCACAGGTGAGTAAAAGAGAACATCCACAGCAGGTCAGATTCTCCTCTCTTCACATGGAACATCTGTAAGTACAAAAAATAAGTAGCACTCGAACCTAGATGGCCTGCCTTGAGTTTTAAAGCTGACTTTAATTACACTGATTTAACTTATCTATAAAGTGTCCTAATGTTGCCTTCACAACAACCATTTGTTATGTCCATTTTAATTTGGCCATAAAACACTTTAAATGGTTTAATGGCTCTCTTTTATAGAGATGCTGAAAAATATACTCAGCTGTTGATCTAAAGCTCCGCGAGTCATGGGTAGCTCGTTCCCTTTACTTCAAATGTAAGTGGAGCTCAGGCTGCAGGATGTGACGCTGTTCAAGCAATGTCTGTATTATCAATGAGTTCCTATTCATCCTCTTAGAATTAAAGTATAAACCATAGCCTTCGTTTTGCATGAAACAATTTATTACTTTTTTGTTATTAATAGCTTAAATGAAGCCAGAACGTTGACTTCCTTCTTTAAAGAATGATTTTTTTACAGTTTCTATCAACCTGTCACACTGCATCCACAGACCTCTATGATTAAAATAGCTTATTTCCCCCACTCAAACACTTTAAATGTCATCTTTTCAGAGGTTTTAGGTTCAATCCGAGGCTTTGACTGCAGCTTTTACAGACCTTTTTCAATAGCTTTTAATCACTTTTTTTAAAACTCTGCTATCGCTTCCGTTAAATTTTTTTGATTCTCAGTCTTTAACTTTCCTCTTAACTGATGCCGGACCTTTCATCTCTTACGCCACAGAGAGCTTTTAGAGAGGATTTTGCACGCTGTAAGTACAAACATGACACAGCTAGGTTTGATGTTTGAATGTCTGACTGACTGAAATGAGATGGATTTGATATTACAATCCAAGACGTCTGCTGTGAACCGCTTGAGCCGTGCCGGCTGCAAGGTGTAGCGAGTCAATTATAGAGGGAGTGGGCAACAGTACTCAATTTCAATTACTGCTCTCACCTGCTGCAAATATCAAGAGGCGCTGCATCCTTCAGCCGTACAGAATGCATTCATGGCTCGCAGCACAGATAACCAAATGAGCGGCTTTGACAGCGAATGGAAGTGAATAGTCTAGATGGTGAGTGCAAAGTTTGTGATTTGCTGCCATCACGCTATTCAACTGACTAAAGATTGAACTCTAACTTATTAACTCGGAGTTTCTTGCAGGAATTGTTGCCTTTCATGGCACACATATACAGGACGCTGGACCTTTTCATCGAGCCACCGAGAGAGAGAGAGAGAAGGCCCTGTTTGGACATGGACGAAGTAGTAACTCCATCTTATCAAAGTTTATGATGTTTAGTGTCGGGACTTCTTTCTAATTCTAGAGTGTTTGGGGATGCAGGCAAAAGATTAAGTGGTTTAAGGGATTGATGATATAATAATTTAAGCCTCACCATCGGAGTGTGCACACACCTTTTTTTCTGTGTTTTATCAATTGACAGCAGTTTGTTCTGTGTCATCAGCTGAATTCTAGTACTACAGTAAGGGATGATTTGTGGTCTGTCAACCCGCGTCACAGACCAACAGACCTGGGCATCACACAGAACCTTCACTGCCGTTCAGTGATCGGGTCAAGAGGTTCAGTCCTCTCTCCTGCAGCTGGTGAACATCTCTGAATAAAATCTTGTCTGTCCTTTACAGACTTTGAGAGGGTTATCTAGGTCTGCATCTCATCCCGCAGACCAAAGTGTATCTGACTCTGACCTCAGAAACAATTTGTTCTCCTGTCGAGGGGAAAAGATCATAAAAAAGATTAGTGCAAACTAAAAAGAAAACTTTTCTTCTGGACTCTGGATTTTGAAATTTAGATTAGGCACCAGGTTTCAAGAGTCAGCGTGGTTGTCATCTCTGATATGCAGATACGTATATCTTTAATCTGAGGATTTGTCAATGTGATTCAGCAAGACGGTTCGTAAAATACATGGCAAACAAGGAATTACAGTAAACATATATGGCTCTTACTGAATAAGAAAATGTGTATGGATGTTGGAAACGAACTCCTCCTCTGTTTAAAATGAGGACCTTTTAAGGCCCCTGGGTTACAAATGTCCTAGATCCACCCACTAGACTTCAGGAAGTATAACTTGATTTTTTGATTTTTTTTTAAGAAACCAGTTAAAGTATTTATATGTAGCTTCATAAAACATTATCAAATCTTTTAAATATTTTACTTTCAGATTTTGTTTTCAGAATAAAGAATGAAACCCAAAGTTCATTGTAGAAAATCTCATACACACACGTGGATGAACAGTCACACTCAGACATAACACCAGTTATGTGAACGCATGTGACTAATTAAGACGGCAGCGAATGGGGAATAAATATGATTAGCTTAAACGATTTTATTCGCAAGAGACAAAAATTTGATCCTTATATTTCCTACAAAGAACTGGAAATCCACACCGGGGAGATCATTAATCCAAATGAAGTGATTTTCTTACTGACTGGAGATGAATCAACTTCAGAAGAATTAGTTTACTGGAAAATTTCCAGGCAGAGGAGTCACTCAAGGCTTGATTACCTCCACCCCCCCTCACCCCCGATTCAAAAAGACACCTGCAGAATACACACCTGCCTAATGTGCAAACGAGTCACATGGGAGAAGTGTCAGTACTGTTGGATTTCAACCTGGTTGCACATAACTCACCTCACGGATCAATAGGACTATTTGACAAGCAGGAATCCAAAAGGGAATCTGATGACCTGCGTTTGTGTCAGGTGGTTGACGGAGTAATTGGCCGTGCCTGCCAATCACTGTCAGGTTTGTTAACGCTGAAATGACAAGGCAGCTTTGGAGTCCTACCTTTGCACTATTGATGCACGCAGCAGTGTGTAATGGGAATGTCCATGAATGTCGGACACGCAGGACAGTTGTTGACTCAGCTGATGGAACGTGTTTCGCTATAGGTGCACAATAGACATAGTTAGAGCTAGTTCGTTAGAGCTAGTCCAGCTTTGAGCGTGTTGATTATCATGTCTGTGCTCATACGCTCATCTTTCATCTTTTACATCTGTCTCGATCAACCGTGGCTGATGTTACCGTCATGCGGCCGGTGGTGCTGATGCTGCAGCTGCTGGTACGCAGCAGTAAAACTAAAAGTTTTGCAGCAGCAGTTATCTGAGGGCACTGCCAGGAGTGCTGTTATCTGAGCTACATTCAGGAGGCGACGAGAGATAAGATCCAATCAGCTCCTGTGAGGAAGACTCCGTGCATGGACGACACTACAGCTTGAAGAAAAATTGGTTTTGGAGCAAACACAACAGGTCAGTATCTTGGTCTGGGAATTTTTTCATTGACTTGGCACACATATTACTCAAAACTGAACTCTTACAAACGCAACACTTTTTTTTTTTACAGCGGGGAAGATAAGACAGGTATTAATACAGAGAACGTAGTTCCTTTGACTGCTCTGATGTATTTGTCATTGCCAGGCCTGTTTGAACTGGTGCAATGCTTGAGAAGACTCTCACTCATCTGGGTCATTGTAATCCTCTAAAGGATGCAGTTTCTCTCCTGTCTGCTTCTTTTTTTTTTTTCTGTCAGAAAAAAATTGCACTGCTTCAAATTTGAGGAGCATAAGTTTGTATACCAGCATGAGGGTACAATGAATGTATGTTTCCCCGATGAAGAGAAGGAGCAGACCTCCTGCAACCAATTATTCTTCTGACCTTTCAATGATGTCAGAGGTCTGGCGTGACTTGAAATCCATTGAAAATCATCAAAAAATGTGAATCAAACTATTTCAAACAGCAGTGCATTATTGAAAACAACAGGACTGTAAATATATTTTTCCTGATCAGAACAAGCAAATCAAAGCACTGATGATTAAAACCATCATTAGTTGCAGCCCTGATCATGTTCCCCTTTTTTAGATGAGAACCAGTCCGCTGGCACAATCCCAGACCTTTACACACGGCTAGAGACACACGGTGGCCAAGACAACATTGCATTATTCAGAGCCTCCATCTGGATACACAAAACTGGTGTTTGATATGTAGTCAGAGCCTTCATGTCGACAACACAGGATCCTCCGGTTCTTCAGTGGAAACTCCAAACAGTGGAGCTCAGGGGGAGATCATAAGGGTCCGAACACCTGCCGTGCTCCTTTATAACCCTTCTAGCCATGAACCCGGCTATTTGGGCTTGCTTCTGCTTCTCCTTCTCTCGCTCCAGCTTCTTCCCTGCCTCCTCAAGAGTCATCTTTTTCAGCCAGATTCTCAGTAAGCCTTCTCAGATTGTAGCTTTGATCGGCCACATCGACATCTAACATCACGCTTTACACCTTTTCGGAAATACGAAGTAAAATAATCTGTTTCGTCTAGGATTTAGCAAACGTCATCTCCTGTAATGTGTGTCTGGGTGTGGACTTAGAAAATCATAGCCAAATTAAGATGCTTTTGAAACTACCCAAAGAGGAGTTTAATTGGGGGTATTGTCACATTCATTGCACTACCTAGTCGACAATTATTTCAGGCAACTGTTACCTAAACGTGTTTCACCGCCTCCAGAAAACCCTAAAATGGAAGGAAACAGGAAGGAGGCTCAAACTCCAGGCTTTAAAATGTTCCTTCTAATCCTCCGGTGGTGTCACGGCCTCCTGTCTTTCTATTAACTGGTACATCATCCACTATGGTAGGACCAGATGTGAAACAGGTTTGGTGTCAACACAGAAATATAATTGCTTTTCTAAGGTGGATGTTGGAGTATCAGCTTATAAAATTAGTGTACATGGATGAAGGGACAAAACGTTCTTAGGGCTAGAATCTCCACATCTTACTGAGTTAAGAGACAAACTAGGTTAGGGAACAGTTCAAATGTTATTCCTGAGTAAATGTAATCTACACCAAAACTCCTTACTATGAGGCTTATTTGTAATCAGATTACACTACTTGTGCTTTGATAAATCAGTTCCCAGCTGCCTAATGTTCTTGTCAAATAAACCTCGTTTACCTCGACGGAACGCTATTTGCTTATCTCTGGCGTACAGCAGTCCGAGCTCTCGCCTCTCGCTCAGTTTTATCAATGAAGTATTACTGTAACTGCACCTTCCTCACTCTGCAACGGTTCAACCACGGAGCGCTGACATTATTACCGAGTCCACAGTGGGGAAGTGCACTTCAGAAAAATAATGGTCAATTTACGAATGTGTCAGCAAGTCGGACTTGCTGTTCCAATTCACCTCCATGACACCTCTGAGGGTCTGTTTCTGTACCTACACCTGAAAACCCACCGTAGCGTGGTTACAGAGAAAAGAGGTTTGAATTCAAGAGTCAACAGAAGTGAGTTTTTCTCTCACATACTGTATCTCAGAGTGAAGGAAAGTAAATCACCTTGATGTCTTAGTAGGAGTACCTGACAGTGGCATGCTGTCAGGCCTCACCTGCAATCATAAAAGAAAAAAAATGGAAAACGGAAAAAAATAAATGGTTATTTATCCAGTGATGTGTACTATATTGTTATTTTCTGTTTAACGTCACCAACTTTACATTATTTTTACCAAAAATTGCTGAAATTTCACATTTACCGCTGAAATACGGAGCAGAGACCTGCTTTTTGTTTCCTTCCTGATGTCTGGACTGCATCTTTTTTACCTTCCACTCCTTGTGTTTTTATGTGTGGTGTTTTGTTCTGTGCTTGTTTCATTTTTTTTTTTTTTAAAAATCAATGTTTAGAGAAAGAGAGAGAGGATAAAAAACATCAATATTGCTTTTCCAATTTACAAAGTAATTTCCTTTGGAGACATTTGAAAACTGATCTGCTCAAAACTGTAAAAAAAAAAAAAAAAAAAAAATCCCTCGAAGGGAGTTATTGGAGTAAATTGTCTGAAATAGGACAACAGGGATGTGCACAGTTTCCAGGAGAGTAGCATCTAGTCTGTGGGAAAATCTGTTTAAACATGGAGAAAGGAATATTTCTTCTGAATGAAAAGATTAAACTATCTACTCCCACTAAATAATTTCCTCAAGGAGTGAGTGACTTCTTCATGAATCCAGTTTTCTTTCATTAAAGTATATCTTATTCATTCTCTTTGATAATCCAGGTCTGAGTCTCCCTGGTCACCTCCTCCAACTCCTCTGGGTTACATCAAAAATGGCGTCTCTCCAAAATGTCCTTGGTCTAATCCAGGGTCTCCTCCCAGTGGGACGTGCCCAAGGGCATCCGAACCAAACGCCCAAACCAACTCAGCTACGTCCTCCTCTGAGCTCCTCACCCTATTTCCAAAGGTGAGCCCAGAACCTGCAGAGGAAGCCCCTTTCAGCGCTTGTATCATTTCAGAATGGTAAATAATATTATCGTCATAACGGTGGAGCTGATGGTTGACACTTGGGAATAAGCCCGTGTGCTATTCTGAGCCACAGTCACTTGACAGCTCCGAAGCAACTGTGTAGAAATGGAGCATAAAACATGCAGCATTAATTAAATAAAGGGGAGGGGGAACATTTGGTTTTGTCAGGGGAGAGAGCTGATGGAAAAGCTTCCTTAAAATAGTTGTATCATTGTAAGTACCACATTCTGACATTTAAATGAACATTTATTTCTGTTATGGCCTCTTCATTGAGCAGCAGCTATGACAAAAAAAAAAAAAGTCTGTATGGGAGTGAGGGAATTTTATTTCCCATCTTATCCGCAAATGAATTAAAGACAGATTTGTTCTCGTGCTGCAGATTTCTCGCAAAGATTAAAAGACAAATTACTGGAAGTGGAACTTATTCAGGATCAGAGGACATTTTCAGAGAAATTGTGGGATTCATTTAAGGAGTCCATTATGGCGTTTTTTCTCTCTTTTCAACATTACAGGTAGCATCCCTATATTGTCCACTGCTCCCATCCCATGTTGTCTGCATCACTCCACAGACCTTTAGTGTTTAATTCCACCATCAACCTAAAGAACTGCAGGAGGTATTCTGCATTTTTGTTATCTCTTCACCAAAGCTGATAATTACTGTATATTCTGGACTGTCACAAAAAAAAAATACAGAACACAGAACAGATTTTTAAATTGTTGTCACGAGTGAAAGTAAAAACAGATTTGCTTGAGCAACAGCATGAACGAGGTAGACGAGGTCTAGCAGTGGTTAGGAGGTTGGGATTTTAAAAGTGCATCCATTTGTTGGAAAAGATGATGTGTGTGTGTGTGTGTGTGTGTGCGTGCGTGTGCAGAGAACTACACTTAATTGGACAGACCACAAGACTTCAGTGTGTTTTATACAAAGACAGAAAAGCACAAAACTGCATCCATCAAAACAGTTGACTAATTATATTCTGTTTATACTGAACAAACAAATGTAAAAAGGATGCATTGTGGGTTTTAACGCATTATCTTGAAGCGCAGAATATGCACAGCTTCTTCTCACAGTCTTGTCATCTTGGTGAGGTTAAGTGGAAAAGGTTACTGATTACGTAAGGGTATTTTGCCCACTCTGACTTCCCATTTAAATTATTGATTGTTAGTATTCTGTCATTCCGACAAAACGACAGCATTCCCATGAAAACAAAATACACAAGCAGAGATGTTTAGTACCATTAGTACCATTTAGTCCATTTGCTTTTAATACGACATCCTCTGTGTTTCAAAATAAAAGCATGGTTCTTGTATAACATTGATCGCTGTGGTTCTAGTCTTGGCAGCAAAGTGTAAAACTCCTCAACTAGTGAATGAAGAAGATAAGGAAGTAATTCCAAGAATACTGAGTTATTCCATAAAAGAAATGAAGAAAAGAAAACCAAATGAACCATTTGCAAGTATACAATGAAAACTGAAAGCAACAATCTCGCAGACACACTCATTATCCCATCAGATTAAAAGTGGATCCAAAGTCACACTGTCCTTGAAACAACAACTGACTTCATAACTCTCTCATTTAGTTAAGCACCATGTCTTTGAGGCTGCATAAGATAAATAGTATTTGCTTACTCAAAGACGTTGTGGTGCCCTTGGCTGTGGGAGGCTTTATACCTCATTACACATACTTATAGTCAACTTCCTGTATCATCAGACACAGTTGGGCAACGTCTCCTTCTACTTGTGGTCCACAGTAAAGTCTAGCAGCTACCTTGATTGTTCTACAGACGGGTAATATATCTTGGAAACGATGTTAGCTGTGTGAATGTCTTTGACTTTAGTTTATAGATAACAAAAGAAAGTTACATTCATGCCACGAACACTTACATAGCGACACGAAGACTTAAATCCTCCTTCCCTCAAAGCCCTCGCAGGGCTGTGGCACATGGCAGACGCTACCCACTTTCATCTTGTCACGTTTGCTCATTACAGGAAAGCAACAAACCAGCTGTGACTGGATTCTCTCTCTTACCCGAGGCTCCCAATGCTGCACTGACTCCCTCCCCCCCATCTACCCCCACTCTCAACTCCCCACCCCAAACCCTCTCAATCACACCAAACAAACGAAGAAGTATTTCCTCACAAATGAACAAGGTAAATAGAACGAGAGCAAGTTGGATAGAAGAAAACAAAAGCATGAACACTGTGTCAGGTAAATAAATGATATAATGATGCGTGACAAATCTCCCCCCGGCCCCTGGGCTTGGAGCCAGCGTATTTCACCGCGTTATGACCGCTGGTGCGGAGAGTACAGACCGGCTCTTGTGAAATATTTCCCCCTCGATGAGGGTGCAGGCCCAGGTGGATGACAAGAGGATGTCATAAAAAGCTGGGAGTATTGAGATGGAGAGCAGGATGGAGGACTCCAGATGTATACTCTCAATTGATCTCCCTCTTCACTTCAGATGGGAACATTTTCTTAGAGATCAATATGTCAGCAGTCTCTATGACACGTAAAAGAATATCGGTCTGTCGAGATATTTCAGTATTCAGAATTATGTGCACGTCCTTGAATCAGCCACAGACAGAATGAAGAAAATATTTGTTCATTTGTCATCTAGAATACAACTGGAATATATCTGCGCTGAAGAAGAGGGAAACTTCTTACGCCGCAGGATGGTTTATCTTCACCAAAATCTCCGGCCTCTTCAAAAACTAACAAAACAGATATTTTACGTTTTGTCATGACGACACACTGTGAATATTTTTGCAAAATTTGATTCTACTTTATAGCAAATGGTCAGGAAAAATGTGCTATTCAGGGCGAATGAATGAATATAGAAACAAAACAAATGCATCTACTTTTTATGATGACACACACAAACACACACTTCAGATTTCCTGAATAAAGGGCAGGATTGCCAGAATAATGTGAACATCAGAGAAATGCAAGGGCCAGACTGTGCGTGACCGGAGGCTTGATGATTTCGGGTCGACCAGCGATGCTTTCCATTCTCAGATAGTCTTCTCCTAAATATTACGTTTCATCTCCTAAACATACTGATTAGTTCACATGAGCTTTACATCATGTTATAGTTCACTTTATCGTCACATCTTGTTTATCTTCCTACCGCACACTTATTTTATCGTATTTTATTCGTAGTACTTCATGCTGATGCCCTTCCGTGTCACAATTTATTTCCCCGACGGGGATCAGTAAAGGTATATCTTCTCTTATCTCATCGGATTCGATTTGATTCAGTCGAGCTTTCCCTCATCAGTATCAAATCCCACTGATCAGTGTCTCTGTTTCACCAAACAACAAATATGGCAACTGGCTGAAAATTTAACATTTTGTTTCTGGAGTTGATGGAATTAAAAGAACTCAATGAAAAAAACTCCAAAATGTAAAATTTGTGAAGGTTGTTTTTGCTTGATTACAGGAATTTGCTGCTGGTCAAAAACATTCTAAATTCAAGTTGTTTGTGTGGAACAAAAGAAAAAAATCTATGAACATCACATTGGGAAAATAGTTTGGAAATCCTTTTTCTCTCAACTATGTTTTGGTATTTCAAAGACTGTAAAATGAAGGCATCCGTCAGAGATCAATAAATTACTCAGTAACAAAAATAATAATTAGTTGCTGTCATAGCATCTTCACAAAAAGCCCAGTACAAGATCAAATATGCGGTCAGGAGAGGCCATCCTTATCACATTTTCTCTGACATTTTTCAAGGCTAATTGCTGGATGCGTTATTTGCAGTCATGTAGATTATGTTTAACCTTATTATTTTCTCATTACTCCCTTCCCTGGGCAAATGTCCCGAGGTTAATTTTTTTATCAGTTGAGAAGCTGCCCCCTTAAACACTTGCTGATAAAATGACAGCAATGACAGTTCTTTTTAATAAGGAGTTGAAGTCTGCAGTAAAGCAGAGGTTCACATCATGTCTAACAGGTTGTAATTTCAGTGCTGCTGAGTGAGAAAAGAGGTGCGAGAGATCAGGGTGTCTAATATGACAAGTTCTTTTACGACACAGTTTCTTTTATGTACATAGTGATGATTTTTTTCTGTTTATACATTCATAGGACTGACTGCCACACTAATTTGACCACGTTACATTTTTCCTTTTAGTATAAAGAATTGGTTTAATATAAATGGTAATGCAATAGAAAAAGTGATCCTTATTTCCTACTCTTATTGAGGAATGACTTTTAAAAAACAAGAAAACAACCACGGTAGCCTCTAACCCCACATCCAAGTCTACATTACAAAAAGGATTGCAGTTCAAGTTTGTTTTTACACATTTTCCACGGTCCATTAAAACAGTTATTTCTCATTATGCCTGTTTAACAAATGGATGGGTGTCTTTTAATAGCGAGGATTATATTAGTGGAGATGAGATTTCAACTATAAACCCCAGCGGTATTAATAAACACAAGCAATTCGCTGTAAAGGCTTATAGTTGGGGCACCATTATGACTCCTTCTACTTATCATCTCTGAATTTAGACTGGTTCTCCTCAGCTAATTTGTGATCTAGGCTCTTCTTCCAGCCCTGGATGATTTATCTTAATAAACAGACCCAGAATGTAGTCGTCCACTTAAAGTGAAAGTTGGATTCAATTTCTCAAATTTCTCTGATTTTCCATACTCGGTGTGTTAGCACTGCTTGACAGATAAATAAAATGTTCAAATGTTTGCAGAAATTAAATATGACATTTTCGTGTCATGATCTGAGACAATGTAAAATAAGAGATGCTTCATTCCTCACATTTCTTGTTTACATCATCCCTGTAAGCTGTGCACAGGATAACACTGTCAGACTACTGCACTGCTTTACAGAAATGGCATGAAAATGTTCCCAATATTGTAATGTGACTCCAGCTGACAGATGTATGAACTCTTCCCCCACAAAGTCTAAAACGTTTTTGTCCTCATGCACCGTGTTAAGAAGGGAGAGACGTGTCACAGACATTCATCAGGGAATGACATGAGTCACATCCCTGCGATCAAATTTTAATCTAAAATCTGTAGTTTTGGGGACTTCCCGATAGAAAAGTGAATGTTTATCCATCATGACTTCTGACTACATTTATACATGTGGTCATGAAGTCACTAACTTACTGAGGGTATGGGTTGTGTGGGGCCACGACTTGGCAACATCTAATTAATGGTTCTATCTGCAGCTGACCATAATGATGGGTCGTAACCTAAATGCTCATAGAAACACAACAAACAGGAAAACTAAGGACGGTTTGATGTTTTAAACATAGGATATTCTTTCTCCCTCTTACTTCCTCTGCTTGAACTGTAGTTAATATTGGGAGGCTTCACAACCAGTTATCTTCTACGAATAGATTGGGGTTTTTTTGTTTTCGCGCCCACTTTTTGCAGCTTCACTCAGACATCAAAGAATTTGCCTGAATCAGAACTTTATCACATCCCGCTTCAAAGCGGTGATGTATTGCGATTGTCACTGTTCGTGTGTTCGTTCGTTTGTCCACAAAATATCTTCCAAACCGTTGCAGATAGAAAGATGAAACAAAAAGCTCATTACTCAGCAAAGGGGATGAAAGTGAGATGATGACCTTGACTTTGACCTTGAGAAAAGTAGGTCACGGCCAAATTTCAACTTTTGTACACTCAGGAACTGGATAGGATTGAAAGACGAGGGAGAAGGCCAGTGTGAGTAAGACCATAGATCAAAGCTAGTGCGTTGATCTACCTACACACTAGCTTTGGTCTATGGTCTTACTCACTTCTGGCTTTCTCCATATTCAGTAGTCTATGCACTAGTTGGATCATGGGACCCTGACCTATGAAAGTAGGTCATGGTAAAATTTTGAATTCAGGGGTGTCGCGGGATGTTGCGGTCTAAGACTGTTAATTTCCTAGTTTCTATTTGTTTTCTCTTTCTTGCCTTTTATAATTCTGTAATTCTTACCATTTCTTCAGTTGTCAATCAAAGGTTGAGCTACAAACTCAGTCAAACCAGAAAATTTGAACAACACCTTTGACGCTTTTTTTACTTTAAATATGACAAAAATTAAAGCACACTTCACAAATATTCATTTTATTTTTCATTTACATTTAACTAAAAAAATACATAAATTGCAGGACCCCTGCCTGACGCTCCCTATCGGCTCATTCAGAAGACTGCCAGGGGCACATGGAACCTTCAACAAAGAGAACACTGAACATTCTATTCTTAGATCATACGCATGAAGTGTGACCTTGAAGTGCACAGCCTTGCAGTATCTAGTCCATGTGTGGCTGTATTTGTTGAACTTACGCAACGAGTCCCTTGTCAACGCCGTGTCCCTGCAAAGGAGTAATGGATGTCTGATCAGATTATGAACCGTCTCGGTGTCCTTTCAACCTACAGCAGACTAAGACATGTCCAGGAAAATCAGTTTTCCATTTCTGCTGCTGGCTTCAGATCCTTTTTAACTTATTGTCTGGTGAAATACAATGTATGCCTTCAAAGGCAAGAGGAGAAACTGTGGTTCAAGAAAATTAGGAAGCTCTCTCTTATTTAAAAACTGCTTCCACAAACCTCAAATACATTGGTCTTTGCAATCTCATGTATTCTGAAGACCTGTTCAACATAGATGCCTGAAGGAACCACATTCAAATCACTCCTGGTGAACTTAATCCAATCACACAAAGACCGCAATTGTTACATCTTTGTTATTTTATTTTAATTTATAATTATGAAATTAATTTAATTTAATTTAATTGTATCTGTTTATCTCCTCCTTACATAGAATGAGACTTTATTTAGCCACAAGGTAAGTCACAAAATGTTCCTGTGGGTGTCGACTCGGTGCAGACTAAAGATGCCATATCTTGTCAGCGTGATGCGGCTCCAGGCAGCACAGACACTAATGGGTGGAGGTAATGCATTCGTGGGGTCATTCAATTAGCGTCCCCGGTTGAAGTCTGCAGTTGTTTGTGGCTCTCACAGTGTTAGACAGGAAAAAACACCTTTATTTTCATGCAGAAAAAACTCAAAAGGTGTTCCTTTTGTCTTATAATTTAGTTAACCTCCTGTTTTGTAATATTCACACAAAATACTTCTTGTTAAAATTGGCATTTGTATTGAATTTTTGCAGAGTAGAATTTTATTTTTTTGCAAAACGGGGAGGAAACTATCTGGTGGATTAAAAAAAAAAAATGAGTAAAAGCTAAATCAGATTTAAGAGATTTAAACCCTTCCACAAAGTTTCATCAAAATCTGTCACAGTTCATGCATAAGAGATGAACATAGTGATAAATGGAAGGAATAAGTGTTTAAGTATTTGAATTTAGTTAACATCACTTCAAGCTTAAAATCTACAGCAGTAAAACACAACGCACAGATTTATGCAGTGATATATTAACCCCCATCTGACATATAAATAATAATAACACACAGTAAACATTTTTGGCTCTTTTTAATCTAGATACTTGAAATAAATTTCAGTTTTTAATGCAAGATATTTCTTTGTACTGAAATAGTTGCAACAGTTACTCAGGGAACAGAATAATATCACAACTGACCATCCCACACATAAAACCTTATAAACTTATGCAGACCGACACAATGACTTTCAGAACCCTTCTTGCATACAAAAACACAAGAACTCTAACAAACATTGGTCTGTTCTTCCTGCCTTGCTGAAATATATACTGTTTGTGCACTTTATTTGGCAGCAGGGTGAAAATCAATGCATTGCCTGTCTTGTACTCAGGACCAGAGAAGACAGAGGACAGACGAAGAGCCCATAGCTCTCATTATAAATACTTTGTGCTTACACTGACGGAATGGGACAGAACTCTGTCAGCAATCAACAAAATGCCATCAATTTCTTAATGAAGCCAATGAACCACCAGCTTATTTGGCTAAAGGCTACAGGAGGTGTGTACATGAAACACACACTCACTCAGAGTCTCTTACTGAGTTACTAAAGTTCCTTGTTTGTTAAATAAAACCAGAATATTGATATTATGAAAACAGGAGTGAGTAAGTCATGTTTTAGCCATGCTGGTCAAAGGATTGCAACACCCGATGGTTGGTTAGGTGAATATTTTATGCAAAATTGAAGGCTTGCGTCAGAACACAATGAGATCTGCCTGCATTGGCACCGATTTAACAGTGAATACAATTTATTACGTGTGGATTTGTCAAAGGGATGTAAATCCCAGGGATACTGGGCAAGTATAAAACTCAAAGACAATGACATGCAGTGCGGTTCTGAGATTAAAGTCCGACTTTCAGACTGTTTGAGCGTGACATTTCTTCCAACTTTGAGATTTGTTTGTAAATGCAGAACTTGCGGATGGGATGTGGTCACGGCGGCGGCAGCGTGGATCCGACTTTGCCCAGCCACCACTCTCTTTTTGAAGTCGAGTGTGAAATGGGCTTTAAATCACTTTTACCCCAAGCAGTCACATTATTGATGGCAGCCTCTGAATCCCATGAAAGAGGGCGTCTTATCGGTTTAGCGCAAATGCTGCAAATTAGTAAAGTAATTATTATGGTTTAAGCTTTATAAATGCAGCTAACCGCAATCCTCTCAAAAGACACCCGTGCATGGGAAATTAAATATTTTGGGAATGTCTTGTTGAATGGTACAGACCAGGGGGCACCTTCCCCAGTGTTAAGTCATGTTAGATTTATCTCTTCGTTTCTACCACACGAGAACAAAGCACTGAGAGCTAATTCATTATGAGAGTCCCATAATTCGGTAATATTCTCTCATGAAACACAAACTGTAGGAGAACTTAACAGAAAAGCGATGCATGTAGCTTGTTTCTGATCTCAATGTTTGGAGCCTTCATGAATGATTTACTGGTTCTGTCGTTTAAAAAAAAAGGAACCCCAAACTTCACAAACATGCCCCTTGTAGACTTGTAAACAGCTGCTGTCAGACTTAGCGGGGGTGCAGCTCGCCTATACCGAGATATGGGGCAGAACTCATGGGACTGGACGACCTGCTTGAGTCTGGACGGTTTCCCATCTGAGCCCCGCTGACCTTCAGTTTGCTCAAACTGTGCAGAGTCTTTGTGCAGCAGAGAGGATAGGGCAACACCAGCTGAGTTTTGCTTTTTTAAATACAGGTGCCGGACAAATGTCACACCGCTATCAGACCTTTGGGCTCTGCTGCCAAGTTCAACGCCAGCCTGGGGTTTCTGTATTACCGGTGCAGCAGCAGCCATTCATCTTAGCTGTGTGTATTTCTCTGGGAGATATAAAATGACACCATTCCCACTCTCATCTCATCTCATTCTCCAGAAGCTGTCTGTCCTGTGATGAATCATTTCATCTTCTGTTCATTGCCGGATGGTGGAGAGACTGAGTAGCAGGCACTCCCATGCCAAATGTATTGTGTACTCATTTTTTTTTTAAGAGCCAAGACAGTGAATCAAAACATTGAATATTACATTTCCTGTCTGCAGGAGAGACGATTATGAGCCCATCACCACCTCTCTGTACCTGTATGCTGCAGACATGCTAACCACAGCCGATGTGTTAAGAGACTGGAGGAAGCGTGACCCCAAAAGCTGCAGCAGGATGCTTTCAGGTTGGACTGAAGAGGTCAGAATGCATAAACATCAACCTGTGTTCTGATGCGTGAGGTGACTTTTTTTAGTTTGAGAAAAATAGCCCAGCCTCAGTCTTTTCCAATTACAGGTACAGCACCATGACATGCATTTTCAATGAATTATCTTTTTAAAAAGATTTCATCCCAGCCTGAGTCATCGAATTTTAATTAGCTGTCAAAAACAAGTTGCTTTTTCAAATTATTTCTTCAAGCAAAATAAATTCAGATTTACGGCGACTAATGGTGCCCATGCTTTTGTCTACATCTGAGTGAATCAAGGAACCATTACTTCAAAAGCTTTACCATTGGGAATAAGCAGAAACAAAAAAAACTTTGAAAGGCGTAGCAACATTAACTAATGAGGGACAGTCTTAGAAAATGGCCAAATTTAAAGTCTGCATTGTCTTATTTTAATCTTATGAAACGTAGAACATGTGTCAAGATGCCGTCATCATGTACTCAGTTTAATAAGGAGCTCCGTGGATTTCCAGATGCTTCTCGTCCCAATGTGCCCATTCCTTGACATGATGAGTTTGTATGAGGAAACCTATACCGTGCATCCCTACAGGGAGTTCATCATAAACAAAACAGGCGCTTCTTTGTACCGTGGACCAGCAGAGAAATAGGCAAAGATGCATTTCATTGCTGATCCATCGTTGCAATCACCATCTCTTTCTACAGCAAAATGCATTTTTCATATAAAGTCACCATCTTTATTCCCTCTCCTTGCCACGTACTTCAGATGATAAATTACCTACGGTGGGTGGTGATTGTGCTACAGTAAATGGATGTGAACGTCGCGGATGTGAGTGCAGCTGTGCTCACTGATTGATATAGATGTGTAGGCTGCATACAAGGGGATTGCAATTTTCACCCCGTCACCGCTACAAGAGGTATTTTCAATCACACAGTCCAATCAGCCCACCATTACATGCAATGCAGTCACCGATGCCATTGTCTCCATTAGTTTGAACCTGTATCTGCAGAAATTGCTGAACAGTTTAATGAGAGATTCAGTTTATGAGTTTGAGACGGTTGATTTGACAGGTGAAACTGTCTGGTTGTCATTTTTGGCTTCAGGGAAACTGTGATAATCCCAGATTTAGAGATGACCTGAGATGATAATTGGATAAATTAGCTATCAGTCAATCAAGTTTTATTTTTAAAGCGTGTTATCATGGCAACAGACATTTCAAAGCGCTTATGAGTGGAGATGAGTGCGATCTAAAGATCATGTCTAGATGTGTGTCAGAGCTCAAACATTTTGTAAAATGTAAAATGCATTTATTGAACAGAATCTTCTAAAAGCAAGTGATGGATGTGGATTTCATTACTTTATGGAATTGAAATACAGGATGAGGTTCTGCTTTATGGACCCGCACCCAGAACTCAAAAGCATTCTGGTCACAGAACGAAAGCATTTATTTATATGCAGGATTGATTCTACCATGAGGCACAGTGAATAATTTACTGCACTGTCCTTAATTGGATCTGTTTTTGCAAAGGATGTACTCCTTGACTGTGGAAGATAAAAGTCATTATGTGTGTTCATGAATTTCTATATGTCTTTTGTTTAAATTTGGATGTTGTTTTTATTAACTGCACATGAAGACAAAATGAAAGCTGCAGAGTCTCCCGTGTCGCCGTCACAGCTCAACCAAATGTCTTCTAAAAGTAAAGCAAAGTGATAACCATCTAAAGTCATCTGTTCATTTATTTTGTCATCATTTTTGAAAAGGAGGAATAATTAAAGGGTTCTTTCTGGTTACGCATCACTGGCAAAAGTAAAGTTGTCGATACGGATAAATTGCACCTGCAATCAGACGTTTCCTTTTCTGTTACAGGCAACTACAGGTTTGTAGGAAAATATAACGTTAAAGTGAGACCGTGTCATCAGAGCGGCTACACTTTGCTGATAAGACTATATAGAGGTGATATGGAATCCGACAAATTGTTCAGGACAGAGCTTGAGAGCATAGCTGGCCACAGCCACAGGAAAAAAGCCAACCGACCGTTCAGGCAATCACTGTCATTTTAAAAGCTCCCTCAGCTTTCAGGAGCAGGTGTTATATTGTTGAGCCATAAACGAAGGAGAGAAAAAAAATCCTCGACTTCGGTTTTAAGATTGTAGAAAGACCAACAGTTCATATAAAAGTCGGTAAACCTGTCTGCTTGTCTTTATGTCAGTAACATCTTTTTCTAATGGGTGTAATAGACGTTGCTCAGGTTTGTGGATTCCCTTGCAAAAAAAAAGTGCAAAAGGTATATGAACTTCAAAGCACGGCTCAATTCCAGAAAAGAGGTCAAATCTACAGCTCCCTGCGATTTTAGGGGGTCGTGAGTCTTGGAATGAAGAACTTAGAGGCAGGGAAGGAGACGGCATGCTGGGAAACTGTACTGTGTACAAAACAGGAAATGTAAACAGACACTTCATTTACATAAAGATTCCACAGGGTGTTGTCTTCAATCATCGATTGATTAATCAGCTCATTATGTCACCCGTGAAGCATTTCATGCAGCTGAACTTTGAGCGACATACAGAAACAACATTTTTAAAATCAATGTGCTTCCGTGCTATCAAGTCATATTCAGCTTATAAGATTGGGCAGCTTCAAAATTACGCATCAAAATATTCACATGAAATCAATGCAGACAAGAATCTAATTTGACGCATAGCACAACCGACATGTATCCGCATTGGCTGACACAAAGAGTTGTTTTCTTTCTGCAGAATCAAACCTCTTAAATGGAGCCTCTGTGGCTCAGAGACAACAAAATTTGAATATCTACAGCTCATTCATCTCACAGTCGATCTCGATGTGCCTTCGTTATGCTTCTAATCTGTAGGGCTTTTAAACTGGCAAATCTGAATACACAAACCCGCATCGCTGCATTGAGCCAAAAACTACAGTCACGGCATTGCTGCACCCAGAATTCTTCAACCCCTTGTTCAGATTGGAGCAATAATTTCCCACTTGGCGTCTGCTGTGCCTCTCAGCTGATGAATGGAACATGCATATGTGGTGAATTCAGCCCTCTCCAGGGTCTTTGTAGTACGAGGGCACGGGCATGAATGTCTCAGCGGTGGCATCTTTCCATGGCAGTGGATTTGAAATGTTTCCACACGAGGGGAGGAAGTGCAGGCGGGAACGGCCAGACTGGCAGTTCCTACCAAAACACACACTCGTACCTCAATGGGCTCAAATTCTTGCCCACTTCACACTGAGAGGAATGATAATGAGAGTGCTAATGGTATCTACTATCAACAGCAGGAGAATTAGCCATGAAAGATGACAAATTTGAACATCACAGACGCAAGCTTGTTAACTGCAATGTTTAGCTGAGCTGAGTAAACAAACTCACAGCTTATTAATAATGTGAGGTATAAAGGGAATTCTAGTAATGATGCAACGGGAATGATGTAGAGCGTCTGTCCAAGTTTCAAGGAAAAAAACATTAGAATAAACAGAGAAATAGAGACAATTTCAATCATGTCGATGTGTTTGAAGGATGACATTTCATCATCAACGTACCTAAGAATGAGGTAATTACTCGTTCTGCAGAGATGGAATGAATAATACCTGTGGGTTTTTTTCAAAGCATTTTTATTTTGAACGTAAAGGGAGGGGGAAAAAAAAACAGCAGAGTAAAGTTCAAGTGGGATTTGCTACAAAGGGGTGTGATAGAAAGTACTCCGGTCTCAGAGTATGACGGCGCATTTGATCGCCCTGTTGCCTTTGCTCCAAAGGTTGTTTTTGTCAAGTATCTTTGGAGAGCGGCGTAGTCGGAGGAGTTTCACGAGTCGTGCCTGAGGATTAGCTCAGACCCAAAGAAAGACTGGGTTAAAACTCCTCAAATTAAAAAAAAAAAAAATCTCTGATCCTCGGTAAGGAGGGTTACACGAAAGAGTTTCCAAGAATAATTGAGTTTGAGTCATGCTGCTTAACTTACGAAAGAAAGAGTGAAACTTCTCCTGTTGGTTCCTCTGGGAAACAATGAGAGGTAAAAGTTTGCCGAAGGTAACGCCGTCCTTGGAAGAAGCAGTAAAGGCAGATCTATTATTCATCATGTCTGGTCAACTTCTAAAGATGTAAGCAACAGTAAAGTAGCTCCACTTGTGTGTTATCACAGAGGGTTCGGTTCCCCGGAGAAGCTCATTGAGATGTTGGATTTAAACATTAGTGGATGAGCGATCCGTCATGGGTTTCATGATTTGTGTTTTTACTTTTGATGATTGGCTGGAAGTAATCAAAAGACGCACCTTCTTCATGTAGCGTGATGCGTTGGGTCCTATCTGGTGGTAAAAGGCACCTTTGGTTCAAACTTTCCTCCAACACGAGATGGAATCTGTCGGATCACATCAAATCACCGCGAAACCGGGAGTCCAGGAAACTAAAACGTTTGTGTTTCTGTTAAACACAGAACAGAAATGTTCTGAAAGGTCTCCTCGGTGGGCAATAAACTTTGTACCGATTTTATCTTGATTCTTCCTTATCACAGGGAGTGCTGGGCCGAGACTCTAGGGGGGCCCCAGCATCAGCCCATCACTGCTGCGGTTTTATACTTGTATTCTTCAGGAAGCTTCAGGAGACCAAACTAACAATTTCCAGTTGTTATACAGCAGCTAGAAAGTGTTTGTCTGTCCTGACAATCCATACCTGGTATCATAACTGCAGGTTTGGGAGGGTTACTTTAAAAATTCATCCCTATAAAATGATCGGATTTTACGTACTCAATATCTTCTGGACCTATACCCAGATGAAGAGGGAACAAACTGAAGTAAGAATAGGATGGAGGTGCTGGGCGGACGTTTGTTCGACCACAGAAACACCCATCTGATTACCTCCTTCCTAATACGATGGAGACACTCCCATCAGTGTAGAAAGGACACATATCACAGCCCCTGTGTTTCCACATGCGTATTACCAGTAAATCCACCAACGCCTGCCAGACCGTGACATCGACTCCTCTTTCCTTTCTTCGTTTCTCAGCCCACTGAAGAAGACAGAAAACAAAATATGGAGAGCAGATAAAGAAATCTTGAGTTGCTTTGTGATATGTCTATTTCACGAGGCAGAAGGCCGAGGAAATAAATACAAAAAAAAAATATATGGCTAGTTGAATTTAATTTCACAGGACATAAAGCTTGCCTTTATGAGTTTCTTTCCCAGACTGTGAAGCGTGTTCTAAAGCCATAGGCCAAGAAATGTGCTGTAGCTTAAAATTATTGAAAATCAACTCATAAACAATAGCAATGCTCCCTCCCCTCCCTTCCATATTGCTGCTCTGCTTCCTCTCCTCCCTCCCATATCATAAATTACCCTGTAAGAGCTGTTGTTGTTTTTTTCTTCATTTCGTCCATTTCTTAATGCATCTCAAAACAAACCACAGGCGCAATATTCTTGTGTTCACAAATTGAAAACAAGGGATTTCCCCCCCTCCCATTCCTCAACATATTGTTAAACTGACCAAGGAAGTTTGAGAAGAAAACAAGCAGAGGAGAAATGAAAGCATTCCTGATATCTGATGCAGACAGTGTCGATTATGACTCCTTGTCATTAGCAGTGGGTCCCTTAATGAGTTTGTCTGCTGTAATTGGCGTGGCTGAATAAAACATTAAAATGAAAGTGCCCTGCAGAACACAAATGACAAATAAGATATGTATAAGCTCTCAGCTGTCCTGTTTGGATCCAGTACTGAGAGTTTTTTGTTTTGTGTCTCACTTGGACCCGGAAAAAGATACGAAAAGATTTTTGTTTTTTGTCTCTAATCCTAGTCTGTTCATGATAATCGTTTGACTTCATGATTCAGAATGTGTGTGTGCATGTGTGTGTGTGTGTGTCTGTGTGTGTGATTGATTACGTGTGTTAAGCAGCACAATAGTCTGCCGGATTCCAAATGACCATAGGTGATGCTGCATCCATCCATTTGCTCTCTTAAAAAGAGATACGAATCACTCTTGCAGTCGTCCACAACATCTATCTTTCTGTCTCGTTGGATTCCTTAGAGGGAGGGTAAAATAAATAAATAAATAAAAACAGGCATCAGAAATGGTAGAGTGAGTGAACATTTTCTACATAAAATACACTTATACTTCAAACTCCAGTCAGCCCATGACTTTTTCTTAGTAAGTGGGGAGTGAATGAGACCACGGCCTTCGAATGATGCATCCTCCCTGCCTTCAACCTCAGAGGCAAAGCAACCATTTTAATAAATGTGTGAGTAAGGTGTGAAGAAAGAGGGGCTGGAATTTATTATTTCTCTGGGCGTATACTTAAGCAACATATTACAGATACACACTTTTAAATTGCCCCCGTGATTTCTGTCTACAAATTGTTACAGCAAGACCCGACGTATAAATCAAAGAACGAGATGCTTTTTTCAATTTCTTTGTCTGTGCTTCATTTACAAGTAAAATGGCTGTTGGTGGATCTGTGTGTCGGCTGCTGCAATCTCATTATGATTGAGTGTGTTAATTAAGTTCTTGTCGGGAGTGACATTTCCGCGCTCGCCCTCTCTACTGATGGGATGGCGGGATGTGGAAGTCAACACCGTCGTCTCTCCTTGTTAAGGAGGCTTAGGGTAATGGGAGATGACACTGTGTCAGGGTTTGCTGCAGCCGTAGCGCATGAATCAGTGAGTTGTGTGTTTAGATTTCACGCGCCAGATTATAGGAACAGTTTGTATTCCCAGTGTGTACACGCTGTACATTTAACACATACACTGTGTCTTGTTTCGGTTGAGTGAAAAAGATTGCAGGCATCACGTTTAATAAGACTAAAAGCCGTTAGTCATGATCTGCTACCATGCTAAGCTTTTGCAGGTATACTGATGAGCGTTTTCGCTCCCTTGAAGCTGATTAAAATATCATTATCGCAAGGAACTGCAACCATATTTTTCACATTTTCATTAACTATAAGGCTAAGGAGAGATTGAAACAAAAGGTGGGAGGTGTAAATGAGTATATTTACACCTCCCCTTTGGGTCCTCTTGCTTTTAAGTGTAACCACATTATCCCGGTTAAGGGAAAACAGGAAACATGTGCCTCTTTTTACAGTTTATGTACATCACAGTGCTTAAATGGCTAACATTAGCTGGATAGGCTAGCGTATTTAAGAAGAAATGACTATGACTTTAAAGCTACATGCTCCACATGTACAATAGTCCTGTTAGTTGGTGCCTTCGCCTAATGTGCAGAGGGAACAAAACCTCTCTCAGATGCTGTAAGGAGGGTTCTGGTCCACAGTCCTGTGGTTGTGGAACACAAAAGCTCTCCTGTGAGCTTTGTGATACTCATTTCATGTGCACGCTTGTAGTTTTTTATGTGTGAGGCTGATTAAACACAACAGAGCCATCCATAAAACAGATGGACACGTGCCTGGTTGGACAGTCAGATAGGCCTGGATGAAATACAGTGGTGGATTCGCTAACCAGCAGCTGTTTTGTTGCACAAATGGAACGTCTCCTTGCAACGCTGGTAATACTTTCATTGGCATTATCATTTCCGGGGAAAAGAAAAAGCCCAAAATATAGCGTGATTTACACCATCAAAATGATTATTACCAAATCATCTTATCAGGGTCGAGTTGGGTAGACGTCTGTGTTGAAACACAACACTAAGTCTCTCGTTCTACATTAAGCCGCCGTGATGGACCCAATGTCACCCTCGCTGCTCGGAATTAATGGTAAGATGAAATGAGTCGAGTGTCTGAGGACATGCCATGGAGATGGCTGCTATTAAGATGAGAGGGCAGCAAGGCTTTTTCAGGCTCATCTGTCTGACATTGTAATATGTGCTGACAGGGTTATTGCAGTGTCCCATCCTTGAACGAGCGGCAATTACTGTGGCAAGTGCTCATAGTCAGTCAGGCCACGCCAAAGGATGTTTATCGCATGGGAGCGGGGGGAGGGAGGTTTAAGGAGGAGTCAACAAATTAATTTTGGATGTATGTAAGTATTGAAATGAGACTAACATAATGACATTGATATTATACCATATAATTAGGTAATTAACATTAATACTCTGTATATAATCTTTTAGAATGTGTTCTTGAGTTTGTTATATTTCAACTAAAATCCAAAAGGGAAATGACTTCAACAAATTATTTAAAATTTCAAAAAGATAACAAAAAAAAAAAATTCTTTGAGCCAAAATGTAAACCAAAAATGAATAATAGACAGTTTTAAAATAAAACCATACATGTGTTTAGGCAAGCCTAGATAATGTGTGCTTCAACCATAGATGGTGAGTGTCACGTGTCCGTCAAACAATCAGAGACCCTCGCCACAGCGTCACGAACAAGCCATGAGGTGGAAACATCCAGTTTAGTGATATTCTTAATTATTTTCACAACAAATTTTACTTTTTATTATCTATAGACTTCAAATTATAGTGAGTCCGGAGTCCTGAACACCTGCGATGATGACATTTTGAATAAAAATGATTAACTAATCAGAGTTGAAATGAATTGATGTTTAAAGTTCATTAAATCAGTGGTATGAATTATAGCTGAATGCAACTAAATTGAATGAAATTGACATTGAATTGTGAAAAGAAAAAAACAAGGGAGGACGAGACGTGCTGCAAACACCAGAGTCCTTCTTACCCAGTCTGGTCACACCTTCCTTCAAATTATACTGCTTATTATCCCTGAGCACTCTATCACAGCTCTAAATCAGACTGAATTATGGGTGCGCAGCCTCTGCCTGTGACCGAGCAACACTTCCAGGTTGTGTGACAGCCAGAGAGAACATCATTCCACTCTTTCTATCCCCTGTCTGTCTCCGTCTGCATTCCTTTTGTCGTCTTTCTTCCATTGTGTTGCTGTAAATAAAACAAAAGTTTCAGTAGATTGTGACTTTATCATTTATTGTGCAGAGAGCTCAAATGATCAGTTAGTCATGTTGAAGGTAAAGTTTCCTGAAGGAAATATCTGCTTGTGTTTACTAGCGACTTGTTACTAGCAACTTTCTTTGACCGAACCCAAAGAGAAGGGAGAGTGACGCAAAACAGTAAAAAGGACACCAGACGGGTGAAAATTCCTATAAAGCTGCAAATTCAGGAGTTGGCGTTGGAATCACAAGGAGAATGACTAGATTGGGATACGTGCCCATGAAAATGATGGTATCACGGCACGCCGTAAGATCATTTTAACCTAAAAGAACAGGTCTGGACTTTATTTGAAGTCAAGATAAGCCTCACTAAAATTTTTCCTATCTGTAAATCTTCCAGTTTCTACCCCTGTGCGTTTCTTTTTCGCTGCAATTTATTCATTTCATAAGCACCACCGTGAGGAATCATGAAGTACTGTACATACTGGTACAGTAAGTGAAACAAGGAAATCCAAGTGATAAATCAATATTTGTGTTTCGCAAACTTATTGTAAGAGGAATTAGTTGCAGTATTTTTTGAAGAGGGTCAGGGTAAGAGGCATACAAGAGCGTATTGAATAAAACCACTGTATGTATGACTGTTGGTGCCAATCAGCCGGTCTAGTGAGTTTGCAATGAACAGTTTAACAAACAGAAAATATCCAGCAACTTTAAGTTCTGAGGGCAGAAAAGCCTTGTTAATTATTGAGGTAAATGGAGTGTGGACAGAACAATTTGAGTTGACAGGAAGGCAATAGCAACTCAAATATACAGGCTATCGTACAACGCAGAAAAACAAGACAACACCGGGTTCCACACCTGCAAACTGAGAACTGGACGCTAAAGTGACAGATTAGTCAGGTTTAACAAAACCGGACAGCAAAGATCTGGATTAGATCTCCAGCAGTCAGTGGAAAAGACAGGAATCCTTGTATCTCTCCTGCCTTGGTTGGTGTCTCGGTGCAACAGCGAAGAAATATTTTCTTGGCACACATTCGCCCTATTAATACAGTTCAACATCATTAAAACGCCACTGCCTTCCTGAGTGATGTCGGTGATGAGGTGGCATCCCTTTAATCAAGCAATCAAGGAGTCAGAGTCATCACTAGGAAGCAACCTCTAGTCCATTCCTGCTACCCTTACTGACTACATACACAAATAAAAGATTTTAAAGTAGAAAAAAGCAACGTTATCACACCCCCATTATGGTGATGCAATAAATAACTCATAACAATTCTGCAACAGCCCCAAGCTAGACCGATACAGGTACTGTAGGTCCAACGTTAATTATCATTGACTAATAAATACCTGCCGAGTTCAGAGGCTCTAGAAATCTGATTAACCTCTGATCATCAGGGATGATGGCCTCTCCTGGCACTCAGTAACACCACGTCTCTTTGTTTGTACACTAGACACTGGCTCTTTTGTTGCATTTTAGGTACAGCACCATTGTAATCTGGTCTTGATCGACATTATTCTTAAACCACCATAAAGAGAAAGCTGGTCTAGACACAGAAACATGATGTGCAGCAGCAGTAAATTGTTTAGGAGACGAGTCAACAGATGACGATTGCTCAACCTGAATACCATGCCCACAATTACTGTCATCAGACTCAGAAATGTTGTCTCAAAGTTTGCTGCCATCATTATGGAGAACTGACTCACGTGATGATCACTGAGGATGAAGTAACTGCAGCTTGTCTGAAAATTTAAGTAACAGTCTAACCTTCGTCTATCTATCTGAAAAGCTCTGTAATCAGGGTTTACACTTTATATTTGGAGGATAAAGTGACTTAAAAAAAAAGATTTCTGACTTCTAATCTCAGAAATATTAGAGAAAGACAAAAATTGTGGACCTCCTGCTCTGTCATAGATTTTCCTGTCTCCTCCTCCAATCTTGATGAAAAGCTTTCTGAGGGTGTTTATTCTAACTTTCCTGTCGGCAATATGTTTTAACTACGTCTGTCAAAAAAAGCTTTCAAACACTCTAAAGACGCAGCCAAGTGAATCAGTTGATACAGTAAAGATGTATTTGTGAGCCCACTTTTTCTCACAATACGCCTGGCATTGTAGATCAATCCATACAGAGTCAATGGGTCTCCTATTTCCCCTTACGTTCTTTCATCATATTCAAGCCTCCTGCTACCAAGAATTTTTCTGCATCACTTTCCCAAGTAACCAGCTTCTGTTCTTTTGTTTGTGCATCAATTTTTCAATTACTGTCTTCATTCCACAGAATGATGCATTTTCCTGACCAAACATGTGTGGATCACCTCGAACTAAAGATCTCAATCTGCTGAATCTGATCTCACCATAGTGTGTGGGAGAGGAAGAATCTTAACTAGTTTCTCTTACATTCCTTGTTTTCTGCACAAATGTCATATTGAAGTTCTGTATCCTTCTCCGAGCCGTATGCATCTTTCCATATTTATTCTAACCCAAGATTTGTCACTACATGTCACTAAATGTAATGCTCGTCATTATCGTGCATGTGGCAGACATGCCTGGAGGATACCATAATTGCTAGAATAACAGAATAGATTGATTCTCATTGGTCAATATGTGGTCGTCAATATCAACTGGAAACACATTTGTTTCTCATTCCAATTATTGTGACTAATTAGCAAACTTCCATATTCACTTTACTAATGCCATTTTTGGCTTGTGACAGTTGAGTCGGTACACATGTGAATATGAGACACGGGTTGGGAATTAGAGTAGCCTAAGGTTTATAACCCACTTAGCTTTATTCTTGCTCTGGCTTTCTTTCCTCTCTTCCTCATATTCCTTCTTCCTTGAACAAGGCATTCTGGGTAGGTGGCCAGAAGATGTGTGCAGTGATCATTTGAGGGTCTTCTTTCATCAGGGTAACTCAGTAGGTACCACAGCACACCTTATCTCAAGGTGGATTCACCAATACTAGAGTGAGTCCAGTGTCCTGCACTACGCTGTATATACTGGAGATGGCATAACGGCATTGAGTCCATGATGATATTGTGTGGAAATGAAATATTCCAACATTTCAACCAAACCAGAGCTGAGATCCTGTGCAACAGCACATTTGCATTGTCTATTTTTAAGTTTTAGAGGATGTGCGATCCTGCTGTGCTCTTAACTGACAAATTATCTTGACAACATGAAACAGAAATTGAGTAAATAACATTAAATTAGATTTAATTGCGAAATCTCAAAAGGGCCAAATCCTGTCTTTGCAGTTTTGCATATTTTTGCAGTTTTCATAAATCTGACTTGCAGAAATGTTGCAGTGTATTCCCCAGCTCTGCGTAACCTGTTACATCAGGATGAATGCATGATTAGAGCTCAGCAATTTCTCGACTAGCAGGAGCAACGGTTCCTAATTATCAGCTTTACTTATGCTGACTACATTAGCATTATGGATTTCATTAAATTTTCATTTGACTAAATTGTGAATTCCTCAGTTTGCTGGTGTGTACCTAATTAATGTGATTGGATCCTTTAAGGTGATTTGCAGAATAACACTCCATTATAGGTAATTCTCACATGTCCATTAGTTACCAGAAAGAAACTGTCTTATTTTTAATTTTTTTGCAAGGATCAGACAACAAATTTATGATCATGTTTGAAAGCAAGTTGGTTTTTTTCTTCTTCTTTTTTTTTATTGCCCAACAGTGCAGTGAGAATGGCCAGTAAGGTCAATGGTGTTAAATGACCTGATCCAGCCCACATTTCTTTCCAAGAGAGATATTTCAAAGGCTTGAATCATTTCTGAAGAGCCCTCTATTTTCTGTATCAAGGGTTTGAGAATCTTCCCTCTGAATAGGCATTTAGACAGCTAGAGGCAAGGTCCAGCAGGGTAAGACATTCTTTTATACATCAAACTCTTAAAGGCTCATGAGCCGCCTGGTAATACTTTTGTTTGAGAAACTGTGCATCACTATCAACAACCCGTGACTGTAAGAGTCACGGGTTGTTGATAGTGATGCAGGATGTAGTTTGTGGAGCTGTTAAGCCACAATAGAGATAGGATTCTATTATTTAATCTGCCATCACTGACATAAATGGAGGGATTAAAATTAGAAAAACATCATAAAATATAAGAGCATACTGCAATTCACACACACGTGTGTGTGAGTGTGTGTGTGTGTGTGTGTGTGCGTGTGTGCGTGCGTGTGTGTGTGTGTGTGTGAATATATTATAACACGGTATAATATTTAGAATTGTAACTTTTTCATCCAGGACGTCGACTCTACATTTCAACTGAGAAAGATTTTAAAACCAAAACACACCAGACATTTACAACTTTAACTGAGTCAGGAGTTAAGAATTGAATATTTCTATTTGCATGATTAAAAATGTTATTATTGGATTGAATACAAAACTACAATTCGCACAAAAACATGTATATTGATTCATGAACATTCTGAACAAACGCATCACTAAAAGTTTTTTTAAATATGATCTTAATGGGAATTTAATCCAATTTACACAGTTTCAAAAGATATTGTATTATTTCTAATTTTAATAACAATATTAATAATAATAATAATGAAAGCAGACATTTGTTGGTTGGTCACACTCTTCTTTAAATGGAAATCATGATACCTTTATTTCAGTAGAGGTTTACGTACAAAGTCTCCAAACTGTAGATCTCCTGTTTTTTTTCACTTCTCTTAAGAAATGTCCTTGGCAGTAAAATATGCTACAGCATGATTCACTTTGGCTTGTTTGGATGTGGGATCCAACCCAAATCCCTTTGCAGAAGATTGTGTGACAGTAGGTTGAGTTAGACATGGCTTTGCAGAGCTACATTGACCCCAAAGAACGAACAGAAGTCTTATACGTATAATTATAGTAGTAAACAGAATAATTACTATGATAAAACTATCACTGAAACATGTTGGTGGAGGCAGCGTCACATCTTTCATATAAAAGCAGGATTGAACTTGAGTTGGAACTTGGTGCTGATTTGAAAGAAAACATGGATATGACTGCAGGAAATATGAAAAAAAAAAAATTTGTTGCGCATTTTATGATCAAGGTTTAAATAGACAATGTGATGTTCTTCTTTAATATTAACAAAGGACCAAAACGAGTGAAATCAGTCCAGTGTGGTTAAATAAAATAGGACACAGCTGAACTTAGTAATCCTATAAACACAGGTAAGCATAAACACGTTTACACCAATTACAGGTTTATACTGTTATCTCTGATTATAATATATCCACAATAGAAGGATCCCAACAGGTATGCATCTGTTTACAACAGGGACTATGAAGAAACTACTGTAGAAAGTGTAGTTTCAGGGTTAATAGAAAATGCAAGAACCAGTTTTGATTGTTTTAGTCCCACAAGTTGAATGACAGTTCTGGTCTTGGCAAACAGTCGGGGATTGAAACACTCATCAAAAGTCGCCAGGTCATCTTCACATCACCTCTTTTATCCAACAGTGTGTCCAGAACCCAAAAGATTCTCCATTTACTATCATATAGATAAATAAACAACATATTCTTACATTTAAGATGCAATTATGGCAATTCTTCTTTTTTTTTTTTTTGGATGGACTAAATGATTAATGAGATAATCGCTGCTGCTCTGGAACTGAAGCAAAACTGTATTCGCTAAAGTCACAATGAGGATTCCAAGCTCCTCTCCCATTTGTCAAACGCACGTATGGGTTTGATTAAGGATCTATGCTCCAAGTTAGATTAGCCTGTAGGATTTGTGCCATTGTTGTGGCAGGTCCATATGGCACAGAGTTCAGCTCCAAGGCTTCTCTGCTCATTAACACCCCCCCATCATCATAAAAGCCAAAGGGGAAACGCAAACCAAAGTATTTCTGTGCCTGTCTGTCTTTCTACCTACAAATAAATGCTGACACTTGTGGGGGTGGGGGGGGGGAGGGGTGAGCACATGGCGACAGAACCCATCCCTAAATTAGTGTGTTACAGTTCAAAAAGGGTGTCTACCATATGCTTGTTGTTGAAAAGGCATCTGACCCCAAAGCTCCATGCAGTGATTCCATGTTTTTGTGGTTCTGTGCTCTGGCGCCACTGTGCCAGTGTGATTCTGTGCTAATTACTATTTTGGAACACTAGTGCAGTGCCCGTTATAAACATGCCTGTTCGCGATGGGCCGTTTGCTGGCCTGTGGTAATGCTGGTTGCAGCTTTCATGAGAGACAGTAATAAAGATTCCTCACAGTTAAATAAGTGACTATGACCATCAGAAACACGTTCCACATGTTGGAAAAGTAAGAAATAAAGACCTTTTGTCTTCTAGATAAGGCGCTTGTGTGTTTTCACTTTAGGTGCTCGTACATGTGTCCTGTTTGCACAGCTTACAGAGAACCACATCATTTGTTGTCTCTCTAAAATACTCTCACAGTTTGGATTGTTGATGGTACGGCCATCTTGGTAAGGTACCATTGTTGTGATCGATGATGTCACAATACATCAGTACATCCCAGCTCCTCTGCAAGAAGCTTCTGCTGTTTATTATGTTCTGAATTTATTAGTACTGATTGTTCCACTTATCCAGAGACACACAGACTGATGACAAGGGAGTCCAACATTAGCGTTTGATAAGGAAAAAGAGGCAAATTCTCAAATCTGCTATTTTGTGTAGATGACAATGACTTAAAACCATCAAGCTACATCCAGAACAATACAATAAAGTATTATCGAGAATTTACTTATATTAAATGTGTAAGATTTTTGATTTATGCCACACTTTGGAGAAAAAAACATAACATCCATCTGTCCAATGAGAGAAGTAACCAGTGTTGGTCACACCCTGCTGTTCCAGTCACTTTTCCCCATGTTATGTATTTTGGAAACCATGAATCTCAGCATGATATCTTAAACACTGACAGCCAGCAGAGTATCTCACAGAAAATAATAATATCAAGCTCATCCTATTTGTGGCAAATAGAGATGATAAACTGTTATTAGACACAAAACAAAATTATCCACACGTTATTTAGAAACAGCGTGGTCTCACAACACTGGCACACGGTCTAATCGGACATTTGCAAAAACATTTGCAGAAATAGCTACCCACACATTTGTACTCACACATACTGAGAAATGTGAAATGAAGTGAAAAGAATGACTATGAGAATGAGAGGTTATCATTTACTCCATTTTGTCTCAATCGTGCAGCTGACTGAGTCAAAGTCACCGAAGAGCAGCACCTTAAATACAGATATTTCTACCACACACACACACACATTTTTTTTGTCCTGGCAGAGAGGAGCACACGTTGAGCAACTACATGAATACTGATGACATTGCAGTGGAGAAGTACGATTTGAGATGCACAGCCAATAACCCATGAAATCCCACGAGGACACAAATTACCGTTTCTTGCTGCAGCAAAACATTCAAAAACACTTTGCCTTTCCAATTCTTGCTACAGTTTGTGAAGAGAATGGGAAAAAATAGTTGCGCAAACGAGCTAACATTTAAAGAGCGAGAGAGAGCAATGAAGGCAACAAGGTCTTCACTCAGAAAAGTGGGAGTATTTCATTTAAAGAGGAAAATCATCTTAAGAACTGTGGCTCAATTTAGTTTTTGTTTTTCCTCATTTTAAGCACACGATGGCGTTTTAGCATTTGTATTCTCAGTGGCTGTTGTGATTTCATCCAACTTCTCATACGATGATTAAATGCATCTCATTCTTCTAGATCCCATAAACTGCACGTTGCCGCGTTGATGTGTTCTTTCAGCAAGCAAATAATGGTATCATCTGATCCCCGAATGACCCTGTGAATTCTTTGATTTAGTGGAGAACTCAAGGTTTCCTGGCAGAACATTGCGCTGTAACAAGATGATCAATGTTAGTCATCGCTATGGCCCTCTCATTAGTTTGACATTGTGGGCGCAGCCGTCCCAACTGTCAGCGATAAGCCAGTCAGGAGTTATGACAGCTCTATGATGGACACCACATCCGCTAGTCGGCTTGCATAGAGTCCTGACTGCCTGATGGGCATGTTCAAACATTCAGAACCTCAGTGACAACATCATCCTTGTAAGAATCCTGAGATCTGAGAGCGGCGTGCCTCAAACATCCTGTGTGGCATCATACTTAACAAGCACAGCAACAAACTGAAACGACCCTTTGTATGTTGGACGACAAGTTAGTGACTTGTGGGGTCAGGTAGGACAGGAATCAAGGGATTGAAAGGTGAGGGCTGGCAGAACGGGCACATTGCATCGCAAGAAATAGGTGTGAGTGGTCAGATTATGCAGAGCTGAGCTATAGGATTCTTTTGCAAGTCCTCAAAGTAGTCCTATCCCTGGGAAAGACAGACACCACCTAGTCCAGGAATGTGTGAAAGCAGCAAGAGATGAGATGAGAAGCAGATAGGAAAACCCCCCAGCCAGGCTACGCAGGCGCTCCAAAGCCCATCAAACCCATCACACATGCATGGGAAAAGGTCGGCTCTCCGTCTCACCTGACGGACGTACACAGATTCCAGAATCGAAGCTACATAAAGACAAGATGGTGCTGATTTAAAATGCCGTTTGATTTCTTACTTTCTTTTGTAAGTGAATTCCTCTAGAGTCTCTATTCTGGCAGATCGAACACACAGATTGGGTAACATGCCTTTTTATTTCTTTTTCTTTTCTTTTTTTTTGTCTCAATAAACAGACAATACTTTAGTAGTAATGTAGTGTAATGATAAGAAGCTTATCTGATCAATCAGGTGTTCGTCTTTTGATAATTGCTCTATGATCATTACAGCACTGAGTTGTTGTGGGTGTCTGATGCTGCACATATAGTAATATATTGGACATATAGGGTATCACAGGGATACTGTTGGATGATTTATTTACCGGTAAGTCAGATCTAAAGCTGTTGATATTGTCCGTATCAGATATTGTGTTTTGTGTAAGTGGTGTTGATTTGATCCACTGTCACCGCATAGAATATATTTTATACGAACCTCTGGAGAAACTGCTGAAACAAACAAATAAACTTGTTCCAGAGTGCAGTCCATTCTACCTAAGAGCACTTATAGTACACTTTATGTTTAGATATAAAATACTTCACACATTGAATATCTTGGTCACAGTTATGCACAGTCTCGATGGATAGAAAATTACAAACCAATATATCATCATCTGATTTTTAAACTCTCACGTACAGCATAATATTGGTCTCCACTTCAGAAACCTGGACTCTAAATACACCAATAACTTGTAAAAGAAACCCCAAACCTCACAGGCTGAAAATGTGGTATTAAATCACCGCAACAATACAACTGTACACAGCAGTTCTTATTTCTACACAAGATGAAAGACTGTTAGAGTGGTCTCTTGAAAAGATATTGAACAAGCTGCCATAATGGTAATTCACACAAGGGCATGTAAGCGATTTAAAATTTTGTTGTAAAGGACTTCTTTTTTTCTTTTTTTTTGGAGAGACAAAAGACACCTCTCTTTGGCCTCTTTGGTGCCCCTGGCTTTGCCTGCTTCGCTGTGGGAACAGACTACTTGGTGGCACAAACTGAATAGGGGGCCTTCGCCTCTTGGTGCTCCCTAAGTGGGCCTGCCAGCAAACAAGCCTCAGACCTCTTTCTCTTTTTTATACATTTGTTTTATTCTCTCACAGACACACTTATCACAGCCTTACTATGACCACCTTCATTTTTCTGCTTACTTTTCTTTATTGTGTCTTCGTTTCGGCCTTTCGTCTGCCGCATCCTGTGTCGTTTTCCACTCCCACACAGCCACAGAAAAGAAACGGTCAGAACAAAAGCCAGAAGGCGAGCGGAACCAAGATTTGTGTGTAATAATTAGTCGTCTCTTAGGCAGCTTTCCAAAGAGGCTCCCCGGGAAGCTCTATATTCTCTCTTTTTCTTTTTCTCTCGCCTTTGTGGAGGCTTGGTCTTGGTCACTTGGAGCCACACTGGCCCAGATTCCTCTCTCCTTTTTCCTGGGGGGAGTTTACTACTGGCCCGGTGGTCCACAACATACTGACACAGACCAAGTCTATTAACCATGGTGATTTAAGGTCCTGATGAGGGCCATTTTACCCTCACCTGCAGAGATGTGGGACCCATAACTTTGGCCAACATGCTGTCCACCAACCACAGGGACTGAAGAGGAATAATAGAGGAAGGTGGGATGTAGGCAGCACTCCTTAATGGACAAAAGGGCCTCCCATACAGATGAACTGGTAAAAGAGGTGCAGGGAAAATATTTTTGTGTGGAAAAGAGACAATAAATTTGCGTGTCTTTGTGCGAAATCAGTTTTCTTGATCCTTTTTCTCAAATAAACAACTCACTGTCAATAACACCTCGTTGCCGAATATGAAAACCGATTTCGAGATGTAATAAAGTCATACAGAAAATGGAAAAGACGAATTTCCCTGATTTTTTAAAAGCATCCTTTTCAAACAGGAACTCACTAATGAGCCAGAGGGCTCTCAGAGTAATTAACCCATCAGATGTCATCCTATACTAGAAAAAGAAAAAAGCAGGAACAGGAGGAAGATAGGATGGCAAGCAAAACACAGGTGCAGATTTTGAGTGTTTTGTACCAAATTCAACATCTTTTAATAGACTAAGAATACTCTTTGCCACCTGGTATGCAGTATATCACTAGTGATTTACAACAGATGTAATTACAAGATAATAATTTTGACAAGTGACAATATAATGTGTACATGTCAAGATTTACCTATAATTACATAGCAACATTTATGTCAAATCCAACCTCTGTAAGCTCCAGGAAACCAGTTCATTATTCACAGCAGTAGGTGTGTTGTGCAGCAGGTGCCCATCATAGACCTGTAGGGCCATTAATAATGGCTGAGGCCAATGTATATTGCAAGATCTCACTTGTGTGTGTTTTGAGTGCTCTGCCTCCCCGTTCCTGCCTGCTGGACATGTCCCCATGCTGCATGAACCATGCATAATCTATGAGCTCCAAAGAGAGGAGGATTGCTCAGATCCTCGGCTGCTCGGTCGGATTCTGGGGTCTGCGCATCAGGATAAGCCGGTCAAAATGATTTCACTGCTTGATAAAGGTGGAGGTGATCATTCACAATTTGGAATTTGATTTCTTGAAATAATCTTGGCTTTTTAAAAAAAAAAAAAACATTTTAAAGAAGAAAACTGCCAAGTAGTACTTGAACCATTCACTTAAGAGATTAGATGTGGTTTGAATGGTGAATGAATGCTTAATGTGAATGCACAATATTTTTAAGAAATTATTCCTCCACTTTCAAAACGGTTAAAAGGGCAATTATCACTAAATTATTGTTGTTAGCGTGATTGTTAGCGATCCACCATGACACCAGAGGCTGTGACAAGAGCCTTCTTCGGGTTATAAATACAACATGAGCTCCTGAGCTTGTGATTTAATGGTGTGAAATGTTCCACAGTATTCTAATTAGATCCAGATACTATAAAACATGATAATTTGAGTGTCACTAACAGTCAGAAAATTAATAGTCTATCTATTAATATTTTCACTCATTTTTCGAGCAAAAAAAAAAAAAAAAAAAGTCAAACATTTGCTGGTTTCATCTGATCAGAGCTGATAGTGAAGGCCCCCACCAGGTCACAGCAGGGTCTGCGGTCCGGCTAAGGAACCCCCAGTGGGTGCCAACGTGCCAGAACATAGAGTCTCTTGACTTCAATCCTTTGAAGATACTCTCTGGTTCATAGCATCTGTTAGCGGCGTAGCGGGGCTGTTGTTAGGATGTCTGGATTTAGCAGATGCCTGGAAGGGTGAATCCAATCACAGGCGTAGGTCGGGCGGATCTTCCTGCGAGGCATACTGAATGCCCTCTGAATCATGATAATCTCTCCCTGGCAGGGCCAGTGTACACATGAAGGTGATGAACTAGCCCTGGAGTACAGTACAGCTGAGTACATCATAAAGGGCTTTTAAAGCCTCTCTCCAGGTACAATATTGTTTGATCGTGTAACTCCGCTCCAGTCATTTCAAATGAGTGCGCTCCATCTAAAGCTCACTGATCCAACACAACTTCCAGTTCCTTACAGTTGCGGCGGTCGTTCTGCTGTGAGATAGCCGTCCTGCAGTGGCGCTGCGTGATAGCCTGCCAGCGGAGACATGGGAGGAGAGTTGATGGACTGTGTTACAGGATGAGGCAAGGGAGCTCCTCGAAGGTGGAAGCAGAAGAGAGACAAAGAGGAAGGGAGAGAGTTTTAGAGGAGGGATTGAAAGAGGTTGTCTTGCCCTGAAGCTGACTCGATACAACTAAAGGTACGCATATTTGATTACAAAATCAGTGGAAATCAGGTGAGTTTAGCAGTAAAGTCAGTGGCAGGGATGCATGTCTGCAGGAGCACAATGTGTTCATGTATGCCTGGAAAATGGTACAACAAAGAACCTCTGAGATGTTAGATGATGCGCTCCGTATATATATTTCTAGTAAGAGCACATTGTAGTCCAGGTGCTTCCAACTGGAGCGACTCCGCCACCAGGTACCAGCTGCATTTAAGAAAGGAAACAGAATAAATGAACGAGCCAGGGGACAGTCACAGATGTCTTTGAAAGACAAATAGAGCCAAAGACTAAAACACCCACAGTCGGTATGGCTTTTACTGCAGGAAACAAGCATTATCCTGAGGGAACTTATCTGTACACTGGTTCGGTTCAGTTAAATACATGGGGGTGGTATTCATACATATCATCCAACAGCTGCTGCTCCGAAAGCGATAGAGAACTCGAATGCCCTCACAGCGGAAGGGTTAACAGCAAAGCTCACGTGTAGAAAAATATCACTAAAGAGTAAAAAGATCTCGAATGTCATTTTTCATTTGCGATAAATTATCAGAGCATTGTTTGAGACACTGCATCTGTGTTTGGCCATGATTATTCTCAATGTGTTGTCACGCTGACTGGCAGCAAAGCTACCGTGAATCAGGTGTGAATGTCTTCTGTTCATTCCACATGGAGAATACAGGATCGGGTTGGTGATCGGTTCAGCACTGTTTCCAAAGGACACGCAGGTTGTTTTCCATTTAATATCTAAGCGCGTCCTGTGCTTGGTTTAGTTTGGAGAACGTTGAAGACTTGTCTAATCAAGAAGTGCTTTGACTTAATCACATGAAGGACTGAGAACCCATCAATCCCAAATTACTGTAATTTGTATAAACATCATCCAGTCTGATCACCTCCTCGTGATTTCTGTTTATTTAAAAAAAAAATGGAGCACTTCTTTACTTTGAAAGAGAGACTGTGCCACTAAATATAAAGTCTCAACGTGTACACAGTATAGTGAAACACATAAGTATATAAATATAACTTTCAGCAGTCTGGGTTGCTCTTCAAGATGATGGATAGTTTGTGGTCTACTGTGAGAGCATATACTTAGCTACAACTATGTTACGTCTCCATCCTTCATGAGTCTACAAAGGTCCAGTGGTCACACAGCAAGTCAGAGTCAAAAAACACACTGTTGTGAAATCAAACCATGGCTAAATGTGGGACACACTGATGATTTAATCTCATGTCATACCAGCAATCCTCGAAACTCTGGCTATATTTTTATGCATTTTGTGATAAAAGCGTCCATAAAATGTATAATTAGCATGATAAAGTGGTGAACAGTAACAAAGTTGGATATACTGAACTCCTCCTGGTAAGGCCATTCCTCAGAGACACGCTTCCAGTCCCTCATATTCATAAATCCCATCACTTTTGTCACAATGGAAAATAAAATAAAGCGACAATTCTCTCTAAATCTGACTGCATTGCCGACTATAAGTCAGCCTCGGACATCAGTCTCATTAACTGTTACGATGGCTGTAAAACTTCATATGGGGAAATAAGGCGCCGTCAGAGATGAACAATTTTTGACTTTATTGCAACTTAGTGACTTGTTAGGTTACTGTTGTATAAAACAAACAAAAAAAAGTGTCTAGCATTTAATAACCAAGATAACAAGAAAGGACGACATATGGGAGTAACAGATGTGGTGGGTGTTTTCAACTCTGCTTCACACTGGTGTGCTGCATGTGAACTACTCTCTGTGGGACGGTCACATGGTGCAGTTGTTCTTTAACTGGATTGGCTCAGTCACCCAAAGCTTTAGACTGTTAAGTTGCAAATGCCCATTCTGAACTTTCAATGCCCCCTTAAGAGTTGTGCTTTTGCCAGTCTAGAGAAGGTGGTCACTGAAGCCACCAGTCAGCACTACTGCAGTTATCTGGAGTCAATAACATCACACAACAGGTTAGTCTTACATATCCATCTTACATCCTTAAAGCCCTCTGATTGGACAGATTACGTTAGTTCTTTTAGCACTGATGTATGTATTTTAGTGCCTTTTATGTATGCTTCAATGTGTAAAGAGCTCCACAAAAATCAGAAGCACCAAGAACCTGCATCTATATCATATTTTAATGGTTCTAAACATCCTGACTGCCTTGATACCTTCACACACAGAGAAGTGAATGCCAACAGTGATGTATCAGGAGCCTCTGAGTTCAATATCTCCTGCATTGCTGCAAACTTACTTCTTCAACTCGTTCAGTTTTCCTCTTTTCTCAGTGGAAGTGGGTGAAACATTTTATTCTTAATCATGGTGGGGAGAGAACCACTGCTGACTCCCTCAATTTGGACTTCTGAAAACCACATCACGCCGGAAGAGGAGAGAGAAAGGGCTCCTCCCTGTGGCGAGGCTAGAGCCGTCCATCTCGGTGGCAGGGTGAGAGACTCCTCCATAGTAACAGTACTACATAGCAACAGTCTTTGAATATAGATAGCCTTGGACACCATTCAGGCTGTATCTTTTACCACGAGTCCTTACAAATACGAGGATATTGCAAGGGAGTATTATGTGTCATGCAGTAAGCACAAATTCAACAGTCTCTTTTTGATTTACGATTGGTTCATACAACTGGCCCCATACTAGTACATTGTAGAGTGAGATTCATTCTAATTATAGACTGTGAAATTAAAAGAAAAAGTCAGCTACTTATTTCTAGTTTATGCTAGAGAGAGAAAAGAAAACTGGAATAGAGAAAGTGAGAAATCTACCCAGAACAGAAATGGCTGTAGCAAAGAGTGTTCAAAGCCTTGAGAGCTGCATTTGAATAACAACACCTCTTAGCCCCCTCCGGTAGACACATCTCGACCAAGAATTTGTCACTCTCTATTTGAACTTTTCCTCCATCATTTCCACACTCGGCATGATGAATCATTCATAACGCTGAACTGGAAATGAAACCAGACAGGATGGAAACTTGACTCGCATTCCATCCCACCACAGCCGACCTAAGTCCAATTTCAGTCCAACAATGCAATACTTTGATCAGTCTGTATGGCTGATTTAGGATGTCACTACTAACTGTCTGTCACTCCCACGCAGCCCCTCCAGGAGCAGCTGAGCTGAACACGCTGGGATTGGAACATGCCAGGGAGTTGGAAGTAAGTAAATAAGATCCTCGAAGGTGACTGACTTCAAAATCAAACGTGAGCATCAAGTCCAAAGGGCCCACACAGGGTCTTCAGTCATTTAAGTCATTCTATAGATATAACCATGTTTACTATTGAGAATAAACATATTAAAATATGCTGTAATAATATATGATGTCTGGTCTGCAAAATAAAGAGCTACTATTGTTCATAAATAAACCACTCTATTGCACGTGGTGACATTTTCCTCTACAATGAAAGCTTGGGACACTGAGTCCTTCAAGCACTGCTCTTGTGCTGTTAATAAACTCTACAGCATTTAATATGTTGCACAAAATGAACACAAGATGTTTACTGTACTTCCATTTGAGTAGCTGTTGGTGAGAACTGCCAAGGTTTTTAAGGAAACCATCTTGTGTTCCTTCATTAAAAGTACGTAAACACCCGGGACATGCTTTCAAAAGATCCATTTCCTTTGGAAGAAAAAATTAGGCCTGAGTCAGAGAGCCTTAGTGAGTGCAGCAGATGAGAATTAGGAGAAAGCTAGAAAATATTGTTAATGTTGGTGGGGGAAAAAAGTGGGTAATATGTCCAAAAGGAGAAAAATGTGAATCCACATGACATCTACTATTTCATGTCGAAATATAATACAGATGCTGTATTGCATGGATGGATACACAGCATATCACCATAAGAGAATAAGAGAAACTCCCATCAGTCATCCAGAACTAAGGAATCCTCTTAGATGGGAGATGAAGCCCTCTTAGAAGTGCAGCTGCTTCATATTCAGCCTTTGGGGGTCACCATGGCCTGGATGAATGTGACCCCACACAAGCATGGTCCCATCTTGTCTTATTGTTTTTTGGAACATCGGTCATCTCAAACCAGGATCTGGGCTTAAATTCCATTGGGGAGTGACGAGTAACCTTAGTTAACCCTCTGACTGGAGCCTACAGGTGGATGCTGGGGTGGAGGTAGAACTGGAAATGTAGGGAACGTGCTGCAGCTGAAATAGTGCATTACTTTGGAAGGTGCGTTTGTGTGTGAGCAGGGTGAGGATTATAGTTTGAATATTTTGTGTACAAGGTGTAGCTTGAGTATTCCTGAATTTGCTCCATTCAAAGCTATCTAGTATTAGCACAGATGCAAACACAATAGGACTGCAGGAGTAAATTCAGAGATCTGGAAACAGCAGAAGCTGGTATATTTTTGTGACTGTAGACTGCTAAGTATTGTTGAACAGCTTGTCGGGTCATAATTGCCCTGGTGGACAAGGATATTAAAATTTGTTAAACAGCACATTGGTGGATACACTTCACACACCAAGTTTGCATGGTCACACATTAAAACCATCAGCATTAACCCCTCGGTTGCATACTTAACAAGCTGTCCTATTTTACTTTGTTGCGTGGCGCTTGATTGAAATTCGCAGCAGGCTTTCCCAGGATAGCTTCCACAACAACTTCAACCTCTTTGATGAGGTTCAAAACATCATTTCAATCAGCTGTCATTGCTGGAGAGAACAACACTGAGCACCACGTTTCCAGGTTTCATATTTGAAGCAGCTTCAATACCGCCACAGAAGCAAAGGGAGAACTCAGTCAGCCGTTGTAGGTGAGGATCTCTGAATAGCACAGAGGGATACGGGCACATACTTGACACCCATTTATTTAATCATTCACACTAATGGAGTTCAGCTCAAGGTACCTTTATTATTACCTATATTTGACTAAGAGAGACAGTTTCGTCACATTAAGTAGAACATATGGAGAAACAAACATCCCCCAAAGCAGGTAGGACCATTAAATGCAAGACAAAATGCATACAGAAACAGGCTGCGAAACAAAACCCACATGGTCCCTCAGAACAACACTGCCCTAGAGGATATGACTCATTTCAAATACTGAAACTACATAAATATGTATTTTGGATGAATAATATTATTTGCTGCTGCAATGCAGGGAAAAAGAAAGACGGTTCAGTCAGACAACTTGTGCGCTGAATGGTTGTATTTTCTAAACGGATTCAATGGGACGGGGTGTACCTGGTGCCGTGGGACTGACCTCAATCCCTCCACAGAGGAATCAGATCCTTCAGGTGGATGCTGTAGGGCTGCAGGTGGGGTTTATTAAAAAATGCTGGATGAACGGTGTTTGTAACAGTGCATGCAAACAGTTTTACATCCACGATCACGACTTCATACCTGACACCATCAGTAATAAACTACCTTGTGAATTTTAGATATGAAACATGTCAAGTCGGCAATGAATTAGAGCCATCATTACATGAAACCGATTAACGTGAATGGCCTGTGTGCAAGACGGGGATTCCTGGTGACATTTAGAAAACCATTATACAATCAATTATTTTGTAAAACCATCAGAAAATGGTGTAACATCCCCTATTTGAGATCCAATTTGCAGTCAGTCAATTGGCATCTCCAAAAGAACATCAACAACCTGGGGTAAAATATGCTGCACAACCAATTAATCCCATTGCACTCTAATACTGAGACACAATATAATTCACAATTAAGGGAATTAACAGCATCAAAGCATCTTAATCCACATGCATAACAGAAAAAAGGAAAGCAAGGATCTGCCATTATGAGAAATAAAATCATTGCTAGCGCTGGTTCAAGTGTTGCATATAATAGAAGGCAGCAGCATGAGAGCAGAAACAAGCAGCCAGCATGAGCCAATGTGTTGCCAACAAATATCAGATGAGTGTGAAACAGCAATTAAATATTAGCAACCAGCTCGCAGCTGAGACTACGTTTAAGAAAAAAAAAAAAAAAAAGAACATCTGAGTCAAACTGGCAGGAAAAGGTGACTAGGCAATGACTCGTGTTTAGTTAATAGGATGAATGAACCTCAGTGATCTTTTAGTAAAAGGTGTAGGGCTGTTTTTAGAAGGTGTCAAATAAACGTCCATCTACATATAACATAAGATTGGATAAAAAGTGTCTGAAGCTTAGGTGGTAAGGTGGTTTTCTGCTTAACAGAAGGTTGTGGGTTCCATTTCTAAATGTTTTATGTCTCCTGAATTGGCTCCTGGTGCTCAAATTATAAAGAATTCTGGTTCCGATCTGGTGTTTCTAAGCTCTGTTGCTACATCTCACACCTGTGCAGATCTGTACAGTCAGGTACAGCTATTTTTGTGTTTTTTATTGATTTATTTGCAGGTTACATCTTGTTCACCTGCTCAACTCGGTCAAGATGAAGGTTGTTGAGTGTCTTACATCTGCTGCTTCTCCAGTAAAGCAATCAATAAAGAGGCAAAGTTGTTCCATAGTGGTTGAGAAAGAAGCACAGATGGATCAGATTCCTTTAAAGATGATCCCCATCCATGGACCTGTGTCACGTGACCTAGCCACTACAACACCAGGGTACTAAAAATAGCACAAATGCTACAACTGCATTATTCCTGCTTTGATAAGTGAAAAATGTCCATTATGGAAAAGAATTCCAAACAACACAAAACATCTTATTTTATTTAATTAATGATGCAAGTGGTAAAGAAATATGTTTTAAGTAGAAACTTTTTTTAAATCAAGTTTTGCATGTAATCACAATATTTTTTAAAGATGAGCAAAAATCTGGAACCAGCTGCACTCAGTGAAGACAAAGTCAACAATGGAGACACTCAGAAATGTTTAATTGTTGGCAGGGAACTTGACTTGTGTCATTGCTGGATTGGAGACGCTCTCAGCTTCATAGAAAGACGAGTTGATGCGCGAATGGATCCGTTTGGGGTTTCTTAATGTGTGATTGTCTGAAGGCAGACCCACACGGAAGGGAAGAAATGATGCCAAGCCATTTCCAGTGGGGCAGGGTGTGTGTGTAGGACAGGATGTGATGTGAATCCCTGCTGCTGTGTAACCCCACTGTGTGTGAGATCTGACAGCTCCCACTGCTGTCTTTATGACAGGATAAAAGAACGTCTGTGTGTGAGACTCTCGGATAGAGGAAAGGATGAAGCAGAAAGAGATGAACCGTAGCTCTTTCAAACAATAAAATTAGATCATTAATACACATGCACAAGATCACTTCTCAGTGTTAGCATGGAAAATTAGGCATGCTGCACCCTTCTGACACCCATAAGAAGTAACATCTGATAGCATCTGTATCAGCTGAATGTAATACATCCAAACTCGAAATAGGAATGACATCACAGTGCTCTTCTTCATCTATACATGGAAACATGAGTGCAGCCAAGTTCTCCTATATTTCTGTAGGATTTTTAACAGCTGTAAAGTTCTTGTGTTGGTATGTTAAATTTCTAGAGCACCAACGCCACCCTCAACAATCACCTGCATCATTGCACACTATGTGATGGTGTTGCTTTACGTAGATCTGCCTCTTGCCACAGCAGCTAAATGCTCAACCCCAGGAAACTATGTAGCTGGAACTGTCTAACATCTTGAGGATGGAAGTTGGTACTAAAAAGAACACCTTGGTTGAGATGTAGCACTGCAACCTGTGTGGCTGGGAAAATCTGGCTTTAGCCATTTAAATGGATTTCATGCATCTCTGAAATATAATTGTTGAGACCATAGATCATAAACCACCGATACGGGAAATCACCAAACTAAAATCTACCTTATGTTTATACTGATTATTAATTTCTTTTAATGCTTTTGTATTTAATCTGATCTTATATGTAGCCAGTAATAAAACAGAACACTGCTCCCAACAAAATCTTTTTAATTGACTGAATAAAAAATGCACAGAAAGAAATCGAGGTATTTTTTTCTTCAGGAAATGTTTTGAGATTAATAAAATTTAAGAGTTTGTAAACGAGAAATAAGATTTTTATTTAAAAAAAAATATCCCAAACGTTTCTCATTTGCAATAGGAATCTTTCAATTTAAATATTCTAAACCACCCTGTCACACTCAGATTGATCCAAAGCTATGCAAATGAAGGTGTATGAGAATTATAAACTCTTCATATTCTATACTCTGCATAAGAGTCATAATTTCTGCAAGACTTGGAAATCCCTCAGGCCCATTAAAGATCAGAAGTAAAAAAAAAAAAAAAGTGAATGTCAATAAAAGAGCACAGTGTCCCTCATGTGCTTTTTGCTCATGTGGGCGAATGGGTGTCACATAAACCACATGGACCACACAACAACCCAACTCAGTCCTTGTACTCGGTGTATTTTTTGGACGATCCGTGCACCTTACTGGCGGGATACTTCAGTCGGTTCAAGGCCATTTTCCGGATCACAGCTTGAGGAAGATCGACGCGACATTTCTCGGCCAGCTCCACCAGGTAGATCAGGACGTCGCTCAGTTCGTGTGCCAGGTGCTCTCTCTCCGAGTCGGTCCAGTCCGGCAGGCCCTCCGCCACCTCCCCTCGCCACTGGAAGAGCTCTGCTACCTCGCCCACTTCCCCGACCATAGCCAGCAGCAGGTTACGGGGCTGGTGAAACTGGTTCCAGTCCCGCTCGTCTGTGAACTCCGCTTGCATCCGCCTGATGTCCTCAACTGTGGGTTGGGAGCTGAAGCGGAACCGCTCCGCTCGTCCCGAGTCTCCGTTTAGCTGCTTGGAGTGACACGCCGGCCCGGTTTCCACACGTGAATACGAGGTGTCTACAAACGTGTCGTTGCTGCCATTGGAAGACACCGATGAAGCGTCACATTTTACGCCACAGTCGTCTTTTCCATTTGTAGCCATCATGTTGTCTTAATTTGATAAACGGTGTCGATTAAACCAACTTCCAAAGGTCTGCAAACTCTCTACTGACCGGGTAGTGTGAAGATAAGTCCCGCCAGTTGTCAGGACGGAAGTGACGAAGATTTGCCTCGCAAAGCGGAAATTCTCCCTACAATGGGATTTGTAGTTTTTTAAGTGAAAACATTAACGTCGTTAAAGGTAAACTGTCATTTTAATAAACTACAATTCCCAGCTTTTTCCTCATTTCTGTTCAACATGGCCGCTTCCACTGTCGCTGCTCGAGAGCTGCTACAAAATATAAATAAACTACGAATTTATTCAAAGACGTTGTGTTTATTTAGACAAATAGGCACATCAAGCTCAACATGTCAACAGCAACTGAAAACAAAAAGGTATGTGAGGCTGCTTCTCTGAAATATTTACTATTGAGTTGTCCGATTATTCTTGAATGGTGTATATTTTAAAGTGCATTTGTGTTTGATCAGATAAGGGCAGTGAAAACAAGGGCCCATGTGATCTCAGGTGCTTTTCACATGTATGAATTGAAGACTGCTGAGGGGGGTGTCTTCTGGAATTCTTTCATCTGTGATTAAAGCCTCCGTTGACTTGATGCATTGGAAATCAAATCAAAAATTCATTAAAATGTTGTAGCCTAACCTTTTCCTTCATACTTTTTTCCAGCTTGAACAAACTGCGTCCTCTTAGCCTGTGTAGAATTAATATGGTAGAGAATCAAGACAACTCTTCTCTGTAAAGTCTGTTTTATTTGTTATGATACTTTTCTGAATTACTTTGTCATCGTCAGTGCATTTTTATGGTAAAAGCTTCTTTTTTAATGTGGCCCTGTCTCCTTTGTGTTTGTCTCCTCCCTGCCTCAGCGCCCCCCAGCAGCTGGTCGGAGTGGTGGGTTTGGAAGTACACGCCCAGATTAACTCAAACTCCAAGCTGTTCTCTGCCTCATCAGTTTCCTTCTCAGCACCTCCCAACTCCCTGGTGTCTTTATTTGATGCATCCGTACCTGGAACATTACCTGTGAGTGTTATTTTAAACTAACTCAAGCAAAGATAGCCTTTTTGTTGTTGTTGTTGTTGTTTTGGATCACTTTATCATCATACGATATCCCTTTGTGCCTCCAGGTCCTGAATAAGAGCTGTGTTGAGGCAGCGGTGATGACGGGACTGGCTCTCGACTGCACCATAAACAGGAAGTCACTTTTTGACAGGAAACACTACTTCTACGCTGACCTCCCTGTGAGTTTTTCACTCCCTGTATTCGCCTTCTGCACCACATCTCGTATAATAGGTGGGAGAGTGATAGCACAGACATTAGTGAAGGCACATTGTCTGACAAACAGCAGCATAAACGTACTATTACCTTGAACATCATGCCGCAACATCGCATCTGCCTCCAGCTCCTATATCAGAGCACTCCCGTTGAACCCTCCTGGCCGTGAGCTGTAATTGAAAGAGTGAAAAATCCTTGCTGAAGAAGCAAACATCTTATTTGCTACCCACACTCAGACAAATGAGTCTGTTAAATTAAATCACCAGTGTTTTTTTTTTACTCATCAACTCTAAGAGAGCACCTCAGCTGTGAACTGATGGGGGGGGGGGTGCATAGCCAGCGGCTTGTCTGTCTGTCCAAATCTATTTTACATCCACACAAGCTGTACAATTTACCCTCCATTGTGAAATTGTCCCTTTATGACATGATGATATTTTTCCACTTTCCTCTTTGTAATAAAGGTTTTTTCCTCCTTAAGGGCTCTGCACTGGACCCTCCCATAATGGGTTATATTTTAAAGCTGCAAATATCTTGTAAACTCTGAACTTTCAAGACCTCTTCTGTTAATTCTCGTGCTTCCCTTGGGATTGTTGTTTAGGAATTAATCATTTTGTGTGTTCGCTGACCTTTGGCAGATGGAAACAACCCAACAAAATGGCGTAGAGAACCTTCATGAAGTAATGTTATCTGCTTCTACACACGAGTTCTCTTTAGTCTGCTTTAGTGTTGATGAGCAGCTGGATGGGTCAGCGGTAAAGAGGTGGCTTTCAGAACAGATGTGGATGAAGTTAATGCAACTCTGGAGGGAAATAAATGTTGTATTGCATGAGCTTATTACTCGTCCTGATTACAATACTGATATACGGATGGACAGATGGACTTTTGTTGATCCCAAACTGGGAAATTCACAAAGAAAGAGCACAACAGAGGAAGAGACATAACCCAAACACGTACATGGATGGTATCAAACCCTGATCTGAACATTGAGACTCTTGTCAAGGAGGCCATCCACAGCCAGAACGCCCCAGAGAGCACAGACAGGAGCTGAGAGATAGAATAAGATCCAGTCCATCCACATGTTTGCCCCACCAGCCGTCACGACAACGAGCTGTGGACTCAGGAGGAGAGAGACGTTTGTCATGCCTCATCTGGTGCTTGACTTACAGTATTTTCCGCACTATAAGCGCACTGGGCTATAAGATGCACCTTCATTGAATGGCCTATTTTAAAGCTTTTTCACATATGATGCGCACAGGATTATAAGGCATAATGTCGGTTTTTGAGAAAAGCTTTTAGGTGCGCCTTATAGTGCGGAAAATACTTAAATTTGAAGCTGTGACTGGCGAGCCTCGATGGAGCAGGAGTTTCTGCTGCTCCTCATAGACGCTTTCTTCCCGTTAAATGTTTAGCCGACTTGTTGGTTATCGCAAAATCGAAGCAATTCGTACTCTAATCACCATGCTAAGGATATATCATCTCCACAGAAAGTCCGGATATCTTGAAATCCCCTCCAGACGCGCTGGGATTACTGTTGGATTCCTCATGCTCCGCTATGTGTTTACCAGAGATTACATCACCTCCTTAGGAAATAAGGCTATACCGATTACACTTTTTTATTTATTTTTTTTTCACTGACATTTCTCAAACAGCCCAAGGCATCAGGCTGAGTCCAAACCTATATTTGTCTTTTAATTTGGCTGCACACCCAGTGCTCCATTTCTTACCTGTTTAGCTCGCATGCGCTCCTCAGCTGCTCTGAGAGACTGATCCTCTCCAGTCTGGTGTGAAGCAGCTTGATAAAGTGAAGTCTGAGTGGTTTTAAATATGCAGATTATGGGCCATTTTTCACATCCAGCCTGAAAAGTAATGGATGTAATCTGTGCTCAAAAGGGAAAAAACGCTAACTGGTTGCAGGACCGAGGGAGAAATTATCCTGCCCTTGAAAAATACATTTATAAATTACATTGTACATTATTGATACGTTCCACTGGAAAGCCCTGATTGTATTTTGTAATACATTGCAGTCGCTTATTAAATAATTGATGCTGCTGCCCAATCGGCATTCCCTCTTTCAATTGGAATGGTATGCAAGACGCATATATGGAGTTTGATAACAAAATTTAAATAAGCCCTTTAATAACATGCATCAGCACCTCAGCAGCAAGCCACCGACTAAAGTAATTACTATTTCCTTGATGTTAAGTCTCCAATAAACAGACTCGACCTGACTGCTGAGGCCTTGACATGGGTTGAATGAGAGTTGTGAGACTTTTCGTGACCTGAGAACGTCAGTGCAGGCGGGTAAAGAAAATGACCGACTGGTTTGTTTAGTGACTTTGAAAATAGGCGCGACAATCAGCGTCTGGAGCATCATCGGTCACCAGCGCGCAAACCGCTCTCCAGGACTAATTGAAAGAAAGTTAACCTTGCTATCTGGACCTTTTTTTAGTAACGCACACGTCTCATCTTCTGTTATGCAGCGACTGCGGTTCATTTCTAATGCTGGAATAGGGAAGAACCTTCACTTACACAGATGCTCGCGAGCATAAAGTAACACGTTTGTGCTCCAGCCAGCAGCAACATTTTTAAATGGCTGAAATAAAACTTAGAAGATTAACTGAGATGCGAGGGATTTATGATAAGCTGCAACAAAAACTGGCAGATTCAGAGATTAATTCTACCAGGAAGAACAGAAATCAAAAAAATATCATTCCCAATGGTGTTTTGTCTTTTTTTTTTCTCCTCCGGTTTGTTTTAAGAGGAGGAGGTGCAGAGGTGATTGATCGTCTTGATCAGCTGCATTGTACAGCGAGTCAGTGACTAACAGCCTCCGATCTCTTCTCCAACAGCTTTACTCTCTAAAGGATAAATAAGATTAATGTGATGGTCCGTGTGATGCGGTTGCCATGGTAACATGGGAAAGGAATGCTTGAAGCAGCAGATTCTGTTGGGAATAAAGAAGCAGGTGAAATATTCATTTCTACACTTGTGTTGGAGAGAAATGTTGAACCAGCCAATCACGCTGTGTGGGTGTGTGTGTGTGTGTCTGTGTGTGTGTGTGTGTGTGTGTGTGTGTGTGTGTGTGTGTGTGTGTGTGTGTGTGTGTGTGTGTGTGTGAGAGAGATGCTGCTTCATGTAGACACATGGCACCGACTGCAGCGTCGCATTATTTCACTGAGGTGGTGAGTTTTAAACGACTCCAGGAGGCAGCATCTCCATCAGGATGTGATGTGTTTCCTAGTGAAGATGGATGCAAGGAAGAATTGTTCCGGTTATTCTCTCACTGGAGAATGAGCTGGAGTGAGCAAAGATGTCTAACAAATACACAAAAAACATAAAAGCAGAATATTTTTATCGTCCTGTAATCAATATAAGCAGTTGAATAGGATGTAAATAAAATTAGGTCTCATGTCAAAAGCAGAGTTAGAAACAAAAGAGATGCATTGACGTTTTCAATCCTTTATGATCATACAGAGACCTTTATATGAACATTAAAGGACGGCACTGTGCAGTCATTCGTGTGTTTGAGTCCCTTATGGATTACATTCAGGGCTATAAAATCGACAGGCCTGCTTTCTTTTCAGATTTCGTGCCTTAAATGTGCACCGGCGATGCTCTCCTCCTCATCGACTTAGTACTACCAGCTCAGTTTGCAAACTTTTTGGTTTCAGATCATTTATCATCTCCACTGCTTTGCTTCCCATAGCTTGTAAGTCCTTCATATCACGCTGGTATGCTTTCAATTTTCAGGCTGGATACCAGATCACTCAGCAGCGGCGGCCCATCGCGGTAGATGGCACTTTGGCTTACATCCTCCTCGGAGGAAAGAAGAGGAATCAGGTGATCAGAAAAACGGTCCGAATCAAACAGATCCAGCTTGAGCAGGACAGCGGCAAGAGTCTGCACGATGATCTGCGCGGCCAGACGCTGGTAGACCTCAACAGAGCAGGTGAAGTCCCCAAAGCGTCGACTGATGCTGTTAATATAGTTGTCATGGAGCCTCGTTCTGCCGGGATGTTTGATGATTATTACATCATAACGCAACTGAGCCACATCTCGAATATGAATATGGGTATTACAGTTTCCCCTTCTGTGGCTGAATGGAGTCTTTAATACACTAATCATCTCATAATAGTCTTAATACTGTTGAAGAAAAAAAAAAACTGGAAGCCACCACAGTAACGTGCCTGGAAGAAAAGGATTGAAGCAGACAATGTTTAATAGAGGAGTTAAATTACCCAACAAAACATGAACCGCTGAGGTTTGTTTGCGGAGCTCCGTGGGACATTAGACGCCTCAGAGATGGGGATCACAGATGTTTGCACATCCGTCAGGTGTTGGTCTAATGGAGCTGGTGATGGAGCCAGACATGAGCTGTGGAGAGGAGGCTGCTGCAGCTGTGAGGGAGCTCCAGCTCATCTTGCATGCCCTCGGCACTTGTCAAGGCAACATGTCTGGTATGAAAATCACCCCATTTCTGCCTGTTTTCTTGCTTTTCTTTTCTTTTTTTCTGAGCAGTATTACTTCTAAACCCAAACTTGTTACCCGCCAACTGTGCATCTGCTTTGTCTTTCTCCACAGAGGGCCAGCTGCGAGTCGACGCCAACGTGTCGGTCCACAAAGCCGACGAGCCTCTGGGCGTCAGGGCGGAGGTGAAGAACATCAACAGCATCCGATTCCTCGCCAAGGCGATAGGTGAGCGTCGAAACAAAGAGGAGGTGCAACAGATATTTAATCACTCTGACTGGGTGTGTGGATTGGCTGCATGATTACACACAAACACACACACACAGTTTATGTGCGTCCTACAAGGCAAAACTGGTAGTAAAGGGTAACAAAACTGGAGTCACTCAAGTAGTGTTTTTATTGTACTTGACATTTTGACAGCAGCCGGTGGACGTAGCTTAGTTAGCACAAAGGCTACGAACGGTGAAGCAGCTCACCTGACTGGCCGGGCCTAAACAGATCTATACGCATTAATGCATTGATACTAATAATAGTAATACAATGACCTAATATGGAATACAATATTCATAGCATTCAAATACTTCATTGATGCATTATGAGTAGATGAACAGTTAGCGGTGACACAGAAGCTGAATTGGCTTCATGGAGCTGCTCACTTTAAAAGCATGGATTTTATGTCGGCCTTGACTTTTGTTACTGTTCATTGAGCTTCACATAAAATGCTGACAAAGAACTACAGAGGAGATTTCAGCGTTTCACATCCAGGCTTTTCCATATGGTGCAACCCTAAAAAAAAATTTTGTGTGTGTGCATACGTCAACAAACTATTGGATCGTTTCCTCTGCCGCCGAATTGGTGTTTAAAAGTCACTGAGAAAATCATCGTTTATCACATTTAGTACATGGCAGACCAGCACGTAACAGCAGATGTTTGTGTGTATCGCTGATAGTGAATAAAACGTGTGTGTGTGTGTGTGTGTGTGTGTGTGTGTGTGTTCGCTCTGACACAACAAAGACTACGAAATCCAGAGACAGGTTGATGTCCTACAGGCCGGGGGGACGGTGAGAAACGAGACCAGGGCATATGACTCCAAAACAGGGTAAGAGGATGAGAGAGCAGGGCTTTTGCCACTGGACCCCCCCCCCCCACACACACACACACACACGCACACATCCACACACCATCATAGTAATCATGATGAATGGAGCCATTTGGATGCCGCTGCCATCCCGCGTTATCTGTGAACTCTGTGCTGCTCAGGTTTATGAGCTGACAGAATGAACCAGCTCCCACACATCTGACATCTCGATCGTCTTCTAGTGCATCGCCTCGTTCCCATGAGGCCTTGCAGGTGCAAGGTACACAGTGACCTGTGATTGGAAATTTCTACCGCTTCCCCCCTTGAAGGTGGATGCAGAAGTTTTCCAGACAGCAGGGAGAGAATCTTGTTTGTTCTTGGGTTTCCTTGAAGTCACATTTACTGCAGCTCAGTATTTCTGCTCTGGGATCAGTGATCACGCTGCAGCCAGCAAGGCTCTTTATTAATCAATCTGGTGATTTAGTTTTTAATTAAAAGTTTGATTTACAGAATATGAAGAAATGCCACACAAGGATATTCAAAAGGCCAGCAGTCAAAAATCCAAACTGCTGCTTTCAGTTTAGTATTTTGACTTTTCTCATTAGAGATGCTTGAATTTTAGTATAAATTATACCAGAAAATTGCTTTTTCCGTACATTGATTTTGAAACCTTTAACTCTTACAAATGAAGACATCAGTCATCCATTATGTGTTCATCTTTTTTCCCAGTGAGACAATCCCTATGAGGGACAAAGAGGGTCTTCAGGACTACAGGTCAGTTAGTCTCATGCTGGATGAGCTCGAGTAAAGTTGTGTTGGACCAAGTGAAATGTTCTGATGCAGATACCCCCCCCCCCTCTCTCTCTGCTGTCAGGTTCATGCCAGAGCCCAACCTGCCCCCTCTGGTTGTGTATGAGGACAGTGCATCGCTGCCTCCTGGGATAGCTGCGAGCGAGGTGGTGGTGCTAGAGGAGATAAGGGCCCGGCTGCCGGAGTTACCCGGCGTCAGACGAAACCGGCTGGTGCAAACGTACGGCATTCTGTCCGAGCACAGCTTCACTCTGGTGGTGAGTTTAGACGTCGACTTCCTCACTAAACCTTTTCCCTGCATCTTTCTTTCAGTCTCTTAAACCCGGACTGAAGCCTTGTGGTGTTTTTTCTTTTCACAGAACGAAGGGCTGGTGGAGTACTTCGAAGCCGTGTTGAAGGCCACGCAGAGAGAACCCAGGAAGGTGATCGGCTGGGTGATGAACGAGCTGTTGGGTCACCTCAAGCAGCGAGACATGAGCGTGAGCCAAAGGTGAGACGGGATTTCATGTCGGAGCGATGTCTCTGCCTCCTCCAATGGCGGTCCCAGATCGTCGTCCGGTTCACAGTCTCAGATTTCAGAACAGATTTATCTGCTCAGAGAGGTTCTTGCCCTCGGACAATAGATTCAAAAATCAGTCACATGGAGCGGCCCAAAGCACGGCTGGCAGGAAAATGAATGTCGGGCTGAAGCAGTGGGAGCTGGGATAACAGAAATAATACATGATGTGTGAGGTTACACAGTGTTTTATCACAAAATATTGTGAGCTTTGTTACCTGTCACAGGTGAGTCGTATTGACCTCTACGTGACGCCAACGAGACAACTTTTGTCTCGGTCGCCTCCGCATAAAACACGAATGGGAACACACTGACAGCAGTGCTCAAATTTGATTGGATGTAATAAGTCAGCTGATAGCCACACAGTAGTAAACAAGCTGTTGAGTGTTTATCTAATGCAGCAGTGGCTTCAGTGCTCCACCTAAACCAACCAGATTCTTGATGCCCGGTGACAATAAATGGGCTTTTAAATGCTTTAAACAACGCCCGCTGCGCAACAGTCGCAGCCGGCGTTGAATCTAACAACAGTCAGGTCACTGATAGTATTCAATCGACTCAGCCTGTGAGGAAGCCGTTCCACACATCAAGATTTTAGTGGAGATGCCACTAAAATCTAAAATTTTGGACTGTTTCTGCTTTTTGAAGTTCTGCCCTGCATTAAAAAGCGTTTATCCCTGTGTTGTGTGGAGCTCAGAAGAATGTGTATGAAATCAAACCGCCGCGTCGGGGTGTGACGGTGACAGCGTCAACGTTATGTAGGCGAAATATTCGTAACTGATGACTCGCGCTGCGGTGGTTTGGTTTGATTGACACCGAGGATTATTACAGCGTTCATACTGATTGTATGTATATTGTAAAGCGGTGACTTGTGGGAGTTCATAAATCATAAATCTAATGTTCCCTGATTCCCTCTGCACCAGACAGACCGGTACGGAAAAACACCAATCAAATCAAAGTACATTGATTTTGTAAATATTCTAGAATGCCTGAAATGTTAAATTATGATTCAGAGATAAGTTACCACTGTACATTTTAATGTTTGTATATCAAGAAACAGGAAGCTGCTGAGCCGTCAGGAATGCCAATAGATCACCGCTTGTCTTCCACCGACCCGTTTGTGGCACACTGGGACATTTGATCTAATTTCTTTGTTGTTAATTGTCTCCAAAAATAAGGAAACCACTGATAAAAGACAACTATGGATGGTTGGCTGCATCTCAATTTTATTTGTGAAGGTCAGACACCAAATTATACCTTAATAAACTTTAATTCTGCTTCTTATAACAGATCCAATTCAGCGTTGCTCAAACAAAAATTGCGGAAGGAGTGAAATTGAAAGGAGTAATGGATTGGCATCGGTGCTGATGCTGCGAGCTTGGCTTTATCTACCGTTCCCAGACTGTTGCGATGCGTTCGTGTGTGTGAGCGCACCACAAATAGCTTGAGATTATTTCTGCATAATGTTGCACTTGCTTTGATTGACGGCAGGTTAACGGTTTGTTTTTCCTCAGCTCTAATATGTGTATATGTTTTTAATCACATTGTAATTTCTTGTCGAGATTTTCTTTGTGTCCTTGACAGGAGTAGACGTCTATTGTTGGGAATCACGGCTCTTTTTCTATTTCCTTTGGACGGACAGTCCAGCCTGCAGTTCAGAGAACAAAATATTAAGTTAATTTTAAAAGGAGACACAAACAACTGGTTTGTCTGGTCGTCCTGGGAATAAACAAGCACATTCAATCTGATATTGTTCCTTCTCCATCTCCAGTTATACCTGTTTTATCAGCATCTAATAAAACAATTCAACTCTCCCTTGGTGTTGTTTCAGCCCCATCGCGCCCCCCGCTCTGGCTGAGCTGCTGGAGCTCCAGGAAACGGGACGCATCTCCTCTTCGGTTGCCAAGCAGGTCAGTCGGCCATGCAGACAGACGGAGCAATTATCCGCTCCTTTCTGTCACTCACCACCGACGCGTCACCTGTCTCCCTCTGCCCTCAGGTGTTCCAGGAGATGTGGAGGTCACCGGGTAAGACGGCCCCCCAGGTCATCGAGGAGAAGGACTTAGGCCTTGTTAGCGACGATGCACAGCTGCGCAACACCTGCCAGAAAGTGGTGGACTCGAACCCCGAAAAGGCAAGGGCTCGAATGCAAAGTCTGCCCTGCAGTTGCTGTTGCATTTGTGTTTATTGTTTTGTTTATTTGTTGTTTTGTGTACACTCTGTAGGTGGACTCCATCAGAAACGGAAACAAAAAAGTTCTGAATAAACTGATCGGAATAGTCCAGAAAGAGACCAGAGGCAGAGCTGATCCAGTTTTAGTGAGGGCCATTTTAGAAGAGATGACTTCATGATGGACTGATTTTTCACCACCGACAAAGAATCCAATTTTGGCTCATGTGACATCAAGACGTCATGTGTATGTCATGTATTTGGAGCTTTTTGTCTGAAATAAATGAGCCCAAAGTTGTAATAAATACACAAGAAATGGGACGAAAACCAAACTCTGCTTGACTTGAAAACAAATCTGGTGATTAAAAAAAAAAAAAAATCTAGTTAGGATGTAAAGAATATTTAGTTTTCAGTTTCTCCAGTCATCGCTACACCTTTTTACTTTTGTTCACTGGTTACCATGGACATTTGCCAGTAACTGAAAATCACACAGGCAGGTTAAAGCAATGATGCACAGATCCATCAAGGGGACTGAAGAAGATTGTGCTCAGCTACCCAGACAAGGAGAGCGAGCCAGGAGCGCCCTCTTGTGGCTGATTGAAGTTTGACAAATAGGATTCTCTATGGATTATTTCTCCATTGGTTACCTATGGCCTCACAACACGGCGGACCAGGGTTCGAGTCCCGCTCTGTGCGGAGTTCGCATGCTCTCCCCGTGTCTGCGTGGGTTCTCTCCGGGTTCTCCGGCTTCCTCCCACCTCCAAAAGCATGCGCTTCAGGTTGATTGGCCGGTCCCAAATTGACCATAGGAGTGAGTGTGTGTGTGAATGATTGTTTGTTTCTATGTGGCTCCGCGGTGCACTGGCGTCGTGCCCGGAGTGTCCCCCGCCTCACGCCCTGAGACTGCCAGGATAGGCACTGGCTACCCCGCGACCTGCGTTAGCGGATTAAGCGGATTTGGAAAATGAATGAATGAATGGTTACCTATGATGGGGTTTTTTTTGGGGGGGGGGGGGTTCTCTGGTAAAGCACTTTGAAATATCTGCTGATTCAGCGCTCGCTTTAAAAGTAAATGCTGATTGATTGATTGATTGATTGATTGATTGATTGATTGAACCCACGTAATAACTTGTTTGCATGCAGAGATAAAAAAATAAATAAAAGAAGACCCCTTTTAGATGGTTTTCAATCCGTTAAGTCTTTACACTGTAATTATGATAATTATGATAATTATGTAATTATGTAAGTCATGAAAAGATGCTGTTGGTCTTTTTATTTTTTGCTTTAAATTCGGTTACTTTTTTTCAATAGAAACTACATTATTATTATTAGTAGTATTAGTATTATTAGTATTATTATTGTGAACACAGTTCATGTTTCTGTGCCGTGAGCTCTTTAGTCACGTGACTGCTGCCTGGCACGGTTCCGCGAACGTACACAAGTCTCGCGAGAGCGATGGTAACCATAGTAACTATCAACAATTACAGAACCTATAGTTAGCTGAGCTAGCTTACTTGTTTGACAGGTATAATTGGACTTTACGATACAAAAATGTCAGAAAAAAGACAAAACGAGAATGCAGGTTTGAAATCCGTGATGCTTTCCATCCCCTTCACCGGGATTTTAAGATAGCGGATTAAATTTTTAAAACTGCTACAGTATATTCAAATTATAATTCGTATATTATTGATGATACAATTTTAGAAGAAAAAAAACCTCCAAATGAAGACACGCCTGCGCAGGCCTCGGGTAAGTGACATCATGGAGTTATTTTTGTTAACTTGTAAGAGTTTTCTGTTCAGTGATTTAAACCCACTATTCATCGATGAATATGAATGCTGAAATTTACTTTTTGCACAGCTGGACATGGAAAACAGCGAACCTGTCAGCACCGAGAAACAAGCCGCCATCTCTGAGGGTGAGGTGGTACCAACAGGTAAACGCGTAATGACATACAGTTCCTATGCAACAAGACTCCGTGGAGCATGATGTTGACTCCACTTAGGTGTTATTCTACTGGAATCTTCCTCAGCCATAGTCATCTCCACGCCCAGGCCGGTCCCAGCTGCATGCTTCTCTCCGTGGGTCCCGCTTGTGAAGCGTCCGGCGCGCACTGGGCCGTGCGCTCCCACCCTGCGCGCGTAAAATCCACAAGACATAAAAGCTATAAAAACCAGAAAATCCATTAAAGCATAAAAGCCATAACCCAACACGTAAGCCATAAAACAAGCACACAACTTTTTCATCCACACACGTCCAAAGCTTTGTAACTTACTTATCTGACAGCTATATCTCGACTTTACGACACAAAAAATGTCCAAAAAAGCCCAAAAAGTCAAAGCGAATGTTAATGATGACACATCGAAAAATACAGGTGTGATCAACTGAAATTTTTAATGTTTTTTTTCATTAACATCACGGATTTCAGTGCTACAGATAGTCAGCGTTCACATTCCACCTCCTTCACCGGGATTTTAACATAGCGAATTAATTTTTTAAAACTGGTATTAATCTTCAAATTATAAGTCATATGTTTTTAATAAAACTACTGAATTACTTTGCAATTTTAGGACAATCTCCAAATGAAAAGAAGTCTGAGGTGACCTTCGGTAAGTTACATCATGGGGTCATTTATTTATTTATGTATTTATTTTTAACTTTGAAGAGTTTTCTATTCAGTGATTTAAACCCACGATCCCACAGATAATTATGAATGCTCCGGTATTGTGGATACCGACTTCCCCCGGCTTTGTGTGCTTCTGGACATGTTGGTCTTCCCAGGTGTCATCACCAAGAGACCAGTCACGGGTATGTGTACATTCTAAGCAGTCATAGCTCAATTATCCTTTATTATTCTGTATCTATGATACTGTACAATAAGGCATGTATTATAACAGTGCAAAATTTGATAATAGATTATTATACTTACTGATAAATATGATTATACTTATAGATAACAGACCACCAGGTCCACTGATCTGGAAGCAGCGATTCCTCCGAGTTGAACTTGAGAGCCAAGATCCCCTCACCGCCATGAAACTGGAGGTCTTTGGTGAGGTCAAATTGTATTTGCAGCTCTGTTAATGTTTAGGGCGTCTTCTGGATGCTAGATATAACGATTGGTTTTAAACCTCCGCAGGATGGAAGGTAGATGATCGGATCATTAGAGTGCTACAGAAGATGATTCCATCCTTGAGCAATCTGAGGGTCCTTTAGTGAGTGATGAGCTGATGTGGAGAAACGCCATCATTACGAGGGGAACAAGGGGAAAGATGTCACTGTTTTGTTTTTATTTGTGTATTTGTTGCAGTTTTTGGCAGGCGGGACTGAAGGATAGAATGGTGAAGTCTTTAATGAATGCAATACCATTGTGCTCCAACCTCAGGTTTGCAGATCCTTCTTTCATTCACTTGTGAATCACTTTGGTTTGTTGCTTCCTGCATCACAGTGGATCTAATTCTTCCTCTTTTCTCAGTACTGTGTTGCTGGAAGGAAACCCTATTCCAGAACACAGCTACCACCTTCTTCTTTCTGAAGACAGCCCGTAAGCCACCATCTCAACCAACCAAGTCAACCAATCATTAACCAACAAGTGTGCTTGATCCATGTTGTGTTTTTCTTTGGTCCAGCCTCACCAAGTTGTCCCTGAGAAATAATCGCATTGGAGACGAGGGTGCTCGTCTCATCGGTTTGGCTCTTTCGACATACAAATCAGCCAACAGGAAGCTCTTGTCCCTCAACCTCAATTACAATTCAATTGGTGATGCTGGTGCCAAATGTATTGCTGCGGTATAAGACATATACACATATCATTACATCATTACCTCCCCCTGTATGTGACCCTAATGACCTCTGACATGTTAATTCTGATTGTCTCACAGGGCCTGCGGTGGAATCGTACTTTGGTCTCACTTTCTCTGATAAGAAATAAGATTGGAGACTCTGGAGCTGCTCATTTGGCCGCGGTATACATTTACATTCAAGTCTTTAATTTGACAGATTATATTGTCTTTATTGCATAGCGTGTAACTGAATAAACTCGTTACCCACTTCCATTTTCAGGTACTCCGTGAGTTGGCTCTGACTCACGAAGAGGTTGTGTACAGAAGGAAGCTCCTTTATGCAATAAACCACCCTGTAAGTACGGTAATAGCTGATATTGATGCCCACACTAGCCTAAAATCAATCCTGATTTAACTGCATGACACTCTGTTAACTGATTTGCACTGGTAAAAAAGGAGGGTCTTTATGAGATATTCTCATCACACATTTGAGAACTTTTTTGCATTCGTTAACTGTGGTTTTCAGTCACATTTTAATGCAGCAAAAATGAAACCATGCGGTGATTCCAGTGGCATCTGTCATTTATAAACCTTGGGATAAGTTATCTGAAGATCATTACAGGAAGCATCGAAAAAGAACGAGAAACCAGCTGCCAGCAAAGAGAACGGCAAGACTAACGAAAAAGGTAGTCGCTGCCGGTTAAGATAAACATGTTTTCTTGTCTAACTGGATGTGTTGAATCTTTTCATTGTTGTCCATTTGAATCTCAACTAGCATCCGATGAAAAAGTGCCTCAAACCGAAGGTGAAAAGCTCGGGAACGAGGAGAAACAGCTCTCCACGCAGGAGGTAATAAAGACATTCTTTGAATCTATATAGAAATAAACAGCACAGTAAATTTATTCTTTTTAGTGATAATATTCAAATTCATCCTCATGGATTATTTTTTATATTTTAACTTAACCTGATTTGTTTTTCTGCAGGAAAACCCAAGTGCTGCTGTGCATGAGGTTTGTTTCTTTTGATGCAATCATTTGTTCCTAAAAATGAACCCCATTTGAACGTAAAAAGCTTTGACCTCATCCACCTGTTGGCAGCAGGTAGAGAGGGGACGGAGCCCCCTGCTGGACGCAGAGGTGACGCCCAGAGACGGGGACCTTTTTGCGCCTGGCAACGCAACTCTAGTTGAACTCGACCTATCATGTAGGTTACTATGAAATGAATCGATGTTATGGTTCTGTGTTAAAGATTCTCATACATTGTTGTTTTTTAAATCTGAAATGAATAATACATGAAAAATATTATTTAGGAGTCACATATTAATGAAATATAAAATTTTAAAATTCATTTTCTGCAAAATCTTTACTAGCAACTGTAGGACTTTGCATAAAATAAATGATGGACCTCCTTAAAGGCCATTGATGATATGTTTAAAGTTATTGTTTTTGTGTATTTCTGTAGATAACTTGATTACGCAGAGGGTGCTGCCTCTCATCCTGACTGCACTGGAGGGCCTGCCTGAGGGAGAAGGCCTGCAGCTTCTCTATATGCACGTAGGTTCTATTACACAAAATCCACAATTAATTTACAGCCCCCATAGGAGCGTGAAGATGACTTTCATAATGCTTTGACTGTGTCTTTCAGAGGAACCGCTTTCCACCAGAGTGTGAGACCTACCTTAAGATAAGGGAAGAGATGATTTCCAGACTGACTTTGCAAAGCACCGACTTCGATCAGAACGACGAGAAGAAAGAAGAGTGATAATGTTTCCACACATATTTTATTGCATAAGTTCAAGAAAACAGCATTTAAAGCTGAGTACCTTTTTTGTTTTGTTAAAAGTTGCAGTTCGCTGTCTGAATGTTAACCAAATGACTGAAAACGTCTGTTCTGCATAAATAGTTCAAATATTTAACATTTTTAGACTGAATGAAAATTGCCTTCCAAAATGTTCCGTTCGGTATCCAAATCATTCCGTCCAGCTCTGAAGGGTGCCGACTGATTTACTTCTATAGGCTGGATAATAGAGAAACAAATATTTCTGGGTCAAATTAACAGATTTATGTGAAACAAAGACGTTGGATAGAACAATGTTACTGGTTCTTTAAAATTTTAAAAATTGACAAATTCTTTTCAATTATTTTTTTAAAAATCAAAACATTTTCAAAGACATTCATATAAATTGATCATTCATTTAGAGTATGGGTGTGATCTTTCTGACAGTTTTGTGCAATGGCCTGGACCAACCTTCAGGCCATTTCCAGCAGTTCCTCCTCCATGTCATAATCTGAGATGCAAAACTCTCAAAGTGACATCTGATAGTTTTCACAATTATAAACTCTATGCAAGCCCTAAATTATTCTTCTTCTTAAATATAAGACAAACTAGCCTCTAGTATAACCTCTTTTGAAAAATGAAATGGCAACAGAAACAAGCATTAAATACCCCATCCCAGTGTGAAAATATTCAAAACCTAATCATACCTAAAGCTTCCTTGATTTGCATAGTGTTCTGTGTCATTGGACTTTTTTTTTCTTACAATATTGAGAATAGAAAGTTATCACTAAAGTAAGGCACATTAAAATATAGCATCATGGTTTTGGTGCTCTGATTTGGAAAGTCTGTGGAGCCCCTGAATGTGACAAACTAGTGCATTGGAGGGAAAATTAAAACGCTCTTCACCCAAAAGCTGTTTAAGAACAGAGAGAACAGAACGTGCATCAAAAATCCCCTGAGGTACTCTCATGACTTAACAGAGCAACAACAAACAAAGTACAACATTTTGTGGAACCCCCACTACAAAAGGTAAAAGAGACTGATATGTTTTGCATATAAAAACATCGTCGTGGGCATCTGCAGCTGCACTGGAACACATTCATCCCCTGTGATGGTGCCAACAGTTTGTTTTTGTTTGCTGTGTATTCAAACGTGAGCCCTTTCAAACAGTGGAACTGAGTCAGGCAGCAGTTCTCCAGAAACACCACCTGAATATCGTAACAGAACCGTACCGAGCAGCAGACAACTGGAGTAGACATTCAGGAAAAGATCGGACCCTGAAGAGAGACATTTCTCTTCCTTCACTCTCCAGGCTTTGGTTGGTGGACTTGAAACATGCATGCTTTACCATCATCAGCAGTTATTGTTAAAAGGTTCAGGCCATAATGGCTTCCAAACCCTTCAACAGAACTGCAAAGATGAACTAGAAAAAGGTATCTTGGTATGGTTGTCTTTGATGGAAAATAAATATATTATTAGGGTTTGCTCTTTTTTTTTTCTTATAATTGTTGCATAATGACTCAAGGTTTCACCATGAAACAGTAGCTGAAGAAAAACAAAAAAGAAGAGAACTGCCATAAAATCAAGTCTATTAAAATCTCTGAGTTCACTTGAACCGATCACAGAGGCTTATCCGGACTATCAATCTTCCATAGGAATGTATGATAAGATGGAGTGCTCTTGTGCAATGGCAGCCAGTTCTTTAAGGAACTCAGGGAAGAGGACGGTAGCAAAGACTTCCGTTTGCTGCAGAGAGATGCCTTTGGGTTTAGGCGGAGGTGAATTCTTCAGGATCTTTCCTGCGTCGCTGTGGCTGACGTTGCTCCTCCGGTCTGGGAACAAGAGGATTAATAGGTTACAAAAGAAAAGAAGATACAACGGAAGACGGTTTGTGAACATAATATATTCATTGATGATTTTTTGTGTGGCACCCAAAGAAATGCCTTTTAGGAAACCCAGTGAACATGCGAGGAAGTAATGTTAAATTTGCCATCTATCCAAATTCTGGCACTTCTAGTTTTGAAACCGCAGGGAGCTTGGTTCAAACTTGGAAACCCAGCATTTAGCTGAAGGAAACGTAACTTGAAAGTGACCAAAAAGTGGAAGCTAAGCCAAACAGATAAGGTCAACTTCAACTTGTTTACAAAGCACTAAAACAATGTTCTTATTCCAAGCTTCTGCTTAACGCTTTTAGAAAAAAAAAGAAAGAAAAGAAAATGCAGATGCCAACCACAGCTAGCTCAAACACAGACACCCAATGCTGGTTCCTACCTGCTGCATCTCTGGCCAGCAACCAGTGTTGGGCGGTGGTGATCAGCTCCTCAAAGTCTTTCCTTTTGACTGCCAGGTCTTCTATCTGGTTCTTTACGGTGGCGAGTACCTAAAGGGAGACGCAGCGAAGAAATTGTAAGAGTTTGCTTCAATGAAGACTTGACTCCTTTCTTCACCTCATAACACCTTTCTGTTACCTGGTAAAGAGAGCGGACGGTCGGCTGGAACACCAGGTTGGTGTTGAGGAGGAAGGAGCGCAGGAGAGGCTGAGGGTACGCTGCCAGCTGGGCCAGGATGCCCGTCAGGAGCAGGTTGACATGAAGCGAGTTAGACATCATGTTCTCCATTCGCGAAAGCAGCACACTGATAAAAGGACCTACAGAGAACCATATTTACTTTACTCATTTTATTTTTGTTTGTTTTTTTAACGCCGATTTATGTGGACTTACCCGTAAAAGGCAACGACTGGCTTCTGCCCGCACTTCCACTGACAAACTTGGGTCCAAATGGTGAAAGGGGTTTCTCCGTCTCCGGTGTCTCAGCAGAGAAGGATGTAAAATCCATCTCCCCCTCTTCGTCCTCCTCCGCCACAGGCTTCTTTACCTCTGCCTCAGCTTTTCCGTCTGCTTCAGTGTCCAACGTGCGAATGAGGTCATCGTATTGAGCCAAGAAGTCCTCGCCAAGGTCAGCAGCAGGTTTGTTTTGGAGGTTTGGAGTACAGTCCATCTGACCTTTGGCCTTGGAGTCCGATCTATTCTGAGACGTCGGAAGTGTTAGACCGCCTTCTTTTATGGGGGGAACTTTAGTTGAGCTTTGTATAGTTTCTGCTGGCGCAGGCCCGTTGGATTTGAACTCACTGGGCTCTGCCTCTCTGGCATCTTTCTTGGCGACCAGGTCGTAAACCATCACATCGTCCTGGAATTCATTTTCCTCGATGTAAGAGCCTTTCACCAACATGATGGCTGTTTTCCTCATTTCTTGGATGTGCTTCGGGGGTTCGGCAGCAGGTTGCTGCGGAGGTTCGCTCTCTGCAGGGTCCTCAGCCGGCTGCATCGGACAAGCATCATAGCTATCGTCCCATTCCAGCTCTGGGGGGTTCATGGAGGGCTGCTCCGCATTCGGCGGCCGGCAGGGTCGAGGGCGAGGCACTGGCGGCTGTGGGGCTCTTTTGAGAGTCATCTGGGTTTGTAGATTTTTCAGCAGCGGCTCATCGAGGACGCCGGGCTGGTATTTGTCAGGTGGGGGGTCCTCGCTGTCGTATGCGGCCGACCAAACGCGGCAGGCTCGTATGCAGCTGCTGATGTTCAGACGGGCGTCGTAGAGATAATGCAGATAACTGACATCCAGGTACATTTCTGAACCAATGGTGCAGGAGTTACCCGAGCCGTCGTCCTCTTCACATGAACTCTTGTTAGTCTCTGGGGAGGGAAAAAAAAAAGATAGGGAACATTGATAGAAGCTGTGGAAAAGCTCCCGCAGAGCTTAACTAAAGAGTTTGAAATCATCCTACAGGGGGCTACAAGCACAACGTCGTCACAGCCCACCAAAACAAACATTCCTTTACATCCTGTCCTTCTCACCTGTGTTGCTGTTGGGGGTCTCTGCACCCTTTGAAAAGAGGATGGAGTCCAGCTGTCGGAGGGGCGGGGGGCTGTGATCCGGAGAGCAGCAGGATGGCGTTAATGCCAGTATCTTGGACGCTGACACCGAGTAGCAGTCTCTCTCCTTCACCACACGCCTCTGGCTCAACATCATGTGATTACAAGGGATCAAGTACCTGGGGCAGCAGATAAAAACCATCCTGTTAGGAAAGCCAATGGGTGGTCTTAGGAGGGGGGGAGTAGGGGCAGAAGGTAACACAGCAAAGTAAAAGCTCATGAGCTACATGACACAGCTAGAAATGTGTGCATAATTCACCTCAATACAAGCTGTAGCATCACGTCTTCACAATATAAACCAATGAGAGTGTGGAAAAGGGCCAGGGACACTGTGCCGAGCTGGGGAGCCAAACAGAAAAGGACAATCAAACACGATCCGATGTTTTTTTTACCTTACAGCAATAAACGTGTCAGTTAGGACCAAACTGATCAGGTGATTGGCAGAAAGACACGGATAGCGTGTCAGAAAATCTAATTTACAGCTAAATTTAATGCTTTGATTTGCTAAGAGAAGGTCAATAATTATTATAAACAATATACGGTACGAAGGTTGAAGCAGGAAACTGAATCACAGGTAAAAGCAGATTTGCATTTAAATAAACAGATATTTGTAAAGTAAACCAGTGTTTCCCTGAGCAAACCCGACTGCCACCAAATGCTGCAGGGAACTCCCTCAGATATTTATTCAGTCCAACAACGACATAGAAAGTCTTTCCTTGTTCTTGTTGATGATTAAGTTCTGCCAAAATATTTGAACAAGACATTCTGACCAGGACTGTATTAAAAAGCTGATGCCAACTGCTCGTCTCACAGGATGCATTGCTGCCACTGAGCATCACCATGGCAACAATCTCCAAGCTCTGACGCTGACAGTGAGAGTTTCTCCAACGTGCAAACTGCCTCTAGTTTCTTCTGGACTTACTAATCATGTCGCACTGCATTTGTGTGGGATACGTCCGTGTTTCTGACCCGTGTGTCCTCGGGTCTGTTTTGTACCTGGAACGGGGTGTTGATGCGGCTGACCAGGGTGTCTAAAATGTGGACGCTTTCATGTTGGTGGAGGAGGATGAAGGAGAGGAAGGTCTGCAGCAGGGATGGCTCGGTTATACTCCTCAGGAAGAGGTCCAGGTATGCCGTGGTGGCCATCACCTCCTCTAGAGTCAGCTTCACAGCAGACGTACAGAACAAAAGACATTTGGTCAGAGATGGATCTGTCTGCCTATTGGTCCACACGACAGAGCATACCAACCTTGTGGAGAGCTGGTGCTAGGACAGGCACAAGGAAGCCATTGTAGATGTAGCCAACAAGCTGGTCTCTGATATCAGGATGGGCCACCTGGGTATTATAAAAGCACGTTAGTCAATTTTTCACATGGCGGAGCCTTGAGCATGCATCCGTGTCACATTGCAACCTGGATAACAGCGTTGCAGAACTCCAGCGAGTTGAGAAACTGGATAACGGACGGTATCTGGAAACAGTCCTCCTCCCGCAGGCAGTGCCACTCCTCATTAGGAACCTCCAGCTTAGTGGGCAGCGAGGAGTAAAGGCCACTCAACCCCGTGGCCAAAACCTACAGGAGAGAAAGGATCAACATGAAATAAGATCTTACAGCAGCCAAGAACTGGTCAATAGCTAATTTTGGAACTGCAACTGGCCAGTAAGCAATTAAACCACAGGTCAGTGTTCTCCCCGATTAGGTCAGCATCTACAACAGGGATTCTCATCCCTGTTCCTTAAGGTTAAAAAACCCCCAGCAAACCTAGTATGTGCTGCATCAAACATATGTATCATATGTAATCCTCACTATGACATAAATCATTTCTCCTTTTCAGATTTGTGATAATGTAATGCAGGTGTAAGCAGTCCACTGCAGCAGCGAGGAGGCAGACACTGATTTATGCCTCCCACGGGTCCGATCTATAAAGATTTGAGCAGAAAAGAGTTTTATTGCCTGTAGCCCTCCTGTCATAATCATCAGGATATGATAATCATATCACTAATTGATGTTCTGATGTCAACACACCAATAATTCAACGTTTACAGGTGAAGATTTCTATTAAACTGCAGTCAGATTTAACAATACAGTGATTGCCTCATCAGTGTTCCAGTGACACATACATACATCCTCTGTAGAGGATTATCCTTGTAGCGTGGAAACAATTAACTGCAGAATCCAGTTGCTAAACTGGTGTCGCACTGAAAGCTTTTTTTTTTTTACCATGATGTCTGCAGCTGTGGATTAATGTTATTATTTGCATGGGATTATCCTGGACCCACACCGTGTTCTTCTGAACGACAGACATTAGTGACATGAGGATGGCATAACCTTGTTATACTATTTTTGTCTTGGGTGTGACAAAATAAAAATATAATACTGGGGAGTGAGGAGACCATCTATGTGGAAATTTACTTGAGAGGGAGGTGAAGCAAAAAGGGAAACAGATTCATTATCTGGGGCTGACCGGACAGAAGTAAGTGTTCTCTGCAACGTGCTTGGCCACTCGCTCGTTCTCAGCAGACAGTGACATGATGAGCAGCAGCGCATCTCTGGCTTGCTGGCCCACGGTTCCCTCCCTGTGGATGTAGGGGATGAGCAGAGAGAACATGAGGAAATTGGTGGCCCCCTGATCCTCGCTGGTGTGGAAAAACAGCTCCAGAACGGACGGGTCCTTCGCTAGGACGCAGCACAGCTGGTGGAGCAGCAGCACCAGTTCAGCTTCGACCTGTGGCGCCGCCGTCCCCGAGCAGGACGACAACAGCATCATGAGCGGTCGCAAGATGGGCTTGTGGTGCAGCAGGGGCTGGTGGGACTGCCCCACCAGCATCTCGTACATCTTCAGCTGCTCCAGCTTCATGTCGTCTGTGAACTCCCTGCGGAGGCTCCACACGAACAGACGCTCCATCACGTTCTCCATCACCACGAACTCCAGGATGGGGCCCATGGCTCCTGCCTGACCGCTCTTCTCCTCCATCAGCAGGAACAGCATGTGCTCCACGTAGTTTTGTACCGCGTTGGCCTCGTCTCCGGGGATGGGGAGGAAACGAGGGACACCACTCGAGCCGGTGTTGAAGTTGATGATGCTCAGGGGGGGCAAGGCGGAGCTCCGTAAGGGATCATGCTTCTCTAGGATCTTCACCACCTACAGGAACAAACAAGAGGATCATCACTTCAACAGAACCACAACACACACACATGCGTATTTATCTACATGTGTTTTTGTGACCTAGACTATATAATAGAACAAAAGTTTTTAAAAAAAACTTCGAAGTCTTGGAACAAATTGTTCTCATCACATTCTGTCACTAACTTCACTCGATGAAGTCAAAAGTGCAAATACAAAATCTATTATGTCGGTAAAGAGGATCACATCACAGTATCATATAACAGTGTAACAGAAATGCAAACAGTGTTGGTAAACCCTTCCCTCTGTCTGACAGGTTTTCTGTTCATAAATGGGAGGGAGCAGCACAGCGCAGATGCACTCAGTTTGGTTGTCTACAGTGAAACCGTCCTTTGTGTATCCACTGTGTGGAAACCACAGTCATAATAATGGAGCAGTGTCTCCAGCATGCATCGCTGCCATGGCAATGATTGGCTGCACACAAGAGAATTGGGCATGGCTGACGGAAACAATGAGAACTGAGTTTGTAATCCCTGTCTGAGCCGGAGGGGGCCCGGCCCGGCGGCCTGGAGGTGCAGGAATCGGTCAGCGCTGAACGCTCTGTGGGCCAGTAGTGACAGAAAGAGGCCAAGTTTGAAAATCACACCAGGATTGCACTTATTGGATAAATGGAGGAGTCAGACCGTGTCCTGCCTGAACAGTGACGCTATCAAGGTCACCTGCAGGCAAGGTTAAACAGAAACACAGATCGGTCAGATAGCAAACCTGATTCACTTCAGTGAAGCATGGAGTCAAGCTGAGGTGGAGCACCATTAACCCCCCAACCCCTCCTGTGGACCAGACTGTGGTTGTTCTGAGCATTTTGAGCAAATCTGTGAAACTCTGGTATTGTTTTGGTTGGAGAACAGAGAAGTCACCAGTCACCACTAGTGTGATGATGCTCTAAAACGCACACTGGATGGGAGTGTTTCCACAAAAATGGAGATGAACTGAAAAACCTTGTGGCAGCTGCTGTGAATGGAATGAGTCCATAACTTTGTTAAAGATCACCAAACCTCTCACACCTCCCAGTCAATGGTTAAAGATAGCTGGCTGCCACGGCGACTGACGGATCACTTTGTGTGTCACAACAAACACAATGAGCTCTGTGAGGCCTGGAGAGCAGCAGATAAGACACAGCAAATGAACATGAACCTAAACCGCTTATGAAAAAACAAAAAAAAAGCACAGCTCCTCACACAAGAGTGAGGCTAGTATAACTTACAACACCTTACTTGGATTTCAAGGTTTTCCAAAAGGAAACCAAAGCCAAGAGCGCTGCTATCAGGCTACAGATTAGCTGACTAACTCTGGAAGAGTGACAATGTGCTGCCAGTTCGCCTGCAGCAAAACAAGCTGCGATATTAAACAGGGAGCTGTCGATTATTTCTGCTCCCAGTCTGAAAACCGGAACTCATTAAACACTAAAGTTGGTGGCTCAAATGAATTTCTTCATAAAAATGAAACCGACAGCTCTTGGAACTGTGGCCGTGTATAACCTGAACCACCTGTTGCGTTAAGGGCGCTTTTACTTTACAAATTCCAAGGATGAAATCCCTCTTGTGGAAGTCCAAAAAACAAAATCACAATCTTTAGTTTACAAACTGGAAGAAATCTGTGAGGTCAACAAAAGTCCTTCCAATAGGGCAGCTCCTAACCAGGTCAGCCTACTGCCATCAGCATCAAACCTGTCACCGGTCTGGAATGGGCTGTCAAGCCTGCTGAACTTGGTGACCTACTTTAACAGGCTGGTTTGTGTCTGAAACAACAAGCTCCCTTACATCAGTCTGGATTCACAAGAACAAATCCAACTGGAGTAATTCACTTTTTCAAAAAACTCCCAGAATGTAATTATGAGATCTTAACCTTCGCAGTAAGAACGGCGTTACATTATTCACTGAGAAAGCAAGGAACAAAACACACACGTGAGCACACAAACTCTCCAACTGAAGTAGCTTCCCTTCCTGAACACACACCGTCCCCTCCTGCTGTCAGTGCTTTTGAGCCGCCGGTTTCAAGTTTCCACATCACAATTTTCACAATTGCAAGTTGGACCGCGTGAGGTCACGTAATCTTGATTCCATGTGCTCGAGTCAACAGATCAACGTGAAACCAGCCTTCTGGTGTCGAGCTCTGTACGTACATGTGAGCGTAAAGACACGTGGTGTCTGAGCACAATATCTGGAAGCTTATCTGACGTCAGAATTTAATAAAGATTACAATCCAGCTAATTCGACTGGGGGGGGGGGGGTGCCGTTACAAAGAAACGACCAGACACCCCACTGACAACCAACTAACACAGACATAAACACAGCCGGCAGTCCTCTATCCCCTCCCCGTCTGGCCAGTGTCACACTTCTGTCAGTGTGTCTAACATTGTCCATCCCATCACAGCATGGGAGGAGGATTCACAGGCTGCCAGGACCCACAGAGGCGAACAGGGACAAGAGTCTGAGGCAGCTGGCTCCACATTGCCAAGATTCCACTGGCCAGAACCGCACTGCAGTTCAGTGTTGTTGGGACGGTACTCACAGTGCTGCGTTTGTCTGCTTCCACAGTCAGTGAAACACATGTTAAGTGGAAGCTAATAAGAAAACTGTTGGCACTTTTTGTCAGAGGATTCCGATCAGGGGTCAGCATCTCTTCTCAGACTTGCCTTTATATATATATATATATATATATATATATAAATACTTGACAGTCCCTTCTGTTCAAGAGACTGGCTGGTTTGTCTGACTCTGACAAGGATAGAAGACGTTCCTTTATGGGACTAAGAGGGTGGAAACAACTATTTTAAAAAGACAAGCTGATGTTTGGACAGAACATTTTTGGAATAAAAAAAACAACAACATAATTCTGGGAAACGTTCTGGTTTATAAGCAAATATAAAAACCGCTTGAACTACTTCGAAAGTCGGGCAGACAGAACAATGTACAGAATATGTATAAATTTTCTTTTTGCTTCCAGGGTTTAAGCAAAGTAAATTGCCTTCATGTGCAGCTTAGTTAAATTACAGACCCTGGAAAAGTTTACTTTAATTGAAGCCTTGCTATACATTTGTTTTAATGCCTTGACACAAAGTTCCTGGTTGGAAGTAGAATAGAGTTGCGCTAAACTGGTTAACTGTACAAAAAAAAGCAATAATAATTTCTTTAAGCTGCACAACTCTCACTTCAGCACTGGCATTTACCTGAGCCCAGTGGTTCTTGAACACAATCATGCAGGTCTCCGGATCCACTTCCGTCAAGACCAGAGCCTGCTGATCCCGGTTTCCCCGGGCAACCATGGAGGCCATCATGGTGAACGGATCGTGTACAAGTTAAACCATGTCATAGGCAGGAGAAGGAGAACATTCCTGATTGCACACTGGGTGCAAGCATAACCACAGGAGGACGGAAAAAGATAGAGGACCTGGGGACAAAAGAAAAGACACAAGCAGACATATCCTTTACATATAGCACCTTCATAAAACAACAGCACAGTTACAATGCCATGATGCCCTTTGTCCCTCTGCATGACGGCATCAGGTAATCCAGTCAATGAGAAAAAGAGACGTCTTGATCAACTCTCTGTACTCTGTTGTCAAACTGCTTTTGGAATATCTCAGATGCCCAGAGCAGATTCCTGCAGCTCCTCCAACATCACTCATCTCAGAAACATTCTGACACCAGTACGCAAACGGCAACTGTGTGTGAACAACGGTGGGGAGTTCAGGAAAGAAAAAGAACAGATGTGTGTTTTCATTTTCTGAATGATATATTCTGCATTTCTCACTGTGTTTTGTTGGAGTATATATAATTTTGTATAAAATAGTCTCAAGGATAGCTTTGCAGATTTTTCCAATACTTGCATCGGCACTGTGGAATTTTGGAGCTTTTTCCTACGGGAAAAGTACTAATTTGATGTTTGTCCTGGAAAGACTGATTTTACTAAACCAGCCTGAGGTTGTCTTTGACAATACTCAACATCCTTGAATAAAAGTACAGGGTGAATCCCAATGTTAATCCAGCGGTGAAAAAGGATGGTCTATTCACCTTCTTCGCAGAATTTTGTAACAGACCAGTCAACAAAGAACATTCAGTGTGTTTGTAGTTGGAAGAACAGTCAGTGTTTGTGGTTTGAGACCAGAATGAGCTACGCTACGCTTTAGTACTCTGGCACTTCAACAAGGAAGAGCCTTCGGATGATTCCTCCCCTTATGTTTGCAACAACTATCATTACAGTTTAAAAATTAAATTTGATGTACAATAGATGACGTAATCTCACCCAAAGTCTAAAGCCATTCTTATACTAGCAGCTTGGTTGCACTAGCTGTTGTTCTTTGAGCCAATAACCTGTTTTACAGAATATATTCCATAATTACTTATGGAATAATTACTTAACAGCCTGTAGCCACACTAGCGATTCTGTAAGAATGTGACAATTATTCTGCGCTTCAAGTTATCATCAGAATAAGTTTCAAAATCATGGTGTTCAGCAGGTGAAGTTCACCATGGTTAGTTATTAGCATGATAACAGTTGGTATGAAATAATGGTTTGGATTCATCACTTTGGAATTATGAATGGAGACTTTTTTCTCATTCCAATAATGAAATGTTGAGATTTTTTATTAAAAACTACCAATTCTAACCTCATGGTGGCACTACAGTTGAAATCCAAATCCCTCCAGTATGTGTGATTTCAGATGAAGCCTCTGACCACCAAGAAACATACAAAAACACAGGACAGAATCATCTGACTATCACCATGAGGAATCGACCGTAAAACAACAGCCCCTATATGTACCCCTAAGCCAATCACAGCTCACACCCTCCTTTTGAATCCACTTTGCCCCAGTACCACAGAAACATCCCCACCGACCAATGAGTTTAGGCATAACAAGGCACAAAATTTCTGCATCTGCTTTCAGTTAGGAGGAGAGTGCCAGCTGGTCGGATTCCTGAGAAGGAATGCAGTGTGGAGCGTGTGTGTGTGTGTGTGTGTGTGTGTTTGTCGTCTTACCTTTGCTGAACCATCTTCAAGAAGGCCGGATTTCAGTCAAGGACTTCATTTTTGTACTGTTGACCCAAAAAGAGAAAAAGAGGAGGATTTGAGAGCGTTCATACAAGAGACCAGGCGTGGCGGGAAATGACTGGACGTGAGTAAGCTGCTCCAAACACCACTTGGATGATGGAGGTGGAGAGGAGGAGTATTAAAACGGAAAAAAACAGGAAGAGAGAAAAAAAATGAGAAAAGGAGGTGCAAATAAGATGACAGCAACTTGCATAGAAAAAGAATAAATCAGATTTCTGGACGTTCTTCACATCCTCGTGACTGAATAACTCCATTGTCTCTTTCCATTAGTGTTGTGATGTAACTGGCATCCCATTCAGCTATGAGAGGCCCCTTCCTCACCAATATCGCTACTGTACGTCTCAAGCCCATGTGGGAATTGTGTCAAATGTCCCAGGAGCAGATTACCAAACCTTTTGCTGATGATGTTTTTGCCCGTTAATGGTTTGAAAATGTGGCTTTCTTGGAAAACGGCTGACCTTTCACAGAAGCCTGATGTGATGTAAACAGAGTGTGGGAGGGAGACAGATGGAGATGTGAGTGGGTGGGTCGTGCTCAAGAGTCATCAGATACTCATGGTTGGTTTTTCAATCCAATTTCTTTCCTTCATTTGGCCTCAAACATGCAATTTTCCCCTTGTAGTAAATTAGTAGAGCAGCTTCACTGGTGGAATCCCCCAATTCTAAAATATGAAAGCAACCCAACTCAGGAAAGGCCAAAGAGAGGTGACTTACTGCTGTCAGACTTCAGCCTGTGGGGTATTATCAGACATGTTGCAGTGAACTCTGGTCACACTCGTTCAGCAGCCCTGCTCCACCTCTGGAGTCACTTTTATTCTCTAATTTAATTTTCCAAAGCTCAGCTGTCTTTGTGTTGGTTATTTATGGCAACAGGATATCGTCAAAAACAAGTTAGTCTCTGCAAAGTCCCTGAAAGTTTTTTTTTTGTTTGACATAAGAAGCCTTAGCTCCTCTCAGGCAACTCTCTCCACACGTACTCCAATTTGTTAGAATCTCTCTGGAACTAAAAACCAAACATGTTACGACTTGGATTTAGCACCTCATCCGATCACAATATACTGTAATCTCAGGGAGTAGTGACTGAACTCCAGCCTCTCGTGACACTCCAATCCCTTGAACATATGGATTTGGCAACTCTCCATCCAGGATAACAAAGAAAAGCCTCTTGCAAAATGCTCTTTTGCAGCTAAACTGGCCGATGGAGTAATTCTGAAAGTCAGGACCTGAGTCATGTTTCTCCAGTAGAGACACCGCAGCCATGTCAGAGTTGAGACGCTGCGCTACACGTTCAAAACAACCTGAAAGAACCACAAGTTGGACAAATGAAGCGCTAAACACATCCCGTTAAAAAGAAAAACTGCGTGAGAATCTGTCTCCTGGTTTTTGGATGTTTGCATGAATGATATGTGCAAACACAGAATTTTTCTGTTTGAAGCTTCAAGTGTACCTGTAAAATTGCAGTATCAAATTGCCACAATTTCTAATCGTCCAATTATGGCAATTTGATGCTCGCACGTAGGTGTTGCGTCTCCTCCATAGTTACTCGTCTTGTTCTGACTCGTTTCTCTTTTAGCCCGATTTTTTATTCTCTGATGCCGGGCCATGATAGAAGCCCTACAAGTCAATTATGGTACTCACCTCAACATTTATTAACCGACTGTCATTTATTTTTATTATTCATACACCTTACAGTCGAATGTGACAGCCATGAGATAAATCCTACCATCATTTTGTTCTCTGTCGGTTGGAAACGTTTGTTGGCATTATGGTAATTCAACAGCCTGCTGAAGTTTATTGTGTTACATTGAGAAATGCACGCAATATTATTTTAGACATAGTGATATAAACTGGCTTGAATGTTTTTCTCTACGTCCAAATTAACGCTCAACTCAGGGAAGTAAAATGACAATAATACAAAAACCAAATTGACAGTTTGACAAATTACAATGTTCCAACAATAGATTGTTGCACTGCTTTAACTGCTTGTACCAAAAAGAAAATGGAAACATGTAACTTCCCAAACCAACCAGCAGAAGTGTAATTTTCATAATTATGATTATGTGGAGAAGGCAGTATCCCAGTGTGAGTCAGACTCTGGGGATTTCAATGTAAAGGCAGAGGGCGGTTTGACAAGCAGAGTTGCATCATGGGCAATGGGCTCCTTTTCTCGTGGCTCCAAAGGCGAACATGATGACAAAGTGAAAAGAAGATCTCACATGTTGTTCTTTTCCTAAGTAGCTTTAGCGAAAAATAAACAGATCACAACTGATGGGGTGAACATGAAAACAAACATGCCAACCTCGGGGGGTTTTGACATGTTTTTTTTCTGATCTGGGTTGTGACATTGTCGGCTTTCTGCTATCTCAGAGGTTTTCATGCACAAAAGGTGTGGTCCGGTCAAATAGCTTGGAGGCATGACACTCCTTATGGCTCTGACTGGAGATCATATTTCTTGCAAAACAGTTTTTATACACAAGTCTCAAAGACTTGATTCATGAAGGGAGCAGAAAAAATGAGGTTTAATGAATCATTTCAGGTGCTAGAGTCCAGACTCTGACCTCCAGCAGAACAAAAATGAGGCTTCTAATTCATCTTTTCTTCTGAATTAGCCTTTCAACCACCAGCTCTCCTTCTTGAAGGTGGAGGAGGACAAATTTATGGTTGGCGAGGTGGAGGTCATGGCGACCCTGTAACAGGCCCATTAAAGTGATAACAGCTAATGAAATATTCACAACTAAAGGTGAAGCCATTGAAAGGCCGGATAGTGTCTGGTGGGAATATTTATAGTTCTCACAACTTTGTCTAATCAACAACAGCAGGAAGAAAGGAAAAGCAATTCATTTTCTTATCTGTGTTTGTGTTTTTCCCTTCAGGCAGGGTGTCAGACCATTTATTCAGGAGAGACTTTTAGATTGAACTCTCGTCCAAAAGACAAAAGGATGCTAATAACTGGCTGCCACTCTCACTGTCATTGAGAAAATAACTAATAAAGGTGTGTAATAAAGGTGTCGTTACTCATTTTTAAGTAATGCCCAACTAAAGAATGGGAGGCCATTCAAGGCTTTACAGTGAATGGAAAAGGAGTTAGTCCTTATAGATGTTACTTAGTCAACCAAAAATAAACAGGCACAAAACAGAAAATGGAATTAGTTTGGTCATTTGTCAAGAAACACAACCATAGCAGTGTCCACACAAAGAGAAGGTTATTTCTGCAGCTTTTTCCACACAACAAAAATACAAAACTCATTTAAATGTTTACTACAATCACTTTTTACACACATATGAAGGAATATCTTTAGAATCTGAGAGAGTAAAAGAAAGTAGACTCTACTGAATCCATCTTCTTTGTGTGAAGCAAAAGGCCTGCCACAGGCCACTTGGTGCCGAATAGTGACTAGTTTATGAGATAAGACTGATTATGTAAGCAGATCCAATCTACAACTTTGACTTCACATTCATATGAGGGAAAACAGGGTGTTGTCGAAACTGGTTTGAGAGACAAGGTGCTCCTATAGCATAATGCTAAGTGGATGAGATGATATCCATTAGTATGTTCAAACACAGGTTTCAGCTGGGATGGGAATAGAGGAGTCAATGCACAGCAGTACCAAAGACCCCGGAGGCAAAAACACACCTTTCCAAACACTGAACTCTACTAACAAAGTAGATAAAGACACAATGATCCACAGCAAGAGCTCTTATCCCCCCTTTGTTGCATTCAATAACAAGCGGCTCACTTCAACTGGCTGTGACTGTCTTGAAAGAGCACTCAGCCAACAGTGAGAGTGAAGACTCTTTTTTGTTCATGATGTTGACGGATGACATGATTTTTACTTCCTGCCCCTGATATTGGTGAACAATGTTGTTGTTAAACTGTGTGTGTGAATGAGGCTTCTTTCTGGGAAAGCCCTGCTAAAAGCAGATGGCCTCCATCCTCGTGGATATGGGCTGCCAATTTATTGAGCAATATGGACAGGTGTTTCCATCCAGATCATATTCCGAGAGATTAATATACACACTTGGAGGGGGTAAATATGAACAGGGTACAGTAACAGAGACGAGGTCCTGATACAGCACTGCCATCAATATGTGGCTTTGATGATGCAGATAGTCTAGTGAATTTTACTGTAAAAGTCCTAATCCAGTAACTGGAAAACGCTGTAGTGTGCATGCATGGCCAGTAGCTGGCGCTGTAACTTTTCTATATTAACAAAACAGAATAAAACCCTGTCCCAACCACCATGTTTTGTTACACATTCCATGATGTTTTAATAGTTAGCTCACCACATTGTATGTTCCCAATGCGGGCTGAACATGGTGACATCATACATGCTCTTATGTTGCCTCATCCTATCAGCACGTTACAATAGGCTCCTGTCAGAGATAACAATGTGTTTGGGGTTGCCATATCTCTGCACACGCTGCTTCCTCTCCGGCTCGTTAGCATCATGTGTTGCCGATAAAAAAAAAAAAGTTGTGTTTATTCACAGAGAGGAAGAAGGACTGCAGATCAGTCTGAGTTCAGAGATGATTATCAGACGGGTTGGAGCAGGCGGCACATATCATGATTAACCAGCAGCATGATAGAGGCTTCCTGATTCGACGTCGAGTCCTGTTGACGAGCTGCATTACACAGACGCCTGTATTTTAAAAGGAATACATCGCATGCCAAGATGCTGTGAAGCTCGTCTGTTTCAAATATTTGCTTGGGTGTGGATAACCATGAACCTGTTTCTTTTTTTTTCTTCTTCTTTTTTTCTGGTTCTGTTGCTTGTAAAACAAGTTCAATTGAAGGAAATGTTTACTATAACTTTTACTTTAAACAGTGGTTCCAAAATCCTCAAAGATGAATTTTAAAGCAAAGGAAATACTAACTTCTACATACAGTATATCTTGAACTCTTTCATATTGACCTTTGACTCCCAGCGAGGTAATAATGACTTGTACCTTTATTCCACCTCATTTGTGGACAACAGAAGTGGTTCAACCAGATTCTCTTCATCTTTTCTTTTCACAATACTCTAAAGAGGAGCTTTTTGAAAAGGTACCATAGTGGGGTTTTGCATGAGGAAGTAAGATTCTTTTGCACTCAACTGGAACACAGGGCCAGTCTGTGAATGGTCCAGAATCGCATACACTTAAATCAATACTCAACATATTCCCACTTAAATAGCATGTTACTAATCAGCTGATATGTCATTAAAATACGCCTTTGTCAAGTCTATGTTCATTTAGTGAGTCGTTAGCTAAAATAACAAGCATAAGTGGAGCCGCTAGTTTGCTTCTAAAAAGGTCAAGAACATGTCTGCACACACAAATCTGTCTGGTTACAAAACATTTAATTTGTTTGTTTGAACAGAAATGAAAAAATAAAATAGTAACTGATGACTAATTTCCAGGAATTCGCTGTGCATGGTTTTAATTTGCTAACACATTTAACCAAGTGACTTGAGTGTTGATTAATAGATCACTCACATTTGTTTGTCTGATGAAAGAAATATTTTTAAAAAGTTATGAATGGATTTCAAGGATTTTTTTTCCTGATGACACTGGGCTTACTCAAATTAATATTCATGGCTAGGGCTGTCCTGCATCGTGTGAATTTAATCAATATGCTAAAGTTCTTTGAAAGATTAAAAATTAAATTATCGTGCTTTTTGTTGCATACGGTCAGGATTCTCACAAGTTAGTCTGACCCCCTCCCTCACTGGGAGCAATACTGTCACAAGGTCCCATCATCGTCCGGTTCTGTGTCGCTTCTCGGGGTCAGCGTGGGGGCAAGAGTGGGTATGATGGGGTTCATCCCGAACATGGGACAAAGCTCAGCTGTGTCTGTGATGAGTGAGGGCGAACAGGTGAAGACACAAACACACACCTGTTGTCAATCTGACGACTGCACCTGTTCCATCTGTCGTGTTTAAGAAAAAGGGTTTCTGTGCAATAAGTTGAAAAAAATAATCACATGTTGCAACTCCAAAATAAGATGAAGCAACTCTAAACCTGATTACTAATCTGTGACTCAATCCTATGCATTTAATCACATCAGTGTGACCATTACTCACAGCACGAGGTGACCCTGTGGGAATATCTGGACCAGACTTGCTCTCTGCATCAGCTTTAAGCCTCCCCTGAAGATCAGCATTAATCACACAGACGACTGATTAGACTCACATTCCTCTCATTCCTAAGAAGCCACCCTGAATGCTCACGTCTTTAATCTAAACTTTGCTTAAACCCTCGCTTGCACGTATGTTTTTTTTATGATCAGCTCGCTAAGGTTCAGGAAACATTTGCTGAGATTCACACAAAAAGCACTTCACTACAATCAGATCAATGTTTAAGATCAGCTCAGAGACAATTGAGGTATTGAATCCGTTTCACAAAGCAGGCTTAGTGGAAACCGTGGGATGTTAACCCTGAAATTAGAGAAATCCAGAGTTTCCTGTTCCACAAATGAAGGCAACTTAACGGATATATGCTCAGTCTTACCTGAGCAACACACTGCAACGAAACGGGTAGCATAAAGGTTTGCAATAACTCACTTTGATGGCTTTTATCTGGAGGACAGGGGTAACCAATGGCAACTGAGGCTGCTGAACCCTTACACTGCACCAGGCCTCCCACAGAACTTCACCTGGGCTCACTGCAGGAGGAGAAGCTGGGTGGAGATGACCATAAGCCAGTTGAAAGCCCTACGTCACCTCAGGATGATTCCTGAGAGGGCTGGTGATGTAATCGTGTTGTTCTTTGTACTATTAATTCTATTACCTCATACTGTATAATCGTAATTTAAGATTTCAGTTTTCAGATAATCTTCACACAAAATAAATCAAACAATTTACACAACTTGAAGTAGTTCAGTCATGTTATATCCAAAACAATCAATTGGACCATTGTGAACATAACCTGACTGTTAGTCAACTGTCAGTCAAAAACCTAAAAATCTCAATAATATCTAATAAGCTTTTGAAATATCCTTTTATCATACAAAAATACATGTCCAAGCAGTTGAGGAATAAATCAGAGATGATTCCCAACTATTTGTCTTTTGTTCCAGCCAAAAACATGGTGAGGTGATAGTCAACAACACTGATTTATCAGGCGGGGCAAAACTCTTGTAACGGAATGACACAAAATACCAGGAGCCATGAAATATTTATGATGTTTGTTTGCTGGTAACTCAACACCACCGACATCAAGTCGTTCTCAGATATCTGAGTTCAAAGCTCTTAAAACAACAGCGAGTTGGGAGGTGAACGTGAGACAGGTACATCTCGGTCTCTTCTTGCAGGAGGTTGATGAATAACCATCAACAACAGCACGTGGATATTTTTAAAGGGAATCCTACTATGAGCGCCACATCTCTCAAATCATTTCACAATTTCTCAGGAAAGAAATCTCATAAATAATATCTATTAATTATATCATGATTTGGGAAATGATTTTCTTCGTGAGAAATTACAGTTTAGCTTTCTATTTCTCCAATTTGAAAGGATGTGGAAAATAGCTGGACGAACAATTCTACACATCGTCCACAGGGGGCGCCACTACAACCATTTTACTGGGACACATGCATTGATCACAATGCCCCAGTAAAATCTCACAGGTTTCAATAAATTATTGATTATTAATGGGTTTTAGAATTTTAAATTGATAACAGAAAATGTATTCTAAATCATTTTATCATTAATTCGGTAGCATGGTAAAACATCAAATACAGATGCTACCCTGAAAATAGCATTTGCTAATGTTAGCTATTTACAAAACTTGAACACTTGCAGCCGGTTAAGGTAAAGGGGGTGATTAAAAGGAGAGGGGGGGGCTGTGTCCCTGCAGAGCTTTATGTTTAGCAACGCCCCTGGATCCAATCCCGGGACAGAGACCTGAACCAGCACCAACCTTTCCACCCACCCTCACATGTCAATCACAGACTTCACAACCGTGAACAGTGATAGCTCCACAAATGTCGCACGTCAGAATTTAAAGCGGAAAATAAGAAAACAAACCCTCAGTCGGAAACAAACCCGAGTGTGGTGTTGTCGCTGAGTTTCTTACCGTCTGTCGAATCCTCCTCCGGTTGGACCGCAGTGTGAGTAGCGTCGTCCGGCAGGTTTATCCACAAACACACCGTCGGTGGGGAGAAAAAAAAGCTGTTGTTCTTCTCACAGCGCCATCGTCTCCCTCCTTCGCGTCATACAGTCTTTCTATGCGGAGCCAAGACGCCTAACCTGGTCCAGGACGCGCGCACATAGGTGAAACCGCACGAGTACTCATTTAAAGGCTCCTCCCACTGGTGGTGCGTTTAAAGCGCGTCGGGTTTTTTTAACATTCAAACGTGAAACATGCCTGAGACAAATGAAGGGATGAAATGATCCAATACAGTACTGTACAGTAATAGCCTTATTGCAGAGGTTATTTTACAAACTAGGAATTTTTAATCCAGCCAATCAGGAACAGATTATCTTTTTTTTGGTCCTCAAAAAGCAACATTCCCAGTTAATTCAGTTTGCTTATTTATGATGGGAATCACATGGTCTCATTTTTGCAACATGAAGTAAACAAAGAATTATATTTGGCACATAATTAACCAAATAACACAAAATTAAGGTCGATTCAGCTTTGACGATTAAAAACTTGTATTCTTCAAACATTCTAGAATGATAGCGATACCTAAAAATAATTTCAGTGCGATTTGACAACATAATGAGTTGAAATAGCATAAACTGGCCTAGAGCTAAGAAAGTTGCGGAACCTGTGTTCATGTTTGATTGAAGGGTACATTTTATCACTAGTCATAATTTTAATACAGAGGGACAAAATTATCAATTCTTTGTCCAAAATTGGTAACTACAATCCTCTCAGCTGTGGAAAAGCCACACTGTGCCATATACAGTATTTTGCTCTTAGACGCTCAACTCTGGAAACCTTTGTTGAACCTCGCAGCAAACGTGAACAGATCTGCAGTGACATCTAGTGGCTGAAGTGGTGAAACGCATTTTCCGTTCTGCACAGACGTGTTTCTGGACGCAAGAAATATTCACGAAGTTTTAGTTAATATTTGTATTGATGACCTCATTCTGAATCATTTAAAATACAGGAATTATTTCAGGGACACGACACGTCTCAAAAGGCTACGGCTATTGGCGCATAATAAATATATGTTTAAACTTTATTAAATTAATTAAACTTTAATTCGATTAAACTTTCGTTCAATTAATTAGTTCACACACGAAGATAACACTTTAACTATGAATGAATGAATGAATGCTTTTTTTATTTTCTACATGTGGAAGTAAAACAACAAAACTCAACAGAAAAACAAACAAGACTATTAAAAATAGACAGAACAACAGTAACAATACTCAAAGCAATGACTCCTGCATGTCCAAAAAGGAGTAGGGTGAAGATAAGCTTATTTAAACCCACCCCTTCACTATAATATAACACTTTATTAATAAATGTAAATGTTATTCAAAAAGGAGAGGAGAATTTAAGAGAACCAGATGTCTCTAAACAAAAAACAAACAAAAAAACGCACAAAGGAGCCAAAATCTCCATAGTCATAGTTTCTTTTTATGCGGTTTCGGTCGTGCACAACTGAGATCATTGGATCTGTGTACATTCCCACGCAGAAGTGGGACTGTGGTGTGTGGTGTTGGGGTCCTGTCAGTGAGTGGCACCACCTCCGCCCGCCGGGGAGCAGAGGGAGCCGCTGCGAGCTGGACAAAACTCCCACCGCCGGCGGTGAGGATTAGAGCTCATATCTGATCCACCGCTGGGACACAGACAGAGTTCCTGAATTTATTTCCTCACTGGTGTACTTTGTTTGGAATTGGATTTTTGATTCATCTGTGGTTTTAAATGTCGATGGCTGAAGCCTGCCATGAAGATGGGGGAGGGGATCGCAGGGATCTGCGGGATGTTCGGGGCAGAGACCAAACAACAGGTATGTTGGGGAATGTACCAGGCTGTCCATCCCATGATGAACGGATCCTGACTCCTAAAGGCGACCGAGACTGGAAAAAACATGTTGACTCCTCAGTTTGAACATTGATGTCAAAATGGAGAGTTTAATCTTGATTTGAGATTAGAAAGGAGATTTTTACTCGTTTTAATGGTTATTTCAAGCTCAATTCAGCACTTTTTCATACTTGATAAAACTGTAATACTTAACATGTTTAGAGAAATACAGTAATGGTATTGTATAACAAAAATCTGGGTGCATTATTTCATCAGTTCCAGGCAGCCTTTGTTCTCCGTTCATTCATAGTCTGATGGAAACTCTGGAGACTTCCTTCAGATGTATAATTGAGTGCTGTCAAGTCTGCATCCATTTTATTATACTGTTACACTGTCATGTCATTTAAATGTAGATTAACTCACAAGAATACATGGCAATTTACAAAAAAATAGACCATTTGGTTTAGTGCTTCCCAGACAATAATGGAGTTTTTATCCTCAAGAAAATGAACAGCAATTAGTACAGAAGAAAAAACAATAGAGGATCCATTTATTCTAGACAGGATCCAACATGGAAACATGTAGACCATTCTCTAATTCTATGACTTCTTGTCATCAAGTATTTATTTTTGTTTTTCAGAAAATTAGCGCTCTATGAAATGGAAGTGTCAGTGATGCAAACATGTCATCTGAGGCCTGTCACCTTGTTACAGTAACATCACTCATCCTCTTCAGTCAACCACAAAGTGGTTGTTGAAGTTTGTCACCTGCACCTCATGGTGTGTCACCTGTCACCTGACAATAAACAGCTCTCGCTCCTGCAAATGGTAGAATCTGTATTTTTTTTAAAAAACCTGCTGACAGAACAGGCTTTCATTTTCATATTTTGGCTCAAAATAAGGCTCCTTGTTGATATAACAGCTCTGTTTGGAAAATGTGCTCATTTACTGTTGGGAAAGTGGGAAAGGAAGACTACTGAATGCACATTAAGGATGAATCTTAGGCCACAATAGATCACGTTAAGGTTTGGGGTAGAGTTAAACCTTTTCAGTTAACTTTGGTGTAGGTATTGTCTCCTAGCTCCTCCTTTTCCTGGCAGCACCTGGTTTGCAACTCGCCCAAAAACTCCCCCCACTGCCACCCTGACCCCCGACCAGCTGTCTGGATTGGGAATTTCTGTCATTCTCTGCAGGCAAATAGTTGCTGTCATGAATCAGCAGTATACTTGTCTGCACTTGATGCAGTTTTTGTCCATTCCCAACTATGTGTTAACATGATACACACCATCAGGAAGGTTTTAAGCATCAACTCATTTTGTGTTCTTTCCACTGTGAATCACTATTTTGGGAGACAGTATAATTGAGTGATGCTTTCTTTTTCGAGCAGGTCCAGACCACACTCTTTAATTTATGGAAACCTAAAATTATGAGTAAGCACTTGGAGGCAGTGAGAAGAGAAAAACAGCCTTTAGGTGGAAATTTCATAACTAGTAACTAGTAACTAATGCTTAAGACTAAAGCCTTACATTAATCAGGCGTCACCTGTATAAAGCTGCGGCTGTTGTATTTTCAGGTGTAAAGGAAGATCATTTCTCTCTATTTTCAGCTGCTGTTGGGTGACTGCTGTTGCCTTGTTGACTGATGTCAGCATGTGTTCAAGTGAGATCTGCAGCTGTGAAGGAAAACTTTTCCTGATGACTGAGCAGCTATAAAATGTGTTCAGTGTCTCCTTAGGTGCTGGTAGTCCACAAACACCAAGAGATGTATGGTGATTAGAAATAGAGTCCAAAAAGATTTCCTTCAGAGGAAATATGTCGAAAACTAATAGATGTATTGAAAAAAATATTCTGGTCAACTGTGAAATGATTTCATTTTCTTTTTGAATGATGAAATTTAATTTTGCCCAAGCTAACAAAATTCTCTTCGGCCCTCCTGTGTGAACTGAACTAGATCGTGACTGTGGGAAACACCTTGTCATGTGATATTATTTGCATTTACCTTGAGGGAAACATTACTGACATGGCTGGGTGGAGGCTAATTACAATTAGCTTGCAAACTAATACAGAGAGTGTCACTCTCACATTTTTAGAATTTCATCCTTGTCAATTGTATATTATATTCAAAAAGGACATAAAATCCAATAAAGAATTTACACTTTAAACCTCATGGAACGTTGGATGTATGTCTTGCAATAACTGAAACCAGATGAAGGCGATATTTCTATTGAATTGTATTCTATTCTATTCTATTCTATTCATCATTCCAGACAAATTGTAGAATAGCCAAGAGAGAAACTAAAACGTATTTCCAGCCACCTAGTTAACAATTATGTCTTAATTATATCTTGAATTTTACCTTATTCATTTTACCACAAATGAGCATAAACATCAACTTCAAAGCAAAGAGAATAATTATTGCCAAATATAGGTTGACCTTCCCATTGTGACGTTTTACTGCATGACACACCCAAAAAAAGAATTAAAAGTATCACACGTTGTAATTAGTACAGCATTCCACCCTTAAAACACCAGATTAAACAGATAAACTGTTTATATTCATGGGGGTTTTTTTTTTTCATTCCGTCACTTTATGATTCTGTGGTTTTACAATCAAAGCCGCTGAGGTTAATTATTATAGTATTCTTAGACCAGTGCCTGTCACAAACGGCACACAGCGTGTCTCAGAAGTCCTGTAACCTTTTACTTTGGAGGAAACAAGACAGTAACAAAACGGCGTCATGTGGTACGGCCACTTCTTCCTGAATGTCCACATTCCAGTTCATCAGATTGGCCAGGTGAACGCAGGAGAGCTGACACATTACCGGGTCCTCCCTCTCCGCTGTCTGTGCGTGTGTGTGTGTGTGTGTGTGTGTGTGTGTGGGTGTGTGTGTGTGTGTTTTAACCCAAAGCGCACTCGTTCGAGAGACCCGGAGACTCATTCCCGTTGGAAATGCGCCTTTGTTGCTGGGGATTTTATATTTGTTCCTTTAATTCCTCACAGGTAGGATGTCGATCCATACTACGAGTAGAGTCAACATTTATTACTTCATAATATATTCAAAAGCAAAACAAAAGCCTAATCCAACAGCTGGGCTGTGACGTCATGTTAAATCTCACTGGTTACGCGCAAGGAACGCGTGGCGCGTATTTACAGCAAAAGCTCCGAGAGCTCGTATGGCGGGAGTTAGAAACTCGTCTTTTGACTGAAACTCTGTTTGGAAGCTCGTCTTGTGTGTTAAAGAGTAACTCGACTCTTCAGTGAGACAACAGGTAACAGGTGTAGCAGGGGGATCCGTCAGCCAATGAGCGCCCGGGATCAGGCTTCATCAGCGCTGCCTGCGCTCCGTCGAGATTCTGGAAGAGTTCACTCTGAAATATGAGGAAATAAACGGGCTCTTATAAGATTAGATAGTTGACTTATCTGCAGAGCTGCGGGTGGATTTTGATGTGAAATCTACTAATTTTTCTCTTCATCATACAATCTTGTTTTTATCTTGCTTTGATCTAATATTTGCGTGTTTCGTGGCCCCTTTTCTAATCTTTAGTTATAAAATCACACAAACGCGGTTTCTGTTGATATGTCGAGGTTGTTCAGAACGGTTGCTAAATGATTTATTATGAATGCCTGTATAATATTTATTATGAATTGTTGTATAATAATTGTATTCCTTTCAGAGGTAATAGCAGTGCATTATACAAACTGTCACTTCTTGAAAAACATTGACGCACTTGGATGTGGTTAATCGAGATTGAATTGCTGCATAACAGTTAGGCGACATTAAATTAAGAAGAAAATGTGATGTTGAATCGGAATGTTTAAATCGGAATGAAGAACTGGCACCAGGATGGAAGCCGGAATCAGAATCACTAAAAGTTCTAGTGCACAGAAGGTCTCACATCAGCCGGAACTCATCTTGAAAGCACTGACTATGGTCTCTACTATATAACCCCAGAGTTATCACATTTGATGCTTTGGGCTTTTGTTGTGATTTTACTTTTGAAATTCTAAACTTGGCAGACAGCAAGAGACATTTAATAGAATTTGTCAAAAAGACCACTCTCTATTTTCCTCCACAGATCCCCCTGAAAGATTGAAGCCTGCTCACTCACATTGTAGGTATGTTGTCTTCCTACCATCCATTTCTCTTTCTTTGTTAATACCAAAAGCTTCGAATCAAATATCAGCTGTTGAGTTTCACTCCACTTTGTACCGGAATGGATCGCTGTCCCTTTAATGGTCAGATCAACCGATTGACCAGCCGATGCACTGATCCCAATATATGGATAAATAACCCATTTGATATCAAGATAAGAGTCTTGTTTACCATCACACTCCTGCATTTGTTTCTTAATGAGCAGGACGTGTTGATTATGATCCTCTACTGTCAAGAGAATTCACCAGAGGCTGTTAACACTTCTCTTTTCGTGTCACAGGCGTGATATTTTTCTCTTATACTCCTCTGTAAATCAGCTGTTTTTAGTGGTTATCAACCACTAAAAAATATTAATATTCATATCAATGAATTTAGTTATTTTTGATATATTCTATTATTATCTCCTCTCTCACTGAACCTTGGGTGTCATTTTTACTCCATTTCCTTCCTTGTCCTCAAAGTTAGGTATTGCTTTCAATCCTTTCTGTCTGCGTAATGTGGCATCAATGATATCAAATGGCTGAAAGGATAGAGTTTGTTGTGCGGTGTGGATCGGGGCTGAACAAAAACATTGCTTCTGAAAAAAGCGTGAGTCACCTCAGCGGTATGCACCTGTCTGGCTGCATCCCATTAATCACATATGGGTTTCCTGTTCTACTCTCTTCTCAGCCAAGGACCATTGTCTTCTATACGAGCTGCTATCAAAAGAAGTAAGCTTTCCAAAGCATCCACTACCAATTTAAGAGGAACAATATTTGATAATAGCTGGAAGTGATTTATTCTCATAAACAATGCAAAAAAAAATCTTTTAGATTAACTAATTCATGTCATTCTTTATCCATCAGCGAAAACAATCTCTCAGAGTGACCAAAGCAGGGACCGAAGGTAATAAATAATGTATAGCAATCACTGACGGTGAACACTTCATCTGAAATTCTGTGTATTTTGGTAGAAGTCTGGTTTCTGTTTCAGGCGCCCAGAGATCACCATTGTCTCAGCTGCACCTTTAGTCAGTCACAACTGGTTCTCAGGAACCCCCAGGGTTTACCCTCCCCCTCCTGAGTCGGACTGGTCCACCGGCATCAGGGGTGTTCCACAGGTAGGCCTCCTCTGATTGTTTGGTTTCACTTCTCGTTAGTGAGCATTTAAAAAAAAAAATCTGTTTCATTTACTAGTATAGTATTAGTGTCTAGGTGAAGGATTTTATGGCTGTATGTCTGCACTGTTGAGGACAACTCCTAAATCATAATTGTAAATGCTGTTTGCTCACCAAACCTGTTTGAGGACAGAACCTTCAGCATTTTTCAATGGAGGTTAAATGACTTTGTTAAAGTGAATATTAATGAGTTTAAATGGTCTCAACATCGTTAGAAGGTAAAGGAAGCAGAAATGCAAGAGAACACATGTGGGTGTGTGAACACCTCTCTTTTCCGTGACTTAGTGCCCACCATCCTATGACCAGGTGATCCAAGAGAAGAGCCAGTGTACCAGCAGGCCCACTGCGGCGCCCCGTCGGACCGCCTGTACCGTTTCAAGCGCTACCCAAACTGAGCCTGTGAGGGAAAACCCCACAACCCCTGTCCCGTCAGAGAAAAGACCAACTGGTGAGACGCGGGTCACAACAACCACTGGTGACCGTGTAGAATCAGATGTTTGCTGGACTCAGGTTCAAATTTGAGTCTGTCAAACAGAGACCCCCCTGTCGTCACTCACTACATTCACGCAGACCTGCTGTAGGACCCTTACCAGTGGGAGTGCTTAAGGAGAGGGTGCAGGGGGTGGTTTGAGACAGGCCCAGCGTGATAATCACGTCTTTCATTTCATTCCAGGCAGAAAGCCACAAAAACCACCGAGGCCATCACGGCGGAAACAAGCGCTCGGAGAACCGGCCACAGGAGGTGTTGCATGCACTGACAAGAACGCTCAAAGAAGCACCACAGTATCGGCCACAGCCGAGGAAACCAGTGGTTCAGATTTAAATCAACCCGGCCCAGCACATTCCACCCTCACATGCAGCAGATCTGTCACTGTATTCTGGGATGTTCCCACATATCTTCTTTCTGCTGCTGCTGCTGAAACCAGTCCATCCTCATCAGACTTAAGACCTGGTGAAAGGCCTGTTCCACTTCCTCGCACAAAACTTCCAAAGCAGGTGATTAAGGGAGAGGACAAACTTCAGACTTTGATCAGTGTCACTGACATTCATGAAGACATTCACTCTGATGCAGTAAAAGTTCCAGAGGAGTATTTGAAGGAGCTATTGGAGGCGTTTCCTGCAGAGTTCGAGGAGAGCAGTGATATTGTCAACCAATCAGACGAGGCATTGCAAGCTGAAGATGGTGGCGAAATGAACTCCAAGGATATGTCCAGTCAACGTGATATGCGGGCCAGGATCCAGGCCTTTGAAGTCCAGAGTGGCACCTCTGACAAAAATGGACTCGCGAAAACAGAACCTCAATCTGGAAAGTTGACTAACAAACCTCCAGTCGCCACGAAACCGTCTGGATCTGTGAAACTTCTCACTCAACAGAATACAGATGACAGTCAGAATGTCTCATCAGCCACCGTCCCCCCTACTCCAGCCCCCAAACCGTCAAAGAAACCAATGGGACTATCTGTGCAACAGGAACTAGAGACTTTACACAATAGGATGTCCGCCCCAAACCGATCACGCCCATCTGTGCTGACCAGGGCCAGCTGCTTCTGTGAAGATGAGGATTCACCAGCGACCCCCACACCTCCAGCGAAGCCTTTTAAGGAACCCCTGAAGCCCAACTTGAACTTTAACAACCATAACTCAGCCTCTGTGGTCACAGAGAACGTGTATGTGGACAGTCCATCAAGTAAGTAGCACTGTTCTATGTGGACAGTCCATCAAGTAAGTAGCACTGTTCAAGTTGTGTGTTGCATGTTGTATAGAGCTGTACAGTCATGTGTCTCTATTCAGATCCCGTCGTGGTCAAACCTCTTACGGCTCTGGACAGCAGACCGAGCATGGCACAGAGGCCGACCATCATCAAGGTTCCGAAAGCCGCCTCATGTGAGTCCATCTCAGTACATAACTGAAGGCTGCGTATTATTCTGGTTTAGTTTTAATTTAACTGTGTTTTCAGTAACTTACGGTGAAGACATTTCTCTTCTCAGTCTCAGACAGCCCTCCTCCTCTCCCTGCTCAGAAGCCTGTAGGAAACACCACACCCATCCTCCCTCCCCAGGTAAGTTTTACACTATATCGACTGGTCAAACATCTCAAACCATACTTCTGAACATCTCAGGTGACTAAAACTAGTGAAATTAGAATTTAAATAGTGAGCTGTATCAATCACGTTCATCTTGTCTGTCAGCTGTGTATTTATTTATTTATTTATTTATTTTGCTCATGACAATGCTCCATCTTTCCAGATTGGTCGTGAACCATCGCTGCCACCTCGGTGAGTGAAATCAGATTTAAACTCTTTGTGCTTTGGCACATTTTCTAAAGATGCTTGTCCTCTCAACTTGACCTTCAGGAAGCTGACTAAAAGCGAAACACTTTCGCCTCGCCCACTGCCGGCCAAAGTTGGGCCAGGGAGACCTCCTCCCCCCAGTCTTAAGGCCATAGGTCGTTCCCATACAGTAGGGTGGGACATTCCACTAAAACCAGAAGCACCCAAAGGAAAGCCTCAAGGGAAAGGACCTGTTTTACCTCCGAGGCCCAATCCAGGCCATCGTCTCTACAACAAATACATTGTGAGAGCGATCCTGCCTTACGAATAGTCAATGTAATCAAGTTTCAACCGCTTCATGAGCATCTGCTTCATTTTTGTATTCTTCCTTTTAGCTTCAGCTTCCTCATGGGATAGCTACTTTTGACCACAATGGGAGCAACACGGGAGAACTGTCATTTCAGGTGTCTAAACTAGTATTTGTGTTGCTCTAAATTCCACATACCTTTAAAACTTGTTGGATCTCCAGATACATTTCAAACCTCTGTTGGCTTTCTGCACAGAAAAATGAAGTGCTTCTGCTGCTGGAGCAGATCGATCACGGGGTATTTGAGTGTCAAGTCGGAGATGCCAAAGGCAGAATCCGGTCGTCTCACATGAAGGTCATAACTCCTCTTGACACAGCCTATCACTCGTCACCACCACAGGTAAGTTGCTCTTCAATTGCAGGTAAATGCACGTCTTTGACACCTGAATCAGGTGTGTATAATGGGCTCTGATTCATGAAGCATTATTTAGTATGTTGTTGTTGTTTTCTCCCTATAGGATGCTGGGGCACCTGATCCAGACAGAGCTGACGATAGGCTTAAGGTTCAGGCCATACATGACTTCACTCCAGGTGAGCTGCTAATTCTGCTTGATATTAAGCAACAACATTGTCTAAAATTTTTGGAAAAAAAAAATTGCACTCTTCCTGGGGTGCCTCTGAACATAGCCCTTGGAGGAAATTAGCCTACTTTAGCCTAAAAACTAGAAGCAGAGAGACACCGCCACCCCGTCTCCCCCCATAATTAAAAAATTCAACCTTGTAGTATTATCATGGAATGTACTAAAAATATGCTTTGTAGAGAGCTGGAAAAAATGTGTAGAAACTGTTGTTGTTTTTTCCAAATGTCAGGCTGTTCTTTTAAGACATGTTTTATAAAAACAACCTGAAATTATTCAAATAATCGTTCTGATATCCTTCCCTCGGTCAGTTGATTTTTCTTAGGAGCTTCAGAGCATGTTTAGATTGCGTAGCAAAGGTGGAAACAGGGAATTTGTTTGTTGTGTACACGCAGAGGCTCCGGAAGAGCTGGGCCTGAGGGCGGGAGATGTTGTGACTATGGTGGAGCAGGTAGACCGTGAGTGGTATAGAGGCACCTGCAGGGGAACCACCGGTTTCTTCCCTGTCAATTATGTGAAGGTTCTGGTGAGTTGAAAGCAATCTCGAAAGGCACCGATTGCCACATTGGTAACTTTGAGGCTTTGGATTTAAAATGTTTATTATCTACAGAGAATTTTAATCCCTTGTCTCCCATTAGTCAAATTCACCAAAGTTACCCCCTGAACGGAAAGTGAAGCCGCTGCCACCATCAGTCAGGTACAGTCTGAATTTAGTAAATACCACTAGCCTTCACCATGTATTCAGATCAATTAGCCTGATGTGTGAACTGCTGGTGTTACCCCGCAGCGGCCCGAGATGCGTGGCAAGGTTTGACTTTGAGGGGGAGCACAGTGACGAGCTGACATTCTCCGAAGGAGATGTGATCCAGCTGAAGGAGTACGCTGGACAGGACTGGGCTCGGGGACAGGTTGGAGCCTTCATTGGGATCTTCCCTCTGAATTTCGTGGAGATTGTTGAAGATCTGCCTCCACCCTCGAGGCAGCAGGAGAGAAAGTCCATCAGGATTCCTCTACCCGGTGAGATCACCAGGAAACAACAGGACTGAATCCATTCATCCTTCTTGCTCCTTCCTCTTGATCCCTGAAAACTCTCCATCCTGTTCCCTTTTATTGGAAAAAATCCTACCATTTGTTGACCAATTTATTTAGTGCTGTGTTCTGGTATTGTACACTTTTCCTTATTAGCAACCTGTATCATTTACCCACAGGCATGGTTCCTTCTCCAGGTGCACAACCTGAAGTTGCCAAACCTTCTCAGGTAACCATTATTTCTATTGGTGAGAGACGGAGGTGTGTCCCCAGTGATAATTACACTCCCTTCTTTTTGCCTCTGCAGACACCCCAGTCCAACACAGAGTGGGTGGTGGCCATGTATGATTTTGCTGGGAACTCGGACGGCGATTTGTCTTTTGAAATCGGCGACGTCATTCAGATCACCAAACACATCGATGCCGAGTGGAGCAAAGGCCGGCTGAATGGCAGAGAGGGCATATTCCCCAGGGTTTTCGTCAAGAGCAGCTCGGGTACGGATCCGTCACATTTCACTTTAAAGATTTTTTTTATTTTGGCAATGCTTTTGGATTATGCAGTTAAAGCAGGCAATTTTGAAATCTACAAAGATGTCTCTCAAAGCAACTCTAAAGCTCAATGTGATATTTTCAAACTGCTTGGTATGACCAAATATTCCTGTATATGGCTTATCTTCCAAAAGGCCAACAGTCATCCAGTACCCAGCAGGAAGCTGCTGCTGGAGAGTGCAGAGCCAAGGCTTTGTACAACTTCACGTCCGACTGTGACGAGGAGCTCTCTCTACAGGTACAGAATCCATTTCTTGTTTGGTCATTAAATATTTGAGTCTAAATAGTCAATCTAACAACTTCACTTTTTCCTCACAGATCGGGGATATCATAACTAATCTGGAGTCCATTGATGAAGAATGGTTCTTGGGTGAACTGAGAGGGAAACGGGCTCTGGTGCCAAAAAACTATGTGAAAGTACTGGATTAGTGCAATAGTGACAGGATTGACATCAGTAGTCACCTTGCTGTAAATAGAATAATTCAACTGTAGCACACGCTTTTGACCTACTGTATGGATTGAGAAATGTCATGATTAAAAATAAACTTGGCTGCAAATTTAAGAATCCTGGACATTTATTTCCATTTCATAAGAGTATCCAGCAATCTGGTGTGATCATGACACTAGACCGCTGACTAGAACACAATTGTTACTCCCTTTTGGAAGTTTTTGATGTCAGCTGCTAATATTGCTTTTGTCTTCAGTATTTTCCGCACTATAAGGCACACCTAAAAGCCTTTACAGTATATATTACATTGACACCTCATTAAATACCATCTCCATGGTAACTCGTCTTAAACGCATCTGATAAGCAATTATTTTTAGAAGGCAGCAAAATGCAACAAAGTATTTTTTTTCAGATTTAGCAGGAAGTAAAAACCATTTGAATTAGTCAAAATTCTTTTTTTTCCTCACAAAAATGACTTGCGGGTGACATTGTACAAGTTTTTCTCAGGAACTATTATTTCACACAAAACAAGACAGTTTGTTGTCATTTACATTTTTTATTAAATCTGTCAAGGGTGTTTTAGACTGTCTCCTGGATGGGGGGCTCATAGCCATCAGCCCTCTCTACTTTGGCTCCAGTGTCATCACCAGTGGCCTTTGCAGCACTTCCAGAACCGCCCTCGCCATGGAGCTCCATCAGTTTGCCCACTGCAATACAACGCAAATGTGTTTTATTCTCTTCACAATTATAGAAGACACTTATGTTTTTTGTTTTTCAGCTCATGAATGAACATCAGCCGATCTCTATTAACAGTAATCAGGCAATCATATGGGACCGAAACAAGTTTGTCATCACATGTTCACAGGGAAGGGGAAAAAATCAGTTTCATATCTATCACTTACACTCAAACTTGGGTTTCTTCAGCATCTTGACCTTGCGAACGTAGACATCGTGTAGAGGGTAGATGGACTGGCAGGCCTTCTCAATGTCCTTGCCAACACTGTCAGGGATCCTAAAACACATAAACAACACTCCAATGTAAGGGGTTATCACAGAATGGAGGTCATTGTAGACCTCAGAACCAGCAGCAGAAGTTAATAGTGACTAGATGACTTCAAAAAGAGTGAGGTTCGAGGTGTGACATCCTGAGCAATCAGCAATCAGGAGATCTGAAAACCGAATAGTGAACACAGTAGCACTTCTGGCCAGAGTAGAAGCTTTCTTTGTCAGGCACTGGTATTTAAAAGTCCAGTTTGTGGGATAATTGGAAGTTCGGCAACAAAAAGGAGCCTTAAAATTGGATTACATGTAGCAGATGTTTGACATGCTTGTCCCTGAGATACTACGGTTTTCATTTACATCACAGCTGCAATAATTTCCCCTTAGCAAGGCCTGCTCCCATTCACATTTCACCCCAATGCAGGAAATACCTTTGAACAATTCAAATGACTGCCAGCTTGAGAAGGGCTGCATTATTCTCCATTGACTGGCATGTTTACGCAAAGGCCATTTATCAAAATACACAATTTGATCTTACAAAATAAAAAAAAAAATTAAAAACTGTTGCACATCACATCAATAAATCAAATCAGTGAAAAAGTGAACTCCAAATATAAACAAGCCAAAATTAGATTATTTGAACACGAAGTTCCCACTAACTTCCAAAGACTGATCAATATCTCACAACTAAAACAAAGGCCTATAAGAGGCAAGAGAAAATGTGTGACTTACAGTTTGTTAACAACTTCCTTCAGGTCGTTGGTCTGAACTTCACGGGTCATGATCTCCATCATCTTCTTGCGGATCTGGCGGACCTGTTGGTGCTGGGCATAGGAGGTCTTCCTGATCTGGTTTGTGCGCTTCTTTGTAAAACCCACACAGAATAGACGCAGAAGGTAGCCATCTGTGGTCTTCACATCCACATGGGCTTCAATCATGGTCTGAAAGGAGAGGGAGAACCGATTCGACGTCACATGGAAGATTTCACCAAAACAACCAATGCCTGGTGGGAACAACTGCTTTTATAAGACTGAAACAAAGCTTTCCACATTGGTCACTTGATACTTTTTTTTTTGTAGCTTGAGCACCAGATTCCAGTTCTGTTCAACGCATCAGTGATATCAACATTTGGATAGTAATGACTCATGTTCTTCAAATATTGGAAGGTGTATTTGATTCTTCTACTTAAAAGCTAAGTTTCATCCAACAAAACACAAATCTAACTATTAGGACATTTTCCCAACCTCAAACCCGAGCGTCAAATAAGTCTTCTGTTGTGAATCTAACAGACAATCGCTACTGAACACCTCACTGTTGGACACTGTGTACTCAAAGGGAATCATAGTAACTAAAACCCTCATGTTGACAACAAAATTCCAACCGTGAGAAGTCCATTTCCACATGATCATCCGACAATAGATCCACGAATATTTCCTTCACAACAAACATTTATACCTCCCACTTTTGCATAAAAATTCTCAAATTGTACCAACCTGCAACCTTTAGCCAATCAGCATCTCAATATTTTTCCACAACAGTGAAATATGAATTAGATTTTTACACACAAGGTAACCTCAAACAACCACATCCACAATCTTTTATAAAAACCTCTTTTAAAGTACTTTATGCCTGTTACTATTTCCAAACTTCTCCATGTTACATTTAAATACATATGACATTACCTGCCACTTCTTGACCATGGAGCACATCTTGTCACGGGTCAGGTCCATTCCGTGGAAGTTGGTCAGGCAGTTCTTGCCCTGAACATCCTCTGTAATGAGCTTGAACTTGCGGAAGGCTACCTCATCGTTCTGCAGGTCAGCAAGGCTCACCTCGAATACACGACCCTTAAGACCATCGGAGGCGATTCCTGTGGTTTTGAGAGAGTCGTACAAGTTTAGACAACAAGCACATGAAAGACTGTCATGCAAAGCCAACTTCTCACATCAATGGACACTTATGGACACTTACTACAAGCAAATACGGGTTGATAGTTAAACAATTGTAGTTTTAAATGGTTATGGCTTCTCCAAAGGTGAACTGCACTCATTCTATCAGTTCAATCTTCAACAAATGACAACATTATCAACAAGCCTTAGCAAGGTGTTAACACACATACATTCACACTTACTGGTTCCCTGAGTCCTAGTGACCAAGGTCTTGCCAAGATTGCGGATGTTGAACATGGCTGGTGCCTTGACATCATACCAGTCCTTCTTGGAAAAAGGGTCCACACTGCATTAAATCCAAGCACAAACGACAGGTTATAACCCGACAGGTTATAATCGCATATACTGATCGTCCTGCTAGTAGTGAGCACTGAAGCTGACGAGCTGCTAGCATGCTAAGCACGAACTGCAACTTCGAAATGACACGAATTATTTACATCTACTCGACTAAGATACGTTCTGAACACACCATCATGGCATCGCGGTTGTCAGGTCGTGGTTTATACCGGGATACCGGTAATCGTACAGCGACTACTGGTATAAGGCGCTGACTTCCCTGCTGGTAAGCGCTTTAGCTCGGCTAGTGGTCACCTCTCTTCAGGGTGCTAGTTTTGTCTAAACGGTCAAGATAAAAAATACTTGTGCTTCCAAAGCAGAATCCTCAACAGCTGAAATATAAACTAGTTAAGGTACACTAATTTATAAAACTAGTGAAGTTGTGTAAAACTACACGGCGCCGGTTAACGTGCAACGACTCCATGGCGTCAGGAGGCCGGCGGCGACGAGATGGCATTGGCCATACCATCTGACGAGAATCGGCTTCATCCGTCATAGTTATGGAAAGTAAATTATACTTTTTTCTACGGAAGGGTGTACTCTGTGTAATAACGTGTGAATTGACTACTTACATCTTCTTTTTGGCACCTTTTTTGCCGCCTTTAGTCAGCCTCTTATTCTTGCCGACTGCCATGTTGGCTACAGGGAGTGAAAGAGAAGGAAACACGAAATCCCGCGAGAAATAAAGAGAAAGTCTGTTCCCGCGAGATTTGATAAATCTCGCGAGTCCTTATGGCTTCTTCTAGCGCCCCCTGTTGGGGAAAAGTTATTTAGCCTGATAGGTACAACGAAGTTATTACACAGCCATACTCAGCCCTTATACCACCATATATTAGTGAATCTGAAACGTTTGATTAAGTTTGATGGGCGTATAAAATGTTTGACAAGGGCTAATCCAAAAATAGTAAATTTGTTAACTAACAACAGACTGCAGCATACAATATTGCAATTATATCCAGTATACATCACCTTTGCCATGAAATCTTATCAAAAACACGGTTAAGAATACATCCATCCATCCATTTTCTTGTAGACGATTTGCTGGAGCCTATCCCAGCTAAATACATAAATTAATAAATATATTCAGAATAATATAAATTATGGAAGAAAAAGAATTCATAAAAACCATAAAATGTTGCGTTTCACTGGAGGAAACTTTTGATCACTGAAGTTAAATAAGTATTAAAAATCCATTGGAAAATATCTCTTTGTCTCTGAATTTCTCTGAAGACACAAGCCTAAATCAAGTTAGTAGGCAAAAAATAGAAAAACTCTCATGTTTGGAAGTTATAGGTGACATTTAGTAATACACAGTTTATAATATATTCTTTATAATATACATATATTGCGAACAATGTTTTCCCAAGAGCTTGTGTAAAATAGTACAAAGATATAGTGAAGATATAAGTCAACATCACTCAGTCATAATTACTTTTCAAATATGTTGTAGTTTCTCATTTTCTTGTCAAAGCAAAACCCCTATTTCAGTTATTTGTTTCCATCTAACAAATACAGTACTTATGAACCTTGACCTTTACATTCATTTAACTTCCCGGTAACCGTTTGATGATCACTTGAAATATAAGAAAAAAACCCACATGGTCTCTGAACAGGCAGAACCGGTCTGCAGGCTTGTGTACACGTCATGTGTGGAAGCACACCTCAACTAACTCGTTATCCATCCACTCTCAACTTTCAGTGTTATCAGTATACCATCACTAAATTCTGATGAAATTAGTGTAGGTAGGCATACCCTAATATATTTTGAAACATTTTAATATAAAATGAGAAAAAGCAACCCAGAGCATTATGAGTGTGTGTGTGTGTGTGTGTGTGTGTGTGTGTGTGTGTGTGTTTGTGTGTGTGTGTGTGGTGTGTTTGTGTGTGTGTGTGTGTGTGTGTTTGTGTTTGTATACATGTATGTGTATGTGTGTGTGTGTTTTTATTTCCTCTTGTATATTTATGTTTTAGTTTACTGCTACTGTTCCATCTAAAAAGTGTTTTTTACCATTTGGACAGGTATCATGATTACCTAAAGGTTTTAATTTCGTGTTTGGAATAAAGATTCTATCAGTGCATTTGATCTTATTATTCCATGTTATATTTTGACAAAATTAATATTTTGGTGTGCTGTCCTTGAGTTCATTGTTAAAATCAAGCAATTTTCTTTGAATAGATAGCAGCAAGAGAGCAAAAAATGACTGCAGTAAAATGATCATGACAAAGAATGAGTCATTTTAGAACCCAGATGATCAGCAGAATAAGGCATGGTTAATGTTCGATTCAAAGGGCAGTAAAAATTTCAAAATCTTATTTAGGAAGATCTACCTTTGGGCTGTAGTGAATGAGTTTGTTGATTTCAGGTTGTTACATCAGAGATTAGGCCTGAGTCTCATGGGCTTTGTTCCTTGCTTCCATGACTCCCAGTGTCCCCGAGGGCTCAGTTACACTTTACTGGGAGGTCAGCGGTGACGCCAGCTGCCTCTGTGGCAACTAGGTTCATGCTTTCTCATCTATCCTGCAGAGCAACGATGAAGTCACCAGTACAATGACAAAAATGGGAACGTTGATAGTTAACAAACGTGGGAACCGTTTATTACACAGGCTAATATTTTCCAGATAAGGTTTGGAGCTGATGAATAAATAGATATGGATGAACTGGGGACCTCTCCTCTACTCAGCTGTAAACATCACATGGCATAGCTGTTTGTGGTTATTTGAAAAGGCAAGCAGAGCTGTCAGTTCACGTTAACGTTTGGTTTCCACTGCTGCAGGATGTCGACATCTGTCACTGTACTGCAGTCAAACAAAACACATTATTTGTATGTGCTTTTTTAACACTTTAAAGCCGTGTTTGTTCAACATAGTAGACTATCCTACACAAAAGTATATTGTTTTCATTTTCCATCCTATTTAATTTCTTAACTGGTACAACAAGGGTTTATGTTTTATTTATTGTTAAAACAACATAATAATGTTGGAGCCTATTCCAAGAGGCGGGGTACACACTGGAGGAGTTTCCAGCTCACAGTAGGGCAACTGAGAAAGACAGACACCACGCATGCTCACACATATATCTACAGGCAATTTTGGAATAACCAATTCACTTAAGTTGCATGTTTTTGGTGGTGGGGAGACGCCTGGAGAGAACCCACGCAGTCACGGGGAAAACACGCCAACTCTGCATAGAAAGGCCCAGTGCTACCCACTGCACTGCCCACAACATTCCATTACAAGTTTATTCCAGACTTTATTTATGCATAAAAGGTAGCAATATACTTTCAGGAAATGTAATATATAAAATATGTAATGCATGCCCATGCATTTTTTAGTTATTAATTGATTTATTATTATTACTGCATCGACTATCAATGAAAAGCACATTTTTCTATTGCACTACATTCGTTTTCCTCGGTGCAGTAACATATTTCGTTGTGATACTCGCAAAAACACAACATGTTAAGCATTTTTAATGTCATTTGTTTCCTCAACTCAATCAATGATGACATTTTTCTTCTTTCTTTTTCAGGAATTAACGCACTATGTTCCCTCGGCGCCTGCGGATCCACGCCAAAGCGATGAGAAATAAATCGGTTGAGCCCAACAAATATAGAAACAGTTCTTAGCAGCGCGTCCTGCCTCAGCGCCACCTGAGCGGCTCACCTGCCACCGAGCTGAAGAGCCTCAGCGCCCCACTGCGCATGCGCCACTCACTCAAGGGCTACACTGTCATGGCGCTGACAAGCTGAAGCTACTGGGGCAAATCAGGAAGAGAATGCAGCGCAGCTAGGTGAACGTTAACACTTGAGCGGGTCTGAGGAGTTCGCCGGGAAGGCCGAGTGGACCTCCGTCCTTTGTCGACTCCTTTCGGATCCGCTGAGCTCCAGTTTGGGAGTTTTAGCTTTCTTCCGAGCGCGTTACCTGTCAAGTGTCTGGACTCAGTGACAATGGCAACTTCCACCGCTGTACGGACGTAAAAGTCGGCTTATCCTCGTTTAGAAACCACGACGAGGGGACCAACTCTGCCTCACCTGCTTTTCTCCTCATTACCTGCGGCAATTTTTTTCTCTCTTTCTTTCTCTGATAGCATTAACCCATCCGCCTGCTATCAAGTTACGGACGGAGGGGGAGAGGAGTTGTTCACCGCGGTGACATTTCCAGTCTCGGAGTGTCAACAGCGAACTCCTTCTGTTTCCAGCCTCATTCGCGGAACTGGTTTTATTTTATTTTATTTTTTTGGATGGGGGAGGAATATTCCGTGTGTTTGCGTGCCTGTGGACTGACAGCAACTCAGCTGAAGGGGAGGTGAATCCCTCCTGCTCCCCCGACATCAGCCCGCACTGTCACGCTCGGGAGGTGAACAGGTGTCTTACCTGTGAGCGCCACCTGTCCCGTCCTCCCTCCCTTCCTCCTTCGTCATGGCTAGCGAGGAGCCCGCGGGCTCCTCCGCGCAGCCGGCCGATGCAAAGGACGGCCGGCCGGGCGCCATGGCGCTCAACCCCGGCGTGCCAATCAGAGGCATACGGATGAAATTCGCCGTGCTGGCTGGCCTGGTGGAAGTTGGGGAAGTTTCCAATCGTGACATTGTGGAGACTGTGTTCAACCTGGTAAGCTGATTATGAGAGCTAAGGATAGGCCTGAGACAGTGGAGTCACTCCGTGTGCTGTTGGGGAAAAGTCTGACATCATCTGCATAAAAAAGGTGTTTGAAGGATCTGCAATTAAATTGCTTCAAGAATTGAGTTGACATGTTTATCAAGTTTCATTTTGATTGGATTTTTCTTGGTTTATAGTAGGAACCGTTGTGTGTTTCTCATTCTTGGGGCAATTTAATCTCCTATCACACTTCTATAACGTTTGGGCTTTGCATAAATTGCAGCTATTAAGTTTAGTCACAGTACAAAAAACACAAACCGTTGTCATGCTTATAATTAAATACCAACAAGGAATATCATAGCATAAAATCTGTTGAAAGCAAATGTGCTTTTTTTTGTGACAGATCCAGGTCAGGATGAGTTTGTGTATCTTATCTGTCTAACCACTCCAAATCCAGCTTTGTGCGTCTGCGGCTGTCTGCTGATAGCCTCCTGTCTGCAGGAGTTGTGAAAGGATTTTTACAGCCCCTGTAAGCGAATGAATGAAAGGACTACGGCATGAAAGTGGGAGCATGCTCAGCTGGAGTTGGGCAGGTTAGGTGAGAGGGAAGAGAAATGAAGGTGGAACCTGCACAACTGCTTTGTCACAGTGGAAACACAATACAGTCCATTTTTTTTCTTTTTTTTTTGTCTGAAAAGGAAGGTTCATCCTCCATGTCTGTAGTCACAAGATTTACACCAGCAGCCCCCGTAGGGGAGGTAAACTGTAGACACACTGCTCCTTCTGATGACAGGACAGACCAGAATAGGACGCAGAAAATATTGGATTTAGTTTTCAAAACAGTTCCAGGTTAATTTTAAATGTCATTCACTTAATAATTTTCCCTTTTGGGTCTTGTATTGAGCTTCTTAAAGATGACGTCATTTCTCAGTTGTGACTTCATTGCATGCAAATGAGCACGATGATGCACATGTGACTTTTTTTTACATCCCACTTCAAAGCGGTGTTGTATTGTAATTGTTAGTGTTTGTGTGTTTGTTCACCTGTTTGTCCATCCGTTAGTATGTCCACCAAATATCTTCGCAACCGTTACAGATAGAAAGATGAAACAAAAATCACATTACTTGGGCTGCAAAGGGAATGAAATTGAGACGGTGACCTTGACCTTGAGAAAAGTAGGTCAAGGTCAAATTTCAACTTTTGTCGACTCAGGAACCGGATAAGATAGAAAGACGAGGGAGAAGGCCAGTGTAAGGAAGACCACAGATCAAAGCTAGTTCTTTGATTTACCTATGTACTAGCTTGGATCTATGGTCAAAGCTAGTGCATAGCTTTGACCTACCCTGAAAGGTCAAAGCTATGCACTCATCAGGTACTAATTTTAGGGTACCCTGACCTACCCTGGAAGTAGGTCAGGGTAAGTCGCGGGATGTTACAGTCCCTGACTGCATTGTTTTTGTTGTCCTTGTTAGTAAAACACTTTATCCAGCCTGCTGGCAATGAGAGGCAGAAAAACAATGCTAATATTGATATTCGTTTCAGATAAAAAGGTCACAGTCAGGTATTGTTTTCCCTTACCAGCTACTAAATATTTTTTAGTGTGTCACAAAACTGAGTTGAGAGACAGCCAGGCTTGTATTTTGTGCAGCAGCTCTGCCTGTGTCTCTGTCCTGAGCGTCCATGTTTAGCACATCCAGTACCATTTTAGGGATTTGAGAAATGGCACCATGCATTTCATTATGCCTAACACCCTCCACGCTCTGTCTCCCATGCCCTCTGCTTGGGTCAAAACATGATTTACCATAAAGCTAGATTCTCTGTGGTGGTATCCTATATGCACCTTACACTTTATTTAGTTAAATGCCACCACACAGTCGTTGTATTTGTTCTGCTACTGAGAAATATTGGTTTCTTTTTTTTTGGCTCATGGGATCATTTCTGCTTTTGTTGACAATGTCAGAGTCCTGTTTTTTTCTAAAACAGAGCTACGTACTCCTTTTGGAGGCAATAAACAAAATCCAAATGAACACATTTAAAAAAGACTGATTTGGTCTCAAAAACAATCACGAACATAGTAGGTAGTCATTTGTATTTAACGTGACTTTCTTTGCGTTAGTATTTAGTTTTGAATTATTAATGCCAATATACACTTTTATGGTGCTCCCTTCCATTCTTTTGAAGCAAATAAATGAGTGAATTCTTGGTGAAATCATGACCTGAATGAAGGGAAAGAAAAAGTGTTTGACTGACCTGCCAAACGGGCAACAAATCAGCAAACCCTCACTGCCCACATTCAGGTCGTTCAGCTATATTCACAGATGCTTTTCTGTGTCCTCAGTCCACCCACACTGTTATTGTCACGTTTGATTAAACCTCTTGTCGCGACTCTGGTGCCGTCTCTTAATAAAGAGTTTCGTCCACCTTCAGCCTGATTTCAGGTCTATTCAAAAGAACTGGAAACACCTGCATGGCTTCTCATAGCCTTTAGGGTTTTATTCCTTGTTGTATTTATGTGATTTTGGTTGAAATGAAACACTACGACATGCAAATTTTAGTAAAAAGGTAAGTGCAACATATTTGTTAGCTTTGTATTCTACACTGAAGTGAAGGATTAACAAGAATGTGAAAGGGTTACTCCCACTCCCAGTGAGAATTACTAGCATAACTACATCAGATAAATTACTGGGCTTCAGATCTCAGCCCACAGTCACACAGACTGATTACAGTTTGCATACCAAACTTGAAGTTCCGTGGTCACTGGAGTTTTAGTCCTAGTTTGGTTTGAAATTCTAAATGTTTAGTTTTCTTGGACAATCACCCGTTTAGTTTTACTTTCTGAGCTACGTAGTATATTGTCAGTTTGCATCAGCATCGGTGCTGCTTGTGGAAACCCTTAGTTTTACAGGAAGTGGGTCTGACTTAGTAAAAACAAGGTGCTAAATGCTGCAAGGAGCCACATATTTGGGTGTTAATTTGCAGTAGGGTTGTTTGCAACAAACGTTCCTGACTGATTCATCTGCCAACTCGTTTCCCGTCGCCACGGAGGCGGGGTTAGATAGGGCACAGTGAAGCAGCTGAGAGTGCACTCTGTGCAAAAAAATACATTTTGTATTTTAATCCAAGAAGCCTCCCTCCATAGAAATTATATTTTGCTGTCATTCATTTAGTAACATTCTGACTTTCATCATCCTTCTTAAACTTTCCAGCACGAATATCCTCTAAGCACTGTAAACCATTGACTAACGTAAACCTGGACTTACGGCTCACGGCTCCTCAGTCAGGTAACACAGGAGACGATTGATTCCGTGCTGTGGAATGTAACTGGCTTTTACCTGAAGCTAAGGTCACTAGAGTAGTTGCTAGCTTTGTTGCCAGTAACTGAAACAAAATGTGTTGTGGCTCACACACATGGTGTATGTTCATTTGCCTGATGAATTCGGACCACTGCATCCAGGTACTGTTTGTTTAGGATGTACGTTGTTTAGCATGGAGGCTTCATTTCGCAGAAAGCAGTTGGGAAGTAGAAGTCTGGAGTACTTCAGGTGGAACGGCACAAGAAATGTGGCCTTTAAAATGAACAACACTGCCTTGACATTGGTGTCTGACCCTTCTGACGAAGATGGCTGCCTCTGTTAATTCTCTTCCAGCATGCATGTAATGCAGTAAGGAGTGCGACAAATTCACAAGCCATCCCCTCAGTTGTTCAGGACAACACAAGCTGGAGGGAGCGAGGGCGATCCTTGTCCTCTCTCCAGGCATACTTTGCCCTCTTTGGCAGTAACAAAGAGCCCTCTAATCTGACACATGAATGAAACCCTATCTGCTGCACTCACTAATCTGTCGAATCAGCCCAATTCCAGAGTCACACACCATTTTTTTCCTTTCTCCAGTGTAACCCAAAGCAACATGGAGCGCTTGGCTGTTTTCTAAATAAACAACCAGGTGACATTTTGTTTTATATTTCCCAACGACTTAAGCAGGCTTTTGCTCGGGCTTTGCTCACGCCGTTGGCTCCAATATCTTTATTGATAGTTGTCACAATGTACACACAATGAGCAATTCAGTGATGAGTACACAGGTGTAACCAGTCTGCATACAGTTAGAGGCATTTCTAAATGACCAAATGCTGGGAGTTTGTTGTATAAAGAAGCTTAAAATAGACTCCCCACTTCTTTTGACACGTCGCTATTTTTCCCCAAAGCAGATCAGATTGTCTTCCCATCACGTTTCGTGGGTGTCTGTATGTTGATAAACTGGTCTGTAGCCTCCGGGGTCAACCGTGTCTGGAAATGTGTGTCAGCTACCATATAACACCACAAGATCAGAGGCAGAAACATCATCATTTCTATCAAACATCAGTCAAACCAACGACTGGATAAAGCGTAACTAGTGAGAGATGACCTTTTCTAGTCAAGTCTATCCATTTTCTAAGAAATGGACGAGGATAAAATTCTTCTTCCTATATTTTCTGTCAGTGGACACGATGCAAGCGTGTTCGTGAAACTGTTCTCTCATGTTTGTCGATCAGTCACTTTGGCTTTTACTCTGAGTCGGAAAATTCCCCCACCGGCGTTCTTCTCCCGTCAAAAGAGCAAACCTGTAGTGTGTCGTTGACTGAATGCCCTCCTCTGAGATGCCACCTCATGTTGACGTTTTTATTTTGACATAATCAAGGAGCTTGAATAAATTACAGACCACGCACATAAGTAACACCTCACTGTGCTTTTGCATCACCACTCCCTTCACCCACATCAATTTTTCTAGCTGGCTTATTGGAGAAGAGTTAGCAGCAGCAACAGGGACATCTCTGTCTGAAATATTTTTCCCCTACGACTTTCCAAAGAAGCTCATCCAATCGGTACTGAGCCCACCTGCTGCTACATCTACCTTACCTGACCTTTACGCCCCTGACTTGACTGCAAACCATTTAAATCATATTTTAACATAGTCACAGTTAAACCCTGGAAGACTGGGACACTATTTTTTAGTGTCCCCATGATTATTTCGTAGGTTGTGCAGACTTATTGTGACTTACTGTAGCATTTTTCCTTCTAAATGTAGGCCTCTGTGATATGACTGGAATGCCCAGCTTTGTGTTTGACCTCAGTAATGAAGATTGCTTGAAGTACAGATGAAACTGAAGGTTCTTAAAATTCCCTTTGAGTGACGGCACACTGATTCCACGCATGCATACGCTTTGAGCTCTGCCAGCTTAATGAGCTAGCACCGTGGTTAAATTGACATGTTGGAACACAAGAGCAGAGCTCTTGACTAAACAGGAGGCAGAATTAACCTTCTGTCCTCCCATCTTCTCCTCACAGTGGGGATTTTAATGATATGTTAATTGTGTTTGCCTGTGAGCCAAATTTTAGTGTCGGGATAACAGAAAGATGTGAACGTTAAGACGTCTTAAGGGAAAACTAAACGAAATATAATTGTTAAGAGGGCTAATTAAAGATTTTAACAGGTTTAATATAGAGTGTCACACGTATCTTTTCATTTTCAGTGTTTTATACCACCATCCTCCCAAATTGCGCCTTTTATATTCAATCAAATTCAATTCTATTTCATTAAAACTTTTGTTTTTCCAAAGAGCATCGCAAGAGGTATTATTCTCTAATTTCTCTAAAGTGATGGCACATTACCTCTTTAATCAAATTAATTCAGTTTAGTAACTTTGAGGCAACTGATTCTCTGTGGCGACCCCTGAAGGGAAAAGCCGAAAGGAGAAGACGTAGTTACGTTTCACCAGGTCTGTGTAATAGTAAACAGTTTCCAGTCAGCAGTGCAAAGTTCTCTTCTGCTTACGGTGTCCTCCTTGATACAACTGACTCATATATGTCTACAGTATATGCAGTTACTATGAAGTTCCTTATGGTCCGGGAAGAATGGCATGAAGAGATTTAAGAGCTATTATTTGATGATGTTTCTGAATTAAGTCCTTTGGTTAGGCCTTAATGTGCTGTTCGTTTCCCAAAGGGACGCTGCAGATGGAGTCATGGCCCATTAAACTCTAGAGAACCTGCTCTGCTCTTAACTTTATGATTTCATTTATTTGTTTCACTGCAAACAAATCAACGTTTGTTTAACAGAACTGTTGTTGAATACTGACACAACCGAGACCTTTCAGGGATTCTTTCTCATTTCCTACCTGAGCAAACAGTCTTTTCTGCCTCACCTGTGGCGTATTCCTCTATATCAGCGTTGAGATGGAACTGCAGATTGTTCCCCTCCAAGGGATCCTCAGCTTTCCCAAATCCCACGTTCTTCGTTAAGGTAGTATGTACATGCAGATTTGTCACATTGAAATTGCTTTCTGTTGAGGTGAGACACATCTCCAGAAGCACTGCAGCCTTTTAATTTAGTTGTGTCGTATACATCATAGACAAGATGGCCCAACACTATAACTTTCTGCCATGACTGGGTGTTTTGTGGATGCTAAAATATGTTTAACAGCAGAATTTATAAAGAAGTCATTGAATATCAATGAGTTTGTTTTACATTGTTGTGAGAGAGAGGTTTTTTTCAGCATTAATGTGATGGCTTTGGCTGAACGTCACATCCAATTAATCGATCTGGCTAACATCACATCATGCCTAAGTTTTATGAAAGGATGCATGTCAAGGCTAGGTGACTGCATAGCTAAGAAGAACTTCAATTATGAATCTATTATTGTGAACGAAATAGAAATATACCCTACAGATAAACCATTGAAGCCTGTATGTTCAGTGTGAGCCTGTCGATTGTAACGACCCATAGATGTTTGCCTGGTTTGACGCTGTCTGCATCATAAAGTCATCTGTTGCCAAGGCCTCAACCCAACCTGCCCAGGATACAAGCAGTGCATAAATGAATAATGCAAACGAACAAGCAAATGTGACAATATTTGCAAATTTGTATAAAGATTCCGTTTCGTCTGTTTTTTTTGTGGTTTTTTTGCAAACATCCATTAGCATTCAGTGTTAATGCAGTGATCTTTCTCCTGCATCGTAGTTTCTGGCTCTCTAAACTGTTATGTTTAATTTCTGCCAATGCAGGTTAATTAGTTTTAACTTTTTTTGTCAAAAAGTCAAACCCATAAATCTGCATTGATTCAAAAACCATGGCATGAAACTCCACTTCCTCCTGAGTGCTGTGGTGTTGTAACACCAGCTGTGAAAACAACTGAATTCAAAAGGCTTCTTTTTTTGCCTGCTGAAATCAGAAAAACTTCAACCACCTCTTTCCGATCTGTTTTGACAGTAATGTTGGGTAATTTCACCTACATTTTGAAACTGTTCAGATGTCTGGTGAAATTGTAAAGCTAATGTTAATTATGAAGTTCTTCTGTCTGGAACCCTTCAGGAGGAGCAAGAGGAGGATGAGGAGAGGGTTTGGAAGACAGAAGAATGTACACAGTGAAAATTAATGAGCTTGTTTGGATATGACGGTAAGTCAAAGGCAGTGAAATCCAAACTCAAATGTTTGATCATCTGCCAGGAGTTTGGAGAAGACATTTCTCTCTCTTTAGTAATGAGTGAGCTGGATAGGAAAGGCATGGACGTTTGGTTCCAAACTGATAAACTAAAATGTGTTTTTTCATAAATGAAAACAGTAATGTAGCAAGTGAAGCTAACAGCAGTGATCTCATGAATGAAACAAATGAATGAATGTATATCTCTTCTCCACATCCCTAACAACATCCTGCATGAAACCGCACGTCTGTAACACCATGATGACTAGATTTGTGAAAGAACATAGTGGTTATAGATCGACACAGAACGACATGTTGCACAACAGCTGTTACCAGGTAATTGTTTCATTGTCTGCTTGGCACTAGAAGAGGTTCTTAAGTCCTTGACAGACCTTTGAAAGTTTGAGAAAATCTCAGCGTTAGAGATTTTGGTATAGATATGTTGTACAATGCAGTTTTGTTTTATTTTTTTAATATAAATGTGACACAACATCACACCAAAAATCCCAGTGAACTCTTGATCTGTGTTAACCAGCGACAGCGGAAGCTCCGGTGACAGTTGTGTATAAACCCCAGGAAGCAGCTTGGAGTGGAACAACAGCGTTTGGATATGCAGCCCACTATTTCCTGGCACCCCCCCCCCCAACAATCAGGGTTTACCACAGGAAATTGTTAAGATGTTGTGCCACGCTGCCGCGTAAACAGAAGCCTAAACAATATATTGAACAAACACTATATATCTACGGTAGTTATTTTTAAAAGGTGGGTCACCAATATTTATGTTCTTGTTGACCTCCCTCCCAAACTGTAAAATTCTTTGTTTACTTCATAATCAAAGCATCCATTTCCATGTCTGCTCTCTGTCACTTCACAGTAACAGAGAAGACATTTTCCTCAGAATGAATTGACTTAATTCTGAACATCTTATTCCAGACGGAGCCCATATTAAAGATTTCCTGTAGCAGAAAGCCAAGATGTCGATAGATCTCCTCGTTTTGTGTGGTTTTTTTTAAATATTACATTCCAGCAGCAGACATCTTAAATCTGTCGTTCTTGTTCTGGTTGAGTCCTGAAGTCAGGAATCTGATTCCTAATGAGAATTTCCTGACAAACCTTTTCCGTTTTGTTCCAGTCGCAGCTCCCTGAATATCGACCCCCCCCCCCCCTCATTAAAAGCTTCCTACTTTATGGCATGTTGGTTAAAGTGCTTTTAGTGGTTGCTACAGAGTGTCGTTAAACTGTGAACCACCTTTTTGTGTGTTGGCTGACACCATTTGTGATTCTTCTGTCCTCTGGGGCCGATTCCTGGATTGGAGTGTGATGGAGACTTTTGCACAGTTTTAAAAAAAAATTTTTTTTAGAGGATTGTAGAATTATAACCAGAGGGCTCCTGCAGGATGCTGATACTTATGCTCACAATGGAGTCACCAAGAGAAAATGAAGGATGAGCGGCATGGCTGTAAAAGAATGAATTACCTTTTTTTTTCATGTTGCTCAACTGGACCTAATTACGTAGCTGCTTTCTTTTTTTTCTTCTCCTTAATGGTCTCCGTTTCTCTCATTAAACTTTGCAGATTGCATAATATAAGATCAATGATGTGCACTTGAATGGAAAAATTCAATTTAAATTAATTCAAAACAGTATGGGGTCATGCCTCCCAATTATATCCACATATTATCGACCGTTTTCTGCGTGTTTTACAAAAGCCGTGTTGTCAGGCTAAAAAACACGAGGCATCCATTTAATGTGGTGTAAAAATGACTGTCAGCCTTTGTTTTAGAACAAAGACTTGGCATATTGCCCTTTTGGAAGATATTTTTAGAAATCAAGCTATTAAAACACCCCCCCCCACACACACACATACACCTACCTGTCCCCTGTCATCATTTTTTCTTCATAATGGAAGGAAGGTGACATAGAAAAGAAGGTACTCTACCAGATGATTCATTTTAAGAATTTTACATTTTATATTTTTTAAATTTAGTTATTTCACAAGAATGTGTAAAAAGCTATGAATCTTTTAGCAGTTAAAGTTACACTATCAAGTCTTCCTTCAGTGGTGTCCTGCCAGTTTGATGTACGTGAGAGGGAAAATGTAGTTGAAACACTAGTCATTTCAACCCCAGTAGTAAAAAAAGTAGAATTCTTCTGACAGTACCAACGAAAAATAAAACATTATTAGCATCATGTAAGCATAATTTCTCTTAGATGAAATTAAATCAGACAAGTTGGTGCCAAATGAAGTGGTGTTGGAGTGTACAAATGAAAAACAACATTGAACCCATGTTTTTCACGGTCGCTGCTTGGTATAATTGTCACCACTTGGCCTCTCTAGCCTTTCTTTGACGACAGTGGAGTGGCCACCTCATCCCTGTGAAGTGATGTAGATGTTTGTTGAATATTTGCAATTAGTTTACCAAGACTGTAAAAATGCTAGTAACCTACTGTTCTCCTTCACTTTCATGGCTTGGTTGTAAATGATGGTAGAATTGAGGGAGACTGGGTGACGGCGTGATTAAAAATGTCCAAAACAACTGTGAATACTTATGCTCAGGGTTAAAGCTGTTTTGCATGTTGGTTTATCCTTTTCAAGAGCTATAAGTACCTTCTGCAGGTAGTAACTTAGTCATCAATTAAAACGGAATTTCAATTGGAAACACTCCACCAAGTATTTGTCTACATTGGAAGTGGGCGGACTCCCGCGTTTCGCTATCATTTAAGTGGCCGTTGAAATGATAGTCCTCTCTAATTATATGAAGAGTTTTTTTTGTTTCTTTAATTTGATCAAATAATTTGCTGAAGAAAAAATATTGGTATACAGTAGTTTCATGGCCTGGTATTTAATAAATAAAAAAAATAAAATAAAGATATGTAACCAGGAAATATAAATATTTGTCCAGTTTTAAAAGGTCCTGTAGTGAAAATGTCTTCATCTGATATGATCTTTGCGTGACAGAATGCTTTTATTTCACAAGAAGCTCATTCCCTCACATTAGCGTTAGAACAAGAGCTGATTGAGCAGACCTCCCTACCCCCCTCACTATATCTGCATTACATTTCAACATTCACAATATTTTCACAGCAGGCTTATAGGATGCCGTATCTCAAGTCGTGTTTTGGTTCAGCGTGATGGATGTTTCGGCTTTTACAGTGTGTGTGTGTGTGTGGGGGGGTTCTCATGGAAGAATAAACCAAACCCCCATCGGTTTGACAAGATGACTCATTAAGAGCAAGCTAGTCGGAAGGGCTGTTGGAAAAGTAGGACACTGATGTGTGGTGAAAGCGTGGTCACTCTGACGGCCCATTTGTTGTGCATTTTGTCACCACGGTTCATTTTAAATTGGATTGAAAACCGTGATAAAACACATTAAAATGAAAAAAACGAGCACATTTACAATCTTTTGGTTCAGGCTGATTTAACTCTGAACTGGTTGGGTTATAAAAATAATTCTTGCTGGTACTTGAATGAAATGAGTGAAGCATCAGATCATTGTCTAAACTGACAAGCGTTAGAGTTACTGCATTCTGACAGATAAGAGATCTGCAATTCATTGCAGGCATTCTTATTTCTATCTGGTTCCATTTCCTGCAGCAAATTACTGGATTCTACGTACTAGACACACACGCACACACACACACACACACACACACACACACACTGACCCAGTGGATGCAGGGTCTCCCCCTGCAGCCGTGGCTTGGCAGCATCAATGGTTCTGCTCGTTTCTTCTGGCTGGGTAATTTCCTCACCTTTGCTGCAAAGTGTCCATCATTTGTTGCATCACTTTGGCCTCATGCAATGAATTTAGACATTTTTGACATGCTCAATCCTCAGATAGCTCCAGCAAATAATAGTTCTGTACTTCTCAATTCTCAGTTTCATATTTAACTCCATGGTTTCTCATTGGAGTCGAGGGACTCAGACCACAATAATGTCCTTTGCGTGACTGGTTTCCCAGGTTATAAAATGAAAGTGGTGCATGTTTGCTGTATATGAATATAGTTGTGATGACAAGACGACAAAAGTAAGCACCTGTAACTCTAATACATTCTTTTTCCATACCATGCGGTGCTTTACACACGATAAAGTTGATGTCTTTCATTTTTCATCATCTGTTTTCTTTATCGCAAATTGAAAATGTTGAGTTGCTGAAGTAACTCCTGAAGTTTCTAAACATTTTTTAAAGCATTTTCAAGCATTCTTCATAGTTGCCATGAAAAATAACACATTTTGTTCTGATTTGGTTGCATGCATGTGGCAGAAATGTTTGTTTAAATGCCTTCACTGGTCTGGCTATCAAGCAACCTGAAATACAAGTTTAACCGATGTGAGGTGCAGTTGTGGCATACCTGGCATCCGCTAGAGTTTTCCTTCCATAGAGACCATAGAGGCCTGTTTGTGCTTTTTGTTACTGCCCAGTGGCTGCTTGGCTGCTCAGCCATGATTAATTCAGGCAGGCCTCAAGGGAGCACAGGCAGGCTACGTTACCCACCCTGGGATCTGGTGTCTACCTGCAATAAAGACGCTGGCTTCATGGCAGCGTCGACTGCAAAACTCGGAGGATGGACCCTCCTTTTAGTCTCCTCCTGAAAAAGCGCGACGTAAATGATTGAATTGAACAATTTGAGATATTGAAATGTCGTAAACCTCTTTGTCACGCCCCGACAGACACATTAAATGTCTTGCTCAGCTACAGCAGAGGAGTTTTTCATTTGCATCAGTGTCCAAATGATCTCAGCTGATTAAATGGTAGCATCTTACAGTGTGTTTACACCGAATGCTCTTGGCCATATTTTGTTTGAAGCACCATTTAAAGTTTCAGCCCAGTTATCCATGCATCTTCTCTGTGTTGGTGCTCTGGCTCTTTCCAGATATCCGCAATTTCCTGCAATAGAGAGGTGGGCGACTCATCAGCGACTTGCTGAGATAATGAAACTGGTTGTTAAGGATCAGTAATTGGTGAATGTGGTATTGTAATTGGTGGCTCCCTGTAATGATATCAACACCAACGTATCAAAGGACGTTTCATCTCTAATGATCAGAGCACTTAAAACTGACGTAAAAAAAAAAAATCAGCTGTCAAAGTTTTCGGTTCTTTGAAATAAATCTGCTTTGTGGATAATCCATTGAATCCTAGTTATTGGAATATCTCCGGTTGTTTTGCTCACCTCAAATGTTGAAATATACATTTGTAGGACATACTGTATATTGTCCTGTAGGTGATGCTATGATGAAATTATTGGGCAATTAAAGGAAATATGTCAAATTCTGGAAAGAAATATTTTTTGTTTTATCATCTTGAATGAGTTTTTGTTGCTTTTATATCTTTATCAATGGAATCAGTCAGTTTAAGGTCATTGATGGAATCATTGCTCTGTTGACACGTACAGACGTTTACGAGAAGAGGTTAAAGGGACAGTAGGTGTGTGTGTGTGTGTGTGTGTGTGCGCGCTGTGTGTGTGTGGTAATCATCTCCCATCTCAAGGCTGTTGCGTTGCCTCGTCCCAGTTAATCTGACCTCACTCATTTTAACGGGACAGTTTCCACTCCCAGTACCAAATCACACTGTTTCCACATCCAGATTGTCTCGCGGTGGTATTCCACTATCACATGTTCATTTTTTCCCCCTCCTGTCACAAACATGACAACCTTATTCACAATATTAATTTGACATCAACAATGTTATTTTCTTTATCTTTTTCCATTAGGCAGGGTCCAATACTAAAAACATCATCACAACTATTAAGAAATGACATATTACGACATTTATGGCTCATAGAATTTATTTCCCACACACAAAGACCATTACTCCTGTGCTAGAGGACAAGCATCCCCCCACTAGTGGCTGGAGAACACTGCTGAGGCTGCTTAGTGAAACGTTACACTTCGGATTCAGTAGAGAGATAATTTGATTCCTGATATCTTTTCCACTTTTTCTTTTATAATCTTTGCGTCGTATCGTAGCCTTTTTATAAAATAGAGCAGCTTTATCACATGAAAGAATGCAAGAAATTTAAATATCAATGACCCTCTCTCCCCACAGCAGACTGTGAAAGTGGCTGGTATCTTTTCAAACAATTTGCAAATGTCTTGAAATCTAATAATAGACCAACGGGAAAAAAAACAAGAGGTTTGAACTAAATCTAAACGTCTCTTCTTTCTTTGTCGTCTATTTCTCCTCTTTTCACCTCCTTGCCACTCCCCTGCTTCAGCTGGTCGGCGGTCAGTTCGACCTTGAGATGAACTTCATCATCCAGGAACCGGAGAGCATTGTGTGCATGGTGGAGATGCTGGACAAGTGCGATCCCACCTGTCAGGCCGAGGTCTGGAGCATCTTCACTGCCATTCTCAAGAAGAGCCTCCGCAACCTGCAGGCCTGCACCGACGTGGGGCTCATCCAGCAGGTGCTCCAGCGTATATCCACCACCGACAGCATGATTGCAGGTACTGACAAAGCTGATTGGAAATGTTAGCAATCTTTCAGTTATTTTACCACAAGACTGCACGACTGTGTAGGAAAGAAAATAGACATCCGGTTAAAATCCCCGGTGATGGTAATTACCGCTGAACTGTGGTCAACCAGGACGCTGGATCCTCCTCACCTCCAGAGGAGATGATTTTTTTTCGGAGCCTTCGCTTTGACCTTTGTATGGCGGGGGGAGGAAACTCAGCCTTTTGGAATCAAAGGAGTGTTACAGACAATGATTCCAATCTTAAACTTTTCCATCCAATCCCCCTTATTTACGGTAACCTCACGGCTCCGTCCTCCATTGTTCACACACGCTGTCAATTACACTGCAGCGAAAACAGACAATCATTGAGTACGCTGTCTCCTGAGTCCCATTCTAGTCTGTTGCCCATCTGAAAATGAGTTTGAATTAATCCTACATTATTCGGCCCAGTGAATTATTGCTGGCTAGAACAACGCTGGCCTGGAGGGTTTGTGCGATCAAGCAAGGGTGATATCACCCAGCGGTGCCTCGACTCAGCTGAAGCCATTGTTAAAATAATATTCACTGCAAATATTTGTCTGTTCATTTGTTAGTTGGATTAGTTGTAATTTATCTACATTTATGTATTACATTTAAATATTTGGAGTCTGCAATGTCTGATAAATAAGACGACGCGGTAGCTGAAACTCCCAGAGTGTCCTTTGAATTTTGCCTCAAATGGAAATATGTTTAAAAAAAAAAATTCCTGTATCCCTCATGTATTTTAAGCGCATCAGATCATATTCAGATTATATTAATTAATGTCCGCCGTGTGGTTGTGTGTCTTGCAGAGCTGCTGGTGGACATGTTGGGTGTGCTGGCCAGCTACAGCATCACGGTGAAAGAGCTGAAGCTTTTCTTCAGCAAACTGCAAGGAGAGAAAGGCCAGTGGGTGAGTGCGAGTCACGCCACGGTGGTCTGTCTCGGTTGTCTGGGATTGGCGTGAGGAATGTGTGAACGGCGCTTCGACTGCTGCTGTCCCATAGGCCAGCGTTCTCATCGCACTGACAAAATAAATGTTTTTTAAACCAGACGTTCACTCCACAGCGGTCCTGGATCCAGGACTGCTATATGTAGATATATGATAAATCATAGTGTGTTGCTGATTAAAATGTCTGAGTTAGTCTGATAATTCTGTCAGGTCAGTCGTTTCCTGTTTAGACATCAACGCTGTCATCTGTCTGAAGCGATCCCCGTGTGTTTCTGTCTGTCTTCCTAAGCCTCGCTATGCAGTGAAGCTACTGTCAGTTCTGAAGTACATGGCTCACAGGACTGGCCCAGACTCCTTTTTCAGCTTCCCAGGGAAAAACGCAGCTGTGAGTAAACCACGTAACACTCAATCCTGCACAGCAAAACAAAAAAACACCCCCCCTGGGTGTTTGCATGGAGATAATGAGCTGACTGGCTTTACTTGAGGTGGCTTAGGTTGGGCTGCTGGTTCAGCACAAGAGCAGAAGGTCTTCCAGTTACAAAAGAAATCAACCCTCCACCAGAATGTGAACTGTTTCACTGGTGTTACTTCATATTCTTTCTGCTTTTATGTCTTCACTAACAGGCCATAGCTTTGCCTCCTATTGCGAAATGGCCATACCAGAGCGGTTTTACATTCCATACCTGGCTCCGCATGGATCCCATCAACAACATCAATGTCGACAAAGACAAGCCGTACCTGTATTGGTGAGTAACGGTACCAGTTCTCACCGGCCCACCTAAACTTTTGATCCTTTGCTTGGCGTGGAATTCATAAAATTTGGTTTGATCCAAAGATGTATGTTTGAATCGGATGAAAGACGGTCGTGCTTCCCCTCCTCCTTTCCTCTTCCCTCTCAGAGGAGTGACTGACTCAAGCCTTCGGATCATCTCCTTTTTCACTCCGATAATTCATTTCTGTCAGAAATCTAATTTATACATCATGGATCTGTTGAATTTCTGTGAAAATGATAACCAAGGCGGATGACCGAAGCGTTGTTTGAGAGAATCTTTAATGGGAGCTCCTCTTAAGCACTGGGGCTCTTCTAAAAAGAGATTACTTCACTAAATCAAATGCAGCGGGGCCTGTCTCGACAGGACTCAGAGAACGATGGGCAGAGCCTTTGAACTTAGGGAATGATTGTTTGCTTTTGAAACCCTTTTTCATTTGATTTGTTGCCCTTGAATATAATTAAGAATAAAGTGTACATCTTTACTCGGAAGCTAAAACGGTCTGTCTGTGTTCTCCTTTCATTTTATTTTCCAGTTTCCGCACTAGTAAAGGCCTGGGTTACTCTGCCCACTTTGTGGGCGGCTGTTTGATAGTGACCTCATTAAAGTCCAAGGGGAAAGGATATCAGCACTGTGTGAAGTACGACTTCAAACCGCAGAAGGTACAAAGAAAACAAAACCTGGTGTGGTAACCCATACAAATTAAATATTAAAGCACTTAAAAAAAACTCCAACTATCCTGGAAATGTTTCTTTCTTAGGAATTGCATTTCACACATCAGCCATCACATGCAAGGACACAAACACACATGGTCTCACACAGTAAATCTAGACTTTGCTGTACGAAAAAAGAAAAAGTTACCTGACTCTAGGGAGAAGCAAATCTAGAAGAAGGAATGAGGGCAATGGGAGTCCCGGATTATCCAAAACACAGTCCCTTCCAGGCACATGTAGAAGACTCGACTTAACAATGAATCTCGAGAGGACTCATTTTATCTTATATTTAACTCTATAGAAGAAAGTGGTTTCACGGTGATGCATTCATTGACCGTAAGGATGTGGAGAAAATCAGAAATGTGCTTGTGGCTTCAGTGCTAGTCAATTTAATTAATTAGATGAGTGTAAACACGCAGTAGCAAGATTTCTGTGGTGACACATGGCTTCTTTTTGGTGTTGCAGTGGTACATGGTGACTCTTGTTCACGTCTACAACCGCTGGAAAAACAGTGAGATCAGCTGTTATGTGAACGGGGAACTCGCTTCCTATGGAGACATCGCCTGGTTTGTCAACACCAGCGACGTAAGTAGAAGCAAAATAATTATTTTTTTTCACAAATAGCCATCTGGAAAATTAGGATTTGGAAATGCACTTATATTGCACGAGGTTTGATCAAATATAACTTCTACATGTCTTATGTCTGTATGGAAAATACAGTTTTAGAAGTTGGGGTTACGGGTAGGATACGGGTAGGATTGACAAGGAGAGAAACTGTTGAACGTTGAGGTTTATTCCCAGGTCGTCAGATAAAAATAAACTGGGAGAAACACAGTCACCATTAAGGTAAAACCAGTAGCTGATTTACTTAGCATAAAGGCTGGGAACAATATATATATTTGAAATATATAGTTATCTTTATCTTGTTGGACTTTTGTATGTGTTCTGTGTGTATTCACTGACCACAAATATTACTTCATGGCCCCTGGATTTTACACTTACATATCAACCTACTGTCGACATCAGAGTTGGGCGTGTTGGTTCCTTTTACCAGATGTCAATTTCAGAGCAAATCATATATAATCCAAAAGCTGAAAAGCAATCCAGCCTCTCATGACTTTTTGTTTTTGCAGAGATATTTCACAGTCACAACACGGGGAGGATGGGTGTAAACATCTTCATCACTGTAGCTGCTGTGGAATGTGATATATCATTTATATCATATATAGACACCCCGTGCACATCTCACGCATCAGTGTATGAACTCACAGCATGAAGGTGGTGGTCTGCAGTGCGGCCTTTTGTCATGCTGAGATGCGAGTTTCTTAAATCAAGTTATTGTAAAGAATGAAAATACTTCCACTGTGTATAATTATCCTCAGATGGGTCAGCATGTCAGAAAGCAAATCAGCAGCCTGATTGAGATGTGCTCTCATTGGTCTCAGCACTCTGATGATGACCAGAGGAAGATGAAATATCGCGTTAGAGGAAATATGCTGATATCTTGAGGGCTGTATGTTGTGATATATTTAGTGATGATGCACCTTTGTGGCTATTTTTGGTTTATTCATGCTTCCTTCATGTCTCAAAGCTTTCTTCTCTTCCTTCAAGCCTCCATCGCTCATTTTATTTTTAATTTTAATTTTCTATTTCTGTTCCTCTTTCCTCTTTTCTTGAAAAAAATCCTTCCTACCGACACACACACCTTCTTTTTGCACCCTGTCTGTTGCAGACGTTTGACAAGTGTTTCCTGGGATCGTCTGAGACAGCAGATGTCAACCGAGTGTTCTGCGGACAGATGGGAGCAGTTTACCTGTTTGGAGAGGCTCTCAGCGCTGCTCAGATCTTTGCTATCTATCAGCTGGGTCCGGGCTACCAGGTTAGAACGAATAAATCCAGTGATGTGCAGGAGAGTTTGTACCGATACACAACCCAAACCCTGATACATCTGCATAAATTCAATGAAATACACTACCAAAAAAAAAAAGAAGCATGCATCCTTGTGCTACTTTATTAAGGCATTTGTGTCATGCTCCTTAGTTCATCAACTGTGATCCCTTCTTTTTCCTTATTTTCAGGGCACATTCAAGTACAAGGCTGAGAGTGACTTGCTGTTTGCAGAGCATCATAAGACCTTACTGTATGACGGCAAACTGTCCTCTAGCATCGCCTTCACCTATAACCCCCGCGCCACAGACGCCCAGCTCTGCCTTGAGTCCTCCCCCAAGGACAACGCCTCCATTTTTGTCCATTCACCTCACGCGCTCATGCTGCAGGTAATTGCACCTTTAATTTAACATTCCACTCGGACAGAAAGCGATAGCTGTTCTCTTAGGATTTGAAAGGGATATTATTTAAATTTAACCTGGAGTCACCATGCTCCACTGCTGTTAAAGCAATGTTGGCACACATTCATTCACCATCTGCATGCCTGCTCTTTCCTTCTCTCTGCTCCATTTGTACCGCATATTACTCTTTCTTTGTTCCTCCGTGATAATTAAAGTGGCCCAATTGGCGTCTTTTCATTTTAATAGCCTCATTAGGTCAATGGTTCAAATGTGTTGCGCCAGTCAGGCTGCTGCAGCTGCTGAAAAATGCCTTCCTGGTGCTCTAATTATGGAATTAGCCTTCTCGGGGACTGATATTTAATTTGGATCTTCATTCAAGTAATTGTGCATTTTTCCTGTTAGAAGAAAATGTTGAAGTTTCCATATAAAAACACACACACACACACACACACACACACAGCGTAAACACAAACACGCACGCACACATTACGCAAAACTGTTTCTTCTATCATTTTGAGGTCTTTTCTCAAGCACTAATTGCATTCCCTCTCATGTCCCGTCGTCAAAGAAAATTCCTTACTTCCTTTGTTAGGGTGCTTTTGTTGCCCCACATGTGCTCCCCCACCACGCATATACTCAGTGTGAAATATGAATGAATATGTGACCTATATTTTCTCCTTTTATGTGCCATGCTTGAAAATTCCAATCCTATAGAGAGGAAAAAGTTTTTCCAAGCCGCCATTTGTGTCGCATCATCCAACTAAACAACAATCTGAGAGTGCAGACCTCTGTCAAAGTGGCTCAGTCTCTGAAAAAAAGGCGTTGCAGCTAAAAAACAAAAAAGTGTAATCATAATTTAAGTCAGATTACATGACTGCTTCACCATAAAAGCCTACCCCTAGAATCTGGAATAACATTCGAACAAATATTTATTTGATAGCTATTCCATAAAAACATTTTGCCAGTAGTGGTCAGGATCCACCTCAGAATTTTTCAACACTACCTAGAGAAAATCCAGATGACCAGCTTAAGCCATACTCTTATATGAAAACATGCATCTAGTTTTCATCACTGTCATTATTGCAGGAAATGTGTGTATGACCCATATGCAAATGAATGTGGCCTTGTGTGTGTTTGTTTTGGTAGGATGTGAAGGCTGTGGTGACTCACTCCATCCAGAGTGGCATACACTCGATTGGGGGCGTGCAGGTCCTCTTCCCTCTGTTTGCACAGCTGGATTATTGCCAGCCCTCCAGCCATGAGCTGGACACTTCTGTCTGGTAAACGCACACATGAACACACACACAAAGGGATCAGCGTTTGCAGCTTGTGTTGATCTTTTACTATATCATACAGTATAGTATGAAAGATATCAAGTTGAGGATAGCAATTTGTCTGGGTTTTGTTTCCAAATTTGTTTAATTGCTTCATGTTTTTTTTTTTGCTCAAGAGGAGCAATTTTGTGGTTCTTGTGTTATAAATATTCTGCTGATGGCTGCATTACAAGCTTTAGCTGCTGTACTGGACATCGAATCACTAAAAGAAAATCTGCCTGAGGGCCACAGAAAACATCTATGAATCTGCAAAATAGGAAAGAATATAGGAGTGGTTTGTTTTTTTCATCGTAATCAGAGGTTAAGAAATCTCAGCCACTGTCAGTGAATAACTATAACATTCACCTTTACTACTTTCAATCAGAGACATTCAGTAACTTCTTAAATATTTGTATATCTTCAGGGTCAGATCTAAAGCTTTAAAGCTGAATGGCCATCTTGTTCATAATTTGCATCGTTGTTGAATCTCTAGTCCTCAAGGTGACGTCAACTCGTCTCCGTCCGAACACAATTGGGACACGACACCCTCATTCAATCACATCTCATGCAGGAGGCGCTCTGTAAAGTCAGGGCTTTGTCAGCAGCTTACACAGATTATTGTCACTGTCTAACTCGCTTCCCTCCCTCTCTTTGTTGCTTTCTGTCTGTCAGCTGCACTTTGCTGTCGTTCGTTATGGAGCTCTTGAGGAACTCGGTGGCTATGCAAGAGCAGGTCCTGGCCTGCAAAGGCTTCCTCGTCATCGGCTACAGTTTGGAGAAGGTGAGGCAAACAGAGGAGCGGCTGCACATAATGAACCTGGCGCCTTAATGAGGCTGACTCCCTTAACAGCACAAACACATTAAGACGGGCACACGCCGACACATGTGAGACAGACTGTGTCGTCCCTCAGTTTTGTTTTGGAGGTCACAGCTGGCTTGTGTGCTTGTTAGACAGAAGAGGAGCTCCTCCTCATCTTTCTCTGCTTGTGTCCTTTCCCTCCCCTTTCTATGTTGTACCCTGTTCACCACTGGCATATTATCCCCCCCCCCCCTCCACCCTCCATCACCTCCCATTGTGTTACTCTCTGATTCCCTGCCCAGTCTTCAAAGGTGCACGTGACGCGGCCCGTCCTGGATATTGTGCTGGCCTTTTCCAGATACCTTAGCAACTTGCCGAATGGCATCTTGCTGCTCAAGCAGCTGTGTGACCACATTCTGTTTAACCCTGCCATCTGGATCCATGCCCCTGCCAAGGTAACGTGAATGAAAATATTCACAGTGGCACAGTCTTTTGCACTACAATATAGATATGAGGGTAACTATGTAGATACACACAGTCATATTTATCCTCCCTTGCCCTTATGGCCTTTCCTGATTTATTTATTTCCATTGTTTAGTAGTTCAGAGCAGAGTTCAAGGTTATCTCTCCAAACGTTACTCAGTAACTGCTGTTAGGAATAGCTGGCCCTTAACGCTTAAAGGCGTAGAGGCTTTAGTTAAAACATGCTTAAGTCATTCCACTTAAACCAAACAATGTGTTTGTGTGTGTGTTTTGACATAAATGTGCCTCATCTTTTACAGGTTCAGCTGACACTGTACACATACCTGTCGACAGAGTTCATCAGCACAGTAACCATCTACAACACCATTCGAAGGGTGGGCACAGTGCTTCAGGTCATGCACACACTGAAGTACTACTACTGGGTTATCAACCCCCAGGATCGCAGTGGAGTCGTACCCAAAGGCCTGGGTGAGAGAATACTGTTAGAATGGAGTAGTGGAACACTGATGTATGCACACAGAAAAACCCTCATTCCTCCTGTGAAGTCATAACTCAGCTGAAGCGCTAACACTGACTGATTTGATCATCGTGTCCCGTCTCATTTTATCCTCCCACTGGTTGTTTTTTTTTAGATGGTCCACGGCCGAATGAGAGGGATATCTTTGCTTTGCGAACCTTTCTATTGCTGTTTGTCAAGCAGCTCATAATGAAGGTGAGTTAGTGATGTCATAGCCAACAAGTCCACATTTCCAGCAAAGATAGACTAGAAGGTCTCTAAATGCAAATAAAATACGTTGCTTGTGCTTGCTTTGATAATTTTTATTGTATAGGGTGAACTAAATCAGACCATCAGGGGTGATGATGCATCATGCCCTCATCTTGAACTGAAACGAACACTGGTTTTTCATCCCATTGTAGTAATCATATTCCCATTACGTGGAATTATAAGAATTGAATGCACCCCAAAATACAGCATTAATAACGCATCATATTTGGGCTTAGTTTCATTAGCTTACAGAAAATGTAACGATGGTGTGACTGATCTACGTGTTCTGATTTGAGTTTTTGTCGGGACATGATCCTTGCTGTTGTATTCTAGGATCATGGCGTGAAGGACGACGAGCTACAGAGTATCCTCAACTACCTCCTGACTATGCATGAGGTAGGAATTTGTGCACACACACCTGCAGCACTATACAGCTGAGGCCTCGCCACCAGATGGCACCATAATGCAACAGTACTGCAATTTGTCTCCCCTCCTCAACAGAAATGCAGAACAGGAACAATTCCTGTAGCCAAACAGCAGCGTCGTTTCTCCTTGTTATTTTTCCAAAGCTGTCAGTTGGAGGCCCAGATAGAAATGTTTTTATTTACAATGAAGTGATGCGTAACATCTGAATCCATCAGATCAGTCAGTGATGCGGTGAACCTCGTAAGAATATTGTACGATTACATCATTGCCTTTGAAAAGCAACTGATTTGCAGCAGCCCTTGATTTAATGAAACACATATATATGCAGACACTTTGTCGTGAATTCCATTATTTCTGCTGACTTTTTACTGCCTTTTCGTCTGTTGTTAACGGCTGCTGCTGCCACTTATAAACATCCTATGAATAACACAATGAGTGACAAACATATTTACACTTTTGAGTAATTTAAAACATCCCCTTTATGAGTTGCAGCACTTTTTTCGCCTTGACAATAGTCCTAACTCCCGTCCTCTCTGCCCCACAGGATGATAACCTGATGGATGTTCTGCAATTGCTGGTGGCTCTGATGTCGGAACACCCTGGTTCCATTGTCCAGGCCTTCGACCAGCGCAACGGCATCCGGTAATCATCACCGTTTTTAATTACATGTGAATAGTTTGTTAGTTTGTAGCTATATTCTCGCTCCTCTGGTTTTTGTTCTCACTGCCGGACCTGATCATTACAAATGCTGTACTGCTGAATTTGAAATTAATGTTACAGGAACTTTTTAAAAACATTTTGTATATTCTTTTTTCAGTGTGATCTACAAGCTGTTGGCCTCAAAGCATGAAGTGATACGGGTGCAGGCACTCAAAGTAATGGGTTACTTTTTGAAACACATGCCACCAAAGTAAGTCCGGTCACGAAGCTGAAAGTTTGAAACTTTATTTCAAGATAGAAGAGTTACTTGGACAGTGTCTCTATATTTTACTCCATTTAAAAAATGTAAAATTCTACATAAAAGCCTCCAGTTCTCATAGTAATGATAACTTAAAGGAAAAGGTAACATGTTTACTTTTGATTCTGTATTTACTCCTCATACTGACAGAAATACATTTTAATGGCGCAATCACAATATTTTCAGTCTTACCTTTCTAATTTAAATGACTGTATTTCAATGTGTATTTTATTTTAGTTAAAAGGCGAGACAGCATAGCCTCCTCACAACTCGGAGGTCTGACTCTACTGATGTTTACTGACTGACATTTGTCCTCCTAATATCCTGATCAGGAGGAAATCGGAGGTCATGATGAGTCACGGCCTCTTCTCCCTGCTCACTGAACGCCTGATGCTCCACTCTAGTCAGTTCACCATGACAACCTACAATGTGCTCTTTGAGGTCAGTCTTCTGAACGTTTTCATGTATTCAGTAACACACGGCCACAATTACCTGAATATTATAATATTGTGTAAAATTCATTTTTTCTTTAGGAATCAATATGACAATTTAATGATTTTAACAATAAATTTTATGGTTGACCTCCTTTAGAAAATTGACTTATTCATTATTCAACCATCCATATAAGACATGATGGTGAAACATATACACAGCTTTGTATATCCATAGTGTGGTTTGTTTCTCTGTTATTGTTCAGACCGGTGCAGATATTTATGACTTGAATCCACTTTCTCTCCCACTGGTAGCTTCTCACAGAGCAGATCTGCACTCAAGTGATCCATAAACAGCATCCGGACCCCGACTCCACTGTGAAGATTCTCAACCCACGTAAGTGCCTCCCCTGTGCCACACCGCTCTCCTAAATCATCTCCTGTAGCACACCCTCTATACATACCTATTGCTCCACACTGCTCTCGGAGCAGAATTCTCCGAGGAGCCATGCGATCACTATATACAGTCAAACAAATGAACAACATAAATTTTGCATCCAGTGGGTATTTTTTTTCATGCAACTGAACGTCAGATATAAACCTCGCATGAGGACGACGCAAATGCTTCGTGTGACAAATGCACACACATCTGCCGGTTTTATTGGAAGCCTGTATCATATTTTGGATTGATTTGCATGTAAAAAAAATAATAAATGTAATTAAAGTGTATTTGGAGTTACTGTGTAAAAGGTGTCATGTTTGCATGTGTATTTAATAAATAAGGTTTTGTTTTAAACTGCTTTTAAGTAAGTGCATTGTTGCATTTGTGAAAATTTTATTAAATATACTTTATGAACTAAATATTAAATATTGCTGTTTATACTATTTCACACTATATATCTAAATAAAATTTAAAATATATAATTTATGAATGATTTATTATTATTAAAGCTTTAATGACTTCACATGGAACAAGTATATTTAAATGCAAGCATTATGTGCATAATTAACTGTACTGTATTACTACACACACATACACACATGTATGAAATATTTGTTTGATATATCCTGTATATTACATTATATATTAGATATATATTTCACGCTCTTGCTAGTTCAAAGTGCACGCTTACTTTTTACATGCAGCCATGTAACAAGCAGTAAAAGGGACCCCTGGCTTTGATCAGCGCTCCCATCTCATCTTTCTGGGCCGTAACTTACTTCCTATTTCATGTCAGCTCGCAAAATCTTTTTTATGTGCTGAAATCGTATTTATTCATTTCAGCAAAAAAGAAAAAGAAAAAGTCTGTTCCTCATTTATGCTGGTGCTTCCAAACATACGTGCATCTTCATGTTGCACACTTGCAAAACGGTTTTAATTAGTTTGAAATCCAAACACTCGGTGTAATCACCACCAAGGTTTACTTCCAACCAGCCTTAATCTGACAAGGTCTCGTTGTTGTGTTAAAACTCTCCTACCCAACCATCCTAGACGACCAGTATACATCATAGAAACCTTGTATGTGTTTGTACATGTGAGCACATTCTGTGGACCGTAGAGAGGTGGTCTGTTTCTCCTTTGCCGTGCATTCTCTTGATTTAATCTGTGACAAACTCCCAAAATGGCCCCCTGATTGCAGTCTTTAGTAACGTCAGAGCCAATCAAACAAACCAAGGAAGTACTGTTTCCCTCAAATTAACTCAAGGGAAAGCAACCAAGAGCAGATGGAAAAAAGAAGGGAATACGCCATCCCTCCATCCTCATTCCCGGTACATGCTGGGGTAATTTTCTGGCGGTGAAGGTTCAGCGACTCATAATTTGAGTGACTAAGGCGTAGGAACAACACAACCGTCTGCTGGGGCAAGGGGGCATCGGTTAGCGCCAAGGTCTGAAGAGACAAGTGAAATCCAAGCCCCGCAGTCTCTCTACTCAAAGCAAATGGACACTGACATTGTCTAGATAATTCATCTAAACACTCAGTCTCTTTGGTTTAACTGAAGCCAAGCCTTCCACAAGGGCCCGGCCCCGCGTATGAAACAATACCAAAACCATTACAGTGTGATAAAGATCAATGGCCTCTACTTTCTTTTTCTTCTTCTGCTTTTCTTACCACAGGCACAGATTTTCAGGTGTGTTCAGACAGTTTGTGACACAATGATTTGCACATGTTGAGACCAATGGACGATTTAGCTGTTGATTTGTGCTTTTTCTCCTTCTGTTTCCATTTGAAAGCCGAATGCTTAATCTAATCCAAACATTCTCTTCGTAAATAAAAGAAAATAAAAACCCAATGTGCCGCAGTATATTTATATTTCAATACTCTTCCCCCAGTCTTAAATACATGTTTCGATTTATTTCCAGAAATTTTGAGGGTAATAGCTGCTCTGCTGAAGAATTCTCCCCCATCCCAGGAGAGCATGGAGGTGCGTAGGATCTTCTTGTCCGACATGATCAAGCTGTTCAACAACAGCCGAGAGAACCGTAGGTAAGGATTCAGCGTGGACCGGTCCTGCCCTGAATAACCCAGCAGCGGGGTTAGCATTCAACGCTACATGGCTCTGTACTTTGTTTTTATCCTAGGAGCTTGCTGCAGTGCTCGGTGTGGCAGGAATGGATGCTCTCTCTGTGCTTCATCAACCCCCGAAACAACGAGGAGCAGAAAATCACAGAGATGGTGTACACCATCTTCCGCATCCTCCTCTATCACGCCATCAAATACGAGTGGGGCGGCTGGCGCGTCTGGGTGGACACCCTGTCCATCACTCACTCAAAGGTCAGAGCATTCATTATATGCATGCACAGCAAAAAAACAACAACCCACACACACACACATATTAGACACATCTTTGTTTATCTTTCTCTGTGGATTTTCTCCCCCTCATCTGTTTCTCTTTTAGTTTTTCATGCCACATTTCTGTTTTGCTTTGTTTTACCTCACACACTCTATATCTCTCTGTAGGAAAAACAAGAACATAAAGACACACTTGCGCACACACGTCCACATCTTGCTTCAGTATTGCCAGTCTAAACATCCAGCACCGTAATCCTCCTTTTTCATTCGATTCCAGCCAACAGACAGCAGTTTTCAGTCAAAGCCATCAGCTCTGTCACCCATATGTTTAGCTTGAATCTGACATAATGCTGTTCATCAAATGAAAAATTAGAAAGCATTACCCTCTAAGTCACATTGTCGGCTAGCATAGAAAGTGAACTTTGCCTCTCAGTGCCCATCAGATTAAGCAATGGAAGCAGCAGAGTGATAATAATTTAAAAGCTAGTCCCAGTTAACCTATGGGAACGGCTCCAGCAGCCCTTCCACTCTTAATTTACTTGCAGTCTTTTTCTTTCACATCGCGCAGATAAAAATAAACTCCTGGCACTTCTTATTTCCAAAAGCCGAATTCAAAATACTGCTTTAGAAATTCACTGTTTATATCATATTACGCTACTCTGTTCCAATGCAGTGAAGTAATTGAGGTTGGTGTCAGATTGTGGTTGGGGGGAGGGAGGTAAAGACTGGCAGATTGAAGGCTGAGTTAAAGAAGTGCTTGTGATATGAGATGCCTCACAGTAGCTTGGAGCTGCTCTGACTGGCCAGTAGGGGGCACAATCAGACTGCCTCCCACATTATCAGTATGAAAGCAGCAGTTAGCAGGATGTGTGTTTCTTTGAATGCTTAATGCTCTGGATTCTGCACCTCTCGACCTTTGCTTCTCCACACCTACTGTAAAAGTACCTGAAAATATAACTTTCAGATTGAGGTCTAAAGATATTTATTGCATTTGCTAACAACAAAGAGGGAACATTGTGGTTCAGTCAAACATGATCCTGGAAATATTACACATCAGTAGAAGACTGCATACTTTTGTCTTGTCATTACATATCCAGTGTTAGTCCCTTTCAACGCACACACATACCTGAATCAAAATTTATTGATGCCTTTGTTTTGAAATATTTCTGTTTAATCGAAAAATTACTGTTATCCATTGCTAAAATTGAGAATGTATATACGTAGATGTTATCCCTTCTAGTAGATTTTTTATTCGTCATTTCAGATGACCCGTGTTGTGTTGAAAACGTAACGAAGAATTAGAGATTAGCTGTTTTGCAGAAAGATTTTTTTTTACACCCAACAGGCCTTTATAACCTTTTTTCCCCTTTATTTATAGAAGACCCAGCTTGCGATTTCCTCCACTCATCTAACAGTAGAATTTCTCACATACAGTGTTTGTGAATAAACCAACGGGCTTGCGAGATGTAAGATACAGCGCAGCCCCCCCCCCGCCTGTGGTAATGCAGCGGGTGCTAGCCACCAAGATACATGCATCTGCTATAAAAAAAGCTAAAGAAACTCAATTGCAATTTTATTGTCCCGTTTGATAGATTTCCTGCCACCTTTGTAGCACCAGAGCTGTTTGTCACTGTTGCTCTCTCCTCCCACTGCTGCAGGCAGTGTGTGTGGATGTGTGTGTGTGTGTGTGTGTGTGTGTGTGTGTGTATCAACGTGAGTTACTAGGCATATTTTGACTTTGCCCTCCTTTTCTCTTGGGCTCCAGGAAACCCTTCTTTCCAAGCACATTGAATATTCATTGGGATTGTGCGAGAACAATCAGAGAAACAAGGCCTCATAAATATAACCAGCCCACCGGGAGCCTCTTCATCAGCATATATGCATTCACAAATACATATGTGCACATGTCCCTTCTGCACAGTCTTTATGCTTGGGATCGTGTCAGCCATGGTAAAGTTGTGTGTTTGCCATGTGTAGAGATAAAATACCTCATGCTGAATGCATGTGTTCACATTGTTCAAGTAAAAACACATTCTCAACAGCTCAGTCATTTTTTTCCACAGCATTTTCGACACAACCAAGCTGTGACTGGTGTGTTTTACTATTTGGGGATTTTTGTTGTTTTATTTTTTTGTTTCTGTGGTTGCAAGTTTGAAATAGTAATAAATATTATTCACCACAACCTTCAACAGCAGTGAGGTGGTGCATTTAGCTGTTTTAGGGACTTTTATTGTTTGGAACTTTTTTTGTTTGTTAATTCCATGGTAAGATGTTAGATTTAGGTGCAGTCAGTGAGCATAATAAAGTTGATTTCTTAAAAAATTTCAATATTTTTTTGCTAAATTATATGTCTACATCTCATCCGTGCGGGGGGAGAGGTCCCTTTTTGGGAGTTTTAAGCTTTTTATGTTTTTGAATTGATTTTAACATAAAACTGTTTCTCAGTTGTTTATTTTGCAGCAAGTACAATGTGCAGACACAACTTAATTCCACATCATGTAGTCTTAAAACTTCAAGTTGGTTTTATACAATTGGAACAACAAGCCCTAGGCGAGGATTTTGAGTATTTTATGCTTGTTTTTTTTTGACAGACTAAAGAGACTTTTATTTTGTTATGATGATACTTCACTGAGGTAAAATGAACTAAATCCTAGTCAACTCTTAAGTATCCTCTCCATAGGATGATAAGATACATGAAATACACCCATTTTGGTTATAGTTATAATATAATCTGGTTCTAATTCATAGAGAAGCTAAAATATAAGAATAAAACATAATGAAGTGAGCTTGTCCTCTTTCTCTCTCTCTCTCTGTGTGTGTGTGTGTGTGTGTGTGTGTGTGTGTGTGTGTGTGTGCGCGTGTGCGTGTGTGTGTACTTCTATGTGTGAATCCTTGTCAGTCATTAAACAGTATGTGTATCTGCCTCTGTGAACAGACAGATGTTCCTGCAGGTGGGCACGCTGACACTACAGCCCTCCCACCCTCGGCCCACACACCCACCCAAGGTGCCCCTCGTCCATCTCGGCACACAAATCAGTTTGAGAACAAGATCTTGAAAAGCGAATGATTGGAGCGTGAAGGTCCCTCCGTCCTTCAGACTTCCTCTGTCGGCTAACTTCATTACACGTGTCAGATGTTTTATCACAATAATAAATGTGAGAAAAAAAATGAGCCGACAGATCTTTTTTTGTTTTTTGATAAAGTATTATGTACATTATGTCATTATTTTGCAATGACACTTTTTAAGTTGAATATATTTGAACAAATTTATCTTAAGGTCACCCTCTTTTAAAATGATTGTAGAATAATTTGGCCATGCAGCTTTTACCATCAGGATAGTTGAGACGTTACACAAGAGTCAAGCTGTGCATGTTGGCAAAGCGTTTAGGAGAGATATATTGACAAGTGGACAATGGAGGAGAGAGAAAAGAAAAGCCAATGCTGGATAATAGCTGTGCATCAACTCCTGTCGATCCAGCAGATACGGTTTCCAGTACTCATGTGCATTTGATTATTTCTCTTGTACTTCTAATATCTTTTTTCAATCTTTTTTCAATATTTCAAATATTTAAATCTCAAATTTCAATGCGAACTGAGCGGCAGAAGGAAACCGCTGGAACTTTAAAGGGTGGCTGAAAAACTCTACGCTCAGGGATCCTTGTTTAAGTTTGTCATAGAAATTAGGAGTAAAAACTGCATTCGTAATACAACGTCAGCTGGCTGGAGAGGAGAGGGAAGTGTTTTTGTAAGAAGTGAGAAAGGGAGATAACGTGAACGGCGGTGGAACCACACAGCCGGCACAGCAGCAGCAGATGACATTGATTTTGGAGGAGGAACTGCATTTAGCTAATCGGATTAAAGCCATGCTGCCCTCCCCGTTTCCCCCTTTTGTTTTGTGGTTGGTCTCTATCTATTTATCTAAATGGTGACTCCCAGCCTCCTTCAGCGGAGGTCTCTCAAGTTCAGTGTGATGCCACTCTGACCCTCAGCTAACGCTCTGTGGTGTGGGGTCTCTGCTTATTCCAGATCAGTTATACAGCACAGACAACCAGTGGAAGCGCCCCAAAGCTTTATATTTTAAAATTTTTAAGTAATGTTTGACCGCAGGAAAGAAGATTTTTATTATTTCTAATAACAAAACCTGAAATCTATTTAATTTTGTTACAACTGAAACTGTAGAAATGTGCCGCTGTAGTATTCCAATATCTTTTTGTTTATGCTGGTGTATCCCCTTCTGCAACCTTTCAAGTCTTTAGTATGATCTGGCTGCGCCGCTTTCAGCTAATACCATGTTACCTGTCACATTAGAGAAGCCCACCGTGTTTTTGTACATTACCATAACATTTTTCCATACCCCACTGAGGCCAGGCCGAGTCATGGAGTAGAATGAAATTAGATTAGATCAGGGCTGATGTTTTAGCCACCCAAAGCAGTTTCTATATATTGTAGCAAGACTAAACGCTCTTTTAAAAACCACAGAGACATATACTACCTCTGTCTAATGGTAACTGGATCTGTTACAGGGCTCCATTTAAGGCCGGCATATATCATCTTAATGTACAAACTGCATCCTGGATCGATGACGTAATGTTCTGCGCCGCTCCGCTGCATAATTTCCATAGTGGTTTGCTCCGAATGCAGCCTTTTAATTGCTAAAAATGCTAAATGTCAAATTAAGCTCAAAGTAATGGGGTAGAAGGTCTTGCTGTGTGATCACAGGGAAAAAAGGGAGGAAGAGAGAAAGAGACGGACTGTGAGCACATTTAGAAACAGGCTGTGCACCCAGAACAGCTATGGATTACCAATCACTGTTCCCCCACTACAGAAGATTAATGAGCACCCGTGTAGCCGGCTAATTTAGAACAATAATGCCTAATTAATTTCAAATAATCAGCTTCTTTCTTTTCCTCTACTTTCGATGACTCACTTTCTTTGTCTTCCTCCTTCGCAATATCTTAAATTTTCTCATTTGATTTCCTGCTTGTCTCGTTGTCTTTTGTTTCTTTCCCTCTGCCTCTTTCTGTCCAAATAGCCTCAGGTGAAAAAGCAGAAAAGTGGGTCTGGTCCCCCCCCCCCTCTACCACCAAGCCATCTTTGACTTTCTGTCCTCCAAGCCCAGTGATTAATGCCGGGTCTTAAATTAGGCGTGGGAGGATTTGCCAATGCTGGACACGCACTCAGCACAGCTAGCAGACACACACAAGTAGTATCTACGGCTAATCTATGACTGTTTACATGGATAGGCTCTTCGTCAAATGCCACTGCAGACCATTGTCATTATAGACTAGCAGTCTAGTCGACCCATATCAGATGTAAGAAGACTGACTGAGGTTAATAGGCTGTGAGCAGCTGCATATAAGAGGAAAACAAAGTTTTAATAAATATGGAAGAATTAGACACAAATGGTCCCAGAGGGTAAATATAATCACAACAAAAGAGCATTTTGAGAATGTCGTAGTTACACGGGATGTTTAGGCCTTGATGTGATGGACAGAGAGATGGGTAATTATTATTCTACGAGGTGGGACAGTGTAGTGACAGTGGATAGATTTTTTTTACATATTCCTCATGAAGTGTTTTGTTTTCTCCTTCCCTATAGGTTACCTTTGAGCAGCACAAACAGAACCTGTCCCGTATGTTCCGTCAGTACCAGAACCAGGAGTCATCGAGCTCCCTAAGCACAATCCGAACCATCTCTGGCGTCAGCCAAAGCTCCAAGACCACGCAAAGCGTCAACGGGACACCCGTTGAGGAGACGGCCCCTTCCACTGTCATCGAGCTCACGGTTGACAAGCTGGCCCAGAAGACTCCTGACTCTGCATCTAGTTCAACCGTCACCTCCGGCCCACTGGAGGCTGCTGATGAAAGCGGAGCGGCATCCATCACCGTGGCCAACATCCTGGCCGGGGTCGAAGAAGAAGAGCAGAAGTTGGATGTCTCAAGTGAGGAAAAAGTGACTGAAGCTGCTGTGATTCCTAAAAGCGACGAGGAGGACCAGACCAAAGAGACCAACGACCAGAAACCATCGATCGAGGCTTCCAATGAAGAGCACGCTGATAATCTACAGGGATCAATAAGTGAACAGGTTGAGGATGAACCCAGAGAAACAGCGGAAGTGATGGGAGACTCTAGTACAACACCTGTGAGTGATGATACTGCAATATCTGTAACGGATGATGAAAGACCAGAGAGCGAAGCAAAGAAAGATGAATCATCGAATTCCATGACGGATGACTCTTTGAATGAAGCGGGTTCAGAACTGCCAGGGGTGTCAGAACAAGAAGATAAGACTCGGGGCCAAATGTCCCCTGAGACTGCAGCCGGTCTGGACAATAGTTTGGTGGGCGGGGCCTCCGTCTTCAACGAAGACCTGGTGGACGTTTCGTCTGTTAGCGACCTGATTCACCCTAGTGACGGCGACGATAGCCGAGAGTCCTCTTACTTTTCTGCTGCGGCTGGAGAAGAAGCAGGTGCGGTTAAAACGGGAGAAGATAAAAATAAAGATGATGAAGGTGAGCTAAATGTTCAGGAAGGACTTGAAGACAAAGTAGATGAAGCAAAAGAAGGATTGGAAGAAGTAAAAGTACAACAAATAACTGAGGAGAGTGAAAGTGAAGGGAAACAGGAGGCGGACAGTCTGACTCCTGAACAAAGTGTGACAGAACCGCCCAAAGAAAATGTCAGCGACGAACAGTCGCTGACACCTGCAGACCAGCAGCCGTCAGATACACCCCAGGAGGTTCCAGGAGCAGCTTCAGAGACCACCACCACCACAGAAGAGGAGAACCTGTCCAGTCCCTCAGACGGCAGCACTGCAGACAAGACCAAAGAGATAAAAATAGCCAAACTGGACGTGTCCAATGTGGCCTTAGATACCGACAGACTGGAATTGAAGGGCGCTTCTGCAACAGTATGCACCCTTTTCTTTTCCTGTCTCCTCTTTCTTTTAATCTTTCACAGAATTCCGTTTATAGAATTTGATGAGTTTCAGTTGTAAAACTTTATGTTGAAGCTAACTGCATATTCTTGGTGTGTCTTTTATAGGAAACATCCCAAGCAGCAGCAGCAGCAGGGGGGCCCTCTGATCAGAAGAGAGACAGCAGCACTTCGGCCCCTCGTTCCACCATGTTTCGTATCCCAGAGTTCCGCTGGTCACACATGCACCAACGTCTCCTCACTGATCTGCTCTTCTCTATTGAGACAGACATCCAGATGTGGAGGAGGTGGGCTCCAGTCAGCTGTTTCTGACTTTAGATAATGCTGGGGCTAACCGTTATTTTTGTAATTGATTGAGTTTATTGGCTTCCAATCCTCTGAGGAGCAGACAGAAGAAATCATTTCACACACTTTCTCTTCCTCCTTTCACCTGCTCAGAGTCCTGCACAAATCTTTCCATTAATGATTGTATTCTAGATTTTTGCTTGTTGATATAAAGCATTTTTTGAAGCCTCAAACTTACTCTACCTATCTCAAAACGAGAGTTGGTCTCTGGATGACATCAATCCTGATGGTTTCCTGCTTTGGTGCTTTAACACACAAATGTTGTTCTTCATTCTCTGCCTCTCAGTCACTCCACCAAGACAATCTTGGACTTTGTGAACAGCAGTGAGAACGTCGTGTTCGTCCACAACAGCATACACCTCATCTCCCAGGTGGTGGACAACCTCATCATGGCGTGTGGAGGCATTTTACCTCTGCTCTCTGCCGCCACCTCATCCTCTGTGAGTTTCCCGTTGTATGTTTGTGTTTAGTGACTTAACTGAGGCTTCCATTTGTGTGTGTGTGTGTGTGTGTGTGTGTGTGTGTGTGTGTGTGTGTGTGTGTGTATATAAGGGATGGCTCTGGTTATTCATCCACATTGACCTTTCCCAATCGTATTAGACTACAGTCAACTGCTTCCTAACATTGTTAGTTTTGATTTTGTGCTGTCTTATCTTCCAGGCCTGTCTGAGAAACAGGTTGATGCTTGTTTCTATTAGAAACCAATTATATTTAGTTGTGTGTGACATGTGACCATGATTTCAAACTGGAAATAAAATTCTCCACTGTTTTTTTCACCATTGCTGCCACATGAAATTACATGACATTTTACTTATTGACGGGTTATTTAATTAACATAAAAACTAAAAGGGAGTTTAGATTATTCATCATTAACATCTGTGTGAATTTCTCTTTCCCTGCCAGCACGAACTGGAGAACATCGAACCCTCCCAAGGTTTGACAGTGGAGGCTTCAGTCACGTTCTTGCAGCGCCTCATCAACCTTGTGGACGTTCTGATCTTCGCCAGCTCCCTCAACTTCACTGAGCTGGAAGCTGAGAAAAACATGTCAAGCGGGGGCGTCCTGCGACAGTGTCTCCGTCTCGGTACGTGTCGTCACGTTTTACCCCTTGTTTTCCGCAGATTTCTTATTCCTAAATCTGCCAAGTTGTTTTTAATGTCACATTTGGTGTCCCATATTTATGTCTTTCGAGCTTGTTTTTTTTTTTAAGCTGCCTTTTTTACCGATCCCTCTGTTGTGGACTGTTCCCCCTCATATCATCCGGTGGTAGCCTCTTGTGTTAGCCTCACTCACGGCTCCTTTGTGACCCTCCCTTCTGTATTCTCTTTTTTCCCCTTGCCGTTTTCCTCTCCATCTCCTGCTGCTGCTTTCTATCCCTCGCCTTTTTCACTCTGCTCATATCAGCTCTCTCTTATCTTGTTATTATAACCCCCACTGCATGGCAACACTCTAAAATGGCTGCTATCATGATATAGTGAGTTCTCCATAATGGCCTTGGCTGTACTGTACTGCAGCGTAGCCCGAGGCCTTTTTCTGCCTTCTGTTCCAGGCTATTACAGTCTCCTCTGACAGCATCAAAAGCCAAGTCCCGCTCCAGCTGAATAAAAGATCGTGAAATTCTTACATTATTCATTTTATGTTGCGTGTCTTTTCAGGAAATACAGATTGTATACACGCTCAGATTGCAAGTGGTGAAATACTTTTTATGGAGACTTAATTATATGTGTGTGCATGTATTATAATGTATCTGTAGTGTTACAAATGCCGGTGTTGGATTCAGCTTTTAGACTCTCATTAGCATGAAGGTTACCAAAAAAAAAAAAAAAAAAGAAGACTTGTCACACAAAGAGCACTTTGCTCAGATATTATCCATCTCGCTCTGCTGCATTTGGGGTTCTGGTAGCGATACCGCTGAACCACAGGTCCAGTTTTAGAAAGCAGCCGTTATGAAATGAATATTTGATGAGGTATGTGCTCCCCATTGCTGGCACCTAATCTGATTTTGTAAGACTGTAACAAGGTTTTAGCATCCCCACCCCTCCTGGCCCCTCTTTTTTTTTTTTTTTTTTATAAACGGCCGTATGAACGAGTAGTCCTAATGGAAAAAGCGAGCCCATTTCCAGACGGAATAATTCCCTTCTTCGTAATCTAAATGGCTCAGAGTTAACATTTGTCAGTTGTCAAGTACAGAGCAGTGGGGGTTGGGAGGGTCTCCAACCGAGGGGCCAAACTGCATATTGCATTATAAATTGTAAGCGCCAGTTTTGAATGTGCCGAAAGTCGTTGGATCCCGAGATTTTTTTTTTTTTTGTGACAAAGGATGTCCGTTCCTGCCCACTCAGCATGTACTCGCCCTGCGGTGTCATTTGTTATGGGAGCGGCTCACAGTGGATGTGATTCAAGAGCACACCCTTGCACTATTACCTTGGGAGGAGAGGTGGAGCAGGGAAGAGTGAACGATGCTGCCAGAGTTGGCCAGAACCCTGACCTTGTCACGGCCCCACTTTTTCTCCTTTGCTTTTGTCTTTTTTAGTCGTTCCTGTTGTTTTTTTATTTTACGATCTACATTTCTCGTCTTTTCTTGGCGTATCTGTCTAAAAACTTGTGTAATGATTGTGCATATTTCTCTGTAAATGACTTTATTTACATGATGTCACATAATAGCCCTTTTTAAATCTCTTCCCAGTGTGTGCTATGGCAGTGAGAAATTGTCTGGAGTGTCAGCAAGCCCAATTTAGGCATGTTACAGAAGGCTCATCCAGCAGCTCTGCGCTTGGAGCATCCAAGTCTACATCTGCACAGGCAAGTAACTCAAATCATCTCACTTTTATTATCATTTTACAGGCTTCCTTTGGTCTTTTATTTTGTACAGGTCACCTTTTTTCCACACATGAAAATCCTTCCGTTGCTTTATTCCCCTCCTCTGCTTTGTCCTTTGTCCTGTTCGCCAGCGGCAGCCAACTGTTATTGCATTAACTCATATCTTATTACATTACCACACTGGTTGCTATTTGTGACACAAGCCAAGGCCTTTTGTCATTGCACCTTTGATTCGATACAGTGTCTTCCAGTAAAGTTGTGTTATTCTTCCCTGAACCGGGTGTTAAAGCTCATTTATAATGCAGCAGCTCCATAGAAAAGCCATTAGGTTAAGGATGTGATCCCAGGATGGATGTCTTCCCCAAGCTGTGAAACCTTACCCTTCTCCATGGAGTGTACATAGATTAATAAGAATCCTGATTTGTATGACAATACATGTGCTTTTTGCACATCACTTGGCAATACAGCGCAATGCAATTCATGTCGTAATGGTTTGAATTTCACGCATGCATGCAGAGTCCGGTTGATGCAGTGACGGGTGGAATGTCTCCAGTCAGAGACTTGGACCGGCTCCTTCAGGACATGGACATTAACCGACTCAGAGCTGTCGTCTTTAGAGACATTGTGAGTCAGACAGAAAACACATCCCTGTAACAAGCATCAACACACATTAGAATTGCTAGGCTGAAAAACAAAAGAAACCCACACACACGCAAACAGGCGTGGATTGTTTAGTGTGTGTTCTTTCTTTCAGGAGGACAGTAAGCAGGCTCAGTTTCTGGCTCTTGCCGTTGTCTACTTCATCTCTGTCCTCATGGTGTCCAAGTACCGCGACATCCTGGAGCCTCACAACGACAAGAAACGCCCTCAGCGATCACAGTCTACCAGGAGCACAGGTACACAACTACCAGAAAGAGGAGCGCGCACTGAAAATAACCTCTGCGTTGAAAGATCGTGTTGCCGTACTGTAACATAATAGTAATAGGTTTTGACCCCTAAATTCAATGCCTTGTGAAGAACACAAGCTCTTGTCATCATGTCACTCCTTTCCACAACGTATCCCTTCTCAAGGTACTTCATTTGACTAGTGTTTAGTATCTGTAGAGCCACATGTGTCAAACTCAAGGCCCAGGGGCCAAATGCAGCCCACCGCATCATTTTATGTGGCCCGTGAGAGCATAAAAGGTCAGAGTGTCTAAAAATAAGTAGGTCAAAAGTGCTTTAAACAAAAACTACCTTTCCCACAATGCAGTAATTCAGCCTTTTTTTTTTAACTTTGACAAAAACGTTTTGAACAAAGTTAATGTCCTAACTCGTGTTTGATGGTATTTTTCTTTATTCACTTGAATAATTTGATTCTTGATTCATGGAATTCTGTGGGTTTCATAACCCGACAAATGAAAAGGATTTTTGTTATAACATAGTAACAAGCAAACTTTTTTTTTCTGCAACTGTAATGATGGTAACTTGAATAAGTAATTTCAGAGTTATTGTATATTAAAGATACGTTTATTTTACTGTACATTACACTGAGTTACATCTAGCTACATTTATAAGTTAAATCTGGCCCTTAGAGGACAGCCACTATGCTGATGTGGCCCTAGGTGAAAATGAGAGTATCACAACCCACAGCCTTAAACTATTTAAAGAGAAAGATAATTTTTGTCTTGTTATTTTTCACTTTCTTGAGTGTTAAAAAGTCTCAAAGACACATTTCTTGATTATTATTTCAATCTATAGATAGCGGTGCCAATTCTGGAGGACTAGAAGTGGAGAATGGCGTCTCTCTCCGGCGGTTTGATTCCGGCATCGGCGATGAACACACCTCAGGCGGCGCGAGCGAGGCTGACCTGTCGTCCTCTGGCGTGACTCACGGCCCGGACGCCATCTCGGAGGCCTTGTCTACGCTGTCATCTGAGGTCAAACCATCGCTGCCCGCTGATTCAAAGGGCAAGAATGTGAAGGATATCCTGCGCAGCTTAGTGAGCGCTCCGGCTGAAGATGTCATGGTGGACCCAAGCCTGCTGCCGCCATCATTTTTAGGCGACATGACCAGAGAATCTTCGCTGCAGTTCCGCTCATTTGATAGGTGAGTGCTCGGGTTCAAACATGGCATGACACACACACACACACACACACCCATACTATTCAGAAAAAACCCCAATTTTTCTACCTTGAAATGCAAGAATCTGAACTAAAATGCTCCAGTGTTGACATGGATGCGTCCTTGACAGCTTCATCAGTTTCTCAAGAGCCCATATGGTGTGTGTATGCCGGTAAATCTCAAGCCTCATGGAATTCTAGATTATTTATCTCAGCATAACTGCAGGGGTCTTTTCAGAGTCAGACCTTGAAGACGTCTCCCGGTGTTGTCAGAGGAGACTTAGGTGAATCTCGGAAAACATTTTGTAACATACCTTTTTCGAACCGAGGAATCTTGGTTTCAAACTCTTTCACCCTTATGCTTTTTGTTCTGTCTTTTGGTTGTCAGTGCAGGCGCTCCACCCGAGCAAACCGTCTTACAAAGAAACCTGTCTTAAGGACAACAGCAGTCAAGTCTGGGATGAAGAGACAGAGAGAACAAACTGGCAGGAAGCTGTTTCTTTTTACCGTCTCACTGATATTTAACGACTTTCGTTTTTATCTCTCCTGCTGCTCGTCTCTCGCTGTCTAATGTTCAAAGCGATACACCCCCCCCCCTCTTTTGGGCATAAAAGCTGTATAATTTGCATTACCCCTGGAGGTGCAGGGGTGAACAGTTAGGAGTGAGGCTTCAAAAGCAGAGCCGTGTTCTGAAGCCACAGACGGGTCCAGGTGAGAGAGGATGGCCACCGGTCTGGTTTGCATTTGGAGAGTCGACTCTCAGACGTTCACAAACGGCAGAGGGAGGGGGGTGAGGGGTGGTAGGGACTGAAAGAGAGAGCGTGAGGGAAGGGGGGGAGAAAAGTCTCGTAGGGGGTGATGTCAAGTCAAGGTTCTCATGTACTGAAAAAAACATTTCTCGTTTCTCTGTCTCGCTAACATAGTCGGCCTGCTTACCCCCAACTGGGGGGAATTCCACGGCATCTCTGTGATCGCGTGTCTTTATCTGAGGAATGCTTTGTCAGGTCTCAGGGCGCTCCTCATATCAGGGGGATTAGACTGGCTCCTGTCCGCTGAGCATACTCAGTAGGAAGAGAGGACGTCAGGAGAGCTGGAGAACATAGACTAACAGCTCACTCGCAGCCTACGGGAGCCTCTTCAGGCTTGGCATGCCGGCACAGATGCAAAAACTAACCCCGATCCCTTTTAAGAGGAAGTAAAGCTGCTTTGATGCTTCGCTCTTCACATGTTGTTGGGCTGCAAGATATGTTTTTTATTCTCCTTTAAAGCATGCAGCTGGCGATGCTGTATTCATTTGTTATTTATCACGAATCCCACGAGAGACGACACCACAAGCAGTAACGCATTTGTCTTTTTTTTTTTTTTTACTGTGTTTTCCCTTCATAAGAGTTTCAAATGCATATTTGAAAAAAACAAAAACAAATAATGGCTCCAGTGGTGAAAGTAAATATGCATACATTTGGGTACTGTAGGTTTTTCCATACTTTGAATATTTCATATGCAGAAGAGCTTGACTTTGATTAATCTAGTGTTACTGCTAGATACGAGTGTCATGATCCATCTCCAGCTTTGTGCCTCTTCCAGTTCGATGTGACGACAGTAATGTAAAACGGATGGCGTGAACTCACATCGCTACCTAAACGCCAGCAGCACAACTCGATGCTTGTTTACATCACAGTTTATCTCAGCGTATCGGATTGTGATGATTTACACTAAAATACAGCTTCAACGGGTACAAATTCAAATTTAAAATTATCATTTGAGTTCATTTGTGGAGATGGATTACATCCCGCAAAGCGGCGATGTTTTGTAATTGTCAGTGTTGGTGTGTTTGTCCGTCTGTCCACCAAATATCTTCACGACCGTTGCAGATAGAAAGATGAAAGAAAAAGCACATTACTCGGGCAGCAAAGGGGATGAAAATGAGATGTTGACCTTGACTTTGAGAAAACAGTCAAGATCAAATTTAAACTTTTCTACATTTTTTTTTTTGCACATATCTCAAGAACCGGATAAAATATAAAGACGAAACAAAAGGCGTTATATTCAGGGAGGCAAGGGGATGAAAATTAGATGAAAACCTTGACCTTGAAAAACTAGGTCAAGGTAAAATTTTCACCAAATTTGATACCTTTTTAGGTACCCATCTTTGAAACCTGATGAGATATAATAACAAAACAGAAAGCGACATTTTCAGGAAGCCAGGGGAACAAAGATGTGATGATGACTTTCACTTTTTGAAAACTAGGTCAATGTCAACTCACCACTTTTGTACGTTTTAGGGTGCAAAAAGGGTAAAATTTTTGATTTTGCAGTCTGACTGCCTTGATGTAGATTTCAACTCTCAACAAATCCTTTTCCTCTCAGGCCTCATTTCCAGGGTGACAACAGTCTGTCATCCTTACCCATAGTAAGTCCACCTATGTATGTGGACTCGGTCTGTGTTTATTATCTTGATTTAATGACTCTTATCATTGTTTAGCATCTCCCACTAACCAGGAAGCCTCCCAGCAACACCAGTACAAGCCACAGCTGACATTCTACACTGACATCTCCTGCCAAAACATGGCAACTTTTGTCTTATCCCCGGGGCTTGGATTTACGAGACCGAAGTATGGAAGAAGCTGGGATCTCCCAGATAAAAACTGTGGGTTGGTCAGGGGGTGAAGTATTCCTACTGATTTATTTACTAGTGGAGACCTGCTAGATTTCTCCCATCCATTTCTCAGCCATGCCCCTGTTATGACAGCCAGTCTGCAAATATTTGCTGACACTAACCAGAGCTAAACAGTGTCATTGTGCAAGCTGGTGATTTAGATTCAGAAAGTGTGTGTGTTAGACATTGGGATATACATGGTGCAGTTGTTTGCATTCCTAGCAGCAGACTCTGCATGCATGTGAGAGTTTATGTACAGATGAGTTTTGTTGATGTTGAAGTGTTGTTAATGTACTTCTTAGGAAGAGGGAAAGCATCACAGACACACAAACAGAAGTTAGAAAGTGAGCAATTTTCTTGCTTTTTGAAATTTAATTGAGTTTGAGGTACTGTATGTTTACGCAGGCTTACATTTTTGTGTTGCATGTGGCACAATCACACAAGTAATACTGCATCAGGTCTTTTGTAACCTGCTGCTGGTGATTCTAAAAATACACAGGGAAGTGCTGGTGATGCCTGAGCTAAATTGTGCACTTTTGGTACTTGAATTTAGAGAAGAGGCTGCATTATGGAAGTTATGTGAATGAACAAGTGGTGCAAACATCGTACTTATGTGCAAAGCAATATCCATGTGCACTAAATTGCAAACACACACATGCCCCATGCATTAATCGAGGTGAAACTCCCATGAGAGTCGTCGTTAACCAGTCACACTGCGGGAGACTCACCTGGTGTGGGCTTTAGGGTTATAATAGTAGTGAAGTTTTGTTGAATTAAGAACATTCACACTTAACAGGTTGGAATAAAATTACGATGAAAGAGGAGATCGACTGGGCGATATGTTTGACTTCTGCACAGGTGGAGGAGAGTTCTTTTTCCACATGGACACACACTGATGTGACCTGGATCATCCTCACACGTGTTTTACCTGAAATAGCAGAGATTACTGGAATCACAGTGTTTACTGCACCTTGCAGTTTAAAGCCTTTAAATAATTCAGGCCAACACACACACACACACACACACACACACACTGCCCTGGGCTCCTGTTTGTGGGTTGAGTTGGGCCGCTGACGGCTGATTAATCGAGTGAGGCGGCCCACTCACGATAACTGTGGCTAATGACCTGCTGAATAATTCACCGGTCCTTTGCCAGGGAACAGATGGAAGGCCAAACACACACACACACAGACGTGTTCACTGGCAGACACACTTATTTGTCCTCTCGATATGCATCAAATATTTGCGGACACATACACACACACACACACACACACCCACACCCACCCAGCCTCCACTGACCAGGGGTCCCGACTTGACCCTGCTGTTCACACATCGGGTGCTTCGCGTCAGCGCCGCCCTGGTTCTCTGATACCGCCAACCAGTCTGCTCACTATCAGAGCAGGGAAAAAAACTTTGTAGAAACTTTTATCTCCGCCTGTCCTGGCCACCGGCACTGATTTCATTCTTTTCTATCACTGCTTCAGTTTTTATGTATCACCCTAATCCTTCTCAGTATACGCTTCTATTTTAAACACTCCTGTCAACCCACTAGTCTCCTTATGGAGCTTTATTATTACTAAATCATGGATGACTTGAAGCAAAGGTCAACTGTCAGGGTTTAACATTCACAATAACTTTTAATATGTGTGATCAGCTACCTTAAATCAACTGAGATGGGCCTTTGATACTGCAGCCAGGTATCTGTCTGCACCGCAGGGAGCCTGACCCAACTATCGTCTTGTGTGTGTGTGTGCGAAAATACACACACACCAACTCTGGGAACATGCAGGAATGTACCTTAGTTTCTTTTGTCTGTATGCTCTTATTGTTTTCCTTTTAGTTTCTATGCGTTTGGCGTGTGTTTGTGCGACTCGGTGCGCCTGCTTTGGTTGATGCTTTTAACAGGGAGCAGTAACCAGTGATTAGACCCTGCATCCCCTGTGTCAGCACTGATAAGCAAGGCCAGCCTCTCTTTGATATGGCCAGTGGTCTGTCAGAGCCCTGGTCCAAACTGACAGCTTATCTGTACGGTGTTCCCCTCCCCATCTGTTGTTCGCCAGATGGGAATTGAATCTCCCCTCAGTCTGACCACATCAGTATGAGAAGTAGTTTCTCTTACTTCACAAGGTGGAGCTTTAAGGAAGTGGCATTATCACTGCATAGATACACCTGTTTAGATATGTAAGCCAGCTTTCATTAGTCAGATATGAATGGTTGAAATCAGAACACTCGAGTGTCAAGAGCTGGAATGATCAGCGTCAGGGTTTTCTTGCTAAATGGATTTTGTAGGATTTCAACTAAAACTAAAATTAAGCACTTCTTTAAGACTGGGGGTTGCGTTCATTTGTATATGATGTTTCTTTTTAAATAAAAACAAGTTTTGATCAAAGACTTCTCCTCAGAAAAGTCCTGAAAGAAAGCTATTACCATTTAATCATCATGCTACATCAGCCTTTGCATGTGTTAACAATTTTAGGTGAGAAGGTTTTACTGAGCTCAGGAGGAGGTTGGTTGGTTGATTATTCACCTGATGGGTTGCCATGAGACTTGGATGAAGCATTTTTTCCGACCTGGGAAGGAAACCGTTCCATTTTTGACGGAGAAGGAATTTATTCCACTTTCTTTAACCTTTGTAGAAAGGACATGTTTTCACATCGCTTATTATGCAAAATCTATTCAATTCATTTCTGAGACACTTTCTGGATGGGGTCATGGGTCAGGCAAGCTAAACATGTGTAGCATATGTGCTTTACAGAGTGGCAATGTAGTTAATCCAAGAGTTTCCAGTAAGATTCACATGAAACTAAAATATTTTGAACTGTAATTTCTGATGGATTGATGCTGTGATTTGTGTTATTTTTTTGTTGCCTGTGTAAAACTAATTTAAATCTTTCTTTGACATGACAGCATTTTCAGAAGCGTGTTCTGTCAAGGAGAAAATGACATAAATGATTGACAGTATCTTGTCTCCACAGAAGCGTCGTCGTTGGACCAAAGAAAGCGGGCAGCACACCACCTCTTGTCGCTTCCACTCCTATCCCTGCAGCCACAGCTCCGTCCGTGTCTGGCGGGACTCCAGTCGACAGCGTTGCCGTGGTTTCTTCCGGTGACACCTCCCAGGGTACATCTGCAGACTCTGCAGCAAGTGAGTTCACGTAAAGACGCGGTCACACAGCAGGACGGAGTTTTCAATGTCGACGTGTTTTGTGAGATTTTATTTGTGTTCATAATTCAGTGTCAAACATAAGTAGAGTTACACCGTATTAGTGGCTGTTACCACACTGGTCATTCATGAGTGAAGGTCCTTCCTGCAGTGAAGGTGACCTTGAGAATAAAGGTCACATCCACTGGAGCAGCTCTGCACACCTCATGTAAATGAGTCTAACTATAACGGTGCTCCAGTTGAGCACATGCTGCCGCCCAAGGCCCAACAGTCCCTTGGAATCAAATTAACCCCTAATCCACATTCCTGCAACACATGTACACCATCAAAAGAAGGCAAGTAGAAAGAAAAAAAAAATTCATGGCGCCACCTCTTTATCCAGATCAACTCCAAAATTCAGTGGTTCCTTCTTTGACACATGCCCCACTCTAAGGAGGGTTTTTTGAAAATCTGCACAGCGATTTATGTATAATTGACCCTTTTCTGGCTCCACTCCAAAATCTTACGGTAATCTGTTGAGCTTTTGATGTACAATACTAAAACTGTCCAAAAAAAAGTCGGTTTGTGCAACGTTTAAAAAGTATAAAAATGTGTGAATCAGTCTCTTTATTCAGATCATTTTAAATAGCAACAACAAGGGTGACGCTAATTGTGCACCAATCCAGCCCGTTCTTGTGTTTAACATCTTTTCATTGTTGAGCCTCTTTGTGTATCTAAGAGGAGGCAGTGACATGAAAATGGGCTTTGTGTGTTTTAGGAGACTGCTTCACTGTGAAATCAGCTTGTGTGCGTGTGTGTGTGTGTGTGTGCCGTATGGGTATTGTGTGTGTGTGTCTGTGAATAATGTTAAGTGTTAAAGCCGTATGGGCAGGGTGCTTTGTGTCAGTTAGCAGCGTTGAGTAAATATGCTTTGTGTGTGTGTGTGTGTGTGTGTGTGTGTGTGTGTGTGTGTGTGTGTGTGTGTGTGTGTGTTTTAGTGGGGCAGTGGGAGGACTAATGGAGACGTTCATTTACTCCTCTTTGTTTGAAGGAGCTACTTCAGCTCGAGAGGGATACTCTCACCAGGCCCACATGGCGCTACTTAACACCTTCCACACACACACAGACACACACACACACACACACACACACACACACACACATGCATGCACACACATTCCAGCCCACATTACACTGTCTGTCATTCCTTAAGAGTTATCCCTGCTTGGAGACTATTCTGGCTGGAAAAACAAGTCCGTCGAAACACCCGAGGAATCCCCCCTCCTCCATATTCAGCTGGGCATTAGCTTATTTATGAGCCACGGGGAAGTGAATTTACTGCCAGATCAATCAAACATGGGCTTTGTACCTTGTCTCCAGAATGAAGTCGTAAAGCACCTTTTAGTTGTGTAATGAAACAGTCACAAAAAACAGCCCGGAGGGGTGAATTGGTATGTAATGACTTAATGAGTAAAACAATTTAATAAACAGGAGGGATTTTGCAGCATCCTGCATTCACACAGGTGCGAAGACCAACTTACTCTGCGCTCGATGTGTATCTGAAATAAAAAACAAAACAAAACACCTATAAATCATCCCACTGCAGTAAGAGTGACTGCAGCCGACGGCGGTACATTACCAGCAGTTCAGGGCGTAATTTACAGGTTTCCATTATCCAAAACTTCTGGATTGTAAATTGATAAGGAAGACACATTGTTTTGGGAGGATCATCCACTACCTAGAATTATGCATGTACCCCCCCCCCCCCCCCATTTGCCCTGTTCGAATGTAAGACCTTCTTTTCTATAAATTTGAATGAACTGCTTTCACAAGAGGCATATTTCCACCCAGGTTTTTAGTATGTAATGCTTGTGTGTGTGTGTGCATTTTGTATGTGTGTGTGTGTGTGTGTGTGTGTGTGTGTGTGTGTGTGTGTGTGTGTGTGTGTGTGTGTGTGTGTGTGGCGTCTTATTCTTGTCCAACATCCAGACTAATAACAGAGTTCTTTGGTTTCTCCCTGTAGCAGGCGGCCAGGATCCAGGCAGCGCTAGCCTGCCATCTGTCCCCCCACTCTCCCCTGTGACCCAGAACACAGCCCCCAATATGAGGTGATTCATCTTCTTTTCTCTCCCTCACATACACACGAGCACTATCAGCTTTTTTTTTAATGCACAGCTACTCTATTTCTATGGATTGTTGCTTTGTCCCATTTCCAATATCTTTCACATTACAAACCAACTTTTTTTTCTGACATCTTATATTTAATTTTAGCCTTTTTTTTTCCCCCCCACATTTGTTCTGGCGTGCTTTGCTGATTTCTTTTAACTTGTCTTGTTTGGGTCGCACCAGTATCTCAGAGCGCTTGGAGCATGCTTTGGAGAAGGCAGCTCCTCTCCTGAGAGAGATATTTGTGGACTTTGCCCCTTTCCTCTCCCGGACCCTGCTGGGTAGTCACGGACAGGAGCTCCTCATCGAGGGCACCAGTGAGTATAATGCATATACACTTTTAATGATGACATCCTTTCTTCCATTAGGTCCTTGAATGGCTCAAGGATGGTGTTTGTTGTTGTTGTTTAAACGCAGTAACCTCTCCAGGCTGGGCTCGATGTAAAAACGTGATGAGTTTGCGTCGGTAGCCGTGCTGAAGGTTTGTAAAGCGAGCAGGTCAGAGGCCAGGCCGCTAATAGCAGTGTTTGGGATGTCTGCTGCCACCAAACAAAATGGAAAGTTGATTGATAGCTGCAGGGGAGGGGGGGGTGGTGGTGAAGAGAAGACAGGGGGAGGTGTGTATATGTGTGTGTGTGTCATATGAAGAGCAACTTAAAGACCAAAGGCTGCTCTGTCTTCTCGCCGTCTGTGCCTGTACAGCAGGCTTTGGACACTTTGATGCCCCCCACCTCCCAAGAGCCCCCCATTAGGGATCAATTGGACATATGCCGGCCAAGTCAGGCTGGTATTACAAGGCCCAAATATGTATTAGTTTACAGTAACATCATGTTTAGTTCATTAAGCCCATCAATAGCTGCTCCTCTGCAGATGGCACAAGCTTTGGTTATATATATTTGTGTGTGTATGTGTGTGTGTGTGTGCGCGCATGTGTGTGTGTGTGTGTGTGTGTGTGTTATGTCCACACACGTACATTTCCTCTGACTCCGTTTATTTCTCTTTCCTCAGGCCTGGTGTGTATGAAGCCCAGCAGCTCAGTGGTGGAACTTGTGATGCTCCTGTGTTCTCAGGCAAGTCTTGCATCTCTATCTGTCCCTTAACCCCCCCCCCCAACCCCACACCCTCTGCTCGTCCACCCACCTGATTTATTAGGCTCACCTTGACTGCAGTAAATCCACAGAGCTGAGTGGACAGCGAGCCGTCCAGCGCCTTATCTCTCCTCCACACCGTCCCGTCTATACCTTTCCACACCCGACCGGTCCCAGCGTGAGGGTAGAAGAGAAGGCCTCTCTCGTCGCAAATATTGGTTGGAGGGTCAAGGGTGGCTGATCTGTCTGCATCACCTCTGACCCGAGCACTGGCCCTTGTGGCCTGGCCAAACTGATGAGGAGGGATAATGTAGATTTGATGGTGCTTTGCATTGATTATCCCTCTAGTCTCTGTTGTCTTGTGGGTGTTTTGTTGCTGAGTTTATTTAGCGGCTGCCGGATTCATGAATACTAATTCCTGGATCATAAGCAGGTGTGGGCGGATCAATGATCCGGGATGTCGATAGATCACTCAAGATGACTGGTAAGCATTACCAGACAGGGAGTTACAGATGACTGCCTTTTTTTTTTTATTGGATGCAGAACACAGTACATACTTAGTTATTTAAAGGATTCATCTTGTATGAACAGTGAATTGATTCCCAAAAATTTCGCTTCATATGGACATGTCCTGTGACAAGGACAACAGATAATAACTCCCACATGTCCCCGTTTGTGTTCTCCTTTACCATTTAAAACACCTCACAGGAAAAACAAAGATCTCAAACAGAAAAAATAATCTGATTAATGACACCTCTCTCACCGCCGCGCTTGGCTTTCCTTTTTATCAGCTTTATTTTTGGTGAAGAAATAGTACCTATCATCTGGCTCTCTTCCCTCCCACCTTTTAACCCCTCCGTGGTTTGTTTCCCATTATTCACTCCGCTTCATCTCTAAAAAGGTAATATAGTCAGATTACACATCTGTTTGGATGTCAGCGGCCTGCTGGTGGATTTGCGCTTGCGGTTCACACGGAGCGAATGTGAGCTCTGCAGCGTCCGGAGAGGAAGCAATCGCGGGAGTGAAAGCTAGATAGAAAACCAAAGGGAGAAGAATGACAGGCTCTAATGCACCTATTTGTCATATCTGTCAGGGTGTTGTTTAATGCTAATCTAATCAAAGGCAGAATCTTGGTCATTGCTTCGCTGCACAGCTCATACCTCGCTTCCCCCTTTGGTCCCCAGCCCAAGCTATTTCTTCCTTTCTCTGCGCTCCGAGCTACCCCACCCGATTTCCAACACACACACACACACACACACTCGCACAGATGCACACACAGGCACCTAAACACACACACGCACACACACACTTAGAGGACCAGGGATTGGCCAGGGTAGTGTTGATTGCTTCAATAAATCATCCAACCAAATTCTCTCACTGCTAATGCAAATGTAATTTTATTGTTGTGTAAAGGGGGAGAGAGAGGAGTGTGGGTTGGGGGTGTAGGTGCTGTGCTGCTTTCCGATGTTGGAATGGGTGGGGGGGGGTAAACAGGGACAGACTTTCCTCTGGGCTAAAATACAATGTATGATTATTTGTGTGTTTGCTCTCCTCGTGGGGCAGCGAGAGTGGGCCGCTGCCATGATTGATGACATTATTTAGGAATGTTTCTTGGGTTAACCCCCCCCCCCCCCTCCAGCACAGGAAGTGCTCACTTCTCTCATAGGAAGTGCCCCGGCGGCCATCTCGCGACTATTTCCTGCCTTCAAGCCAGCCGGCGATGGGATTAGAATAGAGATGATTTTGATTGATTTCCCCCCCACCCCCCACCCCCTCCCATCCGCTCCTCCACCCGAGATGCGATGTGATACCATCTCCGTGAAATTTTAATTAATTTCCCCAAGCTTTGAGATGGAGTGGAGCTGGGGTGAAGGGTCAGGAGGCAAGGGACCACAGAGCAGTTTTTAATCAGGGATCCTATGAAAGTTGCATTGGCCGCCACTTCAGCCTGGCATTGAGGAGGGGATTGTAAACCACCGTTTGATAGCGCCCCAATTCTACGCAACTACAACAGCGCTCCCAATTAAAGGGCCATTTTTGACCAGACATTAACTGTCGGGGTGGCGTTCTGCCTTGTTCTGCGATGTAATATTGATCCTTGAATATACAGCATTAGGATGGATGATCATTTACTGTAGCCGCTCAGATAGATTTGATTCTGGTGTCAATTCAAGCGTTTCTATGTTTAAGTGTTGAAACTAACTTTAAATAATTAGCATGCATTAATTGATTTTTGTTACGTTTAGAAAATCCCAGAAAATACTGACAAACTTTCACAATTTGGTGTTTGTTACAATCTGTCAGAAACCCAGTTACTCATCTTCATAGATAGTATATAACTGGAATGTGTGAATCTGCCAAACATACAGACGCAATACAAATGAGATAAGGTAATATGAGGATGTCATCAGGGCTATGGAATGATGTTCACTAAAAATAGTTTGCATATTATGTGAAAATGACATCTCCAGTGAGGAACCTCCACCCATCCTCTTCCTCTCACACCTTTTTTTTTTGCCCATCTTTGTCGAACAGTATTTGCTTGTTGTTTCCTGGTTGCTCTTCTCCAAGTGGCTTCCACCCAAAACATCTGATTAATAAATAATGCACTGGGACAAGAGAAAGAGCTCTCCGTTGCACCGGCTGCCGCCCATCCGCAGCTTTGAGAAATCATCTCATCGGTTTACGGAACAGTCTGCGATGACCAGAGACCCATAAATCTCCTCAGTAGCTGCATTTGTGTCCTGTAGATCAGCCATTATTGTCCGGCCCCTCTGTCAGCCCATCTATCCTTCTGCCATTTATCAAAAACATATCCTGTACAAGGAGTGGAAGGAAGGGGGAGATATTGGATCGAGGGGCGTTTGTTTCGCAATGGTCAAACCCTGATAGGAAAGTCCAACAGTCCTTACATATTTTAAGACAGTCTGACCTTTAATGGAGTTTAATTACACATCATATACTGCTCAGTGTAATGCCAGTTTCATCAGTTCTTTAACTGATAAAAAAAACCCTGAAACCTCTTTTTTCATCTATTTCCAAAAAATATTTTGATGTATGATCTCTAATCACCTCCTCAGCACATCGCTGCTGATGAATAAACTTTTGCTTGTGATGGTGCATGCATTAAAAATTCAGCGCCTTTTCAGAAACAATGGTGGAATCTCAGACATCACCATGAACAGTTTTTTTTTTGCAGATGATAACTTCCTGTCTCTCATTACTAGGCTCGGGGTTTTTACGCTTCATAGATAAGTGTAATTTGGTTTGAATAATTTCCAGGCCTGGATAAGTATTACAATGAGAATATTTTAAAAAAAAAATCTGCTTCCCTTCACCACAATCAGAAATTTAAAAAAATACAAACTTGAACCCTTTGAATTCATGGTCTGGTTGGACTTTTTGCTTGGAAATACGTATTTTCTGCCAGTTTCTCCACGGTTACCACCTTTAGCTTTATTGATGATTGTTTTGGACTTCAGTTGCTATCATATACCATCTGTCACTTCTCAATAGATAGTTTGTCGGGACTCCTCATGATGAGAATCTTTGAATAGTAATTCAGTAACTCCAACGTTAACCTGATGACAAAATGACCACACATTTTTATATGTTCCCAGCCTAAGTTAACCTGTTTAACAGATGGGCACCTCTCTCCTAGTCAAAGGAGAGAAAGACATTGACTTCCCCAAACACTTGACTCCTCCTGACCCTTGACCCTCTGACCTCCAGGTTATAAGGTAGAGTAGCTTAGGCATAGAAGTTTACACTTCTGCAGTCAGGGAATGGTCAGAAGAGTGTGGTCCTCATGCTCCAAACAATCAATAGTATAATCTGAGAATCGAGGGAACTGTTTGGAAGCTTAGTTGCCCTGAAACCCCAACATGTTGAACCTCAGACTCAGTTATTCTTGTAGGTTTTAGAACTTACTTAAGTTACTTAAGTTCCCCCGGTAGTTGCTTATTTTTAAATTTTGACGGTAAAAGTGAAGTATGATACTCGAATTGCTAAGTAGTCATTTATATCCGTCAGTAGACACATTTCCTCCTCTCCTTAAGTGAAGATTTGACGGATCGAGAGCAGACCATGTTGTATGAACCACCTGGGGAGCTGTGAGGAGTGAGAGAAGTGGCGAGGAATGTGATGAAACCAGGGGACAAAAATACTTTCCCCATCATTTTCCTCACAGTCGGACCCACGCCCCACTGCGCAGTCAAACAGGCACACAAGGTTCAAGATCAGTGCAAATCAAAGTGGTATTTTTCCTTCCCTCCCTGAACGCCTTTGTCCTGCATTCTGCTCCAGCGGCCTTTTTTTTTTTTTTTACAGCCATGCCACGCAGTTCAGTGTCCCGTCAGCGCTCTGCAGGTCAGAGGATCGTATCACGCTGTTTATTCTTTGAAAAGGTACTCTCCTGTGAGACGTAGAGAAAACACGCTAACACCAACTGGCACTTAATTCTGCAGACGCTCTTATCATTGCCAACTATGTGGCCGAAGCAGGGGCAGCGGGGTATGTTGTGTTGAAAGAGGTGGGGGTCAAGGGGGGAAAGGAGGGGGGTTGCTTCCTGGCAGGAAGTGAAGTCTAGCTGAGAGAGGGGAGAATCAGATGGGAGACTCTTCAGAACAAAAACACCTGAGCGGCTTTTAATTTGGTTCCCAGTCAGTTTGTGGTTCTGAGGGTCTTCAAGTAGAACAATTGGGTGTTATTCATGAAGAGCGTACAGTATCGTCGTGTTTCAGGCCTGCACGCCTGACAGGACCTTTTCATGTCATGTTTTTTTCTTTTTCTTTTTTTTTTTTACCTGAGTGATCCAACTTCTCAGACCTCGGAATGTATTCTCATATTTCTTCTCCTGCCACCCTGCTGATAAAATCGCGTCTTGACTTCTTAGCTCAGATTTACCGCAAAAAATTGCACTTCCCTGCATTTTTGATCTAGTCGGACAGTTAAAAGACAGACGTTTCAATTTTGTTACACAAAGATGTTCTTTTTCTTTGAGACAGTGTGAAGTAACTTTGGCTATCTTTGACAGGAGTCTTGATGGGATACCATTTAAAGGTTGAAGTACCTAACGTCTTTAAAAAAAGAATAGTTTTTATTGCTGCAGAATGTTAAGAGTCACTTTGAAAATGTCCCAACTTCCTCTAGAAAGGCCAGTTGGCGGCAACCAACCAAGTCACACACTAGTGTTTTTAATCTTTAATGATTTGAAGTGTCAAACTTTGATGATCTTTCAGATGTTTTTTCTCAATAGTCACAATGGTGTTTGATATTTCCACGACCACAGAAGACTCATGGCCTTGTGAAGCTTTTCGTCAGAAAAATTAATCTGTTATTGTCATGTAATTTGGTAAGCTTCTGATTTCTCATTTGTTTCCCCGTCTTTCACGCATGCTGTATGCCTCTGTGCCGTAGCATGTTGACATATGTAGCAGCATAGCAGCATTAGGACTGCTCTCACAAGCCGGTTATGTCATGTCTGTTTAAACTCTCTGGATGACAGAAGTTAAAAATAGGCTATTAACATTTTCTGGTCATGCCACAAGGCTTCACAGTCTGGATACAAGCATCTTGTGGTCTGGATTCAGCCCGCTGGCCACTAATTGATAGCCCTTGGTCAAGACCTCTAGTTCTAGTGAAAATAAATAAATGATAATAGAAAATTCAGTCATGGAACTGATGTTGGATGAAGTGATGATTTCATTTCTCGGTCAAAACTGAACATCTGTTCCATTCGGAGCTGAACAGCTGCACAGAGTTAAGCTATTCTTGTGCTTGTACAAATTTAAATATCGGATCTGTTACAAGATAAGTTTGAAAAATCAACTATTTGAGAAATAAGTCAATTTTAATGATGTACTGGTGGCTTAAATGTACCGTATTCCCCTTGCACGTACTTCTATGCACAACTCAAGTGTTCCAACATGTTTTTGGTTTGTGTGTTTGGTATATAGAGGGGTTTACATCCTGCTTTTTCACCCCATGTTAGTGTAGCCTTGAAAGTGTGGGTCCATAAAGCTGCTGGAGACCCTGCAGTATAAATATTTTGACATCGGTAAATATTCCCTCAGTTGTGAATTTGATCATGCAAACACCAATATGTCTGTTTTTCTTTAACTGGATACCATCTGAACACGCACATTCGGATTGTCGGGAGTAGAAGCGCTAGTGTTATGTTATGCACACACACGCGCACGCACGCACGCAAACATGTGTTTTTAAGGCAAAGACCCAGCATGAATAAGCAGCAAGCTGCTGAACCTGATCAGTCAAAAAGTGATGAATAACATTTGAGGGGTTTTATGGAAAGTGTTGTTTTTTTTTTTGTATCATGGCTATTTTTTCTTTGTGCTCATCCACACACATGGGCTCCTATTTTTGTCAAGTTCTTGAATCGTTCTGTTCTTTTTTTTGTGGTTTTCAGCACACAAAGGTTGAATTCAAAACGCCAAGACAGCCACCGCCAGCTATCGATGTGTCATTGGAACATCTAGCAGGCTGTGACATATGCAAATTCTTTTAAGATGTTTAAACATGTGGATTTTGTTTCCATCTGCTTTGCCGTTTTTTTTTTTTTTTTTTATGCACCCTCATGCATTGTCGTTTTGTGATCAAACTCCGACACATGCAGTTCTTCAAAAAAAAGAAAAAAAAAAGAAAAAAGAGCAGTAGCTCTCATCCTGTTTAATTTTGCTTTTGCTGAACTACCACATTTGACTCGAGGATTTATGCTTTTGTCGTGTCATCTAAATTTGTATTCCCACAGCCTTTCAAATCAACAAATACTTGTGATTATGAGTGATGCCACCGAAAAGCACAACTGACTTATTTATTATTTCGGGAGAGTCAAGACGTTCCTTTCTTTCTGTGTCGGAAAAATGTTTTCCTTGTGTTGTGGCGAGCCTGACTTTTGAAAGCTCAGGAGGTCTGCGTTTTCTCACTCGTGCTAGCGGTATATTTAGATGTTGATTATGGATAATCAGCTGTAATGACGGAAGTGCGCGGCGTGTGTGTTTAGACTCAATGCCATCATCGTTGAACGCAGACCAAACAGAGTTGTCTTTTTGACTTCAAATCGAGATGGGCATTTCTATGAATAGATTCAGATTTTCATTCATACACGCCCTTGCGCTAAAAAAAAAAAGGATAAAGTAACCAAAAGTAGCCCGTGCTGGCTGTACTAAACGTGGGGCAGCCCTGTCTAGCCCTCCTATCATCTGTTAAGAGGTCAGGTTAAAGGTGAGGGGTCACAAATGGCTGCTTGTATCTACTCATCAGCAGGGCTGTGGTCATGGCCCCTATTGCGACCATAAAAGCAGTGACACCGCTGACCAGGGCAGCCAAAATCCAATATCCTATCACTGACCTGTCCCTGTTTCCTTTTTTGTCGACCGGAGATGCCCCTCAGGCCGGGGTCATTGCTTTTTTAATTCAACTAGAAGAGCCATTTCTTAGCCTATAATGACGCCATTAGTCTTGCTATCACCTTGTCTGTGGCCACGAAATGCCAATGGCTTCCACGCCCTTCATCAAACCTAATTGAGAGCCCAAGCCTTTCCGAGCTCTAGCTTTGCGATAAATTTTTTTTTTTTTTTAAATTTTGACTTTCAGGTCTGCATTTATGTAGTCGATATCAAAAATGTTTTAAAGAATTCACACAAACCAAATCTAATGTCACTGGTTCTTCTGGTTCTCTAGAGAGAACGATTACAGCCTCACTTCCTGTGCTGTTTATTTGAAACCCAACTAGCACTAGTCTGGAATATCCCCACAGCCACAGGGTAGCACTCATGTTTAATGTCCTTCAACTACAGTCAATGCTCAAACTGGAAGGGCCCCCAAGGCTACTTTCATACATTTCCTCTAAAGCAAGCCTCGGCCGCAAAAACCCTTGGCCAGTACTCTGCTCAAGAACTCTGTTTCCACTCTCAAGCCAAGACGTTATTCCCCCTGTGCCCTCTTTATTTGGAATGCCAGTATGGCCCTTCAGAACAGAAGGCAGTTTAAGAACTGAGGTTGTTGTCTGTCTGACTCAACAGCGTGTGATTGGTCTTGATTTACATTTGTTGTTCTGAAACTGGGGGGGGGGTGTATGATTGTGGAAATCATCACGTTGGTGCAAATATGTTTGGATGTGTATTTGAGATTCTTGCAAATTGATCTTTTCCTTCCTCGTCGCGGCGCTGATATCCTCGTCCCCGAGGGCTCTATAGGTTTACTGAAAGGCCAGTCCTTATATAAACACACGGTTTCCTCTATCAGCTCGAGCGATGACAGCGGTATTTAAAAAGTTTATCCACAGATACGCTTTGCGTGTCTTTCACCTCTTTGCTGCTTCGCGACACAGTTGAATTCAAACACGGTTAAGGGCAGTCAGTTTGGGGGCGCTTTGTTGAAATGAGAATTTCCATAAGCCGAGTATTCTGTTAGTTGTTTTCACCGCTGTTGAAATTTGTATTACAAGTTTTTCAACAGATGACACATCTTAAAAAAAAAATGTAAAAAAAAAATCCAACGATATGTTTGTGTGACGACTTCAAGCTGTGATTAATGATTTTTTAAGAGACTAGTTTGGTAGTTGAGTCTGAAGCTGAGGTTTTTCATGCATATTTCTCCGTCTCCCCCGAGAGGAAGAAGAGGAAAAAAAAGTGCTGGGAGGTTCAGACAGGCCCCATGACCTTGTTGCTTTATTATTCTTTTGACGGTTGTGTTGAATGTGTTGAAATATTGAACAGAACATGAGAGATGATGGCCGCTGAGTTTCCCTCCTCTCGCTGTCCCCTTCGAAGCCCAGGATTTAAAGTTGCACGCGGCTGCGGCTGGATTGTTTAGACTGACACCTCCAACCATAACGTCAGTCAAAGAAGAGGAAATTTGTGTATTTGCTTGTGATAAATGCACTCTAAACACAGCCTTTTCGCGCCTCTACGCTCGTTTGCACACTGATTATGTGGCCTGTGCTGACCAAAGGAGACAATATGTCCCCTTAGATAAGGTTTCATTTCATGCTAAAGGCTTGTACTGGTGGGGAAACTGAAAAGTGGAGTTCAGATCAGACAAAATGAATCATTAAATGGAACACTAACCAAAAATAGCTTAGAAATTTCTGCTTTTCTGTTTCACACCATTACAAACTCAGTCTTTGGATGTGATAAGTTCTATATATCAATGGATAGCAGGTTTATTCCCAAACTTGATGTTACATGACGAGACATTTCCTTCTCTCTGCTTAGAAATGAGTTGGAGCAGGTTAAAGCTTCAGAGTGCAAGCATTGTAACAAACTGTAATGTGTGCTTATTTGCAGGAATGGCAGAACTCTATCCAGAAGAACGCAGGGCTAGCCTTCATCGAGTTGGTCAACGAAGGCAGGTCAGTAGCTGGTTATAACTGGTAATAACCAGGGTGACGGGGCCTCGGCTCGCTGGTTCCTTTGTGAAATCATTTGTAATTTCCACTTTATCTCCATCTGTCTTTTTCTTTTTTCAAGCATCCTGACACATTAGCTCCCTCTCTTCCTAATAAGACTCTCATTTCCACATCCGTTCCCTATCCTTAATATTAAATCAATAATTAAATCAATGAAACATATTTATCATCTGACTGACCCCGTTTTTCTTTACTTGAATACCTATTCTTGAAATTATATTCTGTGTGATAACAGCAAGGTCTTCGCTTTAAATTCTTGCTGAACCCCTTGATAATATTATTTACTATTATTATTTACTATTTAATATAATATCTAAAGAGGGGATTTGACTGTGTGCTCTGATGCTACACCCTGAAAACGCTGTTGTTGTGTTTTGTCCATATGTAGTCTAAAGCTCTGAGCACCTGAAAGAAGGGCAGTGGCTCGGTTATTGATAGCCGGGCCTCGACAGGGCCACAGAGGCCACAGAGGCCCCAGCACCTCCGCTCCCCCGCTGCCCTGTGCTGAAACAGGAGGCTTGGGTTACAGTCATCCCCTTGCCCTGACACCCCCCCCGCCCCTCTCCCCACACCACACTCAGCCTACCCCATCCCTCTTTTCTGGCCCCTGGTCTGTTATTGTTCCACTTTGCACAGTCCTGACCTTTAGGGCTGCAGAGAGGTTTCTTTGACCTGCACACACAGACACACACATGCACGTAACATACGTGTTTCATCAACACCGATAAGGAGAAGGAGGTGGGTTACATATGTAGCAGCATGAGCCCAGATCCTCCTTCCTGTCAGATACATATCATTAACAAATCAATTAGCATGCGCGCCCCCAGTTGAACGGACTATCTGGTTTGGTTTGGTTACCAAATTAGATTTTCTGCCTGTTTCACACAGTGTTTTTTCAGCATTTTATGGGTATTACATGGCTGTTCGTTCTCCAGTTTACCAGTTTTCAGAGTGTTGAACACATGTTTCAGATCTGAAGCTCGAGATTTTTATGATATCGCTAAACATCTGTCTGACATTCTGTCCTCTGTGATGGAAAAAAAAATTGACATCCATACATTATGCCTTCACAAAACGTTGGAGTAATACTTGCAAAACACGTGCATTAAGTTCTCTTTTCTTAGGCTGCTGAGTCACACCATGAAGGACCATCTGGTTCGTGTGGCTAATGAAGCTGAATTCATCCTCAGCAGACAGAGGGCTGAAGACATCCACAAACATGCAGAGTTTGAGGTGAGATCTGCATTGAATTCATCTTTAGATGAACGTTGCATGTTGGTTTTATTGGTGTTAGATTCCAGGACGTTGGGATAATATTCTGCAACTTGGGGCTAAAATCCATCAAATGAGACACGTAGGACCCTGATATACCTGATCAGAAGATCAACCTTTTGAAGTGCTTTTTTTACATAAGAAATGTTGACATATTTTCTAATGTGAGATCTGAGGGCATCTAAGCTTTCCTAAACTAGGACAATAAAGTCCATTTGTGGCTCGTTGCACTTAGACTGTTTTGATAGAAGTGTGTAATAGTTTGATATTCCAGTCAGTGAAAGGCTAGAAAAGGTGATCCAAAGACTGTTTAAAACCTGTCTGTCAAGTTTGGAGATCTGTCACAGCAATCCCGGCGGGTAAATGTTTACTTTTCAAACATAACCCTATGCTAATCATGAGCGTGCACTCCCCCCTTCCCCAAAAAAAGACGCAGACATACACATACGCACTGAAGTAGTTTGAGCCTGGAGATCATGCTTGGCACATATCACTAACCAAACATTGTGTAGTGTTAATTTATCCCCGTGCCTCTCTGCCCCTGAAACATAACTTCTCCCCCCGATGCCTCCACCAGTTCTCAGCACAAGTGCTGCCATTCACATGAAGCTGCTGGGCCAACTCTGTCCTGACCCATGGGCACCCTTTGTTGCCCCCCCCCCCCCATCCCAGTCCAACTCAACTGAACTCCCTGGCTCTATGCTGTCTAGATCTCACCAAAATCATTTCCTGTCCCGCTGAGATCCTGTCCATTATACTCCCGCTGGGGGTGTATTTTGCCAGTGACAGGAATATGGCACCCCCCCCGCACCCTCCCCGTCTTATTTCTCAGGAACCTGCCAGCACTAAAACCTGCAGACGGACCTGAGATGTGCTGGCCTGAAGGGCTGACTTTGTGTACACCCCCTACCTCCATCCCCGAGCCGCGGCCCCCTCTTCGCAGTAAAAATGTGATGCTTTTCTTTTCAGGTTCAAGGCAGGTTCTCTCTTACACCGCAGAGAAGTTAAATCCCTAAGGAGTGTTGAAAGTCACTCAGAGGGGTGGGGGCACAACGTTTGCATATCAAAGTTTTGTCTCTGAGTTCCATGTTTTGCTTTTTCTGGGATGGGCTGCTTTTCTTTCACCCTACTCATTTTATCCTCTAAGTGAACCTGATCGCTCACACAATATTATTAATGTGATCTTATTTTATCATTTTTAATGTATTCTGGTAGAGGAGTATTTAGTTCTCAGAGATCGAATGTATTCTATTATTAAATGCCCACTTTATGAAATTTAATTTCTCCTTGTACAGAAGTACACAGACGGTATTCCTAGTAAGACAGCTATCTTCATCAGAGTACCAGTAAGCCTCCCTGAGTATGTTGTCTGGCTGGTCGACAGATTTGGCAGCCATTCTGCATCAAATGATCCCGCTCTGTCTCTCGCCATCGCCGCCGGCTACACGATCTCTGACAAGAGATAGAGAGAAAAACTCCTTGGCTTTTAAACCTGATTCCATAATTTTGTATTTCACAGAACAGAATATTTTGTGAGTCTTGTTTTTTCTCTACTCCCTTCCTGTATGACCTTATTTTTAAAAAAAAATAAATGTGCATCATTTGAGTCCGGTTTTTTATGATGAGCCTTTAAGAAGATCACAGGTCTTTGTTTGCCGACCAGCAGGCATGAATGTAAAATTTGTTGAGCAACAAAAGACAATCAAGGGTAATACATCTTATTTCGGAATTAGGAGTTTTAATATATGCTGTCCTGTTGTGGGCCTACTTCAGTGCAATCCTGTGCGCTGTGTAATTGGGTCAGGGTTTGTTATATTTCTAAATAAAGCCGCCCTATCACTTACATGAACTGTCACTCAGTCGACTGCCAAAATACAACTAATACAAAGCTATAACTTTCTAGTTTCGGAGTATTTTCATGTTGTCATTTGAAATCTACTCTACCCTGTTTTCGCCTTGCTGCTGTCCTTAATCAGATACCCGCCGTAGCTCGTCTCAAACTATGTTTCACAATTGAATTCCCTGCTTAAATGCAGTTGCTCCTCAGTGACCTCTGAGAAGAAGTGAACCCCTGATAAGTCTTGCTCTGATATTGCTGTATTGATTTTTGCCTCCATACGAGCTCTGCTTGAGCCTGCTGGAGCCAACGGTTTCATTTACCAGAGCCACAATAAAAATAACAGACCAATGAAACATCCCCCCCGAGGTTGTGTGTGTCTGTGTGTGTGTGTGTGTGTGGGGGGGGTTGAAATAATTTTCATCCATGTCCCAGTTCTCTAAATTGCTGTTCCTTTGTATTGTGTTTCGGTGATGCTATAGGATTCGTTATTGTTTTTGTGACAACTAAACCTAAAAAATAAGCATCCAAAATACTCGTCTAGGGCGTTGTTGTGTTTCGGTAAAGTTCTTTAAATCGTGCATTCGTTAATTGTCCGAACAAAATCTGCATCTTCCATCATTGGGGTGTTAAACTTTTAAAGACACGCGCAGTTAAGCTACAGAAAAGACAATTTAATACGCAAAAGTTATGTTTGTTCCTCGTCAGAGTTCGTATCCTTGTGAAGTTGGAGTTTATCATATGCTGTCTTTTTCTTACTTCCTCTTGCGCTCACACCCCCCCCGACAGTCTGTAGGACAGAATTGAGTTATCTTCAGCCCTGAGAGTAAGTTATTACAGTGGGCTCAGGGTGAAACAGATGAAGATAACTAGCGGGAAATCCAATTACCTTTTAGGGTTCTCTATCTAAAAGGATCCTTAATGTGAGGGAGATCTGTTGATCCGATGCTGCTGCCCAGTCTGGCAAATGATGAACTCTGATATCTTCCAGAGGACCAGGAAGGAGAAGAGAGATGGAAAGGAGGAGAGAGAAATCGAACTCCCTCTTTTTATGGGGCTGTTCATTAGGAATGAAATGTGGTGGGCTTAGGGGCACAAGGGCAGATAAGAAGGTCCAGATAGGGAAGAGTGAGGAAGAACCAAGTCATTTCTATTCTTTCTTTCACTTCAATCTTTTTTCTTTTTTTTTTTTTTAATACCCCTTTGATTCATCCTCTACTGTTATACGGAGTAATTGAATTGACTGTCTGAGAGATCCCGTGAAAGCCAGACGATAGCAGCTAATTAGAGCTCGGCGTTATTGTCTTCTCTCTGCTGAGCTTGTAAAACGATCCGGTCCTTCTCCTCGAATTAATGAAATTAACATCGAGCTGATGCTCATTATGGTCTATTATGATAGCACCGGTCTCTGGAAACTTGTGCATCACGGAGCGGAGTTTTTGCGGCGATGTCCTGTAATAATTGAAGATGTAGTCGTACATTTAAATGAAGTCGGCAGACGGAACAGTGAAAGCTCTTGCTCGTATTGTTAAAAATGAAGCAAAACGTTGAACAAAGGTTACACAAACTCACACAGGAAGAGCCGGAGAACCACAACTCCCAAAGGCCATTTACACTGCGTCACTCGCAGCGCTCAGACTGATAGCTGCCACCGACTGTAGCTTGCTGTCATGTCGTTGTCGCAACTGTAATGTAGTATGTCAGCAGGGCTGGATGTCTGGACACCTCTTTATGGGTAAAACTGCTGTCAAGAGAAGAAAAGGGGTGTGGGGGGGGGGCAAAAACATCTATATGAAGAGTGTTGTTTCACCTCAATCATGATGTTGATGCTTTTTCACAAAAGCAAACTTGCAAGAATGAAAAAACCTCAAGACTGAACAGCAGCAAACCTTGAAAACAAAATGCTGCTAGTTTGAAAAAATAGAAGAAATCAACATCTTTTCTCTGATTCCTGTCGCTTCCTGTTCGATGACTATTTTTTTTATTTATTGTGCACAATGAACCGTTTCTCTCAAGGCACGAGGAGATAGAATGAAAGAAGTGGGGTACACAGGATGGTTGGGGAACAGTGGTCTCAGTAATGAAGTCCCCAGGTACCTCCTCTGCAGCTGCCATCATTATGTGAGAGCAGCTAAGCCTGTAATATGACTTCACTCCAGTTTCCTTTAACATAGTCTTTTTTTAGTCACCAGGAGACTATTTTGCATTTATTTTTTTTCTTCTATGATTTTCTTTCCCATGTTTTGTTGCATCTTTTTTTTTTTTTTTAAATAAAATCCCCTTTGCTGCTTCCTTTTTCTATCTCCTTGCTTCATTTCACTATTTTTCACCTCCAGAAGACAGTTTAACACGTATGATTTTTCACTTGGCATGACCTTGAAGCCGGGCTCTGGAGTCATTGTAATAAAAAAAAAAAGAAGAAAAAAAAAGAGATGGCAGTGAACGCAGACTGTTGTAGCGAGAGGAGGATGCGGCTTTGCAGAGAAAAGGGGTAGGAAAAAGATGAAGAGGCTGCCAGCTGAGCATGGTGACCAGTCCATTAAAGTCACAGGCAGGGAGGAGGAGGAAGAGGAGGAGAGATGCTTTTGATAAGTGTTGCGCCTACGTTAACCTTGATGGTCGCTTGCATTGGGTCGGTGCCAGCAGGATCTGTTTCAACTGGATTTGATGGGGTTTTTTTCTCCTTCCCTTCTCTGCGGGAACAGAAGAAGAAAAAAAAAATCAATACTTGGGAGCACAGCATGACAGGAGCATCATTCCAGAATTGAAGTGGCTGTCAGGCGTTGTCATTTGGTGACTTTTGTTCGCCATTGTACTTTTAAGCCCTCATTTTTCTCCCCCTCGTCTTCCCTTGACTCGTTTCTTCCCCAGCCCATTGTCTGTATTCCCCTGGTGACATTTTATGTTGCAATTTGAAAACTTGAGGGCAAAAGATCAAGTGCAAGAGAATTTCTTTGAAACCAATTGGTGGGCCGCTTCAGCATCTACTTTTATTTAGCCTTCCCCATCCTCCTTTTTTCATTTCATCCTCTTGTCTCCCCAGACCTCCATTGTGTTCCAGGAGGAATTTATTTGTACTGTATTTGCATTCTGTGATACCAGACAAGGACAAGTCTGATGTCTCGCCATCCTCTGGACAGGTTTTCTGCCCGTTTGTAAATGAAACCCTCAGGGAGCGCTTGTCGACGGATGTGAGAAATTGGAGATTCTCACAGAGCGATAGTCCAGCCTTGGAGAGTGTGTAGCCCTGATGTGCCTCCAATGTCAAGACATTGCAAATCAAGCGCTTTAATGGCATCGCTGCTAGTTTTTGTTTCTCTTCTTCGTTCCTGCAGCAGAACCTCCAAACCCTGGTTTTGTCATTCGGTGTGTTAAAGGCTGGCTGTAGCACCAAAACACTGTCAGACCTCTCTCTGTCACTCTAATTGATAAACATTGGGCTGATATCTTGTAATGAGCCTCCATTCTCCAGCCTATTACACTGGTTAACCCTCTCAACCCATGGAGGGGGAGGAGGAGGGTCAGGCTTCATCTGACAGCAACTACAGCATGTAGATAAGGCTGTTTGAACAACACCGCCGCCGGAGACCACACCTCCTTGTTCCCCTTTCTTAGAGAATCATTTCATTATTCCTTTTTTTTGTAATGCTCTTAAGCTACATTTTCCTTCATTTTCACCCATGCAATTTTAGAATTTATCACTCTTTCCACCGCCCAGTGGCTTCTTTTACCAGGCGATTTTTTTTTTTCTTCCTCCCAAATTCCAAAACACATCCACAGTTATTTATTTGAACTGTTGATGAATTGTGGGAGACACGGTTCTGTGTAATTGACTCGATTAATGCCAGCCATTATCATTTCGTCTTCACCAAGCTGTCTCCTCTGGCAGAGCAGACACTCGTTCCGAGGCCGACCCTGTCAGCCAGGCCGTGTAATGGAAGGTGCTGCCCATGATTACAGTGTCGCAAGTCATAACGGTCTCACTGCCGGCAAAGTTGTGCCCCGGTGGCTGTCTGGGTAGGAGGCTAACAAAGCTAGTCTGCTGTCCGTTTCCTTCAGCTGGGAATGAAGCAGTTGTCCCCCCCGGGCATCTTTTTTGGGATATAATTTTAAAATATGTACACCAAAAGTGTCACATTTCTGATTTTTAAATGGGAACAGTTGTTTGTGTTTCCTAAAAAGAAAAGGAAAGAAAGAACTGCGCCCCCCCTCCCTCCCCCTGTACATGAATATGGATTGAAATGAATGCGGGATCGTGGCGTCTGGGAAATGTAGTTATTCTTGCCTTCATAATACGTCCCTCAGAATTCACTGGCATATATTCTGACTTCACATCGACGGAATGACCCGTACAATTAACGGTGACTTGTCTTTTCCACTTACGAGCAAACCCAGCATTTGGGTTTTTAATGGCGCTACTTATGTGTTCAGCTTTCTTTTTTTTTTGGGTTGTTATTTCAGGGGCGAGCCTGTGAATTTGGCGTTTTTTTTTTTCCTCCTACAGCTGAATTTGGCTTGAGATATGAGAAAAGCCCATTACAGCATGGAGGGTTTTAATGTGTGTGCCGGCTCAACACACAGGTGATGAAGTGTTTGTTTATGGTTATAGGTTTGAATCCAGCACTGTTGATTAGTAGTGCAGACTTAACATGTCTCAGACAGGGGCAGTTGGAAATAGACCCTAATGTGCCGTTTACATCTGTTTCATAGACAGAAATCCACACAACCATTTATTTGGCTCAAATTTATCATTTTTATGAAAATTTATAAAATGTGTTTGGAATAGTTTTTTTTTTTCTGTAGTGCAGACCGGCACATTCTTTTCATTTTAAACCATACCAGACGGTGTATTTTGCAATAATTTTCATAAAATCCTCTCGGTTCCTTCTTTTGGTCCGCTAACTTCAGTGCAACTGATCAAGATTAATGGCATGCAACAACACAACACACTCACACACACAAAGCAAAGCATTCTCCGGTTGAAATTACAAACACTCTAATTCTTTTTTTTTTTTTTTTGTGCGCGCGCCCTTTATTTTCACCATTTCCCAGGTCATCAAGCTTGAAAGGTCAAGGCCCAATTTAATACCACACAAAGAGACGTAGATTGATAATTAAGGCCCGGCAGCTTGCAGAAAAGCCCCTCTAATGTGATTTATACCTATAGATTTTCTGTCAGGTATGAAATGTTGTTGTTCAAATTGCAGAAGGGGAACCATTATAAAGCACTTCAGTGGTAACTTTGGAAAAGGAGGTTGCATTTGTTAAGCTGGGCATCGGAGTTGATGCCTACTTTAGGACTGTTACAGCGATGGGTTTGTTTAACATTAATTTGATAAGCAGAGACTTACATTAATATTTGAATGAGCTTTGTTCTTATTGCTGCAGCCATTTGCTTTATAGCTGTTTCTCCCTGCAGGGGAAAATTTAAATGCACCATTAGAAGCCTGATGATCCACATGTCCAACCATTCGATACATAGCACACACTTTCGCTCCCTCCCTCTCCTGATGCTCACCTTCAATAACAACATGATTTTGAAGGAGTTGTCCCAAGTACACCAAGAGTTTTGAATGGAATTGATTCTGAATCCATGATTGGGAATCAGTGTTTTTAATCAGAAGGTATTTTCAGAAGGTGTTCTACTCTTTACCGTCGCTGCAGAGCTCAAAGGCCCGTTCCGTTAACAAATTCAGACAGAGAAAAATGTCCTCCTCCGGAGGGCATTAGTTAATACATGTCCAGTGTTATTAATCAAAATGACAAGAGGACAGAAATGACCCCATGCTTTTCATTTGGTTCTACTCTGGTATACTTTCTGTATATGAAAACATGGTTGTGTTTGCGTCCATGTTGTTCCTCCCTATAGATCCACTGGAGCACATATTATGATTTATATACCGAAAAGTCCATTTTCTTGGCACGTTCGTGCGTGTGTTTGAAATATACACACCCGTGATGCCTTCACTTGCAGAATGTGTAATGTTATTTTTCAATTTCCGTCCCAGTCTAACTGCGCTCAGTATGCAGCCGACAAGCGAGATGAGGAGAAAATGTGCGACCACCTGATCCGAGCAGCCAAGTATCGCGACCATGTGACGGCGACGCAGCTCATCCAGAAGATAGTGAACATCCTGACCGACAAACATGGAGCCTGGGGGAGCTCCTCTATGAGGTAAACCAAAACCCATCCCTTAGCAGCACCATGGCGGATGGAGATCATTATGTTTTGTTTCAGAAGTGTAAAAATGATAAATTATTCCTTGATTCTGTGTGTGTTGTTCACCACATGTCAGAAAATATATACAGAAGAAAGGCCTTTAATCAACGTGATGCACCTGTTTTATGTTTTATGTTCATAGCATGTCATTTTCTCAGCCTCAAATTATTCAGACCTCTAATGGTTTTAATCTCATCATAATCTTTTTTTCTCATCCACCCCCCACCCCCCCAATCCTCATGGCTTTGATTAAATTAGATTTGCAAAGGTGAAAATGTCAGCTGTGGGTTGAATGATGCATTGACTTGGGAGAGATGAAAGCCATTTAAACAGCTCCGCTCCCATTAAGAACAGAGGGAACCCTATCCTCTGTGTTTGTTTCACCAAATAGGCTGCAGAATCCAATGCAGCTATTCCCTAATGATGGCTGTTTGTGCAGGTAGTGTGTAATGGTGAGCCGGAGAGACGGCTGCTGGCTCACGCTTGTTAGGCTGAACCAACTCTCTGGAGACTCGTCTGGCGAGGGTTAGTTTGCTGTTGGATCAGGAGTCCATCTCTGGCTGTCTTTGTTCCCCCCCCCCCCCCCCCCAGTTGTTTCAGGATACGGTGTCTTATTTGTCATATTTTTTCTTTCCTTGATCCCATTTCTGCCCATGCGTGCTCACATATGCGCATTCGCCATTTACAATGGAGATTGTGTTCTCCGAGCCCCGGCCAGAAAACTCCCTGATGCCGTTGCGCTATTGATGGTTTTCCTAATGGCTGCCGATGGGCGCAGGGAGCCACTGGCACCGGGCCTTGGAGTGCAGCACTCGTTTAATAAATCACAATCAGTCCTGTGCCATTACATCAATACTTTTGGTCAATTACTGTGAAGGTCAGTTGGTGCAGCTTTGCACTGGAGCCTGTGGTATGCTGGCATAGGGGAAACATCTGGTGCTGCAAACCAAAGAAAAGGAACATGCATAAGAAAAAGGAAGTGTGCAGGAAAAGTCACGAGTACACCTGTATACCTGCAGGCATCGTTTGGATCGGAGAATTTCTTTCCTTAATGATTTAGTGGCATCAGTGTGTGGCGACTGTAAATATGAGCAGGAATGGATGGATGCAATGAAACCTGCAAACTTCCTCCCTGGCCTGAAAATGAAAATTCAGGAACACAGAGATGATGCACCAAACTCTGATTATGACCCTTTTGTAGCTCGGGTGTTAAATCCAAGCCTGGCTGCTCACACAACGTTGAAAAACATATTCCCCAAAGTTTCCATTCAATAAAGTCTGAAAATGAAAATATTATTTTCTCACAAGCTGATGGGAATTGTTGTTTCCTCACGGCAGCCATCTAATATCTTCTGACATAGTGTGACCTGCCTGAATGCAATTTGTGTCTTAATATCCAGCTTACAGCGGCTCTGGCCTCTAGAGGAAAGAGGTGTTAGGTGATTTTCCTTTTTCCATTCCCCTGCCTTGCCTTTGCTCTCGGTGGTACGATTTCTTTTCTCGTTTCCTCCTACTCCTTGTCCTTTACTCTTTTATTATTTATTTTTTTGGTTTCACTACTTCAGTTGTATCCCTGGGTGTCCAGGGAGGATTCCTTCCACCAGATAGAGGCAGTATCTCTCATATTTGTTGCCCTTGTCTGTCATCATGTGTCACGACAAAGACGGGACTTCAGCCAGACAGATGGGTCGACTACCTGTTCATCCATGCATTTTTTTGCCTCGGTGCCTTGAGACTCAGGTGTACAACATGCCAGCCTGCTGTCTTTTTAAGAGACAAAGAAAGTAAATGAACAGCCAGCAAGATGGTCAAAGATGAAACGACTGGCAGATGTCATTTTTTTCTTCCCTCTGTCTCTCCACATTTCTCCAGTGTCTCTTCCTTTGAGCTGGGGTGCGATGGGCATCCAGGCTGCAGCAGTGTTTATTTGGGTTAGGAATCATCTTTCATGTATTTGACACCTAGACAAAGTCGACGGACGGCGAGGGGAGATGAGAGCAGATGATGGAGAACGCCAACTCATGGTCTCTTGGGACACGCTCTACTCTCCTCTTTTTTTTCCCTGCTTCTCATACCATCTCTTTATTGCATTCTAATAGGCTGACTAATGTACCATGGAAATTCACTCTGGATGCAGGAAGCGGAGGAAGGAAAAGGAAAGTGGCAGCAGCAAAAGAGAAGGTTGAAGTGTGATGTAGAAGCAGTGTTGACTTCCTTTTTCATCCACACTCGCTGTTGTCAATCCGCTGATGTACCCAATCTGTTTGAGGCAAATAGAAGCATTATTCACCATCCAGAGGTTCAGGTTTAGTCCCGGGATTTTGCTGCTGTCTTCCTACTTTGTCTTCCTTCCTTTTTAAAGCTGCATGAGCATCCTTTATTTATTCCCAGTTTATTCCAACAATCTTCACCTCCAGCCACCCCTCTTCCCAAAGAAAGGAAACAAAAAAAAAAGCATCACACACACACACACACACACACACACACACACACACCTCAAGCACCTCTCCTCTGCTCCTCCTCTCCCATATAAGCAGCTCATTTTCTGCAGCTCCACTGCTCTAATGGACGCCCTAAGGCTAGAGGCTTCCCAGCCAAGGGACATCCATCTTTTGGCATGTCACTCCACCGCCCAGCAAAATCTTTGTGATGTGCACTCCAATTTTTCTTCAGTAAATCAAATCATCCTTCCTTCAGAAAGACGAATGCTTTGGGGTTAGAGTGTTATAGAGAAAATCAATGCCGGCAAAATTGAAACAGTATGCCTCCGTATTGATTGGCCTTGTGAGATCGAAAAGGAACAGCTTTGTAACTGTTCCGCCGGACAGTTAGCTGACCTGTAATGGACAAACTATTGATATTAGCATTACTATTTTATCTTGTGCTGTGTCATTTTGCCTGCAGACTACTGAGGGAAAGGAGCCCAAGCAGAACATCTGCAGTTAGATAAGGTTTTTCCTTTTTATTCCTGAGCGATACATGAGATGGTAACGGCAAAGGTAGAGAGAGCATTCTGGTGTATCACTGGATTTTCTCTCTTTTATTACAGGAAATGTTATTTCTTAAGGAAATTCTTATTACTATTGTTTTTATAAACAATAAATTGGTTTGTTCTTTGTGTTGTTGAGGATATATTGACGGCATTTAGCAGCAATCCAAACTAGCAACTATCATAGGAACCAAGCTGTCGGTCTAGATTGGTAGATTGAGTGTAGTATGAGACATAAAATCAAGAAGTCCAGAGAATATCTACACTACCTTCAGCATTCTGTAGCACCAGTCTGTGCTTCTCATTTCAACTCTGCTAAAGGCCAAATTTGTTCAATTGATATTTCCATGGTTTTTTATGATTAATTGAATGATCTGCAAAATGTCAGAGGATAGTTTAAAATCGTTTTTCATGGTTATCCACAGCCCAACTCAACGTCTTCTAATTGCTTATGTCTGACAGTCCACTAACCAAAGACGTTAACTCAGTTATGACGCGAAACATCACGAGTCAGACTGTCAAATTTAAAAACCTGGGACCTTTTTGCATTTGTCCTTGATAATGATTTTAGCAGGTTATTCACTTTCATATTTTTGATGAAGTTTCACTGCATAATTAATTTCACAAAACCTGAGATCTTATTTGTCAAGAGGTCAAATCTCTAAATCCCGCATAATTGACATGCAGTGCACAATATGATGCTGATGTGGTTTGGTTAGACTTTGTTCACACCACTGTTAATAATCTCGCCAATAAATCAGGATTTATTGATATCTAATCAGATTTACATATCCATAAATCCTGATTAGTGGAGTGAAATATGACATGACAGAGAAAAAATGTGTCATTTTATTTTTAGTTTTAAAGAAATTCATGGAGTAAAACGGTTTGGGAAAAAAATAGTCTTTAACCACTGTTTATTATCCTGTGTTGTGCTCTGTTATGAGCTTTGCTCCACTCATTTAGCATCCCTCTCTGGATTGTAACTGTGTCACCATGCTAAATAATCCTGCCATCCAGCTGAGAGAAAAACAGACGACATTCATGTTCGCTTTTTTCTTTCTATCTTTAGAATAAATGACTACCCGCGAAACATCGGCGACCAGATTCACCTCCACTTGTGTGCTTTCGTTCCAGACTTAAATCATAATTATGATACATAATACCGAATGTAATGCGTGTGTTAAAGCTGAGGCCTGCACAACGTCTGTTCTGCCTCGCATGCAAGTTTAATGGACACGGCGTACATTACAGCTGCGCTGGTACACTGCACGAAAAGGACTGCAAAAGGAAATGGGGCTCCATCCCGTCAGCAGAGATTATAACCATAGGAAACAAGAACATTACTGTTTAGAGTACACCGACTCTCGGAAATGCGCGACTCGAGAGGAGCAGGAAGAAGGAGGGTAGAGAGACAGAGGGAGATCGATGGAACAGGGGATGAGAGATATTTGTTACTGAGATGGAGACAAAGACAAGACATCCTTTTCTCTCACTCCCGTATATGTTAAACCATAATAGTGAGTTACTGCTCGCATCTACATGTAAAGGGTTGAGAGCATGTCTTGTTTGCAGGATGGGAAAACTCTGACTTATCTGATTGCCTTTGTTGTGTTTGGAAGGAGAATAAACACTTGAGCTGGATCTCTGATCCCTCTTGACTCTGATTTATGCACCAGATTTTCCACCAGTGATCATTTCTGCGTTTGTACTATTAATTAGTGTTTTATTCTTTTATTTCATCAAAATCAAATCGGGATTGCTGCCAAAGCGAATCGACATCAGATAGTCAGCTGAAATGTGCAACCCCCGCTTTGCACAGTACTTAACTCTCCATTTTTAACTGATAATGGCTTTTGGTTTGTGTATAAATAGTCGATGTCTAAACACAAATATGAGCTGATGTGCTGCTCGGTGGCAGCTGCAGCAGTCCGCAGCCCCTACCTCATCCCAGGCAGACAGCTGTTTCCTTTAGCCCATGTTCCGACTACTTCAAAAACAATTAGCTGGGGCCGGAGTCGTGCTCGTCCATCTGTCTTCATACAGTCATAAACATGGAGCATAAACACACCGAACCAAGCGACACTGGCCTCGGCCTGCGGTTACGTTCATCTCTGTAAACGAGACTCACGCAGGGATCTCCCAACGCCAGAGTCCTTAAACGGGTTTAACGTGAAAACCCGCCGCCTCGTTAATCATTCACGCTGACGTGCGTCTGGGACCGAAAAGTTGCGATGGGGACGAAAAGGATGTTCCCTTAAATCTCTTGGGAGGGGGGGGGGGGGGACTGTTGGAGTTTGACAGCCTCACATTCCATCAGTTACATAAAATAATGCGCCACAGAGGCCCTACCGTGCGGTGTGGCTCATGGATATGAATTAGAATATAGCCTTAATGATAACATTTACCTCGTCTGTATATACAGTACAGTGGCTGGGGCTGTGAGGAATAGCAACAAAGTGTCGCGGCGGAACATATTAACAGCGGATGATGTCCATATGTTAGCGTGTTTAACGTGTTGCAGCGTGGAGACTCAAAGAATCACACGCAGGAAGGAATAGTGGGTAATTGAAGAATTTTTGTTTTTTTACTACACAATAATCATAAGAGGACTTGAGCCAACAACCACGACTGCTCAATAGCTGATCAAAGTTGAACAAGCTGAACAAACAAGGGATTTTTTTTTTTTAAAATTAGAAGGCAAATTGGACAAGCTTAGTTTTTGTAACTTAATTATGTGACATAGAAATAGTATGTCAAATGAGCAATGAAGATAGAAAGGATAGGTTTCTATTTTCCAAGTTTACTCCTTAAGCTGAGACACACTTTATTAATAATGTACATTTTCATCAGAAAATTGACTGACATAGCTCGTCGTCTGTTCGAGTTTTACTCTTTTTCTAGATCGTCTTTTTACTTTGGTTTGTCCGAGTTTCTTCCCTGCGGTTCTGAAATGTAACAGAATCTGTGTTATAAAGTATGAAAGAAGCGCCCCCCCCCCATCCCAGAAAGACCAACCACACCATCCGTCCTCCATACCTCGCTACCCTCAGCCCGGCGTGGCTCCGTAGGAACAATCAGATTTATGAGTTTCATATACCCTTAAGAAAGTATACGGCCTCGGTGCAGCAAGGTCATGATAAAAAGGTGCTGATCAATATCTGAATGAAAAACCATTTGGGAAGTTTTTAGGGCTTTTTTTCTCCTTTCTCCCTGGGTGCAATATCTGCACAGTATCGATTGTCCTGGGCCAGTAGTTAGTCAGAGGCTATCTCCTTTGACTAACCTCTTTGCAGCATGTCAGCCCCCCCCCCCCCCCCCCTTTTCATGATAGATTGGTATGCTTCCAGCCACTGTAATTACACCATGGGACCAGCAGGCCATTTATTTTGTTACTTCCACCATTTGCCAAAAAAAAAAATCACCTTTATCTTTAGGATCCAGCGCTTTCTCGTGCAACCAAAGCAGGAAAAGGGCCACATAAAATACCAGCGTTCCCGGGATAGAGGGCGGAAGATGTGGGATCATCACTTCCCTATAGATCTTTAGTCTGCAGTCTCTCTGTAGATTTACTTGGGACTTCATTCTCTGGCTTAGTTCAAGTTCACCGCCCCCCCTCCAATGGATGACACCAGTAGGCATCAACATGCAAGATGTTAAGAACTGATATTAATAATAGCTGGAGGGATGGGTTGGGTCTGAACAGAAGACAGATTATTGCAACAGAAACAGCAATAAGACAGAAATGTGTTTTTACCCCGTGGTGATCATCACCATTGCCTTACACGCACACACATACACACACACACACACACACACACACACACACACACACACACACACACACACACACACACACATGTAAACTGCGCTGTAAGTGTTGTATAATGGACACAGCTGTATGATGGAGAGAGGGGAGGCGGTGCTCATGAATAAGATGACATTGCTAGATGAAATTTCCAAGTCTAGTCATCCTGCATCAACACTGGAGCAGGAAACATTACAAACTATTAAGTAGAGTTGCCACTGTCCAACATCTCCTTGCCTTAATTGCATGTTTGCAAGCCCTTTGTGTGTTTGTGTTTGTGTATGTGTTTTGTGCGTGTAGTCTGGCCTGTATGTGTGTGTGTGTGTATATGTGTGTGTGTGTGTGTATATATATATATATATATATTATATATACACACACAGAATGAAAAAAAAATTCCCCACTGGGGAATTAATAAGGGAACCTTCTTCTTTTGGTGAATTTACAATGAAATGCTGATTGTTTAGTGAAATTTAAATGTAACAATTCGGTTTCAATTCAAAATGACGAACAATGCTTCCTGAAAAATGTTTTTTTGTTGTTGTTTTTTTTACAATTTTACTGGTATTTCTCAATATGAATTAGATGGGGGGGGGGGAAAACAGCTGACCTTGAGCTTTGGGTCTGTTTTCCTTAGGGGTGGTGTCAGAAACCCAGGTATGTGTTCAGATTTGTCAAACCATTCAAGATCAGCTCTGAAAGCTAGAGGTCAGAAGATTATTACAATGGGCCAGTAATGGCAGAATTATGCAACTCCGGTCCAGTGGATGCCCTCATTACCTCAGTGGTGGTGATAAATGGCCTTAAATGTATGTTGTCAAAATCACAAGAAAAATGTGACCCTTCATCAAAAATACAGATGGTACCACTTCAGCCTCATAGCAGGGGAAGTCTGTATGTACTATTTATTATGTCAGTGACGCTATGATAACTCTGATAAACCAAACTGAGAAGCTGTTTTACATTAGATAGTAAAATCACCGTGGAGCGCCATTTCTTTTTTCATTTTTCCCAGCATTCCTCTTTGTACCAATATTTACTACCTTACTAAACACAACAGTTTTCCTTTTTACCTCCCATGAAATCTGATATCATCAGTGTGTAATTATCTGGCCTTTTGTTGGTGGATTTACAATGAGAGTAATTGCTGCTAATTGGGTACCGCTCACTAAGCTGCTGGTAATTAGGACTCCATTTGCATTATTTCATTTGGCTGCACTGCATTGTGGGGAGACTGAAGCCTTTTGCCTCCCACCCATGGGAGTACTTTGATCCTCACAAGCGTGTGATGTTGCAGAGATGTGGTATCACTCCCTTTTTTTTTTTTTTTTTCCAGATCTCTTTTTGATAGCTCTTGGATAAATTGGAGTAAATTGGGAGGAGTGGTAGGTGCTCATGCCGTCCTGGTAATGAGTGTTCACGCTCTTGTGTGCTTGAAGTAAATTCACTTAAAAGGGAGTTAACAAGACCAATAAATGCAAAGAATGCACATGTATTTGGACTCTGTTTCCATAGGAACAGTCTCTTTCATAAATAAGCTGGGATTTACATTTTTAAAAAATTTGTTTGCTGAAGTAAAGATATGATTTTACAAATTTCTCAGCACAGTTTTGCTTCAGTGTTTTATCATGTCGTGCATGGCATTTAATTTCAGATTGAAAATAGACAAATTAAATTAATTTATCCTATGATGAATAATCAGGGTGTGTAAAATTACATGCGGACTGTAATTCAAAGGGAGAAGATGGAAATGTTTTCTGGGTCTGTGACCCTGACATCACCTCAGGTAAAACCTCGTAAACAACATTAACAGAGGTGAATTAACATACACACATGCAGATGGTCTCCTGTAAACCTCATTGAAGTGGGAAGGATAAGTATTAATGCACATGTAGAAAATCACTCTGGCAAGACTTAATCATGCCAGACAATTTCAGTGGGAATGTATTTGGTGCTGTTTCATTTTAATTTGAGTCTGGAGATGCCATCGAAAGCCATTGCTGCCACCGTTTGACAAAGAGCCAGCGCTCAAGCGACCGGTCCAACATGACAAATCCTCAATCTATTCCTGCACTCCCATTTCTTCTAAACACATGGTTTATGCAAATCAAAGCAAAATGATCTCAGGGATAGCGGCAATGTTTGAGCAATTTGAAGGCTGCCAATAGGAGCTGGCATTAATATAAAATAAGCAAGGAGAGAAATCTCCTTTGCATATGCAGGTCTCATTGACTGTACCCAAATTTATTTAGCAGACAGGTCACAAATGACTGTGCCAAAGTGCAGCCGCTTGTCATGATATATGAACGCTTATCCACTCTGCATGTCCTGCTCGCTGCAATAAAAGTCGTGTTAGTATTTCCATAATATCCCATGCTTTGAAGATAAACAGACACGTTTCCCTCTCCACGTTCATCCAAGAACCTTTTTTTGTGAAGCTGAATTCAGCCCAAACTTGTGTGAACTGCTTTGTTTTTTTTCCATTTTCCTAACATCTTTTTTAAAAGCAAAAAATCTTTTCGGAATGAGAACAGTGAAAGCAATACAGCGCCTCCATTTTCGAAACAATCTTCACTCGATACGTGTGGATCATTTGTCACCGAACGAACGTCGTTCCTCAGAAACAGCGGCGCTGTCGAACTGAAGACCTGCAGGGAGAAGCTATTAATCCATTTGAACTGGCCGTTTGATAATGATAAGCGGTGTTGGCCCTCATGCACAACCACTCAGAACCCTCTAATCTCAGTAATATATGGTGATTAATAGCAACAACTTGAAAGCTAGACGAGATTGTTCACTTTGAGTTTGCTTAACGTTAGATTATGATTATACTTGGTGTAAGATTAAACCTCAATAATCCCAAAGGGAAATGGTAATGCAGAAAACTAATAGTAGATAGAGGAAAATAATAGAAAATAATACAGAAAATAATACTTTTAATTCATTTAAGTTATAGCAGTATTTTGGCTAATATTGGAAATATTATATAATATAAACTTTGCTTAAAACAACACATCACACTCTTTCTGTTCAGATATTCAGATTTCAGTTTGTAGTCATCATCATGTACTTATATTTACAACTTCTTGTAAATAAATGCAGTATTTTCTGCACTATAAGGCCCACTGGACTATTAGGCACACTTTCAATGGATGGCCTATTTTAAAACCTTTTTTATATATAAGGTGCACTGGATTATAAGGCACACCTGATGGCCTGTTTTAAAACTGTTGTCACCCGAATAGGGCGCAGTGCATTATAAGACACATATAATAGAAACCACTGTAGTGGCTGTGGTTGTATTATGTATCCATTAGATTGAGCTACGCTAAAGGGATTGCATTCACGACTGCAGCCTTTTCTCAAATTTCAAGAGCCAAGTCACTGTTAGCCAAAGGTGCCTGGCATGCTACAATTGATTCGCAAATTTGGTTGACACCTGAAACAGCAGGTAACTGGGGAGGCTGCTGAGCAGATAGGCAACAGTGTGGGGGTTGAGTTTACAGCTGAGAGCTGAGAATTAATCTGAGAACTCATCACCAATGAATGACCTATTTTAAAACTTTTTCATATATAAGGCACACTGGATTATTAAGCACAATGTCGTGTTTGAGAAAAAGAAAGGCTTTTAGGTGGGCCTCATAGTGCGGAAAATACTATACTCCTTGCATGCTCTTTGTAATTTACTGTCAAGGGCACCGTAAATGTCGTTCACTTGGTCCTCCACTTCCGTAAATGTTGTTCTTTCCAATAAGCATTCATTAATCTGAACTAGGTCTCCCACTGAACACTGCTCACAATCCAGCCATTTATTTTGGATGTCACCTAACCACGCCAGATCTACTTGAACGGCTGCTTTGTTTTGATGTAAACACACAATTTAGTGCAGCAATTGAAATCTTAAAGAGCCCTCCAGTAAAATATCTCCTGATGGTTTGTGTTGGGTTTATTTCATTGCAGACGCACCTGTTTAACTAATTTGGGAGAAAGAGCATCGAGCTCCCCTTTTGTCCACTGTGTTGGTAAACCTAGTCTGATTTACAACCGCAGAGTCTTCAAGTACAAACAAAAGATGATTCCAGACGTGAGCAAAATTTTCTGAAGAAAATTTCTCACCACATATTTAACTCTTCTTATTTCTCTCTTTTAGTGGCCAGCTAGTGTGGATTAGAGGGACAACCAACTTTAAGGCACACAAATGCTGTGATTTTTGCATGAACGGCATCTTATTTAAGTTTTGCTCAGATTTTAGTAGCACTCTCACAAGATCACATGATATTTTCCTGGCCTTTTCACGTCTCCCTGGGCGAAATACAACAGCTTCTGACTTTGAGAGAACACTTTGAGCAATTGAGAGAAAGATAATCTGACTTCTGATACTCACACATGGCTGAGGAAGGCGATCCGCCGGAATATCAAAGAGCTGAATTGGTTGGATATGTGGAGACGTGGGAAACTAGATACATGTGAATACTTCTGTTATTCCAGCACTCATTTAATAGTTTCCAAAAAGTGCCATCATAGCAGTTATGTTTCACTTGACCACCCAGTCATGTCCTGGTTTTCATGAGATACTGAACATGTTAACCAAGCAGTCCTTCTCCAGCTCCAGGAACCCATATTCATAGATTCCTTTTGAGCAACAAATCGATTGTATTGTCAATCTAATACTTCAATGTCTGAGCTGTGGTCATCGCAGATCATCTTTCCATCCACTTTGTTAATCTAAAGTGATCCTGATCTACTTTTATTTATATATAAAAGTAGAGTGTGAGTGTGTGTGTGTGTGTGTGTGTGTATATACACTGATATATATATATATACTGTATACTGTATATATACACGATGAGAGGGAGACCGCTGAAAATGTTTTGATTCACAAAACTGCACATCAACACAGTACACTTATTTAAAAAATAACACACACTCCCTGTGTCAGATAATCCCTCTCACACATGCGCGCACACACACACACACACACACACACACACACACACACGCTTTCATCATCAGAGAACAGTCACTGCGGGCTTAACAAGCCAGCCTCCCAGACACCTTTTATGACCGAACTAATTACTAATTACACAAGTGGTTGGCATGAGCCGCAGCACGACGCTGGCCCTTTGTTATTTTAATTGTTGTTATTTTGAAGAATGGTGCTTCGGTAAATTCTGCCAAGGATGCCCTAGGAGGATGGATGAGCCCTGAATAATTTATCATCCTTGTGGAAACACACTCGCTGTGTGGTATGGGGGTTGCTTGGCGCTGTACATCTCCATTCTTGTGACGACTGCACCCTCATTGGGGATTAATGACGAGGTATCTTTCACTGCGCGTCCACCTCTTCTAGCAGCCCATCATTAGGACTTCTATTGTGGCCCGTTTGTGGTGCACCGGATGAATATGACTGGCAGAGGTGGTCCCCTCATACTGTGACTAATTACTCCAGCCAATGGCTCCCCTCCTGATGGATTAATGTGTATTGTGTGAGCTGGACAGCCCCCACCCTTCTCTGCCGTGAAGATGAGAGTCGAGAGCATCCTGATTTGGAGCCGTGTGCCATGCACAAGCTTGATAATTATTTTCATAGATGAATACCATTGGAGTCAGGATGATGAAGTGGCCATTTGCGTTGGGAGACTATCACATGCAAACACGGAGCAGCGTCTTTGTCACTGGTAGGAAATCTGGCCCTGCACAGACCCGAGTCCCTCGTGTCTCCCTCCATTCATGGCTCCGGTGATATAAAAATCTGTATTCTCACTTATGCCAGTTTCACAAACATCCCATCATTTCATAGTCGTACTCTGTGGCTGAATTAAAAGCACAGTTCAGAGTGTTTTACATCCACATTTAAAGCCAACAGCTACTTTCATTCGGCCTATCAATGCCTTTTTTTTTTGTTCAGATAAAACAAATAATCGTTTTCATTTCCCAGGAAATGCCGGGGTTTTAAAGGCCCCATTTAGAAATTGTATTTATTTTCTTCGGCAAAGCTCCTTTCCCTTTTTAGAGGCCCCCGTGTGATCATTGGTGTTGGGCAGAAGATTTGTGAGGAGCCCCTCACCAGAGCAGCATTCAAGTGTAGCTCCCATAAAGTATACCGGGGTTCTCCCGTCACAGCCTACACCACCGAAACCATTAACCGAGTCTTCTTCCACTTTCAAAGGACACGCTGCAGCCACTTACGAATAACCTGGTCATTTAGATTATGTTACATATATTCTGTATTCTTTTCTTTCTTGTGTCACTTTAATTTTTTGTTGCCCTTTTTCTCGTCTTAATCATCTTTTAAAACAATTTGATCTGTGAATAAAAACCGTTAAAAACTTGCCACACAGCTCAGCAGAAATTAAAGGCATTTAATGAACTGGTAGGTTGTTGTAGTGGGTTTAAGGAACATGTAATTGTGGACAATAAAAACCAACAATATAAACTCCTAGAATAAGCCGAAGGATTCTTTTCCTTGCTAGCAGTGTTTTTCTGAAGAGGATATTAAAGTAATTTTGAGATTTTTTTTGTGTCTATTAAAATTTTCTTTATAAAATTTAAAAAACCTATTAAACTGGAAAGGAATTAATCTCTTATGTGGTAAAAAACTATTACATTTTCTCGAAGCCTCAAAGCCAAGGGGTGTTGAGCACAACTTTATCACATCACCCCAAAACAGATGTGACATTTCATTATGAGCATGTAAACTTTTTTTTTTTCGGACAATATTTTGTAAAGGATTCTTCTTTTTGAGAACAAGATGTTTTCCTGTCACGCCCCGATAAAGGGAGATGTAAATAGCAAGGAAAAATGAATGTTGTAGACGTTGATTAATATTGGTAATGCTATCTGCCCCCTCCTCTGCGTTTGTAATGACCTTCTCCTTATCCCTCTAGCCACGAGTCCTGACAAGAGGAATCCTGCTGGGCTCGAAATGAGCCCAGAATTGAAGCACGTGCCAAAAAAGTGTGTGGAAAATTATCAAGCTGCTCATTCCTCTGTGATGCCCTCGGTGTTTGCTTCACCTTCACAAAGAGAGAGCGAAATAAAAAGAACACCTTATCTTCTGAGATTGATTGTTGGGGACGGGGAAAAGATGATTTGGGCTGCAAGCTCGCGTCTGAGTGAATATTTTTTGAAGAGGTTGTAAGAAACACCAAACACAATGCCGGCTTTATGCATTCTTGCTCGGACCAAGTGCTAATGCTGGCCTGCTATACCATGCTGGCTGGTAATTGCTAACACATGTGCTACCTCTGTCTCGCTGCAGCCGGCCGAGGGAGTTCTGGCGCCTGGACTACTGGGAGGACGATTTAAGGCGGCGACGTCGCTTCATCAGGAACCCCTCAGGATCCACTCACTCAGAGGCTACGCTCAAAGCCGTGGCCGAACACGGTCAGTTCCGTCCATTGAGCACCCCCCCCCCCCACCGACCCCTCTTTGACTTGTTGTCTGCATTCACTGGGTAGTATTAGCACCAAGAACAAGGTCGTAAAAATTAGTCTTCTCATTGCAATAAAACATTTATTGTACCACAAGACACCCTCGTATGAATTTCACACACCCAGCTACACGATATGTAAAGCTGCGCTGATCGTGAACCTGAGTGTGAGCTTGCTTTACTAAGAAAGTCAGGTTTGAATTGTGTAACTGTGAGAGTCATTAATGTGACAATCGTTCACTCTTCCTTCTTTGCTGCGTAACAGTGGCTGCTGTCAATGGTAAGTAACATTCATGCTATCTTTAGCTTGTTTCTTGCATCTGAATGAGGCATCATGGGGGATAGTTTCCAAGAATAGATATTAAAAAAACCCAAGATGAAAACATGAACATTTTGTGACGAAATCATATTTATTTTTGATTTGCATCATTATGAGGTGTGATTTATTCATTTTAAGTCTTATATTGTTAAACAGTAATTAGTGTTATTGGTCCCTCAGGTTGAGTATTATACTAGTGAATGACAAATTGCTATGCACCAAACATTTTCCATTAGGAAAGAATCCACGTTGTACATGGAGCTGTTTAACATGTGGGAAAATGCAATGCGGTTTGGAAAATCTTCATCAGTGCTCCGTCTACAAAGTCCAGAGTTGTCATTAATGCTAACATTGATTAGACATTGGTTTCTCTTTGGAATGGATCAGATCAGATTCTCATCTGTGCCGCTCTCTGCAAAGACAGGTGGTAATTTTCAATAAAACCTCTTCTGAACACAGCTTAAAATTCCCAGCAGGCGTTAGTGACCGCTCTAGCTAAATGACACTGGCCTGTGCGTTAACACCAGGAGTCACATTTCTCTCCTCGAGTGCATCTAATCCCTCATTTCTACAAAGATCCAGCTCACATCGGGGTTTGCCATCATCGTCGTTTAGGGCCGACGTTTAGCAGCTCAATAAATATAAATGACCAATTCTGAACTGGCGGTGTCCTCTGTGTGTCACCTCCAAAATTCTCCTGAAGCATGACATCATTCCCAAAACAAATGGCATTTGTGACAAGAACCAATAAAGTGATCTAAAAGCAATAAGTGTTAGGGATCCCTGAATCCTGAGAGACTTTTGTGTGCAGTAATGGCTGTGATGTGAAGGCAGCTGGAGAACGAGGCCCGAGTCCAGCTGCTTGCTGTTCTTTTACAGCGAGCTGCTGAATTTTTCATTGTTTCCCTCTTAATTCATCCTTGTTTTCCCTTCTGCTACTTCTTGATGGAGAACAGGCATCTCCTTCATGCCCCATCACTGACTTCTTTAAGCTAATGAAAATATGTTCAAGCTGTGATTTGGTTATTCGTGTATTTTGTCTAGTATTAATTCAAAGCCGTCCCTGCTGCATATATATAGTCATCTCTGGGGTAAAAAGGCAAATTCGTCTGAATAACATTTTGTTTCAAAGTGAAGTCTGTGTAAAAATAGCCAGAAGCTAGTTGTGGCAAGGGTATGCTACCTCCAGAGAGTTTACCGCCCTGGCTAAAGTATAGGAATATATCATTAAAATAACTCTTTGACATTGAAGCCTGACGGCATCCATTTTCTGATGTAACCTTTCGTCTTGTTTTAGTCGACCCGACATTTGTTACGGAAGTGCAGCTCAAGATGAGAATGCAGGGCTGAGTTTTCAAACTGAGCCCAAAGGTCATATCTGGCTATAATTATATTCATCAGTTGCTGTGGAGAAAATGCAGCCTCACTCCCTAAGAAAATATTTAGCATAAGATCAATCCTGAATTTACCCAGATTTCTTTACTACTTGCAGCTACATTAAAAAAAAAATTACAAGCAGAAGAAAATATTAAGGTTTTTAATATTTTTTGTCAAATCTTGATCTTTATTAGCGTATTTTTATAATCGTGTTTTAAAAAGAGGGAAACATAACTTTTTTTATATATATAGAGAGAGAAAAATGCTTATTCTGTGTGAAGGATATATGGACAACTGTTATCATTCATACCATGCCAAGATGATTTCCATAGGAGGGTTTGGGTTGCCGGTGTGCTCCAGCGGGCTGTTATGTGTTTACGGCTGGAAAGAACCATCTTTTCTGGGGATTGATTTGGGCTGGTCCAGGGTCTGTGTACCAGAGGTGGCAGAGTAAATACCTCAAGACTAATGTCTCTGTTCTGGTAATCAATACTCACCTCATGACCACACTCCTGGCTACGCTCCCATTAAAAACAAATTTGTTAATTTTGACAATTTAATTGCTGTGACCATGCATGCCTGAAGTTGTATAAGCAGGTAGCTGAATCTCCCCAGTCAGGGAAATGGGGTCTCGGAAAACACAACCTGTTGGGATTTATGACCGTTTCTGCTCCTTGTGTGATGAGTGATGACATTGAGGTGTAGATTTATTTTGTTAATGTGGCATGGCCCGCTCTTTGCATAGGTTGTTTGTCATTGTAATTGTCCTTTTGAATTATTTAAATGACACCCTAAAAATGTTTAAAAAAACCCCCACAACAACTGTTAAGAGTTAACATCTGAATGAAAGCGTAAGCGGTCCGCTTTGGAATAAATAAAATATCAACACTACTATTGGCAGAGAGTAAGCGAGAAATTCCCGTGCAGCCTGTCAATTATTTTTGTATACTTGCTAAAATGCAACACATCTGGTCAATATATTATTTCTTTCTGTTGTGACTCAGCCAACAAATATGCTGACTGCTCATCATTTTATTACCGATACTTGCAGCGGATATATCGAAGAATCATTAATAATTCCGACTTGAAAGGAGTAGATTTAAAATCAGACACGATGTTCTGTTGCAGCAGACGGAATATTTTTAGAAGGGTTGATGCTGTGTGTTCGTAGCGCTTCTTATACAGTTGTGAGAATTGCTTAGCATGTTTATTGTGCAATGCAAAGAAGTTCAAATGCACGCTTTTGAGCTTGTGATCGGCCCCCTGTCCACTCGCTTTGGTGTGAATACAATGGCATGTGGTACGTATTAGAGGAGCTGGTAGTAATTTCACTGCTGCTAACGAAAGAATCCTCCAGGGAGGCTTAATTACAGGAAGACCATTCTAAATATCAGTGAGCTGCATATTTTCCATGACAAGAGATTTTTTATCCCTGGCTCTTGCAGCGGTTTCAAAGAATATAACTACATGACGCGACTGTGCATTTTTAGGAAGTGTAATGGATCCCCCCCCCCCCTCCCCTCAGGTGATAATGAAACAAATCCACTCTGCATGTGTTCAGCGTCTCTGCTGGATTACAACCGTGTTGCTGGTACCAGAATGCGGGATTAGTAAACATACACAGAAGCAGTGAAAACGCTCTCCATATCTGCAGCTCTGTTTACAGAGAGGAAAGACTTGCCAGCCGGTCTTTGTGCTCCTTTTAGTTTGTGGATCGTCACACATGCACCGCTGGGTGATGCAGGACTTTGTAAATGTTTGCAGATTAACATTTTTCCGAAATAATTCATTTGGAACCTCATGTCAGGATCAGTTGAAATCAAAATGCGCAGAGTAGCAATTTCCATTATTCGTAATTTTCTTAAAAAATTGTGTTTGAATAAAAGTTGTCTGAAATTGCATCTGTTTTCATTTTGTTTGGTAGTAAAATGATTTGAGGGTTGGGATTATGTCAGTCTTTTGTCTTTCGTCGCTTTGGGTTTGTCTGGCCACATTTACTCTGGAGGTCTGTGAACGCAACACGAGCTGGTGTAGATGGAAACTGATCGATCTGATAAATAACAGAGCTGATTGACTGATGCTTTTCGGTTTAGAAAAACAAAACTACAATATTTTAGAAAAGTTGGCCTGGTCTTTGTTGGCAAAATAAAGTTTATACCACCTTTAGAAAGAATAACATACTTTTAAGATAAATGTTTTAAAGTTTCTAAACCTGGGTTACTTTGTGCTGTTGCTTTAGGTCTTCCTAGATTGATGTGTGTTTTATGAACAGCTCTGAGAATTAAATTGTAGACTACACACACATTTTGATTTTGCATGTGTGTGGTATAGGGGGGTATAGCTGATCCTATTTGAGTGTATTTGTTTAGGTAACCTGTAATGCAAAGTTAAAAGGAATAATTTTTTAATTTTCTATTTGGAGTGTTTTTTTTTAAATTATGCATGTCATATATTCAGTTTCTGTTAAAAAATATGAAAATAAAATAAAATCTGCTCACATGAGTTTCAAACTTTGAACACCATCAAACTGCACTGAAATAAAAGCAAAAAATGTAGAATTATATAAAAAAAACTTCAACTGTAATGTATTAAATGACAAATAAAAAGCAACTTTTCCTCCCTCCAGCCTCCGAGGAGGATATTCTCAAAGGGAAGCAGTCGATCAGGAGTCAGGCTCTGGGGAATCAGAACTCAGAGAGTGAGGCATCGCTTGATGGAGACGACGACGTGCTGTCATCCATCGAGGAGAAAGACCTGGAGAACTATACAGGTAAAGAACTGTCTCATCCTCCTTCACCTCTCCTAACCCAGTCACACCTCTCCTTGTTCAACTGTTTGTCCTCCAGCCCAAAGTGAAGAAATAAAGCCGTAGTTTTCTTATAGCTCAGTATCATTCATGCAGAGTATATGACTGTCTTGTACGTTTGCATCTATATCCGCCCTCTTAGGCCGACACTATTATCCATATGATGATGCTGTTTTTCTTTTGATATCAGATTTATGATTCATTAATTCCCTAAAAGCATGAACTCCTTATTTACAGGTAAAAACATTTTTTGTTTTGTTTTTACAAAAAGGCTTACTCTGCATTATACCGCTGAAAAACAGTCATTAAAGTACCACTGTGAGGGTGCTGCATGTAAGCACAGTATCTACAGTTTTCTGTCTGCAAATTGGAGAACAGGCTTCACACACACACACACACACACACACACACACACACACACACACACACACACACACGGCCTGAGCAGCTACCAACATTTTTTTATCCAGCAGTAGCAGAGTTTGTCCCAGGATACTGCTCACCCTAAAATGGGGCGTTAAATGGTTCAAGAAAAGCAGCAAATCTCTCCAATGTGATCCAACGCGGCCACAGATTAAATTCACTCCAACTCATGGTGTTGTCACTTCTTTGTTGCCTTACATCTGCTTGTGTCAGTAATGTCAATTAAATATAATACAGTCTGCTAATCGGATTGCGGTGTGATCAGCATTTTGTGTGCAGCAACATGTCTCACATGACTCCTAAACCGCATTAACGGAGCGTCAGAATGCTCATAATAACGCAGCAGGAATCCGGTCTAAACGATGCGCGCATCTCGAGGTTGTCAGGGAGAGGGTTCAGATTCCTCTTTACGCTGCTGTCTCCTTCAGGTGTAATTGAATCTCTTTGACTGGACGAGCAAAAAAAAAAAAAAAAAACAACATTAAAAAAAATGTTATTTCAACCCGCGGATAACTTGTCAGTACTCGCGGCGATCACGACAGGCGCATGGATGAATGCGGATCTGTTTATTCCATCCGCTCGCACGGGTGTGAGGGCGCTCTGGGAAATCAAGCCGGGGCTTCCAGCCTCTTTTTTCGCCGCGGCGCACATCTGCAAATACAATGGCTCACATGTGCAGAGCCCGGCAGAGCTTCCACCCACAGCTCCCCCGAGTCGGCCTCTCATTGTCCTACTGGCATAAATTAAGATTGATTAGAGATTAAACAGAGCTTTACCCAACCGGCCGCAAATGAATGCGTCCTGACTGACAATTGAATTTTGACAAGCGTGTCTCAAAAGTTTTTTTTTTTTTTCCACATTCTATGACAATTATTTTCGTGCAAAAGTAAATATTTGTTTAAACTTTACGGAACAGTTTGCATGTTTCTTATCTAAATTTATCAACTACTTGACAGAACTGTGTTAGAAGTAGACATAGCTTTTAGATGGACGTGTTTTAATCAGTGATTATAAAAGGAAATATGAATATTAGTAGGATAAAGCAGTCTTAGCTTTAAAAACAGGCAGTATATGTGTTTTGAATGTCGCATCTTGATTTTGCTCATCAATAAATCTGATCCAAACTGAAGGCCCGTGGTGCGTTTAAAACCATCGGCTCAGTGAAATCAAATTTTGACTTTTTTTTTTTTTAATTGATCAACTTTAACGTTGGGTTCTTTAAAGCATCCCCCCTGTTCCGCCAGTGGGAGACGGGGGACTCCCTGTTTGTGTTCTGACCGGCGTGCGTCTGGTTCTGCAGGCCCAGTAAGCTTAAGCGCCAGCGCGCAGCTGGTGGCTCCGGCCGTGGTGGTGAAGGGTACCCTGTCCGTCACCGCCTCCGAGCTCTTCTTCGAGGTGGATGAAGACGAGCCGGGCTTTAAGGCTATCGATCCAAAGGTAAGAGACTCCAGCTCCATTGATCAAGTCTCAAAATGTCACTCAGTGCGGACATGCAACATGCAGGATTTGCATTTTACAGTAACAGCCGACGAAATGTATTTTGTAGAAAACGTATTTTTGTGACTACAAAACAAAGGTATTAGTGTCAGTTTCAACATGACGTCATACTGTAAGATGCAACGTGATGACTTAATTTTATTTGAAACGGCAACAATTAATTTGCAGGTGTGTGTTTTGGTTTTTTGGTGTTCTATTTTTGTGATTAAATTAAATTTCATATTCATATTTTGCACAATAATCTGAATTTAGCATCATGGGCAGTGTCTAATATTGTTCAGTGGTGATAGGCAATTCATATCTTTTTTATAATAAATGAATAATTAAACAGTGTTTTACAGATCAAACGTCAGGACACGTGGCTCACACCTTACCACGCAACGATCGATATTTTAAGCTCTAACATATTTTTAAATGTGATTTCAATGTGATCAAAATATGATATTAACGTAGTATCTGTGTCAAATATCTATAAGCAGCAAGATTCTGAATAATCTACTGTAAGCAGTTTCACTATGAACTCCATGTTAACATGTCGAGACCCCACAAGTGGTTTATTCCAACTGTTGGTCCAGACTCACCATGGAATACAAGATTTGTTTTTCAATTTGCACAACTGTGTTAGTTTTATGAACGGTCATATTTATTAAAATGTGATTTACAACGATATTAAATCTAATAAATTTGACTGCAGTGGTTTTATACGTCGCTTTAATCTAAAATCAACCGCGTTAATCGGATTAAAAGTGCAGCTCAGCTGTAGGCCTGTGCTCCTGCTGCAGTTAAAGCAGAGATGCTCCCGGGCCTATATATTAACAGGAGTCTGCTGATTTACATTCATTCCAAAATCCTATTGAGCCTGCAACGCACTGTAAAAATAACTTATGGCCTAAAGTCGGCTGTGCATATTCTGTCTTTAAATTTTACACCAGTATGTTTGTTTTTTTTTCCTTTTTGATTTTAGTGCTCATCTTTTTAATAATTTAGCGCGTTTCTCCATTAAAACTATCCAAAAATAAATTGCATCATCTCAGCTGTCGAAACACGTCAAGACACGAAGCCGAGTTGTAATTTAATTTGCAACAATTTTATTAACACTTCTTTTTTTTTTAAAGTCACATAATGAAAAGAAAAATTGAACTTGGCACGCTACATTATTGTTTCACTTTAACGATTTTGTGCATATATTTAAATAAAAAGGTTCTTCACTTTGTGAAAACATTTAAAGAAGACAACTAAAAAGTTATTACATAGATCTGAAAATGTACCTTCACGTTCTCTTTTTCTCTCTCAGTAGCCCAATTGATCCATTTTTATAAAAACAAAAGGGGGTTTGGTGGTTTTGCTCGATGCATTATTATTATTATTATTAATTTTGTTACTGATTTTTCACATTGCTTGGAGAATCAGTCGCAGGGGATTCGTCTTTGTCCTTTTCTGGAGTTTTGTTTTTTTCTTTTTTATCCCCCCCAAAAAAAAAAAAAAAAAAAAAAGTCTCTCGGCTCCATCTCGACAATCGCTTTATAGTTTGTCCAAACTTTTCGCATTGGTGAGGATTTCCCTCGCTAGTCTCCACGTCTGCTTAGCAGCAGCCTCCAGGGCTGAGTGAGGCTTTCCCTGAAACAAGTCCAAGTTTGGCAAGAAGTAGTGGGGACATCTGCGGCACTGCAGACAGGATATGAGCTGCAGCAGGATTCCATTCAGTCGGTCTCCGAGGCAAGACTCGTCCCAGTCGGTCTCTCTCGGGTGCTTCTCGCACTCGTACAGCAGCAGGGTCTTCATGTGGTAGTTGTTCAGGGGTTGTCCGGGGAGCTCCAGGTGACGATCCCTCAAAGTCTTCAAGACGGACAGACACTTCTTCCTGCAGCCGGCCATGAGCAGCCTGTTCTCGGCCTCGCTGAACTGCAGGACCCAGGCGTCGCTCTCCGCGGAGCTCTGCTTCCCCGTTAACGAGTAACACTCCTTGGAGAGGAGGTTGAACCCCTCGGCTTTGACTTCTGCTACCCGGTTCGGACCCGGCCAGGGGATGTGAGGCATGGGCCACTGAGCTGCGCTTCTAGGCCAAATCCCAGTGCACTTGAAGGCGGGGGTGATCTGCACCACGTACCTCTCTCTAATCCGTAGTTTGACCTCGCTGGTGTCCGCTACCATCTTTACCACGTCGCGGTAGCTGCATTTATCCACGGCCTGCGCCACGAGAGTCTGAAACCTGGAGCGGATCTTCCTGGCTGACAGATAGCCCGAGGCGGTGATGAACTCGACCCACAGCGACATGCTCCTTTTACGGCCGTCGCTCAGCTTCAGCACCGCGCAGCCGGGCAAGGAGCCGTCATCCACGAAGTTGAACACCCCCATTTGGTTGAGGTACAGCACGACCTCGAACTCGTTGGGGGAGATGACCTCCATCCCCTCGTAGCGCGCGTCGATCTCACTCAGGGAGCTGATAAACCGGGGCTCCTGCACCTCCACCTCCTTCAGGACATCCGACACCACTTTACAAACCTCCCTTATGGTCTTCGCAATGGCCGCTTTGCGCGCCTGGCATCTTTCGTTGTAATATTTGTTTAGCTGGTAGACCAGCTTTGCCTGCGTCGCAATCATGTTGGGGCAGAGGTCCGGGCTGTACACCGGAGAGTCGCAGTAAGTTGACGGATCCAATGCTTACCGGTAAAGCCAGAGGCAAACGCTTCCCCGTGCAGGAAAACTTGGGTAATCAAAGTTTTGGAGGGTTGTTTTTTTTTTGGTTTTTTTTTTTTTTTTTGCTTTTGCAGCGGATGGACGTCAGTTTGAGGAGGAGGAAACGGATAGGGATGCAACTGCTAAATATCACTCCAAGTCATGAGCACTTCCAGCACGGCCAGTCAAATTCATATTCGGGTTGCGGGTCACCATCCGTGTCCTGGGCTGCAGACGCTAAACGCTAAAACATCTTCTCTGACCACTCATCTCCTCTCGCTGTAATTCTCTCCTCCGTGCCCCCGCTCACTTTTGGTTCCACACTCAGCTGTGCGCCGGACTTGTGTAGTTTATGAATGGTTCCTTTAGGAAGAGTGAAAGGGGTCGGGCTTCTCTTCCTGCAATCATGTGCGGAGCTGTCAGTGCAGGCAGCCAATCAGAGCAGAGGAGCTCCGGCGGCAGCAGAGTCCGGCGGGCGCACGGAGCTCCTTCTCTGATACCAGTTCGGGTTCAGGAAAAACACAAACCTTCACGCATATACAGGAGAAATCCGGTGTTTACAACCTAAGCCTGCGATACAATGTGTTGTTGTTGTTGTTGTTTTTTTTTCTTTCTGGAAAATATCGGTTTTTGCGCGCAAATTCGTCTGACGCGTTCTGAGGATTAGGATTAGACGCAGTGTGAGTGACAGCATTTAACTTTTGTCTGCCGTAAATCTCTTTTTCTATCCGCTTTTAACGCAATGTTTTCTTACTCTTTGAGAGCCTCTGGAATTGAAGACCTTTTATTATTATTAACAGCAAGTATGATATTCTGTGTTTTTGTCCATTTATTTGCGCAAATTATCACACTATGCGTACAACCTCTGGTGGGCTGTTTTGGTTTATATAAGAAATGTAGCACGATCGTGACGTGATTAGTGGTCACTTTATTTATAAAATAAATTAATACCATGGGTATTTAATTCTTTTTACCTTCTATCAAGTTATCCTGCGTTAATCCATCAAACATTACGCACGTACTAGTCACGTGTAACTATTTAGGAACATGAATATTTTAGACCGCTATATATTGTTCAGTTTTCTCGTTTTCTGTCCTGCATGGAGTGCACCTGCAGCTCAGGCTATAAAAAGCTTGAATTAGTGTCACCTGAACTATAAACACAAAAGCTGGACGAATCAACGTGACTCACCTGATGCGCCCTTTTTAAACGAATCGCTTGCTTTTAAGGCAATAAAGCTTGGGTTAGTTAATTTGGCCATGCGTGAACCTCATGGTGAACCCTGTCCAAACTGAATAATTAAATTTAGTCTAGGAGTTTGTCACTCTTGCCTTCATGTTGGAGGACTGAAGAAGCCATTACCTTCTCCCACAGGGACGCGGCTGCAGCGCGTCTCAGTACGCACGGTGGAGAAAATAAAACCCGCAAAGAAAGCCATGTGAAATATTGTTGGAGCTCGATTACCTCGTGGAACAGTTAACAAGATTTCATCTTAATGCGATTTTTTCCGAGAGCCTTGCACCTCAAGGCTTTAGTTATTCCCTTCAAATTAAGTGGTTGAATTCAAAGTGATAATCTTATCTGAATAAAATGCGGATCAGGCACTGCAGTCTATCTGTACTGAGAGGCCTTCCACAAATGCTGATCAGACATAATTATGTCTACTCGTATTTCTCGCTGCGTCCTGCCTTAAACATGCATGTGTTTGTTGCTCAACTTTATTTCAGGGTCCATAAGAAGCCAAGCTGGAGCGATTTTTATCCAAAATAGAAGTTACCACTAAAACTATATACTGTATGATGATTAGTATTTTATTTACACAGTAAATCGCTGAATATCGCACACTGTTATATATATTTTATTTGGGCAGATCTTCTCATGGAGAACTTTTGAATTTAACTTTGGTCTCTCGTGTCAGAATTACTCAAAAAAAAAAAAATCTATTGCAGCCATTGGTTAACAGATGCTCTTATGTCATGCGCTGGAATTCAATGCTTAAGCAGCTAAATGAATACACAGCATCCATTTTTGTTATCCATCCTAGAACTATGACAGTTTCTAGGAAGACAAATGCTGATTCTGTGACCTTGACTTATTGTGCAATTTAAAAAAGAAATATTCATCTAAAATTTGACAGTCCGTCCCTCAGCATTATACTGATTTAGAGAGTATTCCTCCCAATGTTTGGAGTCATGAATATAATGAGAACAGAGAAATAAATAGTGAAAAATGTCTGGTTGTTTGATTTGAGGATAACTGTTTATTGTCAGGCTCAGAGCTCCAGTGAGTTTAATCAATTCCATTTGGAGGGCAACTTTGTTAATAATATGAAGGACACTAATTCTAGTTTAATGAAATATATGGCAACAAATAGTATATAAATGTGTATGTACATATATGTATACAGTATATGTGTGTTTACGCACACACACCTCCTCAATGCCACTCACTTCATCCATTTTTGCTGATTTTTTGGGCACTTTCTCAAGCATCCAGAATTATCTGTGGTTCCTAAAGACTTTCCCCTCCTGGTTCACATTGACTGGAAAAAAGATCAGGGGCCTGTCAGAGAACGCTTTGATCTGAGTCTGAGCGAGGATTCTACTGTGATCCCCTCACGAGCACAAAACAGTGTCCATGCCTGTGCAAATCTCTGCCAGCAGATGGGTAACCGCATTGCTTCTTTTTATCCTTTTCTTTTCTACTGCGGCGCTTCATTCTTCTATTCCTCCCCCTCTTCATTACTCTGGGCATCACCAGGTGGTTTAGCGGTGTCTGTGCGAAACTGTTTTCATGGGTTCATAAGGAGGAACACTACATGGAAGGCACAAGCGGTCTTTTAAAGCCATCTCAAACACATTTGGTCTGTTATTTGAGCATCTTGTGTCAGAACTGTTTGCGGTAAAATTGACTTTCATTCATAATTAGCTCAATCTGGTTTATCTACTTGAGTGTCTGAAATGTCAATGTATACTACACATACGTCAAATAAAAGTCTCCCAAAGTAATTTACAGCAGAGTGGCCCACAGGCGTTGGTCTTTATGTTATTGCTCTATTTTGTGGTACGGGATAGAATTGGGAAGATAATAAAGATGGCACCAAAACGGATAATATATTTTCTGTGTGTGACACATTTCCTCCTCCGTCTCCTCAATGACTGTGTATTTTAAATCCAAGTGATACTAGTGGTGGGTATCAAGGCTTGGCAATTTTTAGTAAGTTCACCTTTTTCTCTTTGATCCCATTACTTCATGATAATTGCAGGATAGTGTCCCGTTAACTACTCACATACACATGTGAGCCAAGCTAGTACATTTTTGATGCTGTTATGCTTGTTCACACATTTTGTCGCTGTCTTCAAAACTCGGTTGGACCCAGCTGCTCCCCCATAGAGGGCTCAAAGAAAATCATGGCAGGCAGCTAATTGACTTGCAGGCCCCTGCATCTGCTTGGCAGAGAGCCGAACTGATGAAGTCACTGAGCAGATGTGTGTTTGCCTGTCTACGTATGTGTGTTTAGAAGCACCGTCTGCATTTAGTGCAAAACAGTTTTTGTTGTAGAGGCACTCCAGGACACTCCACGCAGTGCACTCTACTCAAAGATGATCGGTAAAAGGAAATATCGGCAAAATCCTATTTGGAAAAACTTTTACCTGACTGGGTTGTGAACTGTTCTTGTGTCCAGATTCAAACAGTTTCATCATTGTAATAGCAGTTAAGGTTGTAGAACATTAATTAGCGTTTTTATTGTTGTTGGTCTGCTTTGTTGTTTCACAATCTGATGTGTAAAAATGTAAGAGGACTGTGGAATAATAAATACAAAAACTAAGTGGCCCATTTGACAGTGTTTTTCTAGGGTTGGTTTGAGTTACTCAAAACCACAGATTGAGGTTGGCCAATAACTTCTGACTCCTGTCAGTTCAAAATAACATCATTACATATGTATATGTAGTCCAAAGAGGGTGTGAAATTAGGTTTAATGGAAATATTTTGCATTGCGGCATAAAAAAAATACAAACACTTTCAGTAAACACTTCAAAGTGTTATAATGTATTGTAATAGTAATGTTTAGTATGCTATTGGAACTCATTTTACATTATATAAGCATTTTAAATTAATTTAAGAGTATTGGAAAATATGAACCGCTGGGCCACACACTGACAGTAAAATCAAACATAACCATGTTAAATCATATTTGTTAGAATGATGTAATAAAGAGGCCATTTTTATTGTATTTATTGAATGAAAATAATAAGTAATCCTTGTAGCAAATGGAAAGTCAAAGCTGAAAGATGATACATTATGACTCATAGTTGCAGAATTGTATTGCTTAAACTCAAAGAATACGCACAATATGAATAATAGCATTAGGTTAAATGCTAATTGTGGCTCTTTTTTTTTTTAACCTCAGTTTTTTTCTGTGTAAATTTTCACACAAAAAAATTGTAGATGCTTTTTATATTAAAATCCCTTCCACATCTTCACAATGAAAGGTTATGTTTTTGAAAAAAACAAAAAACAGTTATTTCTCCTAAAGGTCAGTGTCAGACCTTGGACCATGGAAAGATAATACCGCCGTTGAGAAGACATTGGTAACTCTAATTAGTGGGGTGGTGACGGCTCCTCTGGGTTACCTGGAGCGACTGAATGGATGGTCACTCAGTCAAAGGAAACCACCCTGGTGCTACGTAGCAACCAGTCCCACATCGTTAAGCTCTCCCTAAAGTGTCAAAGTGCTGGGACTAAACCCCTCCCCCTGCTCGCTCCGCCAAACTCTTCCGGTCGCCAGGGACGACCTTAGGCTGCGGTTGCCAATCACAAAGAGCCATGGCAGCAAGAGGTCTTGAGAGAGGAGCGTATTGATTTTCCAGTTAGAGCCTAAGTAGTGTGTGCTGTAGGACTAACGGACAGCCCAAGCAGGTATGTCATTATCAATGAGCCCAAGGAAACGGATCCCCTCACTCTCACTCATTGGTGTTGGCCTCGTCCATTCTGACCGAGCACGTTCTGAGATGGTCAATAAATCACTCACCCACACCACGACACCAACCAGTGGAGTCATGGGATGGGGTTTCGCCCTTTTCTTCTTCACTTCTCAGCAGCTCCCATCCCGCTTCACGACTGAAGTAATTAAAGCACATGGAAGACAAATGTTTCCTGCGTAGAGAAAGTCCAGTTAGCGTGTCGGCTATCACGTGTTCATGTCTGATTTTCCCCATCGCTGAATTCTCAACATTCAGGGCCAGTTTGAGCTCAGACTTCATCCCCTCGCGGCTCACTTTGGCTCATCCAGTCATTGGGAAACTCGATTATTATCATCCTGCTCCTCTCGTTTCACCTCACGGCGTATGTCGAGGCACCGTCCAACATAAACACACGAGCAAACAATTACGAGTGATATAGGCCAATTAGAGGAGATAGGGCCAGATAAAGGTTTAAAGCTTCCTGAAGTAAATTTGTGCTTCCCAATAGAGCAGTTAAGTCCTTTTGCCTTCTTTACTGTCCTTTATCTCTGTCTGTCTCTTACACGCGATGCATATGTACCCAACCTTTTTCCTCCCCTCTGTTCTGAGTGTCAAACCACAGTGATAGTCTTTTAGTTAACAATAAAAGACTTTTATTATTGTGTTTGCAATCTGCTAGCATCATTTAGCTGAAACCACCACCGTGGGCAACTGTAGTTTCACTAAACCAGTAACATGGCCGTAAACCCCGGGTTCAGTTTTAAAGTCTTTCTTTGTTCCTGTAGTTTTCTAATTTGCAGTTTATTCACAGCTTCAGTTCAGTTCAGTTTGACAATTTTAATTTTTTGTCTCATTGCAAACTGACCCACGTTCAAGGCAGACAGACACATGTCTGCAGTCACAAACCGGGTTAGACGGGTCGAGGAAAGACAATTGTCGCATTGGCAATGACACAAAGAACGATTAGAGGCAGTGTCATATCAGCATTTAATGATGACCAATGCCTCCCTTCTAATTACTCTCACACCTAATCACTCCTTTAACTGATAAGCATGCTTGACCTCTCTATCCGTGTTTACGACCTGACTTTGGACCTTAACACAACCACAGACCGCTGTAGCCGAGACCTAGTTCTCACTTAAACAAGAACCTCCAGACAAGACAAAGAGCTCCCTCCTCCCTTTGCACCTGAGCCTAGCCCCTCCATCATGTTCCATCTCTGGGCTTGACTGAACCAGTCAGGGGGTAGACCTCCTCCCTTTTTCCTTTGATTGATCCCCTCTCTCCATCATTTATTCCCTTCGTCTGCCTCTGACACGTGTGTCAAAGGCAACACACCAGCCTGATGGATAGGCCTGTTTATGGATGCCACTCTGCCTGGTAGGCTACTGATATTACAATCAGCACCTGTGTACCTGCTGTTCACACAAGCCTCTGTTATTCAGCTGAGGTCAGAGAGACGCTCCACTGTGCCTGAAAGATCGATTCCCAGCCCAGCGTATTAGAAATGTAAATGTGGTCTTGTTTTGGCAGGCAGGTCTGTTCTGCATTTCAGACGATAAAAATAGATCCATGTGTCGTAGAATTTGAGTACGTATGTGTTGTTTAGCTTCTTTTTATGTGCTTCTAAAGGTAGTATTCCCCATAAATACAAAGTGCTCAGACTAAGACATGATATTCATTACAGCTGCTAATTCTTATAAGAAATCAAGGAGAATTCTTAGCAGATGTGCTTGCTTTTATAAGGTACGCTGAACGCATCGACGTGTGCTTTGTGTAAAGACATCTTCTGTGCCAGAGACCAGAATGTTACAAAGCTAAATTCAAGTTCCTCCATTGCCATTATGGTTAATGACCCATCCAGTCTGGTTGAAATGGCACCTCCATTGGGACGTTCTGCAGATTACTTACTCATCCAAGACTCTTTTCTTGCAGACATCAGCACAATTGAGCATTTGATTAGAGTTACAGGAAACACAATATAAATCCCTACACAGGTTTTTTTTTTTTTTACAGATTAGTTATCCACCTTGCCGACCTAACAATCGGTAACGAAATACACAGTGAGGGCTTCAAAACCAGTCACTTAAAACTGTATAGCAAAAGGAAATTGAATAGTAAAATGGCCAACCCCTCTTTAAAGCAGCGATAATTAATGTTTTTATGTTACCAGTGGATCAAATGACATGTATAATGTGATTATATGAAAGAAGTGAACGAGTCACCGATAATTATCACCGACTCGGCGATTCCCTCAGCTCTTTGGAGTACCTCAGCTTCTGTCAGCTTATTGTTCGGCTTTTATAGCTCACAAGTTTCCTTTCACTCTCAGCACTCATCAGCGTCTTTTCCAAACGCAGCAGGCTGGTACTTCTAGAAAATATGTCTCATTATAAACGCCTGGCACTGAACTGCAGACAGAAGGTTGCACATTAGCAGGTAAACATAGTCTAACATTTAGCTGTTTGACTACCAGATATTCCAAGTAGGATTCAGGAAAACCAAAAATTAGCTAAAAGAAGAGTGACTATTGAACTTTCCATTGGTGCAAATAACTTGCTAACACAACTTTATAAGGTGCTGATATGTCAAAGTTGTTTTCACGGCATGTTCTGCCAAAATTTAATTCATTTTGTCCTAAATTATATCATGACAGATTTATTTATGTACTTAACAAGAAAAATAAATATGAAAAAGTAAAGTAAATGAATCTTGTTGTTCATTTGTATTTCATTGCTTGCCTCTAGAGAATTTGAAATGTTTTCAGATTTAATTCAGTCTTTTAAACTTGAATCTGAGAATAAATCTGTCAACCAATTCTCAAAAGTCTCCACAGCATTTTCTTTATACAAGTCCTATTCTCTCCCATTTCTTTCGACTGGAACAACCAACCCCGAATTCCCCGAGAAGGTTGTACTTTTCACCCCACACCCGCTTAAGCTGGTGACAATAGCCGGATTAGAAAAGAATTTACTTCAGCGAAGCCTCACACCAAACCCAAAAAAGCCTGTCCATCGCTAAATAGAAAAAATGAGAGATTGAAGTAAAGCGGGGAGAATGCGATAGGAGCCGGTCAGCGATCTTAACCTGTCTGATGTTCGCCATGGCAGCTTAGAGGATTGGGCCTCCAATAGCTTGGAGTCTAAACCAGCTCCTGTTCTTCAGTGGAGATTCTGACCTGTCTCCTTGATTTCCTGAATATTGGTGAAAAGCATGGACATTCTCTTTTTCCTGAAGTGCAAGTTTTTACCGATGAGCTTGAATGGTGAAGGAAGGCGTTTATATGCCGGTCTGTGATGTTTCATCAGATGACCTGCAATAGAGGTCTACTCAAATACAAAACTGCTAGAGTCTAGATGGTAATTTTTTTATGCACTATATCCTGCTGTTGTCCAATGCAGGACAATGTTCTAAGTTAGATCTGGTTTTGTGTGCATCACACTATAAATCCATACAGTCTTGTTCAGTCTTGAATAAATGCTGGAGATAGAACTGAAGCTCACAACCTGTTTTACGTAGTTAACTCCATGTTTATTTGTAACTGACACCATTATATTCTAGAATTGCTGTTATAGTGCCTTATGTGTCAGGGCCCTTCTGAGGCTTTCATTGTAGCTCCTACCCAGAGACTGAATGTTTAATGAGTTCTACTGCACTGAAGGCTAAACGTCTCTACCAATTAACCCTAAGATCACTGCAGCATTTCCTTATACCCACACAAGACCTTTTTTTTGTTCCCACTTCAAAAAGGCTAAGCAACCACGGATAGGGAAGGAGAAGAGGCTAACCTGTTGGCAAACAGTGAAAAGGGCAAAAAAGGATTTTAATCCTTATTAGGCTAAATTCAGACTAAGTGGCTCCAAAGATCCTTTCAAAGGGACTTTATTCAGCGAGCACAAACTCTTACTGGGTGACATTTGGGACTGAATGCCTTGAGCCTGTAGGCTTCATAACCTTACACTTGCTGCAAACTGGCCTTGTTTATTTGTCTTAAACTCTCTCACCCTCCAGCGCAGCTTCTTAGTGATGTTTATTTCTTTCGTCTCTTAGTTTGTTTTACTTCCCTCGAGGCAAATAGACCTTTATGTTTGACCAGTGATTACATCTTGAATTAGTAACATGGTGGGAGAACAATTGTTTCTATCAATCACTGGGAACATAAATGCTCCTTACAACCTATATTCCTACTGACAGCGTATCAGACATCGCCTTATCTTTGAGACACGCAAACTTATGTCACATTACATATTTGGTTTTTTAAAAATTGTTTTTATTGAATATAGATCAATTTCTCCAGTACAACAAAGGAGCTCGTCCCTTTCAGGCATACTTATTAATTACCTGACTATAATTAAGATACTTTTACGGTCTTTCTTGGCTTTTTATCTCTTCCTCTTCTGAAGGTAAAATAAACCTTGAATATTTTCTGTGCATTCCCAACAGAGATATAATCCATGCCAGTTGTTTAAGTCTTATGGGGGCTGAAGGGTCACAAGATAATTGTTGTAGTGTGAAAGGAGAGTCATGTGGCTGCTCCTTAGTCCGGTCATGTGATTCCAGGTTTTTACAGTGAGGGAGGAATTTCTTTTTTACCTATTTGACAACCTCCACCACTATTCTCCATTCACTGAAAATATGTCAAAGCATCTCTTCCCAGTGCTGGACTGTTAGTCCTTCCATCTCCCATTTTCTATCTTTTTTTTCTTTCTTTCTAGCTATCACTCAATCTCAAAAACAAAATCTGTCTTAATTGGCTCCAGAGGGCTCGGGGAGACTTTGTGTCAACGGTGAAGAGGGTTCTGATTGGTCCAGAGGCACCGGCAACCAACAGACCCTTGTTAGTGTGTCAGGGCCCTTTGCTTGCTCATTAGTCCGATGAACTCATTTACTGATGGGGGTGACAAGGCCTTGTTTACCAGTGTGGAACCGAGGATGGTGGTGGTGGTGGTGGGGGGTTAAAACGACAGAGGAGGAGGTGAACAAGAACATGTGTGTGGAATAGTGAGAGAATACGACGCGATCATACGAGGTGTGGTGTTTTTCGTGTCAAAAAAAAAAAGAAAAAACTCTTGTCAGCTTGTGTTTGTCTGCGTAGTCCTTTTCATTTGCCGCTTGCAGCTAAAGCGCCATCAGCGTCTCAGTCCACTGGTTATTGTAGATGGCTTGATTCTGTGGTTAGTCAAGTGAGAAGCAGTCACAAATGCAATGCCTCTGATGCACTTTGGTGCAGCGGGTTTGCTGCGCATTTGTGACTTTTGAATAAGAAAAATGTGCGTCTTGTTTAATTAGCTCAAGTCTCTGTGACTACGACTGCAATCCATTGTTCGCAAAAAACACTTTGCGGCGTGGGTGAAGCTGTTGTCGTGGAGGGGATGGAGGTAGAGACGGCTTATGGGAAATGAGAAGCAATAAGCAGCTCTACATGCTGATAAGTCCACAGGTCTTTTTAAATGAATTCTATCAAGTTCTCCCAATACTGCGTGTCCCCCGTCTGTTTTGATGTTGATGGATCACCTCTCTTCCGCCCGCTCATTAATTTCATCACCTTATCTCCTACACCACTTCATTTGACCAAAAGGTAATAATAAATCCCTCATCCATTATCCTTTAACTGAGGCAACCATGCGGAAATACTTAATAACAGGCAACAAATTGAACTTCAATCACCGTATTTTCCTTCAAGGATGTACAGCACATTAAACCCAAACGGGCAAACATCCACATACCATTTATCAAACACTGTTTATGTGCAATTTTAAGCATTTCCTTTTCAGAAAATTGTTGAACTAAACCAGACACTTAGATAATTTGACAAATAAGAACTTGACTTCATTTGGAATTGGCACTGATTTCTGTCGCTTTTGACTCGAGGGTCTTATCAGCGCAAGAACACACATGCTCAGCCTGCCAACGGGAGAGGCAGTTGAGTGCCTCATCTATCTTGAAACCATGCTGCTGATAGTTGGTCTGTTTCTCCCGTAACTCCAAGAATCAGCGCAGTTTCAATTAAATTGAATCTGTATCACGATGTTTCCCCACTTGTTCCTTTATCCATGTTTCTAAAGGGGCATTGGCGGATGGGTTTGCGATGGAGAGGGTCCAGAACTGTCTGCTAGATTCCACTGTGACGGTTTTTGTGTGTGTGTGTGTGTGTGTGTGTGTGTGTGGTTACACACCGTGGCCACAGTCACCCGGCCCCTCTTCATGTGTCCCTCTTCATTCTGCAGTCTTTTGGGCATCTGACAAAGACAAATGACAGTGCTTCAGAAACGAGCAGCAGCCCAGTGCACAAACAGGTTGAAAGAGGAGGAAGAAGAGACACAGAGACGGGAGAGAGAGCATCGCAATCAGACTTGTTCCTTTGTTTTCTGTTTGGCTGTGTCCTCCCCCGTGACGTTCTGAAATTGATCTCAGATGCACCAGACCTGAATCCGTGGATGGTGCTCCATGTGAAATGAAACATCAATAAAATTCCACTTCATACGCAACCGATCATGTTGACATTTAAGCTCCCAGCCCTTGTAATGTTTCCTTCACAGAATCTCCTGTCCCCTTCCCAATCTCAGTCATTTCATTTTTATTTTTAAACTGAAACAATCCTTTATTATTTGGAATGGGAAAATGTAAATGTGAAACAAGACAAAGCACATTTGTTTATTCTTAAATTCTAATTTATTCCAAAACATATTATCTCTTTTAGCTTGACTGATTTGGCTCCATCACTGCTATTCATCTAGAGAAGGTGGTGCAGCCATAATTCCTGCTCAGACAATGACCTCCACACCATTGAAATTTGTCCACATGTGGTCAGAATGGCGAAAGCATTACAGCACAGATAGTTTGTCATACTTCTTGTCACTCGCTGAGCTTTTTTCATCTGCAAGGAAAAGGCCGGGTAATGACAATAATCTCTGGACCATCGAGCACAACTTAGTGTTTTCGAGGAAATTCATCGGTCTAGGGAAAAATGATATCTGCCTGTCTCCTTTATGGTCATTTCTATCGGTGTTATCAGAGACTTCAACTTTATCACATCAGCCTTGGGCATCTTCTTGACATCCATCAAGAGGTCCACCAATGTGCTCTTGGGAATGAAAAGAGTCAACCACCGCTTTTTTTAAGGTGAAAGGTTGCTCCAGAAGCGTTCACTCATCAGACTTCTGAAAACTAGAATTTTATTTTTGATGATACAGAAGCAGAGAAGCTGTTTTTTTTTGACCTACTTTAAAATTTCTTTGGGCTTGGATGACATGTGATTTTTCTAGGATGTAGGATAATTAGATATTCAACATGTTTGCCTTTATTTAAATATAATAAAGTTTGACATCATAAATCACCCATTCAAGATTGTAACAACACAGTTTTAGGCCAACAGAGTTGATTTTTTGCTTCTTGAATGGACATTTTTGCCGACAGATAATTTTCACATCCCACAAATAACTTCATTTTAAAAATAAATCTGTTTTGCTAGCTGATGAGGAAATGGGATGTTTACGCTTTTGTTGAGGTTCGCTACAGGCTGATGGTAAATGGAATAGTCATCTTAAGCCCCTGTTAGGAAAGATGGGAGGCTGGTGGATGTGGCGGCCCCAGCGAGCTTCTCCAAGCCACTAATCCACATTTAATTGAACTCCAGAGACTTTGAAGCGAGTCCGTGATGCAGGCAGCAGGTCTGATGCCTTGTAGAAACAAGCAGGGAGAAACTGTCCTCAGCTGGTTGGTAAGGCCTCAGCTGGTCTGCTCCGCTGTCCCTTCCTTTTAATGAGCTCCTTCAGCTTTACTCCAGCCTTAGCTCTCCAGCTCACCTTTGAATATTTTTGATTAATAACGCACCCTCTAAACCAAACTGTGACAACTCAAAGCATTCCTCTTTCCCCCCCCGTCATATCCCTGTACGCCCCTGTCAGCAGACCATTTTGAAGCTAAAAGCAAAGGTGGAACAAGAAGCGTAGTTAACAAAGCAGTGCTAAGTAGGTTAGCAGCAAATCTAAATGCCAGATTAGTAGTGGTAGGAATCACAGGTGCTGGGGCCAGACATATGGGTCTCCCAGGTATCGTGACTACTCTGACAGCTACCACAAGGTTCATGGGGACAAATTCATATCAGCTAATTGGATTATTTTTTTCTACCTGATGTGCAAATAATGTATATAATATTGTTTGAGCCCTGTTCCAGTTACCTCTGTGAAAATCTGTTGTTATATAAACACAGTATACTTTTGGTAGCACATAGCCTGCCTAGTCCTAATGCTGCTGACCTGTAAAGGACAAGCGATTGGATATATTTATTGTAATTTTCTGGTATTGCCAGTCTCCTACATGCTGTGATATGGATTATCTTTTAGTGGACTAAATGCCTCCTTCACTCCATCTAGTTGAATAGCGGCCATTCTCTCGCTGAAGGAATCTCTTTTTCATTGAGGCTGATCAATATAAGACATTAATCGTGCTGCTCATGCCGTCATGCCATCGCTGTGTGAAAAATGAACTAACCTAACCTTCGGTGTCCTCCTCTCTCCCCTCCCCTCCTTTGCTCTTTTCTGATTTCTTTTTATTCCATTATATTGTTACATCCACTTTAAATTCAAACCTCTTCGATTTGGGGTCCTCTCTTCCTGTTCTATCCTTCAGATTCTAGTCTACACAGAAGGTCTTCATGGCAAATGGCTGTTCACAGAGATCCGCGCCATCTTCTCCAGACGCTATCTACTGCAGAATACTGCTCTGGAAATATTCCTGGCTAACAGAAGTAAGACAGCACCTGACATTTATTTAACAGTAGCCTTGATAGATATAAAATACACATCTTACAGTGTTGGTAACAGTCTTATAACTAGATGCTTCTGTGTGCCTCTTTGCAGCGGCGATCATGTTTAACTTCGCAGATGCAGCCACGGTCAAGAAGGTGGTCCACAGTCTTCCTCGTGTCGGGGTGGGCACGAACTTTGGTCTTCCACAGACCAGGTCAGACATACCGGTTAACACAGAAATAATAATAATTTTTATGTGCTTCAGCCAGAGGTTATCCTTGTTCATCTGTCCATACATAATATTTTATAGGTTATCAATATACCCTATCAATGCTGGATAGATTTCAGTGATTTTCAACAAGATTCCTAGGGAGACTAGGTGTAATAATTTGTCCTGTCCTTTAGCTGTTTATTTAATTATATATTAACCTCATTCTGCCTAAAATTAATTCTATGATCTGTTCACATCTCTTCTGATGAGAAGAATTCAGTAAAATGTTCATACCTGCTTGTGGGTGTGTGCTTTTCATAATTGGTTTGTTGTTATATTTTTGGGCAAATGTGTAAAAGTCCCTCTCTTCATTGCATCACATGCTCACAGGGATTTACACACACACACACACACACACACACACACACACACACACACACACACACACACACACACACACACACACACACACACACACACACACCACACATAATTGGCTTCGCACAAACATAGTTCAGGTCATTTATTTATTTCCATCAGTGTGAAGCACATAGTTGCTTGTAAGCCTGCAGGGCACACCCCCTCTCTTCTCACCCCTCCCTCACATCATGTCTGCTCTGTTTCCGGGCATCGCTGAAGCCAAGACCAACCCAGCTGCTCATGTGTGTTCCAGTGTCATTTCCTGTCAAAATCAAAAGAAAATAAAGTAGTTTCCCAGGAAGGCTCACTGTACGGCACACTTTATAGCATTGTTTAATTATGTGACACATATTTCTAGTTTGATGTAGCACATGGTGTAAAGGTGGCATTGTGAAGTCTCATTTCCATTGTAGAAAAACAGTGGTTGGACCATGATGGTTCTTTTTTTCTTCTTTTCCTCTACACTAAAAGGTAGAGTTACAGCCAAACACACCACTGATTAGTCAGACAGAAATAAAAAACAGTCCAAACTCCCACACACTTGTCTCCTTATAATAACCCAGGACATACTGACAAGGAAGGAATACAAAATGCTCAGTGTCCTCTATTGTGTTGTTGTTGTAAGAGAAGTAAAGGTCAGTGCATAATGTGTGTGTGCTGGGAAAGTATGACTGAGAGAGAGGCGGTTAAGTGGAAGTATTGAAGTGGGATGGAAGTAAAACAGTGAACTGTTAAACTGGCTGTAAAACAACAATATGGCTGACAGCGTGTCAGTTCATAAACACTGGAACTTTCTCAAGACCATGACAAGTCAAAGCTCCTCGATTTATTTCCAAAAATATAAATGAATGAAGAAATTAAGTCCACGAAAGTAAAATATTATTACTCTGTTTTGAATTTTAAAACTCCAAACAGACCGTTTATGCCCCAAAAACAAAGACATGGTAAAGTATAAATCTTTCCGTATACATTTGATTTAATCCAGCACAGAGTCCTCATAGTTATGACAGTTTTTGTCTGGGGAGATTCATGAATGTTTTGGGGAGTTAAAAGGTGAGTCAGAAAGACTTCTGGAAATGTTTTTTTCTTCGGTATTGAGAAACAAAAATGCTCCACATGGCAACAGCGAACACTCGAGGCGAGGTAATCAGTCTTTGCAAGAAAGTTCATCCCATAATGAGTCAGTGTGGATGCAGGAGAATCACGCACGCACGCACGCACACACACACACACACACACACACACACACACACACACACACACACACACACACACACACAGATATAAGGTGAGAAAAGGTATGTGTGTTAGGTTTTGGGATCATTAATCAAACTAGTTTGCAGGCTGGGGACACCTTGCCTCTTTGACCTGAGGACAGCTGTACAAGGCAGCTCAGTGTGTACACACACACATACACACACACACACACACACACACACACACACACACACACACACACATGCACACACACCCATGGAAGTGATTACTGTTGGGACAGGAAAAATTATTTAATGTCCAGAGGCAACAACAATAAATACAAACCCACAGGCCACAGTACACTTAATAATTATTCCTCATTATTAGACATAATCCTATTGCTTTTAATATTTTGCCACAGTAATAAGAGTCACAGTCCATCCTTTTGTCCTCTTAAATATGAACATATAATTGTGATATGCTCTGCTGGCAATTAAAAGACAGAATCCTGCTTGCTGACAATACAAGAAACTAAAGGTGTTACGTCTCGTTGTGTTTAGAAATGTGTATTTTCACCTTTGAGAGGCTTAATGACTACAATCACACATCCTGACAGTGATTAATTCCATAATTTTCTTTTTTTTTTAATTGGATTGGGGGTCATTTGTTTTTGTCCCACTGCATACATCATTTCTGGCCTGTGTGTGTGTATGTGCTTGTGTTGGTTTTTGCACTCAGGCACACATGTTCGGTAAACTGGGTTGCATAAATTTTTTGTGCGTGAACATTTTTCTTCTTAATTAGAAAAATTGTAAGTTCAGTCGATTTTTTTATTTTGCGTTGCCGAATTGGAATCAAGCCCGGAGTTGCGGAGTGATGCGGTGACAGACGTTCTCGGTACCTCAATATTCTCTATTCTCATCCAAGCAGAAATGACTTTAATGGCTCTAAACTTTTTGATTTGTGTTTTCTTGTCCATCTTTTTGCAGACGTATCTCTCTTGCGACACCAAAGCAGCTGTTCAAGGCGTCAAACATGACCCAACGCTGGCAGCGCAGAGAGATTTCCAACTTTGAGTACCTCATCTTTCTGAACACAATCTCTGGTGAGGACGTCACCGACAACCGTGTGACATCACAGAAATCTGATTCAGCTGATTGTTAGTTCATGATACAGTGTTGTTGGTTTTTTAAAAATCTTTGTCGTTCTTTTTCCTCACTTTTTCCGTGGACCAGGTCGGACCTTTAACGACCTAAACCAGTACCCGGTCTTCCCGTGGGTTATCACCAACTATGACTCAGAAGAACTGGACCTCACCCTGCCTAGCAACTTCAGAGATCTGTCCAAAGTAAGACTCAGATTCAGCTCTTCTGTTTTTTATTGTCTTTTATTTCTAATTCCCACAGAAAAAGAGGGCAGTTTAGAAAGAATAGTTTTGCTTCTTAGAGCGTTAAAAGTTATCGTAAATTTCAAAGCAGTTACAAAAATACTTGTCATATTTTCAGTTTCTTTACTGTTACTGATAACACTTGGTTTACTCTAAGTTTGACCAGTACAGGAAATTCAGTAATACTGTGATGAAACATTCCAGATAACCTCTATGATTAGTTGTTAACAGGTATTAGTTGAGGAAAGACCTGCTCTGTTGCAGCTGATTTAAACGTCTAATGTTCTGTCGTTGCGACTCCCATTTTCTGGTGTAGTAGTCATAATGTCCATGAATCAAAGTTTATAATTGAATTCTTTCAAGTCTGACCTTCAGCAGCACCCCAGGAAGTGAAGTAATACTCCCTGGTAGCTCCAGGCATCAAGTGATTGTGCTTAAAACACTGAAACCTGCCCCAGGATGCTCCCTAGCACATAAATACACTCGCTTTCACAGCTAAAACTGCTTTAAAGATCCTCCCTAGCATTGAAAGTAGGCATGCCGTTATTTGCTTGCGTGAACTCTGCCTTTTACACACACACACGCACGCACACACAGAAGAAAAACCTAAAAACATAATCCTTTGCTTGCCGGCTCCCCTCGTACAGACCGAACATCACTTGTGCGTAATGTTGTCCAGTGGTGGGAGGACAGAGGATTAGGTTCAGAGTGAAATGATGGAGTGACTGTCTGGCCGCTGGAACCAAAATGACTGAATAAATTAGCCCTGGAAATAAAAGACCATTCGTTAATGGATGGGGGATACGTCGGAGCAAATGCATTTCAGAACACATTTGTTTAGCTCCTGGGAGCATCCCACGTTCATGCCAAGGGGAAGTAGAGGAGGGAGGCCTCACGTTGTACGATGTGAGGCTGAAACCAGGAGTAGCACAACCTCTGTGGTGTTGGGTGAGTTACTGGCTTGATGAGGTAAGAAAATGTGATCCAGAAAGTTCAGTTTCTGTAATGCATCCATGAGTTAGAGGGTTTATTGAATGGAAAAATGCCAAACAGTGGTTTATTATACTGCAAGGCGAGATTTTACAACTCAAGATTTCTCACTGCAGAACTCTTGACAAATATAAGTAAACTGTAGAATTAAGACATTCATGCTATAAAGTAACTCAATAGGAATGCGTGCTTACAAGCGTTTTACTGGCCTACAGTAAAGAACAGCGCATTTCTAAGCTATTGCATTTTATTGCCCAACTTTTTTTCGCCCTTAGGATATGTTTGCAACCCTGTCGTACTTTCACCGCTGTGATCTGAACATGGTCATACTTATAAAAACGCTAAATCCTGCCTGTAATCCAATCCTTTTGTGCAAAACAGTTTGTTGTTTATCGGTTGACGCCTTGATTAAAATGGTGTGCATTTGCGCATCAACGCTCGCGACTTCACCTCATCACGGATTTTTTTTTAGGCCGTCACATGATACCGTATGCGCATTCTATTGGCTGACGGCATCTGGAAGTGCGCGCATTCTGTGAGTCTTGGACTCACATGAGGCACAAAAGTGTTTTAACCAGTCGATAAGAGTGTGGGAAAAGGTAATACAGATAGAAGGTGGTTTAATGTTAGTATGGGGGAAGGTTCATAAATGTTTAAATTACTGTAAATAATAAGATAGTTTGTCGCTGTATTGTGGAATTCGTTAATCGTGTGTGGTTCCTGGAACGCATCAACCACGAGGAATGAAGGCGCACTGTATTAGATGGAGAAACAGTTAATTTTGATACCTCCAAATAAATTTATTGTATTTTTTCTTTCCAGAGAATATGGGAGAGGTTACTGTCAGTGTATGGCGAGAATGAATGTGTGTGTGTGTGTATGTGTGTATATATGTATATATATATATTTTTTTTTTAGCCATTTAATTGAAATAACAAAAGTAATGTCATATGACTGAGCCTTTAACCATTAAAACACATTTGGCTTTGGAAATGAGAACATCTGTTCTTCGGAATCCGATGCAACAGTCACCCTGCACATTTACAGCTGGGGTGTTCACACCGCACTGTCACACAAATTCACACACCCCAACAGTCAACACCTCGTCTCAAGACCTCTCCCCCACTCCTGCCTTCACTTCAGATTTGATCCTCCACGTCTCTATCATCCGTTTTATCCCTCCCAGTGTAGCTTTCCCGACCGTATGAAGCTGTATAATTTCTCTTGTTCATCTGGCTTCATGTTGCCCAGTAGGCTGAAATGTGACAGGTGTACCTGCTTTACAAACACACACACACACACACACACACACACACACACACACACACACACACACACACACACACACACACACACACACACACACACACACACACACACACACACACACACACACACACACACACACACACACACACACACACACACACACAGCCCTCCTTCAGTTTCATAGCTCATGTCACCTCCCTCTCCTCTCCTCCCTTGGAGGAAAGCGAGTAAGAGGAGGACAACACCATTTGCGGTCCTTAAGCTTCAAATTTCCTTCAAATCAGAAAAGCAGCACAGACCGTCTCCATTACATCTGTTTTATTCATGTTGTTGACACACGTGTGATATTAGTGCTTGTCCAGTGAACCATAGCAGACCGGAGCGTCTGGGAATTATTTGTGCTCTGTTTATTTTCATTTGAATATTTTTTCAGACTCATTTTGCTGCGTCTCCGTCTGCATCGTTCACCACCTCCTGCTTCGTTTCCCCTTCTTCAGTTTCTTTCTGTTTACTTCTCACTCTGTCTCTCTTTCTTACCATCCACATCTCGCTAACGTCCCTTATGTCACAATGCTGGCTTTTTTTTTTTCCATATAGAAACAGGTCACGTGAGCAGCCTCCAGTGACATTGAAGGGCCAAATTGCCGTGAAAGCATGTGCGTGTCACACACTGTCATCATCCCCAGCACAACAGAGGCCACACAGAATTTATGTTCCCCCACTGCCAGAGCCATTCTGACCCCAGGGACTTTCTTATCATAAACTCTAACCTCAACCTGACATCAAACGCCGACCCCCGAGATAACACTGTAGTCACGATAAGCACACACAAGAGCTGATTGCATGTGTTGTAACTGTGTTTTTATTCCTTCACCCTGTCGTACACCCCAGCTCTGCACACTGTTTGGTTTTTCCCCTTTGTCCTTCGTATCCATAGGTGGGGAAAGACTACATTTGCTCAGTTGGGTTGTGTTATTTTCATAATTTCAAATTTATTGGTCATTCTTGTTGTTGAAACAAGAATGAAAAACCAACAACTAACAGAACTACATTGACATAGCAACAGGAGTGATGAGGATTTATTGAGCATTCCCGGTACCTTTGTGCTATCACCTACTACTCACAGCCACATCAGCTAATGGTGTATTGATTTCACCATACTCGCCCCATATGTTTATCCCCCAGGCCTCCACACTATTTTCACTGTTTAAATAGGACAGTATACATAAACAATCCTTTCAAAAGGCTCTTTTGCTTTATGACTCAAAGCTTAAGTGATGCTTAAATCATGGCTTGGCTGTTGTACTTCATCACCGGTGACCTATTATTGTTTTAAAAGTGAAGCAGCACAGCATAATGTTCTTATAATAGCGCTCACACAGATCTCTGTGGTTCCATGAGGTGTTTTTCGTCTGGTTATGCATATGCATTTTTAAAGTGTTTCAACCTGCACATTATTTGGATGGCTTACGAGTTAATTTAGAGTTCAGTATGAGGGAAATTTCCTGTAGATTTGTATTTAATGAGGATTAGATGTAATCTGTCGTTGCATGTTTGAAGTTTTTGTGACATAGAAATAGTGGATCTGTCATGTTTTGCTATTTAAGCATCATAATAAACAGGAACCTGATGCTAAATAGTGGAATTCACACTGGTTTGTTTTGAGTACTTGGCTTTTTTTGTGTTCATTCATGTAATTTTTTTCTTGGTATATTTTTTCACAGCAGCTTTGAATGTCTTCTCTGCTCATGGACAAGATGTGATACGATCTAATCCCATCCAAGATTACCCTGTGATGTTTACCTCTCCAGAGCATCGACACATCTTTGTTCTGTATCTCCCTCTCTCATCTAATTAAAACTATGAGATTGGTTCATTTGTTTGAGTCCTCATCAGAGTGCTTTTCTTTACCGCGACATATTGGGCCAATCTGTGGCGGACCAGTAGCAGCCTCTCCATCAGCCAGGTGCTCCCCTCTTGATGTACGGCGCCGTCGCCGCCGCTGCTCTGTTGGAGCTACTGTAAGCTGAGACCGTTATCCCCACAGTAATTTACAGCAGTAAACAATGTCAGGCTCGTGCAAACCAACAGCCCCCGGATGCACTCACACACAATTCTCCTTCTCTCTTTGTCACTGTGGCACTTTCAGTCTTTTTTTTTTATTTTATATGCCTACTCTCCCTTTTCTTTTTTTAATGAGCTGACTGTTATTAGGGCTATAAATCAGACCAATGGGCTTGATGTATAATTCACTCTGTGTACTCACCCACCCCCAGTGGCCCTGAGGAAGCCCACAGTGTGTCTCTGTCAACGCGGTGCTGCACGGCGTGGTGGCACCAGGCATTTTACACAGCCAAAACCGAACGCACTCCAGAATGCAACGCTCAAAATTACAAAAAAAAACAAAAACAACCCATACTAAACTGAAAAATAAACTAGTTCTGCACATATCCTGCATGCATCACACAAATACATGCGCGCAGTCGTGCCCTGTTACACTCCCACAGAACAGTAGCCATGGAATAGATCGATATCAGAGCCTGGCCCCGGATGAGTCTGGCTGTGACAGGCACCCTATGATATGAAAGAGATCCAATTGATCCACGCCCCACATGCCCCTCTTCTTCAAAAGGCCATCATGTCATTACCATTGATCTGCTGTGTACATCGGAGCGTATGTGTGTTTGTGTCTATGTGTGTGAGGGAGAAAGATGATGTTGGGGGGGGTTGAGAGAATGAGCCTCAGCCAGCAGAAGACTAATAAAAATTGAACCAGCCTGAAAGTGATTTCTATAAATGAGCATTTAAATAATAGCTGAGCACCATGGGATTATTGGTTTTGTAGAGCGATGGAAAATTAATGCAACTTAACCATTTTTTGTAGACTACAAACAGAGCCGGTGACCAGAGTATTAGTTACATATTAATAAAAGGAGAAAATTAAAGGAGCCTGCAGCCCTGCCTTTTTGTATTCCACGTAGGCACTCTTTCATTGGAACACATTAGTTTTCTCTGACAGACTACAGCTGCAGGGGCTCTTTTCACAGCCTCTAAAATCACTCTGTGGGAAAGGATTGATCCTTGTGTGAAAGGAAACATCATCTAATATTCATTTGAGATTGCACAAAGGTTACCAGCTTCATTTGCCTCGCAACTGTTATGCTGCGAAGACTGGTCCCCGAATGTGTGCGCAATAAAAATCAGTAATGTCTCCCTGCTTCCCTTTGTTATCACAGGAAGATGCAGTTTATTTTTCACTTTACATCATATCTAAGAAAACATGTTTTCTTCTCAAATATCTCCACAGCCCATTGGTGCTTTGAATCCCAAGAGAGCGGCGTTCTTTTCCGACAGATTCGAGTCCTGGGAGGATGATCAGGTGCCGAAATTCCACTATGGCACCCACTATTCAACCTCCAGCTTTACTCTGATGTGGCTGCTCCGCATTGTAAGTACATCGTATGTGATAAGACATGATTACCAATAAATCAACATTGACTTGGCTTGTATGAAATCCACGAAAACATTCAGTTAAATGTCCGCCATGAAAGAAATGCTAACCTCTCAGAAAGAGCTTGGGTATTTTGAGGTTTATCAGGTATTGCGTTTGATTCCTTCGCCTTTACAGCACACGCGGTGCATTGGAAGGGCTCCTTTTTGGTGCCTTTGTTGAATGGATGTCATCAATCTTTCCATACTACACTCAAGGGAGAAGGAGGTTACTAAGTTTCTCCAATGTGCAGTTTTCTCCTGTTATTGTCCCAGTAGTTCACTGTCTCAGCGACTCCCGGTAGAGTTACCTCATTGATCCCTGCACATCATTAGTGGGCTTACTCTAAAGCCACATTACTAGAAACCCTCACTTAAAGATCAAACCTAACATCAGAGAGTAACTAAAAACTGTTGCAGCAATAAATGTGAACAAATATTGTGTGTTGTGTGTTTATTTGTGAGCCTTTATGAGGCGTTTAATTCTTCTCTGTTGTTTAAAGCGCATAATGAGATACAATGTGGTTAAACTCACTTTTTAAAGGCTGACATCATTTCAGGCTGAATTTAATTAGCTATCTACAGTAGCAGTTTGTAGCTGTGGCCCAGCATATTGTGTCCATGTCACTTGGGGGCCATTGCGTCAGCAAGACAGCTATTGATCTCTCCTAACAAGATTATACATGATTAGAAATGCATCAGTAGCGCACATGTATTGGATTTAGTAGCTCACTGGGATTATTATTTCATTTGTTCATTTTCGTATTCCGGTTTCTAAGAGTGAAAATAGTATCTCTTGTCTTAAATCTGTTGATTTATTGTATTGAAATGTGAGCAGAAAGACAGCCATGTATTACATGTTTTTATTGCCCGACTAGGGATTCTGTTTTATCAATCAAGCCGCCGCTGCCTATTACAGAGACAGAGGCTTGAGTTGAGATTTAAACCTTTTCTTCCCTCGTCAACAGGAACCCTTCACCACGTTTTTCCTGAACTTCCAAGGAGGAAAGTTTGACCATGCTGACCGCACCTTCTCATCAGTGTCCCGGGCCTGGAGAAACAGCCAGAGAGACACGTCTGATGTTAAGGTACTTACACACTGATGTATGCCCACACATGACGTGTTAAAATGTTACCCTCAAAAAGTACCTTTTCTTTTTTACATGGTCGACTTGTAAGAAGGTTAGAAGTTAAACGGAATAATGAACTGGAAACTGCAGTAGAATAAGACCCCATCAAGCATCCATACAGACAAAGAAAAGGTTTAAAAGAGTAATGTCCAGTCACTACCAATCATTGTCCCGATGCAATGAAAGCTTCCTGGTCTTCTGTTCAAAGCGTTGGTCTAATCCTCATCAGTCCCAGCCGTCTGTCTAAGATTCCTCCAGCTATTACCTGGGCTTGAATCTCTGCCCATTGGGCCCCCAAACTGCTGAGGTTTCAGGTCTGCGTTGCAGCAACACAGGTCATTCTCATACTGAGGGCCCTCGAACTCCCCTTGCACACTTTAACTGCTCTCTTAAAACATTTACGACTACAGTCAGACATTCTATGTCAAAGCTGAGTTTTGCTTGGTCTCCTGGCATTGATTCGCTAGATGGGGGGAACAGCAGTGGTGTTGGGGGTTTTGACGCTTGATTTCCATTTACCACCCCACCCCCTCTTGAAATCCCAGTGATAAAACATATGGATTGTGTTACTTCTTAGCTGGCCAGTGCTTGATTGCGAGAGCCCAACAAGAGCCCTCATTTGCTCCATCAGTCCAGACCTGTCATGGTGGATCAAACTGTGAGAGCTCAACCTCAGATCAAAATAAAAGGGAAATGTGGACCACATCACTTTGTTTCCTTGTTCAGTGTGAAATGTTAGCATTTTTTGAGTGAAAGCGACTTCATCCACTTGGATGAACATATTCATGTTCTTGGCAAAAGAGGAATTAGCGAGGAGATGTATCAATTTAGTATGCTAAGTACGCCGTTTAGCTTTTGCATTGGAACCATTGAGAAGCAACCCTCTGTCCCTGCCAGAGGGCAAGAAGCCCCAGCTTTTACTTACCCCTTAGGTAAAGAAGGGGTGATAATAGGTTACAACATGCAGATTCAATGTGTCTCTAGCTTTGGTGATGCTAGCATGACCTCCGGTCCAATCCCCTGACCCCTAGCTTAAGCCCAAAGGCATCGGAGGGGGGAGAAAAAGGAGAGTAGCGGGGTTAGTAGTAGCAAAAGTGGAAGTGTAGCAGAGGACGCCAGAGGCCAGAGCCCCTTGCAGTGACCCATGACAGGACAGGATTGGGGATCAGAGGGGCTGGCCTCTGACCACGCTGGAGCAGAGGGGCCACTGCACATAATGGTCCATGCAAGGCAGGCTTGAGTGTTTGGCGAGTGAAGCCCTAAAGGTTTTGTTGAAGTGTGTTCATGTGTGTGTGTGTGTGTGTGTGTGTGTGTGTGTGTGTGTGTGTCCACCACGTCCAGCTCAAATTTACAGCAGGCTGCAGCCAGTGAACCAGGGTTAGCTGGAGGACTCGTTAAGAGGTCGACCTTTAGTTTTAGGTCGGGTTTTTGTGGAGTGAAGAGATTTCAGAAGTGAGGAAGTGCAGTGTTGTTTTAAACCTGTGTGTTTGTTTGCTCATTTGATTGAATGTTTTCACCCCATTGATGAGCGATGGAGAAACTGTGCTGCTAATATTATTATTTGTATATGTTTGGTGAATTTCTGAGAGATCATGTTGCACAGGAGTAAGCTTTTCAAAAACACTCCCAGAAAAGAAAATAACAATGACCCTAATTCTGGTGCTGGAACTTAATTTTAGGTGTGAAGTATTTATCTGTCACCATGCTGTCAATGGTGTGCTTGACCACACAAGCTCGGTCTACGACCGTCAGGGCTGCCATTGAAAAAGCTGGGGTTTGACCAATCATTTCATTATATATAGGTATTTGTATTGAGGTTTTATGAGGCTTACATTTCTAAAAATGCACACTTTAGTCTGCCATGAGGAATGAAGCCATGCTTTGGTTTTAAATGACATATTCAGACACTATCATATCAATTTTTCTGTAAAACGTTTACAGGACAATATATATCTCACTCTGCTCGTTTCACTGTTTACATGAAGCAGCCAAGAGTTGAGAGACATTTTGTTCCACCCTCTTGTTTCACTATCAGTGAGTCACACCAGAACATATGTAGTTACGTGCCCTGTTATAATTCTTTTCTATCTGCCAATTTAAAAAAACCCAAAACCTTTTGAGTTGTTTGAGACAGGGAAATAAAATCATCGTGAAAAGGATAGAAGACCAGAAGTCCATCTGAATGCCAAATGACTTCAGAGTACATCTTCTATAGCGGCTGTAGAGTTAATGCCAGGAGGAAGACACGCAATTCCCACGAATAACTTTACAGTTAGAAAGTGTGACAGACATAATTTCTGAAGTTGATATATAGTGGCGTAACAACTTTTTTTTTTTTGGCTCTTGTTCTTCTCCAACTCCATCTTAATACGCTTAAGCGTATTGAAACAGCATTTATGTCTCTCTAAATCTGACAGCTTTATTAGGGTTATTCAGCCAGTTTTCTGACCTTTCAGGAATGTTCCTGAGTAAGGTTCTTTCATTCAGCCTGTTTGGATTTAAATGTGACATTTTGATTGTGTTTCTGTGCTCTACCCATGCAGGAACTGATCCCAGAGTTCTATTACCTGCCTGAGATGTTCATCAACACCAACAGCTACAACCTGGGGGTGATGGAGGACGGCACTGTAGTGTCCGACGTGGAGCTTCCACCCTGGGCTAAGAGTCCAGAGGAGTTTGTCCGCATCAATCGCCTGGTAAGAAAGTTACATTCATGCACAGTCTTATTGTTGGACAGCAGAACCAGATGCAGATCCCTGTGTGACGTGTGCCCACAGTAGTAATGGGTGCTGATGAGGCTGGGTGTGCTCTGTGACCTGTGTGCTCTGGTGGTGAGGTCTGTTAACCAGCCTGCTGATATGACCAGACCCCTATCATTAATCACATGCTTCTCTCTCGTTGGTTGTCAGCATGGTCTAGGCCAAGTTGGGTGTATCAGGGGAAGCCTGTCATGGCGGCGGCCTGCTGTTCTGCAGTGTTGTACTTAGTGAGGGAAGTGAGTTCGTTTGTACTGAAGACTGAATCGACTTGACTAATTTTTGATCATCTGGAAAAGAAACTCCAATATGAATCACTTAGTAAAAATTGAATTTTATTTTAATGTCAAATGGTGATTGAAATCATTCTGTCCCGTTTAAAGATTGTTTTATGTCTACAAACAGGTCATATGCACTTAATAAATATTCAAAATGTGTAAGTATTATTATCCAAACTAAAGAGTAACATGAAAGAGACCAACCTGTTAGTATCTGAGCGTTAATGTGCCGTATACTCCTATAAGCACAAAGTGGTTTTTCATTCTATAAAGGCATCGGCCTCATTCGTCGCTGCTCCCTCAATTTCCTGCGGTCCTTTCCTTTGTGCCCAATTTAGCGCTGCAGAGGCAATTTGGACTCACCGTACACTACGCCAGAGTGCACAGCCACCTGCCTAGTTACTGCTACCAAGCTGATAGAATTTCAGTATGTGGTTTCTTCTCTACTTGTGCAAATTGAGATATTGGTCCAGCAGGCAGCAGTCAGGTGTAGGTGCTCAGAACAATAACAAGCGCTTTAAAAACGTGGCTTTTCCGAGGCTTCGTATAGGGAATAGGGATGTCAGCTCCATAACCACATAGACACAGATGCTGCCACCCTTACTCATTTACTCTGTGCACCATGGCTACTGTTAGATTAGGATTTTTCTGGCCAATCAGATCAATTGGTGTGTGAAAGATGTCCAGCAATGATGGATTGATATTGATAGATTTCTGTTTAGTTTGAAAAGTTTCATTTGTGAGTTTTGATCAGCTGACTCTCAATTGGCAGCAAAGCAGTGCTTTTTTAAATTTTCTTTCCAGTTTTAGGAGACACAGGTACAGATAAAAGGAAGACGGGCATGAAAAATAAAGGAAAAGTAAAGTCCGAAGTGGAGGGAGGGATATGTGGGTGGACAGGTCTCTGGTCGTGACAGATAGCTGGCATTAAAGGGTGTCAGCTGGCAACTGTGGTACTGTGGGGAGAGGGATGAGCGTGGCAGAGGAGAGAGACGAAGAGTGAAAGAGTTAATGGGCTGTTTGGCTCTCTTTAGCTTGTCTGCTGCTAATGGCCTCGCAGCACAAGGATAGACAGCAGGAGAGAACGCACAAACGCACACACACACACGCGCCGGCTGTCTTCACATTGGTTATGAGCCCTTGATGATTAACAGCTAATTAGGGCCCAATCTGGAAAGGCCATTAAAATCCTCTCACAGTAAAAGATTGTGCTACTATGCAAAATGGCAGCTTTTTTTTTCTTCTTCTTCTTGTTATGAATGAGAGTTGTGTGGTTGGCAATAAAACAAAATCCAGCAGAAGATATAAAGATTTCATCAAACTGTAGCAGGTTTGTTTTACTCTGATGGTTTAAGTGCTGCATTTTATCACTCGTGTGGTAAGAAGTTGTTGTTGTTGTTGTTGTTGTTGAACCTCTGGCATACACAACCCTGATGCCGATGCAATGAGAAATGGCTGCGTTTTGAGTAGCATGTGCCAAGCATGCGTCTTCGTTAAAGCTGAGTGTCCACAGTTGACTTAAACGCCTGCTTGTAAAGATGCTCTTCCCTTTTCACGGTCCACCACACACCTGCAGACTAACACACAAACCCTAGACGCTGGGATTCTTGAGGCAGCATGCCATACAAATCAGGAGATGCTTGTTCTTCTTACCAGAAGGTCGATGGAGAGGTTAAGAACTTGATCCCTCCTCCCCCAGATAACTACATGTGTCTGTGCACTGTCAGCCTCTCTGACATTCCACTATATATGACCACATCTTACTTCCCAGGTCTGCTAACCATTAGTGTGATAGCAGGTGATCGTGTGTGTATATGTTTGTTAAACCGGAGGTTTATATTTGTGTACATATTGGTGCTGTCCTGCACTGTCTTGCTTCCAGTCGCCATCAGAGCTGCTGATATGTAATAGGCAGAACCACCACCCTCGTCCTGGGTTACCCTGTGACGACTGACAACAAAGACTGCCCGTTTCTGTTCAATTGAAGGTGGGCTTCAATCGTCTTCTAACTCATTTGAACTCTTCAGAGCCCGTTTCCCTTCTCCATAGTTCCCTTTTGGTTCCTTTCAGTCATCTGTGCTGCTGCGGTGTTGCTGACAGACCTGCAAACCACACACACACACACACACACACACACACACACACACACACACACACACACACACACACACACACACACACACACATACACACCAGAGTGATGGCCAGCACATTACTTTTGGCCCTTTCCCCCCATATAAAGCATTTGCTCACTCAAAACACTTGACAGACGTCAGCTAAAACTGCCCTCACAAGAACGAGCGAGAGACTTTTCCTCTTGTTGAATGGGTGAACTCGGTTGAGTGATGTGTCTGAAGTTGACTCGGAGAGAGTTGACCACATGTGGTTAACTTGGTGGATGTACAGAACACATCTCTGCTCTATGGGCGATAGTGTGAGAACTTGTTTGAGACTATTTCTTCTGTCGTAATCCTTTTTACCCTTTTGCTATTTGGCATGGTAGGAATTGAGAAATGTCCTAACATGCTAATAGAGGTGTAACACGTTTCCTGTCTTGATGATATATATAAATATGATATATTATATAATATATATAAGTTTGTAGTCTTTCTGTCCTATTTTGTACAAGATATTACGAAAGGATTAGTGGATATTTGGGATGGAGGAAAAGGTGATAGGAATTATTGATTTGCTTTGAGGAAGACTGTGATGCTGATTCTAGAAGGTTTGTTCTCCCTTCTGTTAAACTTCAGTAATGCCATGTTATAGTGCATTTTTGAGGAATTTCTAAATCAGTTATCAAGCTTAAAAAATCAATTCAAATCAAATTTGGTGCTTATAGTTTCATTCAGATGAATGTTTAGCAGTGTTTTGAGGCCATTCAATGCATGCTCCTGATAAACATTTACTAAGACTTTTCTGACCGCTCAAGCTTTACTAACGATGGTGTTGCAGAGATAGGTCTCTCCTGAGTACTTTATTTTCAGTATTGGCTGCATCGTTACCGTCCCTCCATTACAAAAACGGAGACGGTTCCTCTGACATTACAACATTTGACTAAACCCATTTCACTAAACAGTGATTGCAGCGGTGACCTTTGTGACTAATGCACAATTCAAGACAGAGCCCTCCCTGGTCCCGCCTGCATGACAGGCTCAGTTTCTCATATCACAGTCTACTAGATGTGGTTCTGAAACCTAAAGTAATGCTGCTTTAAAGGTTATTTTTGTTGTCGACATTTAGTTTGAATTGAATCAGGTTCAGATTAAATAAAAAGGGTCTGCAGCCATTTTTTATCAAGTTGCAGCATTCAAAATGTTCAGCAAAAAAAAAACACAAGATAAGCATCAGAAACAAACCTTGATAATTATAAATGTTGAGATTGTTGCTCTGTTGTTTCTTCTCCTTAGTTTTTGCTATATCAGGACCATGAGTTGCTTTTTGGGGAGTAGCTGTGTGTTCTGGGGTTCTTCTCAGTTGTCTCTGAACTTGACTTTGAACTGCGATGGCGATTGGTTTCATCGCGCCTCATGCTAAACAGCTGTCAATGTGGTCACCCCACAGTCATCTTACCCGCTGAGGTAAACATCTACATGGCTGCTCAGTGCTAACAGACAAATGTCACAGCAGTATGGACCAAATCACCTTTGCCCCCAAACCATACATACTCACACTATCAAGACCTTTGAAAGTCCTTTTCTGAAGTTTGTCAGTTTTATGTGTTGACAGCACTTCACACGTCAAAAAGCCATGTCATCATGGCAGACAAGTCCATTACCGTACCAGTTTATGATCAAGAGAGTGGAAGGAAGTGTTCTGGGTGATGTTTACAATCTGATAAGATCATTTGCGATAGTGAGTAATGCTTAAAACATTTTAACATAATCGTGTAGTTATGCGGAATTGCCCAGCGACTTTGTGAGTTAAATCTGAGTCAGGGTTGGGTATCAAAGACAAACACGCGCCATACATTTTTTCCCACAAGGCCTTATAGCTCCCTCAGCTCAGACCACCAGCCACACAAAAGCATCTTTCACACGGAGATCATAGACGAGCTCCGCAATGAAGTCCCTTCTCTACAACAACTTTATGTTCTGTCATAGAATAGAATACGGACAGAATTACAGCCGTCTTCCAGAAGGAAGCATGGCGTTGAAAACAGTCTTGCAAAGAATGGACTAACCTGGCAACAATCTCCCCTCCCTGTTACCCAATAGTTGATCTCATCCTCTGTTTAGATGATGAAGTTTGCTTCTTTTTTTGTAATAGCTGCTAGCTGCTACTGGCTGCTGTCTAAGTCTTCTGGTTTGAGCCACACTTTTACAACGCGGTCCAAACCCCACAGCCCCATCCTGCCTCTCCAAGATGTGTTTTTTTTTCTCTTTTACTACTTTCTCTGCCAAAACAGACACCATTGTGTGTTTATCGCCCATCCACTGAGCGTTGGAAAGGCACACGAGTTGTGCATTGCTAGCATGTACATGTTGACGCTCCAAACCAGCCTCTGCATCTCATACTTGAAGGAGCCTCGTGATAATTCATTGTCAGACCACAAACCACCAAGATATGCATTTGCAGAGTGAAAATGTCAACATGGTCTAGTCCAGTTGGGCCTTGTGTAAAAGAACACAGTTTAGCGTGTTAGCCTAGCACTGATCTATTCCCCTGATGTCTCCACTGAAGGCCTTGTTGTTGGATGGGAACTAGCACGTGGGGCAGAGGGGTCTTCTCTGGCTAATGTCAGCCAGCGCTCACCGCAGTGGTATTGTCATACATAAGGGCAGACATGTTTACTGTGTGCTCAGTGTTTTACGAGCTGCCCCCCCCTTTTTCTCTCCCTCCCCCTCTTCACTGTCCTCCCCCTCGTCTTATTCATCTTCTTCTTCAATGACGTAATGGAGGAGGCTGATGAGAGCCTGAGAAAAGGGATGATGTACTGCTGCTGACATACTCACTCACTAATGTTGTCCTTCTCCCTTTACCTGCACTCCTCCACACACTCAGTTCACTTTTGCCAAAACTCAGATTCTTTTGTTACTTTTTTTTTTTTACAGTATTAGTCCATTTTCAGACTCCTTTGCTGCTGAACTTTTTCTGTCTTCTCAAACAAAACTCCTTGACATCTGTTTTATCATCTTTGCACTATTTAAAGGAGCAGTTGTCTTGGACTTCTGGGCGTCTCACTCATGTTGAGTCAAACATTAGTGAAAAAAATTCTTAAATACAGGTAGTCCTCAACCTACAAACACAATTGGTTGCGAGTGGTTGTTCATAAACTGAATTGCATGTAAGTCTCTATTTCAATCTTGAAAATGTTCAAAGGTTAAATCCTCGTAACTTGAGGACTAACTGTATATTTTTTTGCAAGCAGATACGGAAAAGCACAACTGCGAGAAGATGCAAGCTTCTTGACAGGGTAGAATTTGTAATCATATTTTCTGTAATCAGCTTTATATACAGTATATATAATTTTCCACCAGCTAGAGATGTACCTGTCAATCAATTTCATTATCAATCCATTTGTAATTTGTCTTTTTAACTGACTATCATCAGATACATATAAACTCATAGGGTAAACATGATGACATCATCAATCGTTTGCCTTTGATGACCAATTGCCATGAACCGTTCCACATACCGCAAAATCAAACCAAGAAAACTGCTGCATTTGAGAAATTGAAGCCATCAAAGGACACATTTTCCTTTTGTTCATTGTTCATACACACACACACACACACACACACACACACACACACACACACACACACACACACACACACACACACACACACACACACACACAGAAACGGACAGAAACACACACTAACAGGCTGCAGCCCCACATAACTCCACACTTTAACAACCTCTGCTTGAAGGCTAACTACTCTCAAGCTGATCAGTTGAGTCATTCATCCTAATCATCTCCACTCTATGCCGAGAGGCCTCCACACCTCAGACAGGCAGAGAGACATGCAGCCAGCTCTGTAATCATCAGAGACAACAATACTTCTCAACAGCTATCCAAATATTCTGTCTCTGAGCCCCTCTCAGCGGTCCTGTGTTTAATCAGCTCCGACTATTGACTTAGCTTCTCCTTGCTGGGGCGTATTGTGAATGCAGCACTGGTTGATGGCACCGGTGATGCATTTGCTTGCTTGTTAGCCTTGCTTTATGGAGGTGGACAGATGGTTAAATTCTCTGCAGGTGCTTGTTAGCTGTAGTTCAGCTCGTAGTACGCGGTTGTGAAATGGTCATTTTGTCATTATTTTCACCAAGGAGGTTACGTTTATGTCAATGTTGTTTAAAAAAGATGTATGGAAGGATTTCAGTTGTATTGTTTTAACAGGTAGGTTGGTCCTGATTGAGATGTGAAAAAGACTAGCATTCAAAAGCTACCTGAAGAAAAATGAATGAATGAAATGTATGTTTTCTTTAACAACAAATTAATTATTATGTCCCTAAAGGGGGGGTGGGTGGGTTGTCCTTCCACACTGGGAGCAGTGTTTAGTCTGCTGGTGGGGTTGCTGTCTTTGGGTCCCTTCAACCCAGCCGATTGGGGGTTCCTCCTTCCTATGTGAGGATCCACCTGTCTGTTAGAGTTGGGGGGCCTGGATTGTAGTCCCCCCAATGGCACGGCCTGTGACTCTTCCCAGTGTGGACGCCCCCATTTTCCATCGTCGATCATCAGCGCCATGCCACGTCTATGTATTGTGCGTGTGTGTGTGTGTCTGTCTGGTGTGAATGATGGCAGGGAGGGACTTACCTTTAGTAATGGGGGTTTTTTGTGTGTGTTTAATTTTTTTTTTAAATTCTGGAAAATTTAAAATTACAATTTATGTTTCATGTCGTGCGAAAAATTGCTCCAAAATAAAGCTGATTTGATAATGTTCAAATTCTAGGGGAAGGTTTTTGTGGTTGAGGAGTCATGTAATAAAGGTCAAATGGACATCGGACTGTTTTGTATGGGTGTCTGACATGGAATGGAAGATGAACTGCCTCTGTAGAGTTTGAAGTCCCTGAGTCTTTTTTCAACCAGTCAGATTATTTTCAGAAATATTTAAATACATAAAGCTCTAAATTCCCTGTACTACATCATATTATGGGGGATTAACTAAAAAAGACAAGCATTATGGCCATCTGAGATTGAGTCAGCATCCTTTACTTCATCCATTCATGTCTCAATTAGTATTGTTTACTACATTGTCTGGACCTATTAGTGCACTTCTGCAGTCTGCACGCTGCTGCTCGTCTGACTAAGTCCACGATGACATGTTTGTTTTGGGTAGATACTTTGCCAATCATGGCTCATTCTGCTTCTTTTCTCCCCATAACATGATACTCTTGCTTTTCAAGTGGCTGAGGGATAATAAGAGCGATGGAAGGAGTGAGTGGGTGAGAGTCAGGCTTAGAGTTTCGGGTTCCACTTGCGAGCGAGTGCCTCAGTTGACCCATAGCCAGAACTCTCACAGTTGTGACCTGTCTAATTAGTGGAGCAGGAAGGAGGGGGAACAGACGTAAAACACACACCCCAACTGGGTTTCTCTGGGTGTGTGTGTGAATACGAGCATAAAGGAAATGATTTGTAAGATGTGTGTCTGCTCCAAGGCTCTTATTCCTTATGTCACCCCCTTTTTTCTTTTTCTTTTTTCTACTCTTTTCATCGTCCATGTTTGTGGGTGGCAGGTGGGGGGGATCTGTTCTGGTTGGCAACAGGCTTCCTTCGCCTGCTTTAAAATGACAATGCACTTCTCATTTGCAGCAAGCTAATAAGTCCTTTAATCAGAGTGCTTGTCAACCTCGGGGCTAAAGTAACTCCAGAGGAGTTGATCCAACGGATCAGATCACTGGAAGAAAAGAGCAGGAGGAAAAAAAGGAGTAGCGTGAAGGGGGAGAGAATAAGTAGAGGCTGAAGGAAAGAAGGCTGTCAAAGAAAGAAGGAGAATCGAAAGGAGAGAGAGAGAAAAATGTGGAGTGGCTTCCTCTAAGATGAAGTATGTCAAAGTAATGATGTAGTACTATATAGCAATATAATAAAATGCACAATATGAATTCAATGGGATTAAACAAGCGCGATTGAACAACTATTTCTGCGGTTTGGTGTCGTAATTCTTCTCATATGAAAAAGCATGATGTCTCACTGTCACACATGCTGAATGTGTGTTTTCAGGATGTTTTGACCGACTTGTTCTTAAACCGTCATTTCAGTGTATACAGAACTGACAAGTGTTTGCTTTATTCATCCGTAATCGATACAAAGGAAAACAGTCCGCCGCTGACGACGCTCCGCACACAACATGTGCATTTGATTACACACCCACATCGTCGGTAACACACGCGCAGGCGCATGCACATCCATTTGCATCACCGCTGGCATGCAAATAAGTGCATTGATTTGTTAAGTGACATTTTAACATCCTCACAGACAGCTCTCCGTAAGTCCTTAAAAGGGTTTTTTAGGGCCAATGAGGGAAAAAGGAGAGCATTCAGTGTCACCTCTTTAAAGCTGAAGTGAAATCCTGCTCAATCCAGACCATAAAGCTAACCGCAAACCACAGCGAGGAGCAGCGATATGCCCGGAGAAACTCCTGCAGATTTGTTGCATGGAGAGACTCTGAAACTTTTGCGCAAAGGACGATAATCTCTAAGCCCAAAAGTGAGGTAAAAAAAAGAGAAAGAATACAGTAAATCACGCCCACTTATAAGCAGTAAAAGCAGTTCAAGATGAGGCTGTGTTGTAAGAGTCGAGATCAGACGCTCCTCAGGACTCCTGAGTAATCCGGGTTTAATGTCCACCAGCTGCTTAATTGCAATCATCATATCTCCGTCTGAAGAGTAGCATATTGACAGACACAAAGTCAAACACAAAGTCATTCTGTGAGTGTTTATGTGGGTTTCTGGGCTGAAAGTTCACACTCCACTCACAGATGTTTCAGAAAGTAAAAATCAATCCCTTAAATCCTTTTGGTTCTGATGGCATGTTCATCAGAATATGCATCATAGAAGCAAAATAAGCACTGAATTTAGAAATACTTGGGTGTTGTGAAGAGCAGAAAAAGCTATTAAAGTGAATAATGACATTTCCCTCCATAGGAGAATATTCCAAATTGTTGTTCCCATTAAAACAAGTCACAGCACACAACAAAGGAGACCTCCGTATGTTTCCAAGGTGCACTTTGTCAAATCCTGAACAATAGAAATGTGGGAATCCACTCACTTCTACCCCCTATCAGCATTTACATAAAGGCATGCTAAATTATTCATTAATTATCAGAGAGTCCCCTGTGGATGGGTATGACACACACACTGGGTGCTAATTGGCTCATCAATAATCCTGCCTGGTCGTCCTGAAGTGGCACCAGATCCCACCTCAGGAATCCGCTATCTGTCTCAACCTTCTGCCTCGCCGTTTCTAGAGCGGGACTCAACAGAAGGATGTCAGCGCACCTGCTCACCTGGCACGTTGTTAACAACTCACCGCTACACGCCTGATTTCTGGTCTTTACCTGTCCATCAAGCAGCACAAATGTCTCACATTGCAGCCTTGTAGATATCGTTTATGTTTGTTGGTTTGTCTTTTCGCAAATTCTCAACAGATTCTGGAGGCTGTGTGCTTTTTTTTTTTTTTATTCTTGTATTCTCACCTGGTTTTTGCTAAGTGTTCTAGTAGCTCCGTTTGAACGAGCGCTTGAAGACCCAAAATAAAGACTCTCCCCATAAGCGACAAAAGACTTCTTTTGAACCGCTGACACGGGGTCCGCTGAGGTTAGATTTATCCACATCGATGTCAGTCAACGTGCTGCTGAGGCTTTTTTTTTCCAGACAGACGGTGACGGACCGAACTAATGCAGGAATACACAGCTGTATACTTATGTTAACAGGCTCTCTCACCCTCTCCCTCTGCTCATGCTACACGCAAGTGATTTCCATAAAGGCGGACCTTTAGAGAGGGAGCTGCAATACCATGACTGCTCTTTGTGTCCCTGTGCTGATTGACAGTAGATTGCAGCGCACATTAAATGGCCATCAGGCCCAGCATCAGTTTTAGAAAGAGGGGAGCAGTGCCCGTCAAAGGTCAATCTTCACGCATAATGAACTGATTTCTCTTTCACTCTCTCACACTCACACACACCCATACACACACATACTTAAGCATGCTCGACTGAACCCCACTCTGCGTGTTATTATAGCGTGTTTGAACGAAGAGGGGTTTCCTGGCTTATAATGTAGCATTAATAAAAAGGATTGCCTTATGACACAAGCCTTTAAACACACTCGACGCTCTTTGAATTTGCTGATGCCAGAGGGACAAACAGAGACGGTGTCTAGACACTCGCATACTCCAGGGTTGTTCTGTTTTGTTTTAATACTAAACGATAGCTTAGTTTAGCTTTAACATTGCAACATCGTTCAGCCCTCAACACAACATTCTGTTAAGTGAGTCACTCAGATGGGAGAACAAAATACAGACATCCCTACTGCTGTTATCGTCAGATTCTAAAGCACTCGGAGCAGTGATGAAGCTAAACACACCCGACGCTGTGAAAACCATAAACTTACAGTAAACATGAATTAATCTTGCAGCTCAAAACAGGCGAGAGGAGCTATTAAAAAGACTGCCCTGTTAAAAAACAAGACATTTTTTTTATTCTAATGGTCATAAAATATCCTATCAGTACTGATGATACGGTGATCTGAGAGACACAAGCATGTTTTTCTTAAAATCTGCACCTGTCTAAAGGCAATGAAAGATACATAAACTGTTTAAACGTTCACCAGGTAGATCTTCATCTACCTGGAAAAGGTGGGATAGATGGGCTAATGGTCTAAAACATTGTGCATAGTAAGTGTACTTAAAGCAAAAGCAATCACATGCAACCTGCAGTATATTCTCCCATTACCCAACACTAACAATGAGGTGTATATATTTCCACTCCTTTTAAAAGGGTTTGAAGACATATGATGGCTAAAAAGTACTAATGTGTAATACTCTAGTTGAGGTAATGTGTATTTTTTTTACGTTTGCACACTTTGAACCTGAAAAGCTTTTATACTGTATTTTCATCTGATGATTTTTTTTCTTCTCATGTAAACATGAGCTTTTTAGATTAAGCTTCTAAGCAGTTCAGTTGGTGGAGTTTGCAAAGGTTTCCAATCGTTGCTTAAGACGCAGTAAAAACGTCAGGGTACTCCCACCGCATGTGGTCTTCTCTTTACGTCCGTGCTTTTCACCGTGATTGAAAATTGTAATTAAGAGACTGGGGAAGAATTATATGCAGAATGAGCTGTCAGAAAGTCACATTTAAGTGAGGGATGCGTTGGTCTGTGCAGTAAAAAATTAAATGATATAAATTGCCATTTAAGTGTAGCACAGGCTAATGTTTTGTCACAAATTAATGTGACACAAGGCAGCAATGACAATCAAGGGCTGCCTCATTCTAATTTGGTCGTGTTTAGAGGGCTTTTGTGAGCCAGCAGCTTTACACAAATTAACACAATTGCCTATTTTTATGAGGGAACCATAAATGTTTTTTCCCTCCTTTGCCGGCTAATGAGGAGAGAAAACGGCTTGTATCTCAGCGTTATGCGGGGACGTCTGCGGCAGAGCAACACGGTGCTCCTAACCGCCCACAACCACCGGAGGAAAGAACAAAGACGGAGGACGGAATGGCTCCCTAATGAACTACAAGAGTTCTCTAATGTTTTGATGTTCCCATATGATCAGATATGGATTTACTGTGTTTTCTGCTCATTATAGAAATCATTGGCAGATTCTGTCACAGGAACAATTAGCAGTATATTCTGTAGAATTCATCTTCGAGGGGCATTAGTGAAAACTGCTGCTCGGTAATGGGAAGAGGAACATGTTTGGGGAGTAGCGTTTGATTTGGGGTGCGGCGTCTAAATGATCTGCATCTGTTGGCACTTACAATACTCATAATCCTCCCATCCTTTCACTATTTGCAGGCTCTGGAGAGCGAATTTGTGTCCTGCCAGCTCCACCAGTGGATCGATCTGATCTTCGGCTACAAGCAACAGGGACCTGAAGCCGCCAGAGCCCTCAACGTTTTCTATTATCTCACCTACGAAGGCGCCGTTAACCTCAGCAACATCAATGACCCCTTGCTCAGAGAGGTGAGGCTGATGCATGAGTCCAATGACGCACAAACACATTTTAATACATGTTTGCTTTAAGTCCTGCGCAGCTGCTTTAACTCCTTTGGTAGATAATGCTGCGTAAGGGAAGAAATATGGTATTACAGTAAGTACACTGTGTTAGCGCTCTCAAATGGATGCTTAATCCGGCTATATTATAAAAGCATCTGTCTACTCACTGCATTTGTATTATTTTTGATGCCATTAGCTGTGTTAAATTGCTTGTAGAATGGCATGGGAGAGCTAAGCTAACAATCTCCTGGCAGGTATTGCTGAGCGAAGCTTTTTCCGCCGTGATACCTCTGAAAGCTCTCCACCGAGCGTTCCACTTTGACGCCTTAAAGGCTTCTCCTTGGCTTTCATTCATTATTCATCCCCTCTCACTCTGAACCGCTGCACACACACACACACACACACACACACACACACACACAAGAGCTACACTGGCGCTCGTGAAAGCAGCAAAAAACATGCTGCCGAGAAGAAAAACAGAGAGTTTGCCCACAGCCAAACAGCAGTTTGACAACTTCACCAGTCTGCTGTAAAAGACAGCTAGAAATCTTATTTTTTCCTCATTTTTTGGCATCTTTTCATTTTGTTATGAATATAGTTTACTTACCAGAGTGTTTACAGTTGGACAATCCGTTCCTAACCATTTTATTCTAAACCGTAAAACTCTACTTGAATCCACTTTATTCTGAAGGCTTGTGTGTGTCTGACTTTATTGTGGCAGTGCTGCTGGAATAAAAAATCTTGATAATGCCAATGGGAGTGACACAAAACAATAGGAACAAGGCCCAGCTAGTGGTGCTTGCATTGTGGTCTGCATTGAGATGAGTTCAGAGTAGATGAACGGTCTCGTGACGCCACTGTTCTGCTGCCCTTCATGCTCAGTGACTGGAGCATGGCAGGCACTAGGGGTGGATCATTGATTTATCACCCCATTCGCCCTAATTCCCATCCAGATGTGCTTTGGCCTTTAGCTACACACACACACACACACACACACACACATACACACACAAATACACAAACTCATGCAGATTCATTACCAGGGTGCGCTGGTCATTTCTACTCTCAGCCCATTACCTTCTTCTGGTTAACACACAATCACAAAATTGGATCATTGGTAGTAGAGTACTATTTCTGCCAGGCTGTTCCTGTAATAAAGAGGTTGATGAATTCACACACTAACAGGAAGTGCAGGCAGATGGATCTGATTCCGCTCATAAAAAAAATCAAATGCTGGAATACCGAATTTAGATATGAATTGTCTCTGTTTATAACATTTTTACTGTTAATAATGTTCTAAATGTGATTATTATAGGTGAGACTTTATGTGAAATCTCTTTTACAATCAAGTCAGTAGTTTGTTTTTAATAAATCGTTGTCTTTTAGGTTATTCTATTGGTATCTTGAGCGATAGTTCATGTAAAATTGCTGGAATTCAACGACGTTCAGTGTCTGTATTTGTAAAATATGGAAGCAAATTGTTTTCCTCACCCTAGAAATGAAAAAAGTTACTGTCTGATATTTTCTCTGATGCACTTGGTCTGATCTGCTGGCTTTCAGAATTTAAAGGCACCCCCAGTCTGAGCGCTTTAATTAGTTAAATAAACCGAGGTCGTGTTATATGTGTGAGCTAAGTCAAGGCTCTCCTTCAACTGTGTTTGTGCGGAAGGAAGCGTGCCCTGTCTCAGCAGAAAGTGAAAACAGAGTTCCAGGGCCTGGGCCTTGTCATAGCCGGGCACAGGGGGGTGAGGGGGTGGTGGTGAGGCTGAGGGCTACAGGAGCTTTGAGACCGAGGGCTTTGGGTCTGATAAGGTCCCCAGAGTCTGCCATTACTGAGTGACAACTGTTTCAGCCTGAGCTGTGGTCTGAGCCAGGCTTGGCTGCATTAGGCCAGGCTCTGGGGCTGTTCAATGTCAGTGGGATGGGTCACAGATGTGTGTGTGTGTGTGTGTGTGTGCGTGTGTGTGTGCACGTATGCTGGAGGATTTAGGTTCAGATCGGAAAAGCTAGTGAATTGGGGCAGAAAGTTCTATATTCTCGCACTCTGTTTGCCGCCGCTAACTCTCATCCAGCTCAACCTCAGACACTGGAGAGGTTTGGACGATCGTACCTTGGTATGTTTGCACATACATACAAGTGTGTGTACATATACAGTACATATACGCATGCATTGGAATCTGTATGCCTTTGTATATTTATGTGTGTGCATCAGCATAAATGCACACGTTTGTCTGTTTATGTGTGCTTTTCTGTTCGCGGAGAGTTTGGAATATCTCAGCACAGATTAGGGAATGCTATTGAGACCACTGCGGTGTTTTTCAAAACCATGATTACTTCCTGTCCTGCTGCCGCCACAAGTCAAACCTTACCTCCTCTCTTTTTGAAGAGAAAAACCCTGTGTGTGTGTGTGTGAGTGTGTGTATATGTGCATGTGTGCAACGCTCAGATTTTTTTCATGTCGAAGCGTGAGCGCACGGGTGTACGACATGCATGCAGCGTCTCCATTGCCTCTCTGTGCAGAAAATAGAACCGCACCCTGTGTTGCGTCTCACGGTTGTACAGGGCTTCCCCTCTTTCACGTGATTATGGAAAATCCCACAGCCTCTAACACCAGCGACAAAACGCAGAGCCTCATCTGAATTGTACAAAGTCTGCGTACTTTGGCAGAAGACGGGGAAATATACAGTACCCACGCCAGCGAACCCGGATCGCCATTCAGCTAAAGTCACTCACCAAACACAAGGTCGACTAGTTTATTGTCTTTGGATAATGATGTGGTTTAAGGTTATGGATGTCTAAAGATATAAAGAACCACGCTACTCTGCCTGTCAACAACACAAGGCCGCTGTAGTAATCTTTTTATTCTATTCATAGAATGTTGTTGGTTCAATTTGCATAAATGTGCCGTGTTTTACATGGATATCCATCTTGTCAAGTAGCTGAGTAAATCAAAGGGAAGGTTGGAACATCTGAACTGAGGGCGTCTCGGCCATTTAAATGTATAGAATATAGAAAACCTTCATCAGACACGGGCCAGCGCCCCTAAAAGAGATTGGCCTTTTGGGTCGCCCCCTCATATAATCACCTGAGCATTTCATTGGCATATCGGCATAGGACATTCTGACCTAGACTCAGCCACCATCCAGGGTTCCACTGCCTCGTAAATGTCAGCGCTGAACCTAATGAAGACAGGTTGAGTGGTTTTGAGGAGCGTCTTCCTCGCATTAGCTTAAGCAAAACGCTCCCCTCTGTAGGCAGACGAAGGTGAGGGACTTTGACCTTGAATGATGCTCTGGTGTCCTCTCAGCAGCCAGACTCACTGGATGAGATTGAAAATGTGTCCAGTCATGAGGTAATTTACAAAGCTCCTTTTGCTTTTATCAATGAATGAACAAAGGGCCTTCATTTAAATATATTTTATTTTTTTTAATTTAAGTCATAATTTGTTTTATACTCTCTTTAGAAATAGATTATGGAAGCATGTTCAGACACTTACAAACCTTTAAGTCCAGACACAGATCCCAGTATTATTTTAATTATTAAACTTTAATTTTGTGATTATTATTATGGTGATGATTATTATGGGTATTAATCATTAATAGTAATAATTCATAACTTTTTCTCCATACATTATTGACATGAAATCATTGATGCACATCTCACACTGTTTTATTTATCCTCTCATAAAACATCACTTCTTAGTCCTGAAGGGCAGTAATCCATCTCTACCATTTTTTCCAGAGTATTTTGGCTCAAAACAGACAATTTTATTATTAAAAGTGGAAAGGGCTAAAAGCAGCATGAAAGTGTACTGAGAGTGAATAAAGTGAAAAATGAGAGGAAGGGTCGCGCCGTGAGGGAGCGTGAAGGTTACGATCTCGCTGCTGTCTTATCTCTACGTCTGCATGAAAAATGGTGTATTGTGATTTTTTCTCAGCGTGATTCTTGGCTGATGAAACCCGGTAACAGACAGTCGAGATCGCTCCTTCTCTACGCCTCTCTGAGAAGTTAGTCTGCTCATACCCATTGTCTGAAACTAACCAGAGACAAACCTTTTTCTCATGGAAATACCATATGCAGTCCTCAGCCATGAGCTCATTCTCACAGGCCTCGCCAAGTCAGGCTCCAACGTCCCAGCTTCCACACATGAGCCTCACTCCCACACAGCCGGTCACAGCCAGTCACAGCACGCACCAGCACACAGACGGGCCCATCATAACTGTGTGTCAGCCAGTTTTTCTTTGCCGCAGACTTTTCTTTAAACATCTATCATATTTTGTGATAGATTTTCTTACTGCTCCTTACTCTTGTTTAGTTTAGAAAACGCCTGAACGCGGCGTGACAGCTTCTCAGGTCAGAGCCTGCGCTCGCGTTTCCAGGCATGAAAATGTAAAATAATTAGCAGATGAATTGTTTCATGATAACAAAATGATAATGTGAAGTTTTTTTTTGAATGCACTGACGCGAGTCTGCGTTGCAGCACGCTGCTGTGTGAGTGTGTTCCATCTTATACTAGTTGGTCTGACAGTGAGCTGTGTGATGATGTCCAGAGGCTGCCCGGCCGGCGTCTCCTGACATTTATGGTCCTATACCTCTTCATTAACACCACCTAACCAGCCTAGAAACCCTCCTGTCCCGGCCCTCCTCTGATTTTCTGTGTAGAGGATAAGTCTGTGTGTGTGTGTGTGTGTGTGTGTGTGTGTGTCTCAGATGGTGAGAAAGTGTGTCCATGAAAATAAATCAATGCTCCCCCCTTACGGCATTACGATTTGAATTCAGTTTTTATTCTTAAGACTCAGCAGATAGTATACGTCATAATTGATCCACTGTATGTTTATTTAACTCTTTGTGAGGGTTTTCTTTGAAAATTTTGACACACAAAAAGTTTTGCATCAGTCTAAAGCAGGTCTCATTATGATTATTATGACGCAGCTAGTCTTTGCTTTTGACACTATGATGCTCGATGTTGCAAAAGTAAAGTTTTTTTTTATTTTCTTCCCTCTCAGGCTGTGGAGTCTCAAATTAGGAGTTTTGGACAGACCCCCTGCCAGTTGCTCATCGAGCCACACGCCCCCCGAAGCTCTGCTATGCAAGTGGTGAGTGATGCCTGCGCGTACGTGGAAACGCACACAATACTTTTAATCCTTACGATCAGAAAATACTGTGATGTAATAACGGCCTGGAGCCAGTTGAGCTACGGTGTCCTCTTGGCTATCTGTTTGGCTTCATACGACTCTTCTTTTTAATTTCTCGACCCACTTTTCATTCTCCGCTTACCCTCCTGTCTTCTTTATCCATCTACAACTGTGGGAAAATACGGTCTCGGGATTGAAAGCATCTCCTGTCTCATCATTAGAGAGGTGTGCGTGAAAGGGGGAACGAACCCCAACGAGTTTTGTTGCATGTGTGTTTAGTAAAAGGTGGGCCATGCCAGGGAAAGACACAGCTTTATATTGAAATCCTGGGCCCGAGCCAGATTTTCTACCAGAGCTGGAAGCGCGGGAGATCAGCGAAGGAGAGCAATGAACGGCAATCCCACCGTGACGGCCGTTCTAAGGGCCAAGAAGTACAGTTGGTGCGCCTGCTCGTGATGGACCGAGGCCCCTAGAGTCCCTATTAGTGTGGTGTCCCTGTGGTGCTGACAGCTGACTGTGGACCACCTCCCAACGCACACACACACAACCTCTTTGAATCCGCCGTGCATACGGGCAGATTGAAATGTTTTTTATTTTTACTCCACCACATATAGTTTTCAAACATAATATTCAGACGCCATAATTCAAACACGTTTCTGACCCTCCCCACGCCCCACGTATTCCTTCAGGACGCCTCGTTCTCTTTGCTTTTTTTACGCGCTCTCGCTCTCTACTTTCCCCGTCCGATCCTCCCTTTCATGCGAGTGTGTTGTCAGAGAGTCGGCATCTGCCCACGCCGATGGTAATGATACTGTCAGTGTGTCTGGTTCGCTGTCACACACACCGGATCTACTCAAGTCTATTCTTGATGTTAACATTGATGTTCCTCTTCTCTACACGCAAGGAGGGAAATGACTCTCTCTCAGAACGGCTCAGTGCAAACGCTCCTGTCTGCCCGTGGAAACCGTTTGACGAGTCCGCAAAGTCACTTATTTTACTGCTGTTTCTAATCGAATGAAACTTAAATTCAAATGTATGATGTAGTTAGCGTGAAAATCACATGAAGTTTGAATTGAATTATCTGTTGTTTTAGAAAATATCTAGAAAATATTTTGATTAATTGTTGGCATTTTCTGAGAAGCTCTTATCTTTAGTTACTCATGAAATTAATCATTAAGATTAATTGATAATAAATACAATTTAGATCTATTTATTCGGCTCAATGCACTGAATGCCACGTTTTACTCCTTTAAACAACAAGATATAATTAGTATTAAAGATATTTGTCCTTTACATGCAAATAATGATAAAACTTTGCATTTTTAAAATTCCGTTGTCTCTTCCTGACCCTTTTCTTGCTTGTCGTGATGAATTTCTGCGACTGTATCTCGCCATAGTTTCCTAACTTTTTTCTCTATCCTTCTTTTTCCTCCCTCTCCCTCCATTTTGTCCTCGCTAACCCTGGTTGTGGCTTTCTCCACTCATCTTTTTCTTTTGCTCTTCACCGCTCCATGTGTTTTTACCTTCCTTACTTTGCGTTGTCCATCCCTGTGGGCCTGAACAGTATCTTCTCCTGCAGACACCGATGATGTTTACGGAGCAGATGCAGCAGGACGTTATCATGGTGCTGAAGTTTCCATCCAACTCTCCGGTGACTCACGTAGCGGCCAACACCCAGACCGGTCTGACGTCACCTGCCATCATCACCGTCACCGCCAATCGCCTCTTCGCTGTCAACAAGTGGCATGGCTTGACAGGTAACAGATTTGTATGTGTGTGTGCATGGGTTCGCGTCTGTCTTTATGCTGTCTAAAACGCGCATTTACCAGAAAGAGTTTCTTCACCGACGTGAATTTGCATCAAATTAACCTCAAGGGGAAATTTTAAGGGAGATTAATTCGCCATCATGTAATTACTTTTGTATTTCCTTGGTTTCTATCTCTCCTCCACGCCAGTGTGTAATTTAACAAAGCCAAGAATTGACCCGTCTCGTCTCCGGGATGGACGTTGATTTAGGAGACAGGTGACTGCGTCTGCTGAAGAGCAGGATCAGTTGTGACACACGCGGCAGCCGGCATTAGGTTTCACGTCCACCTCCATACATCAGCTTCTCACTTCACAAAACCTTATTTACTCAACTTTCATTCTGACCCCAGAGGAAGCATTGAATTTGATATCTATAACTTTAAGACTGATTGGTTTTCTACTGCTTTCACCGGCAGAACAATTAATCTAATTTTTTTATTAGTTGTTCGAGGACATAGTCCCTTCATGTCCTTCTTATAGCATAAAAAATTCATGAAAAAACTTCAGAAATTAAAATGTATTTGTTAATCAACACGGTGAGAGATGATTGGTTTAATTCAGCTTCTCAAAAGTTGGATTTAGGGCTATTTGCCTGTTATTATAAATTCAACATGTTAGTTCATTTACTGAAATACATTTAAACTTATACTACATTAATGTCTGGGGGATTTTAAGAGTTTTTTTTTTTGTTTTTTTTTAGTTTGAAAAAAATTGTCAGATAAATCCGGAATGAATTTTAAGTTAAGTCTTCTGAGGACGGAAATAGATGAGTGAAAAATTCAAAATGCTTTCTGTTTTGTGTCGACAAGTCTTTGTGAAATATGATTATAAACAGCGTTTAGATTTTGGACTTTTCCATCAGATGAAACGAGCGATCTGTTTTTAATTTGTGACTAACAATGAGTTATTTCAAAAAAAGAAATCTGTTGATTGATAATGAAAATCAGGAGTTTTGCAGCCCCATGTTGAGGATCAGGCTGAGAGGCAGTTGTATTTTATGGTCTTCTTTCTGTCTGATAATGCTTTGGTTGAATAACTTCAATACTGCAGCGTTCACAGTAAGAACCGCGCTCTCCGTGGCCTGGTGGCTCTTTGACATAATAAATGTCTAATTTTCCCGAGAACTCTCGGCCCAGACGGCGACACTGAGACTTTATGGTTATAATTTTCAGCGTGTTCGACCGAACTAACAGCCGGCGTCTTCTTCACAAGGCCACATGATTACAATATTAATCCAATCTGTCTTCCTCTCTGTCAGGTCATCAGCAGGGCTCAGCAGTGCAGGACCAGCAGTACCAACTTCCTGTGGAAATCGACCCTCTGATAGGTGCGTTGTCATTCATGACTGCAAAAAGAACCGTATTCGTTACATAGTGGGAGCTCATATGTGCATGAAATGATTTTTTTGTGTGTGGATTTGTGGATGAATCCAGCATCTCGGTGACTCATGGCAGTCTGCAGCGCCGCGTCCCTGGACAGTAGATTAGAGTTGTTTCTCAGCCCCTGCCCTAGTTCACTCCTCATGATATAGACCCTGCTCTAGCACTAAACCATTTGCATGCAAATTGGAATGCAATGAGCTGTGGCCTAGGCCGGCATTTCATCATCAACCCCCCCCCCCTCTTTCTCCCCCTCTATCGTCCCTTCCCTCCCACCCTTTCTGCATCCTCTTTGGTTTAATTTGAGCGGAGGGAAAGGACGCGTGTCAGTGGAAATGAATATGAATGTGGTAATAATGTGTGATTGAGAATGCACTGCAGACGGCTGTCAGGACAATATAGGCGCCTCTCATCCTTCACGACTTGTTGATGAGCAGGAGAGGAGTGCAGAGCTGCGGTGACGTATGGGATGTGCTGGCAGGGAGGGGAAGAGCCACTTCTGTCTGCACTGTCGCTTCTCCGAAGCCTCTCGCAATCTCACGCACATCTGGAAGGGGGAGGCTGCTCTTCATCTGGAAATGTTGTGGTCACTCCAATTCTCACCAAAACATTTCCACAAATGACTACTGAAAATAACTCGCGATGCTTTTCTCATTTATCTTATCTACACCATTCCCGTATGTGAAGGGGGAATTTAAAAAAAAATCTTTTGTCTTTGTGTCAGTATTTATATATTCAGCGCACGTTTTTATGAGAGCTTTATAGCCACTGCGTATTATCTGTCACTGAGTGCACACTAATTTCATGCTTTATATCTTTCATTTTCCAGGTTTATTTTATCACTACACATCACTGTTGTCGCCCTTCTTTACACATTATGTCACCCTGAAGCATAAATAGTGTACAAAATGATATATTTTTGTGTACGTCTGTGTATTTTGGGGGAGGTAGAGGTGATTTTTGTGCATGTCAGTAATATATTTGCAGTGTTTGCATTCCAGGAGGAGTCTGCACTAAACACAGTAAATTGAGGATGAGTGTTGAGCGAACTGTGGCTTTGGGAAATGTTAAAAACAGCCTGAAATATTAGTTGTGGCAGGTATACTGGACTTTCTCAGTTTTCATGCCAGACAATCATCTCCAACACCTGTTGTCAAGCACTTGTGACCTCCACCGAATAAGAGATACTTCACAATGGACGCATCTCTCCAGAAAAGAAAAGAGATACCACTTACTGAGAAGAGAATCTCAATAAATTTGCTCTCTAACCAGAGATTGGCTAAAATTACAAACCCCTGATAAATGTTTAGTTTGTGTTCTGATTGAAGTAGATCGCACATTTTGTGAAGATGTGTGCACCATCTGTCATGACTCAAACCAGACCCTTGGAGTCTCACGGAAAACGTAAAGTCCCGTAAACTTAACCTTCAAGGTGTTTTATGCAGTCCCTCACAAATCATCCTTGCTTCAAATTCTGAAATGTAAGCGGAGATACATCGGAGTGTGGAGCAGATATTCTTTAACTGTGTGTTGTATTATAGAATAAATATTTCTTTTTCTTTTAATGTGTTCATTTAACGTAGTTCTTCTCTTTTGCAGCCAACAACGTGGGAAGTCATCGACGTCAGATCTCAGATCTGCTGGATCAAAGTATTCAGATCAGCTTGCAGTGTTTCGTCATCACGGCCGACAACCGCTTCATCCTCCTGTGTGGATTTTGGGACAAGAGCTTCCGTGTTTACTCCACCGACACCGGTAATGTGTAATCCTTGTGCACTTAGTTCTTGTATGTTAAGGGTCACACAAAGCTGTGGTGCTCCTGCTCAGTATACCTCGTCCTACCATCTTAATCTTGAGGCTGAAATATTACCTCAGATCTGAGATCTCTTGTTTGCTGAGATGTCAGATGAGATCAAAATGACAACACAAAATTCTTTCGCCTTTACGTCAGGTTCTCGTTTGGGTTTAGTTAATTCACTGCCATCTATTTTAACAGAAATAATTCAGTAGATTTATAATATTTAAATCTTCAATTTAACAAACTGTCTTAAAGTTTGCTTTCTATTGATTTATACCTGAATGCCACTTCCTCCTTATGCATGCAGACATGCAGTGCTAACATTTCGACACACACACACACTCTTAACACACACAGACACACACACACACACACACACATACACACTCTTAACACGCACAGGCGCCTTCAGGTCAGAGGTCCTAAATGAAACTGTCTGGATCGTCATCTCTGAACCCCACTCCTCAGCTCCTCTCCCCGGCTCCATTCACAAACCTGGCGCGCGTCGATACAACAGCCTCCGATTTAATTTCTGTAGGCCAGGGCCCCTCTTTCTCCTCACAGAGTAGCGGTGCAAGGCAGGACAGAGATAGCTCTATTGTGCGACTGCCACCAGGGTGTGCGACTGGAACGTGAACACAGTTTAATCGCATGCGTCCAACAGCTGCCACCAAGGTCCCCAAAGCCCCCAGGTTAAAGAACTGAGGGATTTTATCAATTACATGGCTTGATTGGTACACGTGCACAAAACACACAAAGCCGATTTTATGTGTACATGTAAGTGTGTGCCTGTGAGCGTACTGGTGAGTCCACAGCATTGCATGGTAGCCATTATTGCAGCAGCAATCATCAGTTATTTTCAGTGTTTATAAAGATGTCAAACATTTAATGTCTTTGATGTCTCCGTCCTTCTTTGGGAGTTTAGTCATGATCCTCCCTGCTTCATAACAACCGTCATCTTTGCAGTGACGTACAACTTAATTATCCGATGGACAGTGTTTTTTTTTTTTTTTTTAACACCCAGACAGAAATGTCATGCGATGCAAAGTATCCACTGTTTGACTGCAGAGGTCACCGTGTGAAGAGCGTAATGAGTTTTAGACAGCTTGATGGTGAGGCTGTGGTCTGGAAATCTGACAGCAATTAGCCTCTTTATATATACATATGAAGAGCAATTCATGTGTGCAGACACACGCACGCACACACACACACACACATAAACTCGCACACTGTCGGGAACAAATATTTATTCTTGTCTGGGAATTAGTACGACATTTGATCACGTGTGGATTTTGCAGAATGAACAACCAATCAGACAGATGATCAACAAACACACGGTGGCAAAAGAATTCCTATTCTCACGATAAATCCCCCCTCGGTTTGCGTGATTGCATCATCCCCTTTCCTGTTTACATTTCAGTTAATACACGACTGTTTTGTAGGAAAACTGACTCAGATCGTCTTCGGGCATCGCGACGTGGTGACGTGTCTGGCTCGCTCGGAGTCGTACATCGGAGGGGACTGCTACATCCTGTCGGGCTCCAGGGACGCCACGCTGCTGCTGTGGTACTGGAATGGGAAGCACAGCAGCATCGGAGAGAGTCCAGGCAGTGAGTACACACACACACACACACACACACACACACACACACATAGGTATTCTCTGAGTGCTCGCTGTGCTAGACAGTTGTGACTGTGTGATTTACGGCCTCCTCTGTAAAGTAACAACTAGCTTTGTCTGACCAGGCCAGGCCTCCTGCATACAGATTGGATTTCGCAGCAGAGCCACACCAGGAACGGCTTTCCAGTAATGTGTTTGAGATTGTGTGTGAGTTTCTGTGAGACCAGATAGTGTTATACCATGTGTGTGTGTGTGTGTGTGTACGTGAGAGTGTGTGAGAGAATCTGTCTTTAATGTGAGTGAAAGTGAGGGCCACTTAGAGACGTTAAATGTGACGTTGGGGGTCGCCGGCCAGCACATGAAAGTTCACCGCCATCCGAGGGGTCACGGGGTCACGCCAGTCGATAAAAGTGAAAAATGTCATGGGCCTCCTTTACGTTACCATAACATATGGCATCAGCCGTGATCAAAGCCATGCGCACGCATCGCTCTAGCCTTAGCCTGCTCGGCGCTAATTTGGCCAGCTTAGATAGACGTACATGTTGTGAAGTGATCCTTTACTAATGGGATGAAATTTATGACAAATTGTGATTCGGTTAATAAGCCACATTGGTTTTTGATTTTGGGGGTGGGGGTGGGGGGGGGGCATCACTTACCTCATATACACTGATGTGGGAATCCTGGAACGCATTCTTATTCCCAAAAAAGTAGAATCATGAGTATTTTCAAACGTAATAAACAAATTATAAAAGCATTTGTGAGTTAAAAAATAAAAATGAAAAAAACTGCATCTTCATTTTTTCCCCCTCTTTGATGGCTGCATTTTACATGGAACATAATAAACAGAACAACCTGTCCAAAATAGAGCATGTGCAGCTGCGTATTTTCAAAATAAAAGACTATATTTTTTTTATGCATGTATAACATTATAACACACCCAGAGCAGTCGTGTGTGTATTCCAGTGCATATGCGGAGCATGTTCTTGTGAGCGTGTGTGAGTCAGTGCAATGTCAAGTCGGCTGTTAGACTGACGTTACACTGCAGAGCAGACAAAGCAGTCATCATCCCAACCCTTCCCCACCACAATGTGATGCTCCATTGCCCCAGACCGCAGGAGTCTCTCCCAGACGTGAAGCTCTGCTACACACACACACACACACACACACACACACACACACACACACACACACACACACACACACACACACACACACACACACACATAAAATACATACATGCAACTGAATTTTCTTTATTCCTCTTCCAAAAACACTTACAAGCCACAGTCCGCACATGGAGACAACAGCCACACAAACAACACACACACACACACACACACACACACACACACACACACACACACACACACACACACACACACACACACACACACACACGTCTTTTCATGCCTAATGCCCTGTGCCCGTCCCACACACTTCATATGCTTGACACAAATGCCTCTGAATGGCTGATATGAATATGACCTATGCGCACTGGGTTCGTGCTGATGTCGTGCACGCAGAAGCAGAGATACCCCGGACACCACTGCCACCTGCTGGTCAAAGAAGGGAATGCAGTTTCATGACGTCCGTTGAGGAAGATCTCTACTGCATTATTTATTTTAAACAGGCTTCAGATGTAAAATCAGCTCTGATGTTTTGAGAAGAACTGATGCAGTTATATTGTTGCTACAGGAAAGAGTTCTCAGCCACACACACACACACACACACACACACACACACACACACACACACACACACACTACAGTATATCCAGTCAAAGTGTGTTTCATCCTTGCTCTTATAATTGAATGTTCTCAGCCTCGATGCAGACTGTTTTCACATTATTTACTGGAAGTGAAAATTATTTTAACATTATGATGCGATTCTTACGCCCTTTTTGGAACATGTGTTGTTACACATACGTAGCTTTTATGAATGCCTTAATGAGTCACTGGGATCTAATGAGGCTAAACTCAGACACAATAAAATATTTAATAATTATTCATCTCTACCAGAAGTCTGTATTACACTACAGATATTAAAATGATACCTGAATATTTTAGATATTACACTCTACCATTATCTAGAAATGGTGGAGGTATTTTATCATGTTTGAATCCAGATACTAAATCCGACGGTGTGATGTTATCAAGTCATAACCACATAATCAGACGTAATTCCAACCGACCCCAGCTCATAATGTGAAATGATACCCCAGTATATCAACTTTATTGACTCTGAGCACTAAGAGCTTTTGCTCCTCGTGACTCTGAGGACGTTAACTTTGAATGAAATGTTAAAATGTAAAGCTGTTGGCTTGGTGTTTGACCCCAGCGTTGGCCGCTGTTCACAAAGTGGAGAAATAATAGATATTTTAAAAAAACCAAACAGGTGAGGTTTGTTGGTATTTCAAAATAAAAGTGCATTTTTAATGTGTTTTTGTAATTATAAATTACCAAAATCTGTGTTTTCAACATTCTGACCTCATCATACAGATTTGGAATAATCCATGAATTGATTTATATCTCCCTTCATAATTTGCGGTAATCTATCATATTAGATTAGCTGTCCAGTTGGTTTCAGGAGGATTCACTGAACAATAAGGTTGGTTTAGAAATCTATCAGGGTTTAACTCTCGCTTTGGGTTTTTTTGGGGGGGAAATATTTGAATTACTGGTGAACCTGTGTTGAGTTGAACGTCACACGCTTCGCCTCATGTCAGCAAGAGGCTACAGCCCCACAGTCTGCCATAAAAAGTATTGTATATCAGTGTCGTCGCCCTGTGCTCCTCTCTTTGGACTCGACCTGACCTGTGACGGATAAAAAGGAGACCTACCCTAATGAACACGTCAGGCATGCTCTCCTGCTTTACACCGCTGCAACTTATTTACATCCTGTCATCTGCGCAGTTTAACACATTGACTCCAGTCAGTTCTTCTTTTTTTTTGTAAAAATAAAGTAACAATAGCGGATTCAAAGACATTCAAAATCTAAGTTGAGCCCCCGTGGGCCTAGAGAGAAGATGGACAGAGGAGTGTTTCAGCTTTGTTTCACTGCTCAACCTGATGGCTCAATAATCCGATGGGCCGTTAGCTTCTCTCTCTGCCTCTCTCTCCCTCTGCAGCACAGAAACATCTGGATCCAGTGAAGACAGAATGGGGGTCAAGGTTTTAAACATGGGGAGAGGCGGAGGGTGACAAGTGCTAGAAAGTGAGAGTGAATGAGGTCCTCAAAGCCCGTGCAGCAAGCTGCAGCGCACATTTAGATGCAAAACGTGCATTTCTGAGCCGAAATAATGATCGGCTGTTGCACGCTGTTTTAATCTGAGTCATTATGTGGTTGTTTCCAATGGTTTTTCACTGAATTAAGAGGCTTAGAGCCACTAAAACTGAGGTTGTTCTATTTATTTAATCCATCTACGCTCACAACTAGAAGTACAATTTCATTCCATCTAGCGACCAGTCATTTCTAAACATCTTTTAAGTTTTGTCGGTGTCTTCTCTCCAGACTTCACCACGCCGCGGGCCATCCTAACGGGCCATGACTGTGAAGTGACCTGCGCTAGCGTCTGTGCTGAGCTGGGTGTTGTGATTAGCGGCTGCAAAGGTGAGACTGCCGGCCTTAAATTTTATCTTCACGCTGCGTCGCTCACTATGTCGTGTCTCATGTTCCTTCAGAGGGTCCTTGTCTGATCCATTCCATGAATGGGGACCTGCTGCGGACCCTGGAGGGCCCCGAGTCCTGCCTGAGGCCTCGTCTCATCCAGTCTTCCACGGAGGGGAACTGCATGATCTACTACGACAAGGGACACTTCTGCCTCTTCAGCATCAACGGCAAGCTGCTGAGATACATGGAGGTGGAGGACAGCATCAAGGTGAGGAAGCACACACACACACACACACACGTGTGCGAGCGAGCACGCATATGAAAGTGCGCTCGCTCACACGTGTGTATCTGCACCGCATCAGAGCAGAAAGTTCCTCTTTACTGATTAAAGGCTTTCTTACGGTCTGAGATTTGGCGTGCCTCAGGGGGAAACCGTGGCTTCGAATCCCTTCTTTTGCTTTTCTCTCACACACACACACACACACACACACATACATACACACACCAGAGGAAATATCCTTTTGATCCTCAGCTCTGTTGTCAGGTCAGATCTGATTGGCTGCAGTGGTGGAGAACATTCCAAAGGAGTGGTCAGCTCCGGACACCGACACCATTAACTACACTCCAGCACGAGACGACACATTCCCCATTTCCCACATTTCCTCCCTGGTGGTTGGAGTGACATAAGATAGAGGCTACTGCCTTTGGTTTCCTGACCTTTTGTTTCCGGTTTGGCCTGGGAAATGTAAGCGAGCTCCGACAGACGTCCACAAACCTGTTTCCTATTAAGATCCCTCCTTTGCCCGGGATCCCGACCTGCCAACCAACCGGCTCCAAATGTGGAACACGCAGAAGACGTGATTAATGCGAACACGCATTGATTGCTTGCAGAATACTTTTTTTTTTGTCTAATGAGAACTTCAGAGTTTAACATTTTCCCAGAATTCCTTGTAAAGCGATGAAGCTGTAACTTTTGGGGAACAGCGCGCGTCGCTCGCCGGCCTCGTCGGATCTCCTTTCGCTGTTGTAAATTCCAGCCGTGTCAGATAGCATTAGGAAAATCCTAACATCTTGGAGTGAGGCTGTGAGAGTCTCGACCCCCACCACCCACCCCCTCGCCCACATCGCTCTCAACTCCACGCCCTCTGTTCTGAGACTGTATTTAGTGCATTTATGTACATACCAGAATCAATCTTCTCAGCCCTTGGAGTCCCAGCGCGGTATGACGCCAGGATAAATAAGTGTTTGTCCTGGCTTAGAGTGTCCACTTAGAAAGAGAGAGTGGGGCTGAGAAAGAGGGAATGTTTGTTCTGTGAATTTATAAGGGTCTGGAGTCATAGGTTATGTGACAGGCCAGCAGTCGGGATCCTGGTCTAATAGCAGAATCCAGTGACAGAAGCCATGCTGAATGGATTACGGTCTTTTAGGATCTAGTATAACTCAGGCGGTGCAGCCACTCCAGCGGGGTTTTTTTTTTTTTTGTCTTTCGCTGCCTTCGTCCATGTAACAGGGGGATTAACAGCGCTATAAATTATACTTTCTGCTTTCTCCCCCAACAAACCTCAAAATCCACCCACCGATCCCCAAAAGAAGTAGGAAATATGGGCATTTAAAAATGCACATGTTTCTGCTGGAGTCATTTTTTAGTCATCCGAGCCCGTCGAGCCATCTTGGCTCCCACAGAGAGTCGGCCATCTTGTTTGACTGCCCCAGTGGCAGAGGGCTGATTTATAATGTCTGTCTGCAGCCTCCTACCTGGCCCAGCTGACATGTCTGCCAGCTCTCCTGCCTCCTGCTGGGCTCCAGTAAGGTCATGGACTCCATTAGTAGAAGCACAGGTACATTAATGCAGAACAGGAACCGGTAAATAGTCCTTTTTTTTTTTTTGCGCGAGTCAACTGGCTTTCACCGCTTACTAAGCCATTCATCAGATTTAAAGACATTCTAGACATAGTTGTTGTTTTTTTTTGTGGAGGTTGTATTCTGATAGATACAAATAACCCTCAATAAACTTAATAATATGCTAGTTTTTTAGGGAGGGGTTTAGCTTGTGACTGCCCCCTAGTGGTAAAAAAAAAATTCAAGTCAAGTCTGCTTCGACTTTCCAGATTTTAATAACGGTAGCCGGTTTCACGTCAGGTATAACGAACGACTTCAGTTTGAATGAATGGATCGTGATTGGCTGGAATGGAACGCTATCTTAATTACTGTCAGATTAACTTTGAATGTTGATACACGAGACAATCACCGCACACACACAAAACAGACCCACCCCGCACACATCGCCCCCTCTCCCCCCCCCCTGCTCTGCACTCAGTCATGCTCCATTCCCATCCATCCTGGACGCCGATCTGACGCTGCAGTTCAACCGGATTGGACCCCGGAGGCGTCTCGCCATCCGCGTCGTCGTTTGCCTTCACGTGCAAACGTTGTATCGTAAACTCGTGAAAGATGAGAATGAGAAACAGCTTGTTTTATTCACTGCGTTTTCTTTTTTTTCTTTCTACAAAACATTGTCTTAATTTAGACCCCTCTGTGTCTCCGTCCGTCCGTTCTTTCGGCTGTGTGCTCCTCCTGATGGGCTATTTATGTTTTCCTTTACCAAATCAAGTTCCCTGAAAATGACTTGAAGATCAGGTCTCATTTTTCCGTTTTTGAACGTGAGCCTGATTCAACACACATGCCGCTGTCTCCTGCTGAATCACTGCGCAACGAGAAGGCCTCGTAAAAAACCACAACCAAGAAAAGCTCTAAATTAGTGTCATTTGCTGCTTTTAGGACTCACATTCTGCCTCGTCATTTCATCAGCTAGGGTTACTCGCTGATTGATGCTCCTGACTATTCCAGTTTGGCCTTCCACTATGCACTGCGCCCGTAATAGACTCCAACACACGACCTGATTTGTGTACGTCTGATTCCCCAGGGACCCATTCAGCTGTTACAGTTTGCAGGAAAAGCAGATGAGACGAGTAAATCTCTGAACCGCGCTGTGGGGAGCCATCTTTGTAGCAAGTCCTGCTCTGTGTACAGAAAGCCCCTAAGGATGGCGGCGCTGACTTGGCGTCCTTTGTTGGACCATATGACTTCTCAGTATGAGCTTTACTTTGACATAAGAGATGAATGGCTCCCAGATCACCGGTCCTATTCGCAGACTATTTATGCGTGTTGTTCTAGGTGGAATAGCTGTGCTCTGAGAGGTTTTTTTAACATCGCGAAGAAAGCGTCGCGAGCGGAACATCCAAACAAAAACCGAAGAGTTGAACCATCAACTGTGAAGCTCATTAAAAAGCGATCACTTGTTCCTCTCTCTCTCTGATAGGCCATGCTTCTAAGCCGCGATGGTCAGTACCTGCTGACAGGCGGCGACGGAGGCGTAGTTTCCGTCTGGCAGGTCCATGACCTCCAAAAACTGTTCACCTACCCGGGATGCGATGCAGGAATCCGCTCCATGGCCATGTCACATGATCAGAGGTACGCAAACACTCCACCGCCATCAATGTTAAAGGGATTCTTTAATTGTTTGACCTCTCAGCGTTAAAAAACGTCTCCTCCCGGCTCCTCTCAGGTGCATCATCACTGGCATGGCCTCCGGAAGCATCGTGCTCTTCTACAACGACTTCAACAGATGGCACCATGAGTACCAGACCCGATACTGAGCCCCACAGCTTGACTGACTAAGTCGGACGCTGACGCAGATCCAGACTGTTTCAAGTGTGAACCTTTATCAAAAAGCACTATTCTGTCTATATCCTGAATGTATCTCCTATTAAAGAAGAGACAACTATCTGTCCTGTTATAGTAACTATTTTTTAAAAAAAGGGCATAGCTATATTTTGTAGATCAGATAGAAAATTTTCATATAAATCATAGGGTGGGGGTTGTGTGACTGTACGGTTAAAAACAAATCTATTTTTAGCTGTAAGAGTCTATTTTCATCCTCTGGAAAAAAGATCGATGTGATTTATGGGGCGCTGGTGGGAAACTTTTCTCTTCACTTTAAAAATCCAAATATTTGTGTACTTTAGGGTGAGTGATTTGTGTTTGTATTTTATCTGGAGGTGTGTGTGTGTGTGTGTGTGTGTGTGTGTGTGTGTGTGTGTGTGTGTGTGTGTGGGGAATAATTGAAATTCACAACTTTTCTTTGCGCTTTGGCACTGCAGCTGGTGGATATGAAATGTAAACGATTAAAAGGATAAATGAAGAGGAAATATACATTTATAAATATATTCTGTTCCAATGTTGTCCTTCATATTTAAAATTTACATTCCCTTTGTACTTACTGAGAGATTGCTTTTGTGTGCGTTGCTTACTAGTTGTGTAACACCTATCAGCACAGATTTTTCGCATTGAAGCTTCATATACGAAAAACATCTCCCGCTCCCACCAAGTCGAAGTAAACTCGAAGTTTTTGGAGGAGCATGTCGAGAATCAATCATTTTGTCCCTTTTGCGTCTATTTCATGACTAAGCGTATAATCTTTTTTTTCCTTAACCTTTTCCCTTCGAGACTGTGTGTGATGGAAAAACAAGTTTCTCTTTTCAAATGAAGAACTAGAAATCGTCTCATAGCTGCTGCCCGAGGCAGCGTAGCATCTTTAACTTCTTTGAGTTTTGTCTCCAGCAGCAAACAGCAAAGTGAGATGTGCAATGAAAAGAAGGCCTTCAGCCTGTCTCTTTCTCATCACAGCAGTCTAAGTCACTGGATGAGTGATTATATAATGTGATTTAGCACTAAAGCAGCGATGAGGCGTATTCCTGTTAAATAAACTTGTATCTTTGCATTTTGAGGAAACGATTCTTCAGTTTACGTTTCGATGATTATTGTTATCTATCAACCGATTGGGTTTGTTTTGTTTTGTTTTTTTGCAATCATTTGAGTGTTTTGTGTGCTCTGACAATAAAATTTAATTTTATAACTTGAATTATCCTTACATGTGTGTTTCTCTCTGGGATTAAGATGTTATAGTAGAGTCAGACCTCTAGGGAGCGCCAAATCCCATCATATGTGGAATTGTGTGAATATTTCTTTTTCCACAGTTGAACAAACTGGGTTTGACACAAATGCATGCACATCCTGTTCCAATTTTTTATCCTTGTTTGTGAGTGTGCGGCTTCCATTGCAGAGATGTCTGCATTGCAACATCATGTAAACACAAAAACAAGCACATAAACAAAACGTATCTGTACCTTACAGTAAGATGCTGATAGGCAACTAAATAATTTAAGAATAGTGGTTCTTGTATTTTTACTTTCACATAATTTGGGCGAGCACATATGACATTGTTTTATAGCGCCTTCTACTGGCTGACATCTGTCACAGATCAGTCATTTGAAGTCTTCATTGCTTTTACCATGTTTTATTTATTTGCAGCACAGCTGTTTTAAGTCAAACAATAAAAGCAGCTACTCTAAAACCATCTCCAGTTCGACACCGATGCATTTCTGTTGCAAAACTTTTCATACAAAATTCCCTTTAAAAACCGCTTAAGAAACTACATTCTCTACAATGTACAATGAGAGACACGAAAGACATTATGTACCAGTCTGACTTAGTGCATGTGGGAGGATTTTATCTTACAGGGAACAAGTTGGGGGGAAAAAGGGTTCTGCATGCATTTTCAAGTCCTGAAGAGGCGACATAAGTTAACCTGCAAACACCAGCAGGGGGTCCAAAGCAAATCCTAATGTTCATGCAGAAGCATCACCATGACAACACATTCATAAATCCAGCAGTCAAAAACAAAACAGTATAATATTCTTAACGGAGTTTGTTGTATCAGGTGGTAAATGTTACGTTTATTAGAAGCGGAGTGTGTGTGTTTCTCACTGCACATCAAACATCACAAATGGGATGAGAATGAATTCTGTGAGACAACTAAAGTTGCTCAAGTGACTATTAATTATAAAAAAGTTTATTACTTTTAAAACAAAGGATATTTATATCGATATCAGACTTTCAGGAGACTGTCACGCCGCTCATGAAAGAGACAAGAATATGTACAAAAGAGAGCAAACATAAATAAAAGCATGACTTCACATTTACGAGATGAATTTGTTTTCACCCTCTCAAAGACAAATCAGCCTTTTCCACATCCATGAATAAATACATGGACTAAAACAGACTGTGTCCTTAAAAATGAGAGCGATGAGAAGCAGCCACTGGTTGACTTTACAGCTACCGGGGGTCTGGGTGGAGTTTTAGCCCACTCATACTGGGGGGAGGAGGATGATGGCTGAAATCAGCTACAGAGGAACTTTAAAGTGTCTCCATGAGCTCCTTAGCAGGTAGGGGGCTAGAAGAAGGAGGGATATCAGGGGAGGGTGGGGTTGCAGATCTGGGGGGTGTAGAAGGGGGAGAGGGAAACAGGGTTGGATGGATGGGAGAAGGGGAGGAAGGTTGTTCGATTGGGGAAGAGAGAGGGAAGAATACGCTGGGCTGGATGGGGGAGCCTGGGGAGGGAGAAGCTTGTTTTGCTGGTGAAGAAGAAGACGGGGATGTTTTGTCATTGGTGGGGGACATAGAGGAGGACATTAGGGTTGGTTTGGATGGAAATGATGGGGAAGGACACAACACGGGCGTGGAGGGAGTCGTGTAGATGAAAGGAGCGATCGGGGTGGAGGGGGAGGGACTTCCTTGGGATTGGAAGGGAAGAGGAGAGGTGGAAACAGGAAGAAAGGTAACCGCTGAGGGTGGAGGAGAGGAATGAAGGGAACTGGCCGGAGAAGACGGGGGGATGTCGGCGTAGCCAGTTGGGGACAGGAAGCAGGTGGATGGAGCCCCGGGGGCTGGGGGGGTCGCTGTCCTGGCAGCCTGGAGAGGAGCCGTCCTGGTGGGTGAAGGTAGGCTGGGGAGTTTGGGTTCTTTGGTGCGTGACGCCCGTTTGGCCGGGGAGGACTTCATCAGCGCGGCTGGTTTGACCGGAGCGGCAGAATGGACGTTCTTGCTCGCCAAGGAGGGTAAACACGGCACTCTTGGGGGGCCAGGGCAACGACGGGTGGCTAGGTGGAGGGTCTCCTTATCTAGAGCTGTGTTCTGGCAAAACAGAGAGACCAACTGTTAGTGAAACCAAACATATTTATTTGTAATTCTTTTTTTCTTTTTTTTAATAATATCTAGAAATGAAACAACTGAATGGAAATGAACACAAATAACCGACAGATGACAACTGAAAGACAAAATGGTTTGACCCACCGAATTAGATCATTCGGTCTATTCTAGAGGCACAGAGAAGAGCAAATGAGGAAGGAGACGTTTAAATTTTCATCCTCAGGGATGCACACACACATATACACACACACACGGAAAGTCAATGCCGTATTCTTATGTGGGGATTGGAAAGTTTCACTTTCCTCGTTTGCCCTTGTCTCAGCAGCAGAACAGAGGAGGCATAGCGTTAAGTACATACCGTCGCCTTGGAGCTAAATCAGAGGGGCCAAATGCAAGGAGAGGGGAGAAGCAAAAAGGGACAGAGACTTACTCACTCACAGAATTACTAAATAACACACAACAAGCATGAAGGACACTGTGTTCCAGCTCAGCGTTCAGATCTGTTCGTTCAGAGGAGTCATTTTTTAAATTTGACTATTTGAGTCAGGAACACAGTGAGTGTTGAGCTATATTTACATACAGACAGCAATGCTAAAATAGGATTTAAAATAAAAAACACTTGTATTTTCTTATATCATCCTTATTGTCAATAAATCCATGACCAGCTATGATTGGCTGGTTGACATCATAAACCAGCTTTTTTTTTTACAGTATGTCTAAAAAAAACAATTCCACTAAAAGCTTTTTGGTCCAAACTGTGACTCTGCAAAAACGATTGCTGTTGTAAAAATAATTGGTTGAAATAATAAGATTTGGAATTTATTGACATTATGAATATGAATGATGATGAACATTATGAATAATTTGCATCCATCTCTGCAACTTCATGTCAGCACAGTGCAGTTCTTAAGTTTGTCCACATGGTGGCGCCAGAGTATCATTAACGTCAAACATTGACGTCCATTTAGATTCCAGAAAGTTGATTTTAAGGAGTTAATGGAATCAGATTACTAGGAAACAACAGGAAGCGGTAGAGCGAGAGAGAGGGGAACAGAGCTGTTGTTGCATCATCACTGCGGACGTGATAAATAACCTCGTCGGTTAAACAAATCCTTCACAGAGCAGACGATCCGATCGCATCTCCTTAAAGTGTGTGAACGACACATATGTAATGACGCGCAGACGATGGAGCTGAGTGGCAAATGGAGAACCAGTCAAACGGAAGAAGTCCAGGACAGAGTGCATGCTGGGAGAGCGTTAGTTGGTTATTGAGGGTAGTCACTGCAGCTGGACACCAGCGAAGAAGGGAAGGGGGGGGGTGGGAGAAAAACAGGAAGGAAGGGAAGAAAGAAAGGTCATTATAGATGGAGACAAGAGGATGAAGGGAGGGGCGACGGCAGGAAAGGAAGAAGGGGTGGGAGGGGTGGGGGTGGGGTTGCGAAGTGTGTACCCGACTCTTGGCTTCAGGCGTCCCTTGTGGTCCTGGGTCGGGTGTGTGTGGCAGAGGAGGAGTGGGGAGGGGAGGGGAGAGTGAGGACATGGAGAGGAAGAGGAGGAGGAAGGGCCGAGGCCAGGGCCCCGCGCTTACACCTCAAACTGTCAAATGAGATTTACAACAAAAAAATGAGGCTGAAGATTAAAATCAAATTTCTCATGTAAACCCCCCCACCTCCCACCCGCCTTTTGAATTTCCGTGCAGACAGACAGACTGAAGATGAGGTGATGAGCAGAGGAAGATGTCCTGACTTGGATTAAGGTCTGCTCCACCGCATTGATTACCATTAAACCCACCGATTACTAATCGTCGGTTCAGGTTCTTACCATAATGACCGACACCCCGGCTTCGGCGCCGCGGTGCTTCGGCACGCTGTTAAAGTGAGTCTTCAGTTTACCGGTGACCTCCATCTTCATGTTGTTCATAATGACCGCCTCATCCTTGTGCGTGGAAAGAAAAAAAAAAAAACCCCACAAAAACATCAAAATCACAGATGCAGGAAATTACAAGAATGCAAATACAGACGCGAATACGGCGCTATGAGATACCGTGACCCAAGGGTGGGAGAGAATGTCCTGAGCGGTGAATCGAGCCTCGGCGTCGACCTGCAGCATCATTCCAATCAGCTCCTGCAAATTTAGATAACCTATAAACTTCTGATCTGAACTGTGAAAACAGGATTAACTGTATTAACAACACATCGTTGCTTTACAAGTTATAAACTTCACGATTTCAAGTTTTTCTGACCAGGTTATACCTGATTATAGCACTCTTTTTACACTAGGGGGCAGCACTCCTCAACATCAGCATTTGTTCGGAACGATTTCACCTTGAACAGTTCACTCAGTCTTCACCAAAAAGAGCTTAAAATATGAACTGACGTATTTTATAACTTCGACAAACCAAGAAGAGCGAACGTGAAGACGTGAAGTGCATCGATGCATCATCCTGCAGCATCAGGAGCAGATTACTGATAATACCCCCACTGACATGGTACGCTGTGATCACGGCCGGCAGAGGATTTGCCTAAATGCACACCAGATTTTTTTTTTTTTTTTTCCACGGACAGTTCACCATCAGCAGATGAGATTTATGAGATTTTGAAATCAAGATTTAAAAAAAAACTTTTTAAAAAGTGGTTGGAGCTGCTTGAGATCACTGAACTACAAAGGAGGCAAACATTTACATTCCTTCTACCTCTGGTTTGGTTTCCACCAGCTGCTGAGGGAAATAGCTGACTAAATGTTCCACTGGTCATTAGCTCTGTCTCCCTGTTGCACTGAACAGACTTTTCCCTGCACACACACAGATGCTTTCACTGATAAAAGCAGCCAGACTGAAGCAAAGTAATGAAACCGAGCTGGAAGAAGTTTAAAAGCTCCAAAGAACTGTGGGAACCTTCTCGTCTTGGCCCCGATGACCGTCACTTGCTTTGTTCTCATGATATATCGATTATTCTAGGTTCAAGTCCACAACGAGTCTGCATGCATTTGTTTCATGGTGGAAATAGTTAGCTTCAGCCTTGTGGCGTTTATAACTGTGTAATAACAGAGGGTTTAATTAGCAGTTTAATCCTGAACGCTTAACGCCGGCTGTCACCTCAGAACACGACAGTAATTTACAGCGCTAGGAGGGTTTCTGCATCGTTGGGCTGACATTAGTCATTACAGGACGGTGAGTCACGCAACTTTACATGGTTGTGTGTGTAGATGTGTGTGTGTGTGTGTGTGTGTGTGTGCATGTGTGTTTCAGTGGTTCCAACCTTGGCTGAGTCAGTGACGTTGTCCCAGTAAGGACTGGGATACTCCAGGCGTCCCTGAAGGATCTGGTCAAACAGATCCTCTTGCATGTTGTCCTCACTGCACAGAGAAGAAACACTCTCAGTCATTGGCTGAATTAATTATGCATCGCTCTGCAATGTGAAAGAACCTGCTGGACCCGGAAACCCGGCTTTAAATTACCTCCTAAATGGAGGGAAACCACACAGAAGGATGTAGGTGATGACGCCCGCAGCCCAGATATCCACCTTCAGACCGTAGCTGTGAAAAGAGAACCGACAAACGCGGGGTTAAATCGGGTCAGCTTTAAAACCAACATCATCCCAGAGTTTCATTCCTACCCGGACTCCAGGATGATTTCTGGAGCCACGTATGTCGGGGTTCCACAGATGGTGTACAGAGGTCCTTCCACCAACGTGGCCAAACCGAAGTCCCCGAGCTTCAAGGACTTGGTGCCGTCTGGATTCTCAAACACCTGAAGTAAAGAAAACGTTGAGGTGAACTGCGGTGCAGGTGGATTGGTATCAGAACGGTGGCGTTAAAGTAAACGTATACCAGCAGGTTCTCCGGTTTGATGTCCCTGTGGACGATGTTGATGCCGTGCAGGTACTTCAGGGCGCCGGCGAGGTTACGAACCATGACGGACGCGTCTCCTTCCGTGTATTTGGCCGAGGAGGTGATGGAATCAAACAAATCTCCTCCCTGTGTCGAAGTTAACAGATCCACATCCAATCATACAGAGGAGCCTGGAGTGTTTGACCCCACCCCTCCCCCCACCGACCCCCGTTACAATCGGGAGTACCTTGACCAGCTCCATGACGAGGTAGAGCTCAGAGGAAGTGTCGACCTCCTCCATCAACATGATGATGTTGGGATGTTTCACCTTCCGCAGCACAGCGACCTCGTTCTCTATCAGATGCTCCTGGAAGAAGGAGAGAAATAATCCCAGGATTAAATTTCTGATGACATATAAGGGTGGGATAGCTGTGTGGGATTAAGGTTGGGGGTGGGGGATCAGAATGACACCTTTCCGCGACACTTGGCCTTATCGATGATCTTGAGGGCATACTCTTTTCCCGTGGACCTGAAGAAGAGACGTTGAAGTGAGTAACGGCCGTTTTTTTTTTTTGAACACCCCCACTGAGGTTGTTCGGCCTACCTCTCCACACACTCTTTGACCACGGCGAAGTTGCCGTCCCCGATGACCTTGCCGACTTTGTATTTTTCCAAGATGGTGGAGGCGGGAGGATAATGGTTGCCGTTGGCTGCAGAGGAGACGCATTGTTTTAAATTATAAGCCATAAAAAACTGAAGGAGCTCTGGGAAAGTCAAGCAATCTGTGGGTTTGCAACGCAACAACACACGAGCTCACACGGCGCAAGGATATTTCATTCTTATCCTCCACATGAGTACAACTCTATGCATTTTTTTTGTTAAGATAAGCAAATTTCTCAAATGTGTCCTGATGGGGAAAAAGACGGTAATGATGAAGAGGAGAGGAGGCGGAGCGTTACCCTCTGGACTCAGTCGATTGGTTGTTTGTGGCTCCTGGTGGTTGTTCAAAGATCCATTTACGTTGGGCAGGGAGTTGTGATGCGAAGGAGAAATCTGCAGGAAAATAGAAGAGAGGATCGCCTGAAACAGAACCCGATGATTTAAAAAAAAAAAAAAAAAACCCAGAATGGATGAATTGTGGATATTTTATTAGCAATCATTTATGGTCAAAATTTAGACCTCCTCCATTATGCACAGCACCTCAACTTAATGCATCCCAGTTTACAGTAGGGCTCTATTATTTAGTGTAAAAGGGTAGAGGGCCTCCCCGTCTCCTGGTTACATACAAATGCTTTTCCCTCCTTTTAAAAAGTCATAAAAAAAAAAACCTCCCGCCAAAGGAACGTGGCCTGATTAGTCTTTGAGTCGGCTTAGAGAAGGACGGCGGACCTCTAGAAGACGTCTGCCAGCTGGCCGGAGCAGCCAGAGACTAGTTTGGGCCGAACACGCAGCTTACAGAAGAATCCATCGATAAATCGGATTAGCGTCTCAAACTCAACCAGAATACATCCCAGAGCTGCAGTGGAAGGGGGTGGGGGTGGGGTGGGGTGGGGTCGTACTTAACTTTTTCTGTTTCTTTCTCACACATCAGAGTGATTCTTACCTTCATACAGGGGAGGGGTCGGGGGCTGGTGGGGGACGGCGTGGACGACTTAGTGGATCTTGAAGTTGAGACCTGGCTGCCTGAGACTCCATTTACTAAACAGAGGAAAACAAGAAGGACTTCTGTCAGGAATAAAAAATAAAAATGTCTGCCTCCAGCTGTCTCGATTTCTACCATAAATACGGAGACATGAGAAATCAACTTCTATCATGTGCATAAATACACCCAGCTAAGAGGAGGAGAAATCCTCTCAAGCTGCCTGCAGGCTGTGTTACGACTGTAGGACAACGTTTTTCCTCCTTAAGCCTCCAGTATTTATGTTGTTTTTGTGAAGCATTGCTTCAAATAAATGTTTCACACATTAAAAAAAAGAACCAGAACCTGTTTTTGACCTGATTCTGAACCAGATCAGATAGAATAAGGGCGTCACAAAGCCTCACCTGGGGATTTGACTGGAGACTGACTGCTGGAGTACTGGACCGTTTGTCTCGCTGAAGAGTCCGAAGCAAAGCACAGACAAGAAGCAGAAGAGGTAGATGTCATTTAAATCTCAAATCACAGTTTGAAAGCGACGCGTCACCTCGCATGTCTTATCATATCACGTTATTGTTATGCATTGGAACCACCGTCGCTCAATGCGACGCACAAGAGTCAGGTGTTGGAGACACGGAGGCCTCCAGATGAGGCGGACTGATCTTTCAGATTAACCATGACGACGTCGTGTTTCTTACCTGAACCTGGAGACTTGCTGCGTCGGGATGTTACCGGGCTCTTAGCTGTGCGGTTTGGAGTAGCGGAGCGGCTGTGGGATGACTTAAGCACTCTGCATTCTGGGTAGACACCAAGTTAGAATCACTGTTGTACATATTAGCAAACTTTTATTACTACTATTACTCGGCTCATCCCTCGATGCATTCGTCATCCGGCATGATGTCGTGAATGCTGGTCAGACGTCCACGACGTTTTCAGTCCGTCGACGTTTCAGCAGAGTGTGTTTAACCTATTTTGTAAAACAAGAGTGGCGTCTGTAGCGTCAGCAGAGAGCACAGCCGTTCCTTTTTAGTTCCTTCAAAGACCTCGTTCTTAAAAGTGGAGCGCAGGAGTGGAAGTAGGACGAAAGCTGCAAACCATCTCTGAACTGACTCATCCGCCATCACTCATCCTGGGTAACAGTTAACACAGTGTGTGTGTGTGTGTGTGTGTGTGTGTGTGTGTGTGTGTGTGTGTGTGTGTGTGTGTGTGTGTGTGTGTGTGTGTGTGTGTGTGTGTGTGTGTGTGTGAGGATGTGCCTCCCCGTTGTTGGCTAACCCAACCAAACAGGACGGAGGAAGTCGCTGCTTCAGGTTGTTACTATAATAAACCTCTTTCCTTCCTACCAACTCGGCTGAGGATGGGTGAGGTTCTGCAAAGATGTGACAGCAACTGGACCTGCTGGTTTGAAGAGGTCGCCGCCGCCCCCCCCCACTCAAAAATTTTTTAAAATGCATCAGTGTGTGATACATCATCCACCCACAAGTAGTTTAGATTTGCCTTGAAGACTCTGACTACACTAAACAGTCTAAAACTATGTTTCTATGGAAACCACACATAAAAATGAGGAAAAAGTTCAAGCTATCAAAAATATGATGATGTAACATCTTTAAACATATCATTGATGACAAATAACTAAATATAGATAATCCAATCAAGAAATGATCAACCTCAGAAAGTCCTTTAAAAGAAAAGAGAATTTCACACACAGAACTCATTTCCTTTGACTTCCTGAAGGAAATGAGTGTGTAAGCAGTAGTGACCACACACACACACACACACACACACACACACACACAGCCTTACCGCTGTGATCCAACACAAAGTCATCTTGGGCGTAGCGGTGCTTCTCCGGGCCGCACGCTATGAAGACGTCGTCGTCCCCGAAGAAGTCCTGCAGGCAGGTGATCTGGAGAGAATGACCACAGGGGGTAGGGGTTATTGGCTTCCTTTGATTTTCTCCAGCATCCTTTGCATCTATTCAGTAATAATAAATGTCTTAAAGTGTCATTTTAAGCCCATTCATTCCCTCTTGATCAATACTGAGTTCCATCCCTGCTCTAGCTCTACATGACTGTGCAGCACAGTGTCCAACAGGATGAAGGTCAGGGTCCAGGGACGTCCAGGATTTTGCAGAGTCAATGCAGACTCATCGCAAGAAAGCTGCACAGTCGCCACTTCAGTTGCCGAGTCGTTAGTCTTGGTTATTTTAAAGTGTCACACCATTAGGAGTTCTCTTCCACCCACAGCCCCACCCCATACAGAGACACAGTTACTTTTAAAACTGTAGTAATTTCTGCCAACACACACACACACACACACACACACACACACACTAGTAGGAGGAACAGTATTGGATGGCTGAAGAGGCAGATGGATGCTCTGGGGGAGATATAGGGATGATACAGTTGGGGGTGTGTGTGTATGTGTGTGTCAGGGGGGTGTTGTGTGGATCTGGGTGTGTGTTTATAAGACGGGTATCAAAAGAACTGTTGATCCAGCAAAAACTGCAGACAATCTGCTCCGTCTGAAGGAAAGTTGGCGGCAAGAGAGAAAAGACACCAGAAGTCTGGTAGGAGTGAGACCTCTGGAGTGTAAACCAGCTAAAGTCCAGTTTCACATCCATCAATAAAAGCGACGACACCACAGATGACGCTCCTGCTGCCCTGCAACCAGATACGATGGAGAAGAGTTAGATTCTCAGGAACTGAAAGCAGAACATCTATTGTCTGAGTTTATTCGTAAAAAAAATTAAGGATTGAATAATCTGCACCATTTCAACACAGCTGAGAATTTGGAATAACTCTCCCTTAAACTGCGGTGATGCCACTTAGGTTTGTCAGGGGTGGAGTGGGTGGGTTGGTGGTGGTGGGGGGGGTGAAACTAAAAGCAACCAGATTATTAACTCCATTTGAACTCCTCCTCAGACACAGAGGCTGCTCTCCCAGACAGTTTAATTCCTCTGGATTAGGGGTGGTGAATCTCCACCGCTGTGACAGCCAAGATCAGGCAGCGGCAAAGTGAGCCTGCGACAAATCTAACTCACCGCTATATCAGCTGTATTAAACTGATAAACCCATTGGTTTTTTTGTTTTTTTTTAAATGCAGTCAAGTCAATTTCAATCTCTAAAAAAAAATAATTCAAAAGGCAGAAAACACAGAGGCAAGAGAACCAGTCGCTCATTTTTACCAAACGTGACCTCAGGATGCCTGAATTTAGACAATCACTAATCACATTAAAGTCTGAACAGAGCCTAAACACTCACACACACTTTTTAATCCAGGGGGGGAGGGGGGTGGATTTTTGCTGACTCTGCTAAACAGACCATGATGTCAACACCACAGTCAAAGGGCCTCCTGCAAAAAAAAATGGACGGGCTCCACTTTAGGACAGAGATAGAAAACAAGCAGTTTAGATCACACATTACACAATGAAGCCAACCCCCCCCCACATCCCCCACACACACACACACACACACACACACACACACGTGGCTCCGCACACTGTGCACAGCTGACAGCCCCATGTGCCCCGAACCCCGCCCTCCCCTCCAACGCCTGCCGGCGTTTTGTTCTATCATTGCAGGGCATCAGCACAGAGGAGGGGACCAAATGTAGTCTGTGTGTGTGTGTGTGTGTGTGTGTGTGTGTGCGTGTGCGCGTGTGTGTGTGTGTTTGAGTCTGAACCGTTAGCTAAGACAAGAAGAGGGATTTGGAGGTTGAACAAAAGGCCAGACGTCAGCTCCCTCCTGCCAAGACCTGATTTTTTTTAACTCTGATTCAGATTTTTGGCCTTTTAATCGTTTTTTTCTTTCTACAAACAAAAACTGAAAAGTCTGTGAAGGGTTTTTATCACACAGCACAGGATAACCTAACCGTAACCCTACTCCTTTATGGAGCCGGGCTTACACTGAAGGAGCTTTAAAATCCTTTTGGGTGGGAAATCAGGGTTCATCACTTATATAAGAGCAGGACGTCGCTGGACGTGGTTTGAACCGTCAGATGGTTCTGTATGCTAATAGTGACACTGAACAATAGGTGCACATGCAAATTTCCTTGCCGTTGACCTAAATGTTGGTGTTTAATCCAGATTTGTCCTTGAAACCAATAATCAGATGGAGCCCTCGCGTGACACACGGAGACGGTTCAGATTATGACAATCGTTCACGTAAAAGCAACTAACCACAAAGAGAACGGAAAGAGCTGAACTCATTATTATAAACTTTAAAAATGTGTCCAGTCTACAAAACTTTGGGAAGACAGATATAAACCTAAAAGTATTTCATTGGTGCCAAACCCCCCCCCCCCCAAAAAAAAAAAAACAGACTCAGCTGTTCTGCAGGGCAATGTGCATTTTTTAAATTGGAGTATGTTGGGTGTAGTCCCGGTCTGCATGCCTGCTGACCCCCGCCCCCCCCCCCCAGCATGGCATCAAATTCTTTCTATTCTGAATAAACTGCTGCTGTGTGACCTCTGAGCGACCTTCAGTCTGTCCAACTCTGTATGAATGCAGACAGACGTTGGTTCAGACTGAATTTAAAGCTACTTCTGTGTCTCACTTTGCCGCGAAAGACAGGATTGAAAAATCTGTATGAATGAATTATGAATGGAAAAAAAAATCCTCTTTTCAACAGCTGATCCACAAATGGTCCATACTTCTCATTTATTACGTTTGACTTTGCTAAAGACTAAGTGAACACAGAGACACCGTCTCCAGATTAATCCTCCCCTCAAGCTGTGATTGGCCACCAGCTAAAAGGTGAGAACAGAGTGAACATAAAAAAGAATAACCTGACAAGTTCTGGACTAAAACCTGCTCCCTGAAGCTGATCAATGCTTCTGTGAAACAATGAACAATACAGAAATCTCATTTTCTGCCTGCCCAGTTAGCTTTGACATGCAAAACGGGGTTTTCTCTGAAAAGCAGCAGCTGATTCTGTTGGCCCTGAAAACACCGAGACCTACAATCAGCATTCAGGCTGGAGAGCAGCTTTGAGGAGAGAGAGTGGACAGAGAAGCATTCTGCAAGCTCGCTTGCTCACACACACACACACACACACACACACACACACACACTCCTGAACACACGGACACCTGACAGCTGCACTTTAACCCTTTCCTCCGCATGGTCGGTCCAATTATCCGGTGGTGGCCGACACCCCGAGAAGAGAGAGAGAGAGAAAGAGAGAGAGAGAGAGAGTGTGTGTGTGTGTGTGTTTGTTGGGGGGGGGGTGTGGAGGCTACAAATCACAGGCTGGGATCTGTGATTTGATTTTGGAGGAGCAGATGGCAGGATACTGCTGGAAGGCATTCGGGTGAGTTTGTGTGTGTGTGTGTGTGTGTGTTAAACAGTAGACAACTGATGAGTCACTTTTTAGGAGTGACCTCCTGTGAAGATCTGTTTTCTAAAACCCTTTCCTGTAATTTGACGACAGACACCCAGAGGGACAGACACACAAAGGTAACCCAGTCCAACCAGGTGCTACGACAGTCGTCACATTAATAATTATTTAGTATCGACTGCAGTCCACTGGCTCTGAATCACATCTGTTTCTACCTTGTGTTCATTTTCCTTCTTGATGGACACTCTTGTTCGTCTGCGGTCCAGTCTACATCCTGGGACCCAATGACAAAACTACCTTCAGAGGATCTAGTCTCTACTCAGGATGTGGAAAGAGGATTATCGGAGCAGACTGGATCTTGGACGGAGGGCTCCGAACGAGCCAAACGGTCAGATTACCGTGATGTTTTTTGGTCTGGCAGAGGGTTAGTCACCTTCCCCTGACATTCTTTAACCACCTGCAGCGTGCAAAGCAAAGCAAAGAAAGGGCAATAGCAGGCCAGCTAATTTAATCCAATCTCCAATTTGTGATCAGGAATAAGACATGAACCATCCAAGACTAAACTCTTGTCCTGTACTTTATAATCCCCACAGATCACTGGATTCCTACGTCATGTCAGATGATCACTGCTCTCATGACTCCTCTGTCTGGACCAGAATCATATCAGCAAATAAATATCAGGAGGTTCTGTTGTCACCCTCGGGCTCCTGGGTTCAAACCTCCTTCTGGTGCAGGCTTTCTCTTTTTCGTAATCTCAAATGATCACAAATTAGCTCAGAAGCCCAAAGAGTTCCCAGAAATGTTCTCCTGCATCTCAACGAAAACAAACCAGAGGTCAATCGAGGCCATTTGAGACCAGCTGCCTGAGATATTGGAGCAATCTTTCCCTTTTACACTGGAACTAAATATCAGTTTTACTGCCCAGTCAGAAATTTACACCCATTAAACCTTTATTCTGCCGTCAGCCTGGGATTTATTTCTCTCTGTGGTAAATCCTCCAGACATGGTGAAAATGACATCAGATTAATTATCTGTCCCTCATCTTTTCAGGGTTCTTTGTTGCGTTTTAGCCTCACACCAGCCTTCAATCCTCCAATCCTTACCTTTTTCTAGTTACTTAATTCCATGAGATGAATCGAAATGAATCAACGCCCCCCTCCCCAACTCCCCCAGATGAGGCAAAGTCATCTAAATCTTATTGATGAGGGGCACCATGTGTTCATGTCCGCCTCATCTCATGACTACAGACACCCTCAATGACATTTTGTGATGGAAACGTTGGTGCACGCACCCCCAGATGGACGGGATTATAGGAATAATAGTTGTCCCATGACCAAATTGGGAAGGGGGGGGGGGCAAAAGGCCTGAACTGAAAGACTATTCATTAGATCCTAGTTGAAATAATTGTGCTGTGTAATTATACAGCTGATTAAACGGTGTGTAATTACCTCGACTGCTGACACAGCTGAAGTCCATCTATCACGACAGATTCTGAGGATAAAACCCTTGGCTGATCCTGGCTGTACCATCTGGTTTTCATAGAGCTCCCCCCTCTCCTCCTACCCCCCCAATGTGGATATTGGCAGCCCACTCCTGCAATGGTGGATTTTACTTGGCCCCTGGAGCGCACCTGAACACTCAGGGACTCACCTGCTTGCCCTCCAGTGTGTACAATCTCTTCACGGCTCCGGAATCCAGCTTGATGGCGTCGGTGATGTCGGTGAGCACCTGCTCCAAGGAGTGCGCCGTCTTCTTATTGAGCAGCACCCGCACCGCCTTGCGAGGTTTGACGCCGCTGCGGATGATGGTCACCAGCTTGGGTTTGATGAAGTCCTTGGCCTCGCGTTGCTGGTCACCCCTGAGCGGGAGGAGACAGGAGAGGGAGCGAGACGCGCCCGTCTTGCAGCCCACAGACCAGTTTGGGTTGACGTTTTTGGTGTAGTCCACGCGCCGGAAGGGCTCGTTTGAGGCGCACACGTAACTCTCACCTGCGTGAAAGGAAGACATGTGCAAAGAAACAATCTGACATGATGAAATATAACACGTGAGCAGCAAAGAGTTAACATGCCTCAGCTGAAACAAAAAGTTGCATTGAGAGGCCCGGCCGTGCCCCCTCCCTGTCAGCTGTTGAGCTGCTGCACTGGCTTCCCTCCAAAGAAAAGCATTTTATTTTATCTGCCTGCATTCCATTCTGACATCCTACACGCAGAACAAAGTCATGTGACCTGGGCTGCTGGATGACGACCACCGCAAACATGTCTGGCGACATGAAATTGTGGATTTAGAAACAAGCTGCAGTGTAAGAAGGTCATGTGAGACGGTAGATCCCAGGATACCTGGTTTTATTAAGCACGCAATTAAACGCAGGATAATTAAAAAGGCGAGGACACAGCTGGAGAGGAGAAACTAATGTAAAATATAAGTGGGGCTGTCACTCATCCGGACATCGTCAGGCGCTAAACTGTCCTCAGTTGGGTGACGAGTTTATTCCCTGAGGTGGATCTCAGGTGCAGCATCCATCAGCGATGTGGGGTGGGAGGGGGAGCCCCAGCCACCAGCTGCTGTCCTCATGTGGGCCACAGATGAGGTCAGTCCTACCAGATCTGTGGAACCAGCCGTCAGTGCAGCGGTCTCAAATATCACCGCTCCCAAAACGGAGACAGCAACAGAAATATATTCTTTTTTTTTTAAAAGTGTTGCAGTGTTGAGACTGTGAGATGCTACTAACACTGCACCTATCAGAGGATCCTGTGTGAGGAGGGATAGCCTCTGATGTCAGAGGAGGTCACCATCCAGACGAAGAGTCACCGATGACAGAGACATCACTGTCCCTGGAGAACACGCTCCCTTTGTTTGAGGCTACTTTTTTTTTAAAAATGCATACAAGCAAAATGAAATAGAATATTTATGCATTTTGGTTACTTCATTATTTGCAGTTGATGTAAACTTCCTAATTATTAGGTTAAAATATTAATTTCTCATAAAGTTCATGTTATTGTCTTTGGGTTTTGGCCTATAATCAATCGTGAAATCCTTTTAAATTAAAGTCAAACCCCCCCCCAATCACTGGTTCTCCAGGAACCAGTGATTGGAGAAGGTGAAACTCTCACTTAAAGTCCTGATGGTGAAAACCAGCCAATGAACTCCAAATGGGCCCCAATGGGCCCTTACAGAACCACTCTAGGCATCTTAGAGCCCCCACATGATGCCCTTGAGCACAAGCCTGTGTGGAGCTACAGCTGAGCCGAGGACTCAGTGTCAGTGACGTTTGACCCACTGTCTGCACGACACTGGGTCAAACGTGTCAGAAAGGTTCTGTCAAAGATGCAGATGACGTGTATGATGCGGGGGGGGGGGGGGAGCTCTGCACTGCAGACATCCCACCGGAAAGCCTTCTGCAGATAACTGTAAGTCCAGTTGATCTGTGGTGGATGAGGATGGATTTATCCTCCTGATTTACCTCATAGAAACTAAATGAAGCCCCTTAAAACGTGAATATGTTCAGGGTGACCTGTTGAGCTTTGCTAAGGAGCTCTAACTTTGTATGAGCCATCTAACCAGTGCGCATGGCAAACCTGGCTTTTACCAGATCCAATGTATAATTTATCATCAGGTCAGTTAATTTTAATCTCTTGGTTACCCCGGGTGGTCGTTGCGTGTGCTCCTCACCCTTACCCTCTACTAACTCATCCAGACTGGTGATCTTCCTGCCTCCATCCAGCGCGTATAACATCCTGACCCCCTGAGGGAGGTTGACGTTGTCCGACAGGGACCGTGTGAGCTCCATGAGCAGCGCGTCCAGAGACCGGAACCGATCGTGGGACACGGCATACACCAAACCTTTAAAGTATTTGTCCCCATTTCGGTAAAAACGCACTTTTCTGGCTTTTTTCTCGGACGTGAGGGACTGGAGAGTGCGCGTCCGGTAGAAACTACAGTGCGCACTGTGCGCCGGACTGGGGAGCAGCCCGTTGCCTTTGGAGCCGGACTGAGACCCAGACGCTGAGTTGGTTCTCGGTGTTCGGTGCGGCTTCTCCCGTTCCTCAAAGTGTTCGAATTCAATACTCCTGCTGAGCGACATGTCGTCTTTCGCGTCCTCTCGTTTAAAGTGAAATCCCCAAAGAGAAGAACTTTTACGCAGAGAGTCAAAGCCGATCGGTGCGTCCGCAGCGTGGAAGGAGGAGGAGGAGGAGGAGGAGGAGGAGGAGGAGGAGGAGGAGGACAACACGTGTGCGTCTCCAATCTCCACTTCAATCCCACGGTGGGTGTCCGAACATCAACACAGTTCAGAGAAATAACGGCAATCCGAGGAATAATCTTAAGAATCAATCCCGCCCTGACTGATCCGATAAATCGATCAGTAATCCAAAAACCAACTCTGGTTGGACGCGTCTGATGAGGAGTTATGTTTGGCAGACATCGCAGCTGACCTATCATCAACGAGGAGAATTCACCAAAACTTCGGCGCACCCGCACCAAACAAGCCGCCTCCTTCGTCACGTCACGTCCTCGCTGTGATTGGTCGGGCGATCGAGCTGTCAAACCGATGGATAATGAGGGTACAGTGGGGGGTGCGTGGAGGTCCTCCCTGCCCCAGGGTCCTAACGCGCCCAATTTGATTGTCGATCCATCCATCCATCCATCCATCCATCCATCCATCCATCCATCCATCCATCCATCCATCCATCCATCCATCCATCCATCCATCCATTTCCCTTCACCGCTTTATCCGTCAAGGAAACAACATTTAGACTCGAAGTGATAAATGCGCGTTTAATGTTCAAATCTGTTGTTTGTGAAAACCTGTTTGTTAATTTTGTTGTGTACAAATTTGTGTATCAAATTTTAAATACGAGTGCGTCTGTATTGAGATGGATCCACGTAATCTCCCTGTGGCGCTCTTGCCTTTTCTAAACAGAAATGTAATGGAGCTCACCACCACAAGACTCAAGCTGCAGCCGTTATTCAACAATCACTGTTAAAAAGGGGGCTCCATCATATTTTACATACAAAATAAAGCAATAAAATCACAACAGCGGTACATTTAGAGCACATCTCTGCAACATTTAGACGTTTTTGTAATTTAATCTGACAAAAGGATCACCTGATTTGTAAAATATGTCCCTTTTCTTCCTGTGTTCTATCTGTTCGAGAGCTAAAACATATATATCCTTCACTAAAAGCAGTCAGCTGACAGAATAAGATGCACTTAAAGACTCCAAGGTTACAGACCTTATGATTTATCGATCTATATTCTACAAAAGCAGACACATGACTTATGCAGTATGACGCACAGAGCGATGCAGCACATGCATTGCTGGACACTTCTATTTGTCCCTTGGGGGTTTGAATGCAGCGTGTCTGTGGGTGGACTCCATACCAAATAGTAAATCTTCATTATTCAAGGCCGTGCCAGGTTCACTGACTGCCAGGCTGTTACCATCACCACCTGCACAGCCCTGAGCTGCAAGGTTAGTGCACGCGGCCCAAAAGCAGGCCACACAGCAGAACCACCTGACTGGGGAAGAGTTAACCCACTTTTCAACTACAGCAGCCTGATTCATGAAGCCAGAGCCACAAAAAACTACACACAGTCTATCTTTAAGCACTAATTAGGGACAAGCTAGTTTTTTTTTACAGGCCAGTCAGAATTTAGTGATAATAAACCTTACAGGTGAATTAGAAATGAATAGACAGGATACTGATGATCTGATAATCAATACTTTGTGTTTCCTTCCTTCCTTGTTTCATTCCTTCATTCATGCCTTCATTCATTCAATCATTCATTCATTCATTCATTCAGTCTACAATTTCATTCAGCTGTACTGCATGTAAATATGACCGATTAGATGCGATCCCGGTTTCAAAGTGAAAGCCAGCTGTGTAGGACGTATTGTTTGAGCAGCTTTCCAGAGAGGAAGGGGTCCAGCAGAGGTAGGAGTACTTTTCCCCTGGCAGAGGGAAATCCTGTACGGAATGACAAAGCAGAAAATCCTTCAATAACTCGAATCCGTCTCTTTAAAAGAAGAATAACAATCAGCTTGGCGATAAGACTTAAGCCGTCCCCCTTAACTGTTTCTGCTGGCCGTTTTGGTAAGCCACTAATGTAATGCAATTTACAAGGGATTTGTAGAATAATTCTCCTCAGGCATTTGTATGGAAATCACTTAGGAAACAATCCAGTCTTAAGAGAATAATGCAATGCCTATTAAATGACACGCCTTATGACCAGAGAAAATTGAATGTATGTCTCAGGTACTTGTTTGTTTTAGGTCTTTACTGCATTACTGTAATCTCTGCATTTTACAAAAGGACAATATTAATTTTTGTTATACTGAAGAAGATATATTAAGACATAAGACTATAATTAAATCTGTAGCTCCAGAATGTATGGGGATAAAATCAATTATCACATCCCAGAAACAGTTTTATGAGGTCAAGGTCAAAATACTTTCTCCGTCGTGATTTAGTGAAAGTGAAAGACAAAACAAATCCGTCAGCGCCCTCTAGTGGTAATGTAACTCAGTGGAAAATGTGGTTCTGAAGGGTCGAAATTCAGCTGAAAAAGACTAAAATAAGTTAAAACAAAGTAGATCAATAAATAAAAGGGAGCAGATTTGATTTTTTTTTTTAATCAAGTGATGAACAAAAATGCTCCCTCTGGCTACTGAAGACCCCTTTTTAATGAATAATGAACATTTTGTGACTAAAATGTTATTTATTAGATTGAAAATTAAAATATGAAGTTTGAGATATAAATGTCAAGAGTTGTTTTTTTTTCTTACAGCAGTAAAATGTTCACATGTCTGTGATCACCACATTGATCTGTCAGTCTGATTGTCTGGCTTACACCCACTTGTGAACGAGACCCTTAAATACCTAAATTCCATCACTTGGTAGCAGAACCTGAACCCAACCCAAAGAGTGTGGCAGGGAATCAAGACCTCAGACTTGAAGGATTCCGACTGTTCTCAGCTGCTTCACATTTGGCAGTAAATGTCCAGCAAAACCACATCACTGAGAAAAAGCACACACGCTATCTTAAGGTCAGCCAAATGTCAATCCGACACTGATTTCACATTTTGACCATGGAAATCCCAAACTGGATCAGTGGCAAAGTCCATCCTATGACCCAGCTATGAAGGTTGCACAAGACTGGATGTGATCAGCTCACCACTGATATTACTGCAGGCCTGATAATATAACTTAGCAGATCACAAATTTAAGGATTGTGGAACAGTTCTGGAGGACGCTAATCTAAAGTAATGGTTTGTGACTGACGCAGAAATCTTATAATTCAACACCACTCTTGTTCCCAAAACTGCTATTCTTAAATTTTCCTGTCACCAAAGTTCCACCCATATGTGTCCACAAGTCCCTGAAATTGATGATTGAGTCCTCAAATGACACCCCTCCCATCTTTGCCAGCCTGGGCCTGGCTCTGACAGGGGCCTTGTCATGCTTAATTCTGGCCAAGGTTGCTTTTACAGAAGACACTGTTAGTTTGACCCCCCCCATCTGGGACCAATTTGCCTGAGGGGACTCCACTAGAAGCTCTTGCCTTTGCCTCTTTTTAATAAGGTCTCAAAGGAAGGTACAAAAACTCATGGGACAAAGGCCAATTAGCAGCATTTGGTACCAGTACAAGAACTAGGAGCAGAATTTAGGGAATTCCGACCCCTGTTTAATATCTGTGTGCAAGATGTAAGCAAATAACCCCATCAGTAAGACAGGAAATTAAATGAATACAAATAAAATCACCCGTAGGGTTTAGCTCTGGATGTAATTCATTCATTTCAAGTCTCATTATTATTATTATTATTATTATTATTATTATTATTATTATTATTATTATTATTATTATTATTATTATTATTATCATTATTATTATTATTATTATTATTATTATTATTATTATTATTATTATTATTATCTGTTCATCCATCCACCATAGATGGATGGGTGGGGGCAATAGAAAGGCTTTCAATTGGAAGATTTGTGATTCGCCAGATGATAAGCTATAAATATTGATAGAATAGCATTTAAAACAAATGAAAAAAAAACTTGACTGTGTAGCAAAAAGATTAATTTGTCAGTGGACAATAAAAATGGAGCTCAGTTTCCGGCATTTATCTTGAGAACATATCCCTAAAGTGTAAACATGTAAAAAAAAATTAAGTTATTATTTTTTCAAATTAAAAATTGACAAGAAATAATGAAAATTAAGAAGGATTGAACTGAAAGTCAAAGCACAGAGGTACAAACACACGTATACTGTGTAGACAAGCCATTAAAAAGCACTTTACAAGTCTGACCGATAGATGGCGCCCTTACATCTACTTTCACTGTAGTTGCGACCCCTCGATTCAAATGAACTGACTTAAAGCTTGAAGTCATAGCAAGAAATTATTTAGTTTGGTTAAATTCAAGTGAAGTGCCATGACTTTATTTAAGATTTAAAATAATGTGTCAGGATAATGAGCATCAAATCCTACACCATCTTCATCACCATCGATGCTTAAGTCATACTTCCCTCATGGCAACCTCAGAATACAAGAGAAGAAAAAAAATCAGAAAAATCATCATCAGTTAGTCTGTCAGGGTTATGTTAGAGTACAGTTGGAGAGGTCATCACAATGAACAGTCAAAATTAATCCAGGCTGACACATGTCAGAGCGACGCACAGCTGAGACCTGATCTCATCCCAGACATCCAGTTCCTCCTCAGAGAAGCCACCGGCCTTGTGGCCTTATCTTTGAGAGAGAGAGAGAGACACACACACACACACACACACACACACACACACACACACACACACACACACACACACACACACACACACACACACACACACACACACGCGCGCGCACACACACACACACACACGGGTTGTAAATGATGGTAACCAATTCAAACAGACAGACAGGTTTCTCAGATTACAGCCGATCATGACTGCAGTTATAAGTGATAATAAGTCATTAATAATGGTCTTTCGTTAATGAACCTTATTAATGACTTATGGTCATTATGGCTTTTGATTATGATGCAAATCAAAGGTTGATGCTGCTAAGGTTTGACAGGATGACAAACCTTAAATATAAACTATAAATTGTATATTTTTCTTTCTTTTAGGTGAAGATTTTAAAACATTTATTCAACAGTGATGCTCATCTCCACCAGTCACTCACATGTCACCAGAAAACTGGCATGTAATTGACAGAGATGTGTCGGAAATTAGCATTGTGAGCAGTTGGGCATTGACGGATGTCTTTCACTGTGAATATCAACCATGGCGCTGGTGAATAAGTCCTTTCTCCTCTGATTTAGTCACAAACTCCTACAGAACATGTTGATGTCAGAGCCAGTCTGCTGGACTGAAAGACTTCCTGTAAACATTCATCCAGTGGATGGTAGTAGCTGATGAGTCATCACAGTGATAATCTATGAGGTCCAGTCAGTGCATGGTGGTAACACGTCTGTAGGGAGCTGCTGACACGCCAAAATTATCCTCTGTCCAATCATTCAAGAGTTTTACCCTTAAAAAAGTCTTTTGTAAAATATAAATAAAAATATAAAGAAAAGAAAACAAAAGAAAACAAAGCAAAAGTAAAAAGCCTAAATAAGTCTTTGCTTAGACTACATGTGTCAAACTCAAGGCCCGGAGGCCAAATGTGGCCTAGCTGTCACATCATTTAATGTGGCCCGCGAGAGCATGAAAGGTCAGAGTGTCTAATAGTAAATAGGTTAAAAGTGTGTTTTGACCAAAACTACATTTCCCACAATACAGCACTGAAGCCCTTTTAAACTTTGACAGAAACGTTTCGAACAAAATTACTGTCCTAGTTATTGTTTGATGTTATTTTTCTCTATTCACTTGGATAGTTTGATCCTTGATTAATGGAGTTCTGTGGGTTTAATAACCTGACAAATGAAAAGGATTTATATTATAACAGAACAACAAACATTGAGTTACATTTAGTTACATTTGTGAGTTACACGTGGCCCTTAGAGGACAGCCATTATGCTGATGTGGCCCTCGGTGGAAAATGAGTTTGACACCCCTGGCTTAGACCAAATGGAGACGCTTCACTGCAGCCGTCCTGCAGAGCGAAAGAGGAACAATCAATAGATGGCACTGTTTCCCAAGCCCTGACCCTCAACCTCACTGAGCACAGTACCAGTTCAGAGCTCTCTCTTTTTCTCTCCCTCTCTCCACCAGGAGCCTATGGCTGTTCCTTCTAGAACCTACTTCACTCAAATGTTGAACAGACACTTGGCCAAAGTATACCTGGCGCCACTTCAAACACAATCCTTCTGGGAATCAGACATTGTTGTACTCACTGTATATATAAGCGCGGATGGCATAACTGTTGTGGATGGGACAGATGGTGGGAGTCACAGTAGAAGAAATATACAAGACGAGAGGCAGATGTGCAGCAAAATGTTTGATTTGAAATTAAGCGTATAAGAAAGCGTGGATGTTATCAGATTTTTCTAACATTGTAGGACATAAATAGAATATTCATGTCGTGCATAGTCTCTTTATGCTCATACATATTTAATATACAGTCGATCATCTCAAGCTGGTGCCAACGTATAATGCATAGCCATATGCAGCCTATATCCACACGTCGCTGACATTTCTGACTGAAAGCGTCACATTGGAGGAAGTCAACTGTCAGTTTTGAATATTGTTTATTCCAAAGTTTGCTTTAAGAAGCAAGAACCGGGTCGCAAGATGAAACTTTGCGATATGGGGCCTCTCAAATTGACCTTGGGTCAGCGATCACCGGTGAACCAACACGATCTGAGCACCTGTTTGATGAGGCCAAGTCAACAGAGGGAGGAAACGAAAAAGAAAAGTCACTAGTGACATGTGACTGTTTCGTGATTGATCACAGGTAAGGATGAAATGGTGGTCGCCACGGTCTGAAACGCGGACAGATATCACTACATCAACACGGGAACACTCTGTCAAAATCTGCCAGCACAAATGAAGAAATAATTGCATTCTGAGGCGATGTAGGTTTGGTTCTGCCCTCCATACCTTCAGAAACATGATGTCTGCAGACGATCGACCGCCTTCTTGCAGATGACGTGTCTCCAAACTTACATTAAGAAACAAGATTAATTAGATTGCTGTGTGAGGCTGTTTGATTAATTACAACACTGATCACAGAATGTGAGAGAGTGATAGACAGAGTGAAGCCTGATTTATGCGTCGGTGTTTAAACCTTGAAGCTCACCAGCTGTTGTTTTTTTTTTTTTTTTTTAATTTTTATATCCCAAACACACAATGTGTGTTCTGCATCCATTTGTTCCTTTCTTTTCCCTCTCAAATACAAAAATAACAGGGTTTCAAATAGCATGGCACCCACTTGGTTCAGACGGGGCTACCTTCTATGCGGAAGTTGCACCTGCAGCATGTGACAATCACCGCGGTTGCTAGGTAACCAGCTCCTCATGGTCTCAGAGAACCGAGGTTTGCTCAGTGAATCATACCCCTCACTCGATAGAAGTGAGTGTAATAATGACTGGATTGTTATGTACAGTAGGGATGCTGTGGATGTGTGTGTGTGTGTGTGTGTGTGTGTGTGTGTGTGTGTGTGTGTGTGAGAGAGAGAGAGAGAGAGAGAGAGATTTACCCTGTGTATGTTGTATTTCAGTACTTAGTACTTATACAGAAGACACTTAACATGTCAAAGGAGAAAACTACAACTTAATCGGAAAAAAACTCTTTTTTTCACTAATCGTTTGAATTATATTTCCATTTTTATATATATTATAAATTGTATTTCTATTTCTATGATGTTTCTGGTGACCTGGAGACTTCAAGCAATATCTTTTATTGCTATATTTGAGCTCCGCCAACAAGAGAAATACCTGACTCTTTAGCAGCTACACACTCTTCCTTGACACTGGTTTAAGTTATGATTGAGATTTTCCACGTAAACAGCTGCTTAATGAACGAGGAACTGATGCTGGTCAAAGGCTGAAGCATGTGTCAAAACTGAAACAAAGCGCTGAAAGACGCTAAAAGGTTCCACAGAGCTGTGGAAATTGAAGTGTTCAGAATTAAGCTTCCTACAGGATTTTTTTTATTATTATTAAATACATGCAAACAACACAATTAATTTTTATGGGCATGTGCCAAAAAAAAAAAAAATTAATCATTGAATTTTGGAGCATATCCATAAAAAAAATGTGGATCCATTAATTTTTCATTCCTTACTTTTGCAGAATCCCTGCATGGGCACAAACATTCTTGGGTCACATGTCTCATTGGAATTTGGATTAGGGTTTAATTTAATTAAAAGTGACTGTTGGGCCGTGATGGAGGTATGTGGTTAGGTTACACACAGTCACAGTCAGAGCTGTGTTCAGGTTTAAGGTGCTGTCATCAATAGAACAGGTTCATCTTTAACCAGCAGACATTGTTTCTTGTTTTTCAGCAGCTCTCCTACGACTAGTGAAATTAATTTGCAATGGCCTCTCCAGCGCTTCTCAGTTTAGTTGTTTTTCTTTCTCTCTCATCAATTCTAGCCATCTGTTGCTCATTTCATATCGGTCCATCTGAGTTCGGCCCTGAAACCTCACATGTTTGGAAGCTTTTCGCATCAGCCTTAGAAATATTCATTTCTCCATTTTAAATGCAGTTTTGCCATAACTGTAGACTTTTCAGCACCATTTTGCCTTTATAATTTAAAAGTGAGCACATGGCACAAGCATTTCTTGCGGCGTATGCTAATATGTGCTATTTAGGATTCATACAGAATGTTTTTCCAAATGAGTTATTGTTATTTTGTGATTCAAACTAAATGACCTCTTCTTACCCCATGAGCTCATCCGCTGTGACTGATTTATCTATTTATTTATTTTTACATGTGATTTCTAATACATGTTGACCAGTAGTTGGAGCCCCAGAGTTCAGGTGATTTGGACTCTGCTGCTGATTTATGCTCAACTAGGACACTGTCGTGGTGTAACAGTTTGGCACAGCTGCTCTCATAAAGTGTTTTGATATCCCCAATAAGAGTTCAGTGTTTTACTGTGATTAAATCCCCCAGGCCAGTTTGCAATAAAAATCTCCCTCCCTCCCTCCCTCCCTCCCTCCCTCTCTCTCTCTCCTACTCCCACACCATCACTGTTTACCTCTCTGCCTCTATTTCCACGCTTGCTCTCTCCCACTCTCCACCTCTAATGACTGGCACACAGGGAAAACACGGGTCACTGAGTTTAAGTCTGTGTTGTCAGGACAACAGCCTGTTGTAAACAAACGCTGTAAACTGAAGTTGCACCAAATGACTGGAAAAACTTCCCGTTGTTAAATTCATTCACAATTTCATCCAGGTGAGTGGATGTGACGATAACGCCTCCATTGGAGGTTTGATGGACGGAGCAATCGACCTCTCAATAGAAAGGATGCACTGATTTTTGGTGACCTCAAATGATGTAAAGGACAGTCTTAACGTCAGTAGGTGCTCGTCGTAGAAGCTAACTATACTACGTGATTCTCATTGTCAAACCTCTACAGTGCACCCTATTTAAACTGATCCAACCTGCCTAACTGTATCACTCCCTCAGCAAACTGCTCCCCCTCATACATCCTGTCCTTTTAATGCCATTTCTGACTCCAAATCGTGTCTGCACAGAGATCCACTGTGACATCTAGTGGCTGCTATCACCTGCCTGCGGATGTTTTAAATATGGCCCTTCATCCTCATTAAGAATCAGCGTATATATACAGTTTGTCTCTTCTTTGGCAGTGCCTAGAAATAGCTCTTAACCCTCTTTGCTGCACCTCTCCATGCTTCAGCACATGAACAGACAGGAGCTGAACCGAGAAATGTTAATTATTACAGTATAAATTAAAGTATTCTTTGACTAAAGTGGCCCTTGTCCTTTCTGCATCTGGATATAAATGACTCCACTTAGCCCACATTTGTCCTCCTACGATGACTGATTGTTAACCGAGTATCCTAATTGTTTAATTATGTTGGGGCTGGGGGAGCCGTGACAGCTGTAGCATGATTCATGTATATGCTGCATGTTCAGCAGCAGTAATGGGCTGTTGGCAGGTAGGGCTAGTGCAAGGAGTGATGTGGCCTTTGGCAGGAGAGCTGGCATCTGTCATCCATGTTAGCATCATGGGAGTCAGAGAATGCTTTTTAACCTCATACACTCCGTTCTGAATAGCGGCTGAGCTGTAAAGGCTTAGAATAGGATTTTCAGGGTTCATCAAGATGGAAAAATACCTTTCATACTTCAGGTTCCTCGTCTCATTCTTGGTCTAGGGTGAAAAAAGGTTTTTAGTATCTACTACATCTCATGAAATACACCTTTTGTGTTTGTGGCTATCTTGAATCTAAATGATCCAACAACAATAAAACTCGCAGCCACTCCCGCCATCCAGAGCACCGCGAACATATGCGCAGCGCCTGTTGAAGTAAATATAAATAGACAGGCAAGAGCGCTGGCTTGAATATTTCAAATCAGAGAGCCTGTACAATATAACTGTCCAAGCTTGTGTGCTGCAATACATTAACGCCGGGCTCTCTACTACGAGCGTCCCTAGGGCAGCTGAACCAAGCGGAGTACAGTACTGTCTTGGCAAGCTCAGCTGACAGTGTGTCTTCACAGGAAGCTGACATTCCAAGGGTTTGTATTACCATCGAGTGGAACCCATTTCTGAAAGGCTTTATGTCAATCTCTGCCCGATGCTCATCTCATGGAAAATGAACACACACACACACACACACAGACACACACAAACAGTCATCAACGAATGTCTGCAAAGGGATTCGTGTCAGTAATAAAAGTCATGTGACTTTTTTCCAGGCTTGTCTGGCTTTGACATTAGAGTCCTTTTATTTTAGAAAAGATCTTATTTGGAGGGTTGATATCTTGTTAATTAGCAAAAGCAATGTAGGAGATCCAGGAACAGTCTAAACCAGGAAGTGAATAATTGCCTGCACCAATCATATTGTTTGGTACCCAGAAATGCCCAATAGCTTAATCTACAATCATCAGTTATGACCGTGCTGTGAGTGTCTGGTCTTCATGTCTCAATGAAGTGGATGAATGAACACATGGGTTGGATTGAGCTCCACTTTGGATGCCACTTAATCATCTTTACACCTTTTGTTATTAGAGGGTAGGTCAGCTCAATTTAAATGAATTATTAACTTGAAAATACCCCCTGCTCCTCAGATCGGTCTTGTGAGTGGACAAGCAAAAGCAAACTCCATTATAAAAGCAGGTGTTTTATGGTCTGCTCATATATTTTCACTTTATTTATGCCATCAGCGAAGACTTTTTTCTAATTCACTCTTTCCTAATTTAGTGGCTTAAAATGGCACATATTTCATTTACTTGGTAGGCAGGGCAAGATTATTTATGAAGCTCCATCCAGACACGAAGCAACTCACCTGCTTACCAGATTCATAATCAATTAGAAATAAAACATTTAAACGTAAAAAATAAGTGCAATAAATCAAAAGCGCGAGAGAAAGTAGAATATAGTAAAGCAGAAAATTAAAGGAAATAAAGAGAATCTGCAACAAGTAAATATATATGTTAACGGTACATTAAGACATACTGTAAATAAAAGTAGATAAGTGCTGTGAATTTATGGCTATGCTGTAAACTGTTATTTGTTAAAGTCTTGATTTAAAGGTGTTTGCAGCTGAGGGTGACATCCTTGACTCACCTGTGATGAAATGATGCCACAGATGTTGATTTATCGACCCATCGGGTCCCAGTTTACCATTTCCATCCTCTGAGTGGATGGACTCGAACCTGGGATGTTTTTTTTTCTCTCTTCCTGTTCTCCTCTCTTTGCGGCGGTAAATAAAAGAATCAGTGTTTTCTTTCAGGAGTCTGACTTGTGTCATTCGCTGTGTCAAGATGCACACACTTTGAAAAAACTCTCCTCAGCTTCCCTGCTCAAGTTTCTCATGTAGCTGACTTGCAGAATAAACACCTGCCTTGGATTTGATGAAAGAGCCTTCCATGCAACAAGACAATTTTACTTTGTCAGGAAACCTTAAAGCCATGAGATGGTTGCCACCTTTGTCTGCCGGGGTTCTGGGAATGTAACGTACAATGGCTTCACTGGAGCGAATGATGTGACAATGATGGAGGCAGACAAGCAGTTACTGTAGAGAAGCAACGGGTCCAGGTAACAGAAAATCAAACATAAGCGTAAAAGCAAAAACCACGCGAGAATAAACCAGCAGAGTCTCAATGGAAATGGGTTGGTTAAATATCTGCAGGGCTGATGGGGGAGAGAGAGAAAGTGGAAATCAAGACAAGGGAATCAGGAACAGGTGAACAGTTGGATTTGGATGTTTAATAGTAAATGAAGGAGGGAAAGTCTGGGGGGAATGAAGAATGAATGGATGAATGAGTTGGAGGTTGTGGGAAAGTAACTGGAGAGAGGTAAAAGGAGACAATAGCTGTATGTATTTTTAAAAATTACACTTGGAGTAGTGACAAAAAAACAGTGAAGTCTAATTAGCAAAACATGCTCTAGAGCTGAGGATAACTACGCAGTCTTTTCATATTTTATCACTTTCAAGGAGTGTCCCTTTTTAAATTACACATGCTACTATCAAGGATGCTGCACCAGAAAATAGTCAATGTATCTTACTTCTATAAGAACCTATCCACAAGATACTGAAGCAATCACATGCTGCAAGACAAAGAGCAAACATAGCCAGGGCTACATTTCTAATGACATGTTTCCATCCAGGTACCCAGTGTGAGCAAAAACAGAACCTCCAACTGCTTCCAGCTCTTTGAACAGCTTCACTCTTTGAAGCAGTACGGGCGTTCTACCATATTCTGTGACTTACTTTCAAAGATTTTTTTTTTTGCAAGTTCAGAGCTTTATTTGTTTACATCAAACCATACTTTTTGTATGTGTGTGTGTGTGTGTGTGTGTGTGTGTGTGTTTTGCTCAGTTGGAAACGTCAGCACCTATGAAACTGTCACAGTCGTCACCTTTCATTTTCATTTCAACCCAGATCAGCAAAATTTAACATAAAGGTAATAAAAGCCGTGATGAGATAAGAAAAGATTCTCACCATGTTTCTGCATTTTCATGTGTGTGTGCAGGTGAAAGCCAGTTTTTACATTATAATGACCTGCAGATAACTTTGATTGGCCCACGAGACTGCCTGTCCAGCGTTTACCCCGCCTCTTTCCCAATGACAAACAGGATTGGCTCCAGCTCCTGTGTGATCCTGTTAGGATCAGCAGTTATATATAATGCAGGGATACAAACAAAAAAAAACATCTTAATGCAATTTGTGTTTAAATTCGACCATTCATGTGTGTTCTTGTGTTTGTATCTAATCTTTCATTTTTACACGAAAAGCAAGTTGAGTTTTTATCTAGAGATGCGATGCTGCTGAATGAGGGTTTGTTTGACAGACTTATGGACGGCTTTTGTAAAGTCACTGCCAGAATTTTATGGCTCTTATTTTGGAGTGCAAGGGAGAGATTTCCACATCTTTGCTTGGAGCATTGCTATTTACACCAAAGACTCATTTGCAGCAGCGTTGTAAATCCAGCCAACATCTCATCACAAAAGCCAAGCTCATGGTGAGGATAGATTTGCAGATCTTCACTTCAGAGATTCTTGCTAAATGTTTGGCCCATTTATCAATGCTCAGATTGCTCATATTTAACTTGCATAGCATGCAGCTGAATGGGCCAGAGGATTAAAGTAGTTTTTTCCATCTAGTTTATCAGAAAACCAGCCATAATGTAGGATGTAGGATGCAGGCGTCTTCACAGAGCCAAGGGAGTATATACCAGTATATTTGGCAGATATATCTGAAAATGATTATTTAGATTGTGTGACATAGACAAGCGCTTGAGCTGCTTTAATATCTGATGAACTCCAGACTGAATCCATTTACAGAATACTGTTTTCTTTGCTGTCGTACTCTGGTGTACAGATATTACAATACCACAGTTACGTTTAAGCTGGTAGAGGACCAAATTAATCTCACAGCAGTCATCAAGTGATTTTACTGGTGATGCACTTGAAATGCAGGTGTATGAGATTACACAATACGTGTATGTGCCAATTTTCTGCTCTAATGATTAGAAAGATTTTGAAGGTGTTTCAGTGTGAATAATAATTGTGAATTCCTGCTTGCTTTTTTTTTTTCTTGCTTTTTTTAAGAATGCTGGAAAGAAAAGAGTTGCTCTGGTGCAGAATATTAGAAAAAAGAATTCACACCATATGACAAATAATTTCCGGGAAGAAGAATTTTCTCCCTTTTTCGGCATCGGTCTCAGATATAATATGATTTGTTAGTTATTGCATGGTCTAGAAAACTAGATGCACAGAGTGGAAACTATATCCGAAACTATAAAACGGAGATAATGGTAATAATCATAATAATCGTCCATTTCTCCATTGCTGTCCCTTACAACTAGAGTATCCTGCATTTAAAACAAGGTGGGTATGGAGGGCGTTGTGCTCGCCTACTGCTACCAAACACAGAAGATGATAAAGATGAGTAAGCGGCTACCGCATCGCTCCAGAAATGAAAAGTTTTGCTTGAACGGAAGGGCCATCGAGTGCAGGAGACGGTAAAGCCTCGTCTGGTATCCTGAGTCTGACTCGGGTTCACAGGAAGCTCATTAAGACTGCAAATCCCCTTGATCTTTTCCAATGAACTGTCCCAGCCAGGACGATGTGAGACATGCAATTAACAAAGGCCAGTGGCTGTCTAACCCCTCATCATCCTGTTTCATTACCAGCAAGCCTTTGGATCTGACTCAAATTCACCAGCTGGCATATGTGCTTTAACAATCTGAGGGCGAGTTTGATGCATAGCAGTTCTTCTTCCTCTGCGCTGTAATTATGAAAATGGCGTCCTGCTATCTGTGCGTTGGCTCAAGGTCTCACTCAGGACAGCAAGAGGTAACTTGCGAGACGGAATAATGAAAACGAGGTATTATCGGGGATGTGTGCGACACGTGTCTGAGCTGAGTGATTGTTTATCATTCTTATTATCAATTCTTTACCTATTCATTTAATGACAGCTAAACTTTACACTAAAATCAGAGCAGAGATGATTCCACAATAGTAAAATGAAAGTATGATTAAATACAATATGATACCAAAATCAACTAAGATAAGAAAATCTACAATCAATTTTTTTTAAAAATTCCCACTATTTCAAAAAGCTCAAGGAAGTCACATTGAACCTCGATATTTTGGCACTAATGATATAATTTGTAAAAAAAAAAAATTGAATGGAGAGGTGGAAAATCTAATCATCCCATCACAAATGAAACTCACATGTAACTCTAAATGAATGCAGAAAATGCACACAGCATTTTTAACATAGAGTGCAATACGTTCACTCCCATACAGACAGAAAAACCTGAGCTCGCGTGCTTGGATTGACTAACACGCCGTCTGCAGAAGGATGTCCTTATTTGACCCTCGTAAACTCTGTCCTCCACCTTTAAACAAAGTCGTAAACCTAACAAAAGTTCCTTCCTCCGAGGAGAACAATAAAACTTACCAGAAATGTATTTCAAACTGAGTTATGCACCAGGCCTTCAATCCTTCCATATCCACCCATATCTGCCTGACTGTCCCTCTCTCTCTCTCTCCCTAGGCTGCTTCATATTCCATATACTGTTGCTTGGTTGTGTGTGTTTGTTTGTGTGTTTGTGTGTCTAGTACCACCAGTGTGAGCTGCTGGAACTCAGTTTTAGCGATATATTTTAACTTTGCATGCTCTCTGGCTGCACCGGTAGGTTTCTGGGAAGATATTCAGCCTTACAAGACTTTTGCATTAATGCTAATATTTTTCGGACGTAACAACATCGAAATGTTTGTTTGCTGAAAACACAAATTGTGTCGACCCTGACTTTAATGACACAATGACTTCTCCTCCCATTGCAGGCACACTAAAGTTGAAACCAGTTGTGTGTATGACTCATAGTTGTCATTTATTTAACCTTTGGATTAATGAGTTGTGTTTGGAACTATGAAAATATTACATTTGAATACACACCTAAGCAGGACTGTGAATTGAAATAAATTCTTTGAAGCATTTTATTAAAGTTCACAATGTTCTTTCTCTTTTTAATTAACTAATTTAATATTCACCTACTGATTAGTTCTCAACTTTAGTTGCTCACCGGTTGTGGAGGGATAGGAGATAATTAATGCTATATTAATTATAATTTTTTTTGCAAGGTGTAATTTTTCACACTGGCTGGAGAAAAAATATGGAACATATACTATATGTCTTTAGCAAAGTGCAGAATATCTATGACATGATATAAGATCCCTCTTCGGTCAGTAACACAATTATGATATTATAATATTATTAACCTCAATCTTTGTATGTTTCATGTCAGAGGATGTGAGTTGACAAAAATCAAAAGTAAGTATAAAATCCCATCCTGAAGGGACTCTTGTGCGTTCTTTCAAGATGTTTTTCAGCCTTAATTCAGCCTTAATTCACCATTTTCAAACATGAAAACGGTGAAATAGATTTTTCCCAGACATAATGTGAGAAATATATTGTAAAATGTCGAATTACAGGCAAACTCTTAAACACAACATGTTTAATGGTAATATTCTATTGATTAGAAACTCAATTCATCATCTTCTACCTCCTCTGGCTTTAATTTACCTTCAAACGCAGAAACATTAGAGAAAAAAAATTATATTCCCAATCTAAAATTAGATACAAACTAATTATTTCTTCTCCCATTTCTTTATTATATAAGTGATTGATATGCTGCTAATTGGTGGCTTGGGCTCTTCTTCACGGTTTCTCTACATTGCAGAGTAATTTCTTTTTATATTTTATATAGCATTGAATGTACAAACAAACAAATGATAATAAGCTCCAAAATACACTAATTACCAATAATTCTGATGTTATAAAACAAAGTTTTTATAATTACAAGTCAGTCAGATGATTAGAATAAATGACAACAGCTTTGTGTGAGATTCATTTAAGTTTTACATTAAGGGGCTGCGCGGCCTGAAAAGTCTTATTAACCTAATGTGCCATTCATTAACATCGTTTTATTCAACTGCTTTTTTAAACTGGACATCCTGCATTTCCAATCCTGCAACAATGACACACTTATCAAGGATTAAGGGATGCTATATTTAGGAGTGGCTACAGAGATAAGCAACTATTTTCAGGTTTGAACAAATTCAAATTAGAGCCGCTCATGCAAACTTTTCTCCAAATGAGCGCTTAATTCTTTTTTATTACGCTGGCAGCAGAATATTTGGGTGACTTTGAAATGGCTGGAAATGACATTTAAACACATTTAGATCACGATGACAGCCGCTAATGGATAAAATGATAGGATATTATAGAGTAGCAGTGAATTTTTCATATATTAGCAATAATTAATATGTGTTAATAATGTTAAAGCTTTGCATATAAAACCAAGTACAGCAGTTTCCATAACGTTATGTTTCCTTTGTTAATATATCTTAGTGACAAAACAGTAGTGTAAAAAAGTAATTTTGTGGAGAAAAAAATTTCAGTATCTGCCACTGTATTGAGAACCACTGAATGGAGGTTGCTTTTCTATGCATCATCATTCATGAGGTGCTTTGCATTGACCATTTATGGTTAACCTTGGGTGTGTAGGGGGTGGGTGTGAGGCTAACCAGCATGCACACATTTCCAGGTGGATTTTGATTTGCAAAGGGAACATTGCGTGCCGTTATGCATGCGCACAGCTTCATAAATCTGATTATTTTTTGGTGCACACACACTTTTAGTATGAATGCTATGCACTGTTTTATAAATGAGACCCCTGGACTGTTGCCATAACAGCTCTGAGACGCAAGGCCAGCTACTTCCCTCTTCCTGAAATAGCCTGCAAAATTGTTTAAACAGATAACTGGAAATCTGGCTGCTGGCCAGGAGCGTGCCCCAATGCCTCATGGGAAATTAATGGCAGCCCAAACCGATGAAGGTCTACAGTGCAGGAATAGATCCTAGAACCAGCATGGCACACCTCCCTTCCTCAGTACTATAAAAATGGCTGCGTCTTTTCTAATTGGCTTCATTTCAATCCCGGGACGTCTCTATTGGCTGTTGAACTGGGGCAGCGAGGGACCGGTGTGAGGCACATGAAAGGAGAACATGTTTTTGACATGAAATCAAACTCACATTAGATCTTCGTCTGCAGTGCATGCTGGAGTTGTTCAATGGCAGCTTTTAATGCAGAAGTGACCACTCTACTGTGTCCTTGCTAAACTCTCTATCTTTTACTTCCCTCTTCCTGTGTCCTGGCTGCAGGGCTGCTGACAGATAAATATCAGCTCCTCTGGCAGCGGCCTCCATGTACATTTCCCCAGCGAGCCCATGGGCCCCTTGATGAAAGCCATTCGTCACTGCTGTGGGATGACCTGTCTGCGGTGACCACCATACACCTCCACCCTGACCACTAGACTGTGAAGGGGATGTCTCCATCAGCACCCTCACACACGGCAAAATCATGATTTAATGCCTTTAATTTACACTGTCTCGAGGGCTTATCAAAAGGTTAGCTCTGGAGCATTGTGACAAGTATATAAAGGGCTTGCTGGGACACTGCTACATTGGACTTAGGGTATACTGTAACACTGAATTTCGGAACGCTGATGACATTTTTAAGGGATACAGAATTTTGATTGCTGCTATAAGTTCCCATTTAGCACCACAGCCGCTACACCTTTTTGGCAAGCAGAACATGTTTTTCTGTCATTGCATCCCAAGGGACAAGACAGGAGGGAATAGTGTGAAGCTGAGTGGGATTAATGCATGGTAAATGGAACATGTGTTGGGATGACAGTGTAGGAGGAAGGATGGTTCTACAGGAGATGGTGAGTGACAGGCCAAACATCTCATAGTGGAGTGTGGGATGACAAATCTCTTTTCAAACCAAGTTTCCTACCTCCTTTAAATCTGCTGTCTTGTCTTAAGTCTTCCTGGGCCCCAAACATCTAACCCATCCAGCCGAATGACATTTCCATTGTTGAGTTGAGTTGGTGCGTCGCTTCCAAACAGTTCAATGCTTAAGGAGCAAGTATTGTAGATTACAGCTCAGTACTAATATATTTTCACTATTCACGTTGTACGAAAAACTTCCTGAGCTGGGAGTTCAAATATTCCCGTCTCGTTTGATCTTGGATTTGTACCAAAGGCAAAAGGCAGAGGGTGGTCAGAGTTAATAACTGGCTCTCCTGTTCTCCTGTTATTAGCAGCGGTGCCCCACAGGGATGCATGTTGTGTCCATTGTTACACACGTTTTGTGAAACAAGTTGTATATTTCATTCCCCGTCTTTTACTTTGGTAATATATTTAGTTGGTTCCAGATTAGATTAATGCGCCACCAACAACTGTAGAATGTCTCCACAGCAAAAGAATAAGTGGTGAACTTCCATACATGTCACCATGGCTGTAAATGAGATTTCCACAGGTAAATATAATATTTTTTTTTCCAAATAACATTCAAAATTACATTTTAGGCATAAAATGAAATTGTAAGAAAGAAAAGTGAGGAAACGTTACTAGCGCCTGCTGATGCTGAAGTTCTTCCATCCTTTGCTGAGAACCAAAAGCAAACAAAAAGGAGTCTCAACATGTTTTTTTTTTTAAAAACAAAAAAACAAAAACCTCTTTTCTTTTATAAAAACCTGACGAGAATCAGTACCAGGACAGCCGGGTTCTACTACCTCACCTACCCAGAGGCTGTCTGTGCCCTCCTTGGTCATTAATGCGCTGCACATTAATCCTGCCTGTGACACTGAGAGGGTATTCAAGCTCCATAGCTGGTTGTGAAACTGATAACCTCCCATGGGGTGTTGTTTTTATTATATATTACTATTAGCATCACTAACATTACTTTCATGTCCCAAGGTTTTCATTTTATATGTCAGTGTGCAGTTCATTTTGTTTGGTGTGAGCTCACCAAACCAAATTCTTATCAACTTAGAATTAGTAATGAAATCGTTAATCCTTGAATATTCCAGACAGATATTCTCCCAAATATTCAGTAAACATTCAACACTGCTGAGATAAAGCAGATTAAATCAGCTTTGATGGCATCTGATGCAATTTACTGTATTTGTTTTACAGTTTTTATTTATTACAGAACTCTATGGTCCAATTGAAGGTGATGAAATGTTGTGCTAAGCGAGTCTTGGTGAGCAAAGCAAATCCCATGCAGGCTGTATCTGGTGCAGATCATCAGGACCAATTTATGACTGTCATCATCATCACTTCCAATAATGTCATTGGAGGGCATATGGAACAGTAAATCCTGTTCCCTGGTTGCTCGTTACTGTAAATGTTCCTCCTACATAGGCCATCAAAGAGATAATTCATATTGCAATATGCTTTGGGTCAAAATTGAACCGAGGATGTACAAAACATGGAAGAAAAGGAGAATTTAATTGAGTTGCTAAGGAAGGTATAAGATGCATAATGCAAATATGTCATGAAAAATGAAAACGTCATAAACACCCAATAAGAAAAACGTGTTAACATGTTCCTATATCCCTGAGACCCACATCTTTTCTGGATCAACTCGCTAACAAACTCAAATAATCTAATTACTTTCTATACACCTATTCTTATACCAAGGCTATATATTGTGCAGCTCTGGCAAGTTAAAAATACATTCACCCCTCCATTGTTTACTGGACCACATGTTTTTATATGGAGGGCTTTGAGGACTTCTAAAGCTTGAAGCTGTTCAGTGTTTCTATAAACCATGATGGGTTTATTATTCCAGCCTGTAGGTATTTCAGATTTCATGTTCAGGATGTGGGACAGGGTCAAACAAAGGCTGTCAGATGTTGACTTCATCATTATTAGTCATGTAATGTGAAACATTAACAAATGGGGAACCACCCTCCAACGCCGAGTTCGTTCAGCCCCGGTCATATCATCTGAGTGAGATCGAAGTCCAGATGAAATATAAAATCTTAAAATCATGAGTCACAATTGTAATGCAGAGTAATGGAGGACAAAGTGGACAACAGCAATAGTTGAGGACCTCTCAAAGTAGTTCTATCACATACAAGTTTCCTTCATATCTAAAAATAAAGCCTTTGAGGAAGTGGATTGAATAAATCCTTCATACAATAATAAAATTATGCATATGCCAACACCTCATTTACTTTATTACCAATGCAAATGCTAAAGAAAAAGTCACAAATCTTTGAAATGACAAACCTTTCCAAAGAGCATTTATGTCACTCAACAAAGAACACAAAAGATGTCTAAATGTCGCTATTATCATGTCATATTGAGCCTGGATAGGAGCAAGATGTTGGTTCAGCTGGGCGATCATGAAGGAGGAAATAGTGGATCAGAGTGGGAGGAGCTTCTGAGGGCAGGAAATGAACCAATGGTATCTATTAACAAGCATAACTCACAGAAATGGACCTGAAGTCCCCCCAGCAGGGAACACTTGTCATGATTTGTGGAGTGACTAAGGTGGAGTGAGATGAACAGCCTCATCAGCGAAAGCCACCACTCTACCATAAAACTGTTTCTTTGCTTTGTCTAATTCAGAAGTGTGTCTGGTTTTGCAATTGGCTCTGGTAAAGAATCACTTCAGTCAAAGTTAGCTAAGGAACATCATGTCAGGTAGAGCTGGATTTAGATCTGGGAATCTGTCATTCTGGGAGTCATTTCTCCCGGTGACATCATCACAGAGACACTCTTTTAATTTGGTTCAACCAATGAACAGTTGTATCACTTTATTTTACACAAAACACCACAATGACCGGCTGCAGCTTTGTTAAGCACAACATCTTCCTGCATTGGGGGGGGGGGCGGAAACGTGTTTACTCATTACCGATAACCTAATTCCGTCGTGTTTGATATTCCTGCCGTCAGAACACACATATGCTTCTAATTTATCCTCTACATCGCAGTTTTGTTTTATTTGCTTCCAGAACAAAACAGACACACACACACACACACACACACACACACACACACACACACACACACACACACACACACACACACACACACACACACACACACAAGCTCGCTGTTTGTTGCTTTGTACTGGAGAATTTTTTTCTTTTACTTTGTCTTAATTCTAATCTTAAAAATAACCAAAATTCCTCTGAGATACAGGAAGCACATCTCCAGCATTCCACGCACGGCTAGATAATGAGGACTGCAGAAGAACAGAACCCTGCAAAAGAAAAGAAAAGTTAGTTTGTGAGAGGAGATTCCTCTCAGGCAGTTTCAGCTGGTGTGTGCACATATAGTGGAGCGGCCTGGGTTGTGTAAAGGGATGTGCCATGCTGAGGGCCATCGATCCAAACAGAAGGTGTTGTCTGGCACTTCGGGCCATTCACACAGACTCCTGGCTTTAAGTACAGAGTTATATTAACAACTTTGCAGTGTGTAATTAATGTGAATCTGTGCTGTTTTTCGTCCTGAAGCCAGTTTAGAAATATTCTCCACGCAGACAGTACAGGAATACATTTTCTGTACAAGTTAGATTTGCTATCCTTTAAATGTAGAAGCGTCTTTGGTTGCCATGCACCGTAACTGTAATTCATCTGAACTGCAATTGTTTGACTAGCAGTGGAGTAAAAAAAAAACCAAAAACTGGTTATTTTGAAAATCTAGACATTTTTCAGGTTTTATTCTCTTAACTATGTTTTTTTTCTCTCTCTGTGTATTAGAATGAAGTGAATATATTTGGGTCTACGAATATCGTTCAAACAAAAAAAACGATTTGAAGACATTGTATGCTCTTGGAAATATCGTGATGTTGTCACATTGCACTAAAGTTCTCATTGGTAAATTTTCCCGTTACAAAAATCTTCTGCTCGGCTCTGATTGGCCGAATCTTATGAGTAGATTTACATACTGTCTATGAATTACTTTTCTCGGATTTGTGATGGTGATGTGACTTACATTATTAGGACTTATTATTATTAGGAGAATAATGATTGCTACTTGCAGCACAAGTGTACACTGAATCATCTATCTCTTCCCTGATTCCTCTCATGTTCAACAACGGAGATCTTAATCTATTTTCTCTTATATCAAAAAAAATATATGAGAACCTACCAGTCTAAATTCTGTATTGATTTAGTGCAGCCTACAATTTTTGTATCACATCTCATCATCTTGGTCTTTTTTTTTTTTTCCATGTTCACTCTGTTGAGGACTTGCGCCCACAACCTGAAAAGTTTTTAAGTCTTCTTAACAACTTTAACCCTTCCCGATTGGCAAAAGCGTGGCTGTGAAGAAAATGATCATCAAAGCCAGACAAATTTACACCTAAGGAAAGTATCATGAGTCCTGCAATTTCACACAGACCCAGTTTTTCCTCCACAGCAACACCAGGAAAACAGCCAAGTTTGCCACTTTCCAGATGGAGGCTACGCTTTTGAATAATGACTCACTCTAAAAGTTGCATTTGAATGTCTGCACTACAGTGTTTACAAAAGTGCTGATCTTTATACCGGTGTCCAAGTCACTATATGATGATGCATAATGCAAGTACTTTAGATCACCTCAGACATTAATTATTAGTGCAATTACATGTCACCAAGTGTGGATTTTATTCATATTTCTATCTGTTATCTTCATGTCATGTGGGGTTAGAATTAATGGAGCTACTTTTTCTTATCCATCAGTCTCTGTTAATTGAATGTTGTTGTTTTTTTGCTTCTCAGAGCATCACTGTGTCAAAATTTGCAATTACATCTGTAGAAAGTGTCAACTGTAGGTGGACAGGAAGAAAAAAAAATAAATTCAGGGCCAGATTTATTTTTTCTACAAGCTTGTTTACACAGCTCTAAGACGAGTCCTCTTTCCCTTCATTTTTATCGAGGCATTCCTCCACTTTCAGTCACTCACAACACACACATACACACACGGACACACACAGTGCACATCTCTCTACGTAGCAGCTCCTTCCTCAAATAGAAAATGTGCACTAAAACATGACAGCTCTGGCGGCTAGTCTCCGAGAGCAGCCCCACTCTCCCTGGCCTAGATTCTTTCAAATCCGCTCTGGAAGTGCCTTTGTCCTCAGCTGCACTGCCAACCCGCCAGAGAGTGACTGAGCAAGCCATCTGGCAGCACAGCACATCAAATCCCAATCTGTGTTAATTTGAGTGTTAAGGGCCATTGTTTATTTTTGAAAAAAAAAAAAAAAAAATGGAAGGGGAAGGGGAAAAAAAAAAAAGCTTCACTCACAGGATTAATCAGCCCCTCTAGTTTACCGAGTTCTTGCTTTTTTAGTTTCTCACAGACGTGCATCTCATCAGGCACACTGTAGGTCACTGTTAAAAATTACATGTGTCTAACCTGGCAAAATAAAGATTCAGTGTCGCTACAAGTCACTAATACTGAGCCAGAGTCATAAATGGAACATTTTTTTTTTTTTAATAAATAAAATAGAATACTATGTAGGCCAGCAGCCATGCTGTGCAGATGAAAGTGATTTTGCTGCATTTGTTTGTACCACCTGGTGGAAACATTTGGACTGCTGAAGGCTTCCATTGGTGTTTATGGGTTTGTATTCAGATCCCTATTAATATTTATCACAGCAACTTGGAAAAACTGGGAAAAACAACCTTTAATCGATACAAAAAGAAAAAAAAACATTAAAATCCAGTCAGACACTTACTAGATAGTCAAATTTTTTAGCCATATTTAATTTTGCTGTGTTCTGCTCTATTATTCCTTCAAAACTTTTTCATCTCTTACTGGAGCTATGGAAGTAGGTGAACCCCCCCCCATTTCTCTTTCTCTTTCTCTTTCTCTTTCTCTTTCTCTTTCTCTTTCTCTTTCTCTTTCTCTTTCTCTTTCTCTTTCTCTTTCTCTTTCTCTTTCTCACACACATGCCACCCACCCCAACACATGGTGTGTTATGCAATGGGTGATGCCTAATTACCACTGACATCGCGGAGACTGTTCACTGTGAAATTAATCATGACACAAGCGTCAGCTTTTGATATTTTTCACAAAGTGCTTCGAGTTTCGTACCAGCCGATGAAGCCTAATTAATAAACCAAATGCACACAAATACTGATTAGATGGTGACACTGATGTCTTAATAATAAGCAATCGCCTTAAAAACAATGCTGCATGCCACAGAGGAGAGATAAGAGGAGAAAAGTAAGTGAAGAAGAAAACAGAGAAATTGCGGCTAATTATTTTATAACTATTAGTGTGATGTTGTTTGTGGTTCTCATTTTGAGGAGCTGTGGGCTGCTTATAGATGGAAAATAATGAAAGTTCAACATTAATTTGCAACTTTTTAAAAAGTATATACATATTTCCTTCCACCGTGGGCTCAGATCAGAGCTTCCAGAAGGCTACCATGCTATTTTTAAATCATTGCATTATACTGCAAGGCTCTTACAGTATATCTAGTCATGCGTAACATAAACAGTTGCTTTTGAGTTAGCAGAAAACCCTGCTGTTACAAATAGATGAACTGAAACTCCAAAAAACCCCCAAAACTCAGCCCACCCATATCTGGTATAATTATTGTGACATGCAGCTCATCAGTGCAGATGCCCTACACCAGCTGCATGCTTATTTCTACAGGGTTTTTTTTTTTTCTTTACTGCCTTCATGGCAAATGATCACAAGCCAAACAGTTTTGGAATAAGATGCAGGCAAATTGATTTGACATCTCCCTATTTGTTGCAATCAGATTCAGATTTTCTTTTTTTTTTTTACCTCTTGTAAAGCCACGTTTTTCTTCCCGCGTGGAGCAGTGATTGGCTTTGATCATCCACTGGAATGTGTCAGAATTGTTCATTTGGGAAACACAAAGAAAAAGACGAGATTCCCATTTAAGACCTGTATTTTTGTCTTTTTCTCATAAAGAATGCCAGCAGAGCAGAATTTTTAGATTTCCTTTTTTGGGTACAGAAGAGTCTTGTACTTACCTTACAGAATATAATATACCCCATGTGATCTCAGCCTTTATATTTTTGATTTCAAACATTCTTTAATTTCTAAGCACATCTAAAACGTGTTTATTTTGACAGCATTTTCAAGACGAGAGGAAGTGAGTGAACAAAGGAGTCCTGACTGTAATTCTTAAATTAAGTATCGATTGATTTTATTTTTTTTTTGGCTTTTCTTTTCTTAAAATCTTATAGCAGAGAAGAAATGAGTTGTAAAATAGACCTGAATATGTTTTCAAAAGAGATCAGCACAGAGCCAATGTGTTCAAACACAGTACACCTACAAACACACGCAAACACAATGCTCAAAGTCAACAGAGACCCGCTATCATAGGCCGCAGTTGTTTCCATATGCAGAGCCCCGGTGTTTAAAACTACATCAAAGCTTCGGTTGGGATTCCTACTGTTTCAGTGTGCGTACTTGTTAAAAATAATTCACTTAAACTCCTTCCGAAAATGCATCCAAGTAGATGTGACTGCGTCTGCCGTATGTGACGAACAGGGGAGCAGAAGGTAACCTTTATAAATGACACACAAACAGCTAAACAGTGCAGCAGAGTAAAGGTGGCTATTCTAATCCTCCTCCCTCCTGTTGTCTGGTCTACCTTTTCACAGTGACGCGTTGAGCTTGGCTACCGCTATCGTTGCGTTACCTGTCATCCTCCTTCAGCCACAGCTGGCAAAACTGCTGCATGCTTCAACATGCAGTTACATATCAACCCATTTTTTGGCTCAGCCAACATCAGTAATCTCCAAAATTCCTTCAAATTCATCTGAATCGATCAATAAATATGACTGTATTTCTTTTTTGGTGCCCAAAACTGCACATGGATCACTGATTTATGCTGGAAGGAAGGGCCTCTCCAGCAGCTGTGGGAGCATTTTGACCCTTTCCATGCAAATACGTCAATCAATATTTTATGTCAACAATGCATCAAATGATGATGTGTAGTGTTAAAGTGGTCTCTTGTACCACAGAGAATTATCACCCCGCTCCGCACTTCCCCTCCGCTCCATAAAGTGTTTTACTGTTTTGCTTCACTGCTGCTCTCATAAACATTGTTTTTCAGCTGCTGGAAACACCGACAGCTGAGCAACGACTACAAAGTCAGCACCAACCTGCACACAGAAGGAGAGACTCCATCAATACCGTCAATGTAGAGACGATGGAGGCCAAAGCAGAGCCGAAACGGAAGGTGGATTATAGATCTTTCATTCTTGGTCATATACTGTCAGTGTGTTCACTGTATACCTGATGAACACCATGACAACACGTCTTACATGTTATGTTTGGTTGACAGCTGTTCAACATCATCGCGGTCAAGTATAATCTATCAATGCAGGAGTACATAGTAAAACATCAACATACACACAAATTAAATAAAGATTGCATGAAGAAATTTACATTTACATTAAAAATATATTTGTAAATAACACAATGCTGAGTTAATACCCCCCATGTTAGTTTGTGTGAGCATATGAAAGCAATGTTTAGTTGCTACCATCATTGAAGCAGGTAGTTATGCGCAGGTAGTTAATTTCTCGATCTAATGTTGGCTAATGCTTTAGTTTGTGATGGTCAGTGGCTCTCACACACAGTCAGAAACACCGCTTTAAAGAATATGAAGTAAAGGTGGCAAATGATTATGGAACGGAGCCCTTGTAGTAAAGTCTATCATAGGGTCAGGAAGAAGCTGAAAATGGGAGGGAGGAATAAAAAGGTGCGATTAAAAATATGTCTCCTCCTTTTCCAGCAACACAGAGACATTGTCATGGATTTATTGATACACAGCAGAGTTAGATTACTGATTTTTCACGGACTATGGATTTTAACCTGCACAGGCCTCAGTCAGATAAAATGATCAATGATTAAAGTAGGCTAGGTTCCACTAAACAAACCCACAGTGGATGCAGACACTGTGTTTTTAAAGGATGGAGAAGAGCGGGTGGTGCTCTCAGAAGGAAGAACCATTTTTGTCATTTTACTAACAAGGGTTTGGCATCATCCCTCGTTCTTCTGCACATCGCCTTCTGATTATCACACCTTGTAAGCAAGATGAATTTGGAGGTTAGTAAATGAAACAACCTGCAGCACATTCATAAAAGTCTGCTAAAATAGCAACTCGGTACAGCGAATACCTTCGCCGAGGCCCGACAGTCCCTTTTAATGAAAAGACATTATCCCCACATGTTGAAGGAAGTAGAAAAAAAAATAAAATCTAACCCTTTATCCAAATCCGCTGAAAACAGAAGTTTCAGTCCTTGGCACGAACCCAAGTCTTCCTCTAAATGTCATGAATACCTGTCAAGAAGTTCATGTGTGGCAAAAATGTCTTAAAAAATGCCCTAAAATTGGGTTCCTCCATAGCACACACACAAGTTTCATCAAAATCAGTTTAGGTAGTTTATGTGGAATAAATGAACAAACTGCTATAATAATAATAATAATAATAATAATAATAATAATAATAATAATAATAATAATAATAATAATAATAATAATAATAATAATAATAATAATAAACGTATCTCAAATTGTTTAGGAAGATTTATAAAAATCCAGGATCTTCTCTATTTATCTGGATTCCCTTGAAAATGTACAGTAATTGCTTCTTCCGTGTTGCATGAAGTTTCCATCAAAGTTTCAGGGAAATCTTCCTGTGATCCTGCAAAAAACCCAAACAGACAGACAGACAGACAGATTAACAGGTGCTGGGGGGAATTATCAACTCACTAGCTGCTTTGGCAAAATGAAATGTGCTTCTTTTTTGAAATAGATGCACACAATGCAATTGGATTGTTTGCTTTTCAGCATTCCCATCTATATATTCTCCAAGATAGGGAGAATATTTACAAGAAAAAACAAGGACTATTAATTCATCATATTGCCTACTTGACACAGTTTCGTTGAACAACACACCATTTAGTGATGGTTCTCTGTATGTTAATTATCTGACCTGAAGCCAGGCTGCATCCTAAACACAGTGTTCCCATTGAATATGTATTTCTGACTGCACGGAGGATAAACATGTTATTTAATAATCGGCATGTTTTCAATCATTGCTTAACTACGTGAACAAACGCCAGGCGGTGAACACGTAGTACGAGAGACTCTCTACAGTCAGGCACGCTCACTGCATCTCATTCAGCAGTTAAACCATTTGTGTCGTCCATGTAGTGGGGCAACTGAAGGTGAACAGGAATCTGCATCAAAAGTGGGACTGGAAGGTTGGCCTGATTTCTGTCTCCCAGGGCTGGATTTGCTTGTTGTTTATTTTCTAGCAAATTGGAAATGTTACATTTTAACTAACGTAAATTAAATAATGCATACAAGTAATTTATCCGTCAGCCTACCCACGATGATGAATTTATTTCTCTACTGATCTGGACAAAATCTTGTACAGTACATGAACATTTTCACCCCGTCACAGTCACAGTTGAATGATTCCGTCTGTAATTATACGTCTGAGCGAACTCATTTACAATCCTGCATGTTGGCTTAACTCTGAAATCAGAGCAGGATTTTCTTCTTCTGCTGTGCTCGGATGGATTCTGAGCATCGCCCTTTGGCCAGTGGGGTCACTGTGGGCAGGTTTACTGTGTGGGAGACTCACCAAGCTGCAGTCAGTTTTTTTTTTTCTGAGAGATTGCTATGTTGTTTAATTACCTTATCATTACAAGTAATGATAACCTATAACTGCTGTACACCTGACAGATGGCTTGACTCAAGATGTAGACAATCTGGTGTCGTCGAGACGTAGAGGAGGCAAATTCTTCAGACTGATGCTGTGCCTATAATATTAATTCTATTATATTAGATATTATAATAAAAATTTGAATAGAGATTGATTTTATTTAAACAAGGAACTCATTTTTAAAAAACTATATCATGCATAACAAAATATGTTTTTGTTTAATTTTGTTTCCAAGGTCTGTCAACAAGTAATAAATGTGAGGGAGCTCTGTCAGTATATGCAGTAGGTTTCTATTAAAACTTACTATAGCCCAAGGCTCTTCTTTACAATCTGCCTACTCTGGACCAGAGTTCTGGTGTCAAAACATACTAGTTCCCATAGCAACCCTCGGTAAAATTCAATAGCACACATCCCCATCTCTGCCCACCATTGGCGAAAGTCTTGTCATTTGACTGTAGGGTTATTCAGTGCATTTACCGTATACAGGCGCACGCACCCGCCGTCCTAAAGATGGAGAGAGAAACAGAGTGAGGATAGATTGTTCATCAAGCTAGACTTGTTAAATGGAATCTGTTTACCAGGATAAATGAGCACATGTAATAAAAACACAGTGGATGTAAAGCAAATAGTGTTCAACGATAAAAAGTATTGAAGAAGGTGGTAGGTGTCACAATGTTTGTGTCTCACTCTGCTGTGCTGCTGCATCATTGACACACACACAGTTTAAATAAAACATGTGAACTCTTCGAATTTCTGCTAAACCAGATATAATCAATATTTTGAATCATTATTAAACATGTGCATGCAAAGAGTTTGTTTGATTCACAATAGGCAAGGAAAAAAAGCTCCAGCAACATGTAGGTCAACCGTGAAGCGTTTAAAAAGTGATATCAGAGTTGTGATGAAGAAGAAGGAATGGCAATCAAGTGGTCCCTCCTGAGACATGGTCACTTCAGACCCAAATGGTCCTGAAGAAGAACTGCTACGTTGGAAGTGGCTGATGTCGATGGGCTTCTTCGCTGATTAAAACTATCGGTGTAATTACCTGGCACCATAGGGACAGGTCTTCTGCAGAGCTGATGAGTGTTTTGTTTCAGAATTAACGTGCTGTAATTCACCTTTCCCCTTGAGGTACGTCGTTCACCTCTCTCTTATGCCTCTAGCCCTCCCAGCGACTGGAGTCGCATGCTGTCTGTCCAAATGGGAGTTGCGTCCTGCTTGTCATTACAGCAATCACTCATGGAAAGGATCTTGCAGAAAAAAAAAGGCTATTTTTAGCCTAGATGTCCACTGCTCGTAATTGGTGCCAGTCAATGGACTTTATACCGCATACACCATATCATTAATACACATAAATACATATATATAATATAGCCATATTCTGCTGTCAGTGTGAGAACTTTCAAAACTGTCACCATGAGTTTGACTGGCATAAATTATATGCAGTGGACAAGTGGGTGCAGTTGAATGGGGTGGGGGAAAAAAATAGGTTTTTATCTCAACTCTCCTACTTTTTTTCTCTAGCAGGTCCCCATTCATGGGTGATTAATTGGCAGATCAGGGAGGTGGGCAGTGTTGCTTGGATGGCTTTGACTAATATAACTGCTGCTGCTTTTGCTCGGGTAATTGCTGCAGACTGGCTTGGAAAACCCAGACAAGCAATGAAGACAACCATTCAAAGTATTTTATTGGGTTCTGCTCTTCAAAGCCCAAATCCTGCAGGCACACTTTATTGCAGTGGTTTGGAAGATTACAGAAGGTGACTGGACTGATTGATTAATTGCAAAAGTAAGTTATATACAGGTCAATAACATGCATCACAGTGGGACGTAATAGAAAAAAAAATTCTACTTGAATTTAAATACTGTTCTGCTGTTTTAAAACTACAAATGGTTCCAATTCATTGCATTTGTGAACTGAAAGAATAGTCTTTGATTTTTATTTCAAAGTTTCAAAGGCCTAAAAAAAATCAACATCTCTCTACAAATACTGTACAACATACAATTGAAAGCTTTCACACGATTTAAAGCCTTTAAGTTCTTTGCAACTGTGATTGATCATTAATGCTCAAAGACACTAGTTCTGATGGCTAGTTCTTGTGCTGATTTTGAAATCAGTTTAAGAACCTGAAATCTGGATTTGCATCATTTAGATGTCATTCAGGGAATTGAGACATCTTCAAGTCTCACTAGACCTGCTCTCGTAAACAGCAATAGAAATGTTGCTCCCCCTAGTGGCGACTTTTGTTAGAGCGCTGTAAGGAAACAGCCTGGCTTGAGATTTTGGCTCTCCTCCTCTTCCTCCTCCTCCTCTTCCTCCTCCTCCTTCACATCCTCCTCTTCCTCCTCCTCACCGCTTTCAGAAATGCGAACCTATTCAGACAGGAAAAGTTGAACACGTAACAACAGCAGAAAAGACTTTAAAGGGATTGAGATGGATGATTTAACACGGTGAGATAAATAAGAGGACATTTACAGGGAATATTATAATTATTCACGAAAACCAACCTCACAGTGTTATCCCGTGACTTTATTTCAAACTACACCGCTCTGAGGACGGTGCCCTATTTCCAGGCGGATCTGTCTACCTGTCTTACACTGAGCCCCCCCCCCCACACATCCACCCCACCCCCCACCTCCCTCCCTTCCTCTTCGGAGTTTGTTGCACTCGTTGCAGTAGGAGGGTCCATGTGCACAGAATGACGTCGCTGACTCCAAGTCTGACCGACTCCTTCGTTTGTTTTCTATAACCTACTCTTTTTTTTTTTTTTTTTTTTTTTTAAATAATCAAGGAGCGGCCAAGAATCGTTAATCTGCAGAAGTTAAATAAATAAATAAACAAACAAATGATTTTTTTTTCCTTTTTTTTTTTTTGCAGCCATAATGTGAGATTATCTGGCGCTGTCATCCGACCCGTCGTTCTCGTTCGTCCTGTCAGGAGCAGCCGCTCGCCGTGGAGGATTACCAGTGATAATACGCAGTAGACTTCTCCAGTGCGTCTGGCTGTCAAACTGAAAACTATGTATCGGAAAGAGTAGAGGCGACACATTTGTTGATATTCACCGACTTTGCTTTTGGCGTGTCTTTTTTTGTCCTCTGGATTATCGCTGCCCAGCAACACGGCCACCTGACAATTCTGAATGTCGTAATTATTAAGGTAAGGAAGGACAGAGCTTCTGTGTTTGACCGCCTTATTACTTTAATTACGCGCTGGATCTTTTGAGTAAATAATGAAAGTAAAGTCCTTTCCGTTCATTCTGAGTAAATACCTGCATCTCCGGTCCATTCCTTCTTCTTTTTTTTTTCTCCTTTTTTTTTTTTTTTTGTGTGTGACTGTGGGAGAGGAATCTAATAAGTTTCATCCTGGACCACATGCCAAGAAGTTTCAGTATCACAAAAAGAAAAAAAAAGTAGGTTATCAGTCATAAATTTGAATTAACAGTAGCTCTGATCATCTTTTACGCACCTGTTAGGTAGCGCTGAGAAACACCTAAAGATGTCAAATTTATTCTTATAAGATAATATATGATTAATTTATGCTTTCTCGCTTCTGCACGTTGTCCAATGTCATTTGGAGACTTTCCACGCCTTACAAAAATGACTTTAATGGCCACAACGCAGGAACAATACTGTAAATCGTTTGATAATAACCTTTGATTTTGCGCAAACGCAAAAACAAGAGTTATATGTAAAGAGTTAGACACCCTACAGAGGAAGGACAAATATGGCAGGAGCAAGGAGGAATTATTAAGGTGATATATCTGGGGGGGAAAATTCATCCCAGGCAATCTGAGTAACTTTAAATGAAATCTTTACCGCTAGGAGTTCAGAGTGCAAAGAAGCTTTGAGAATAAAACCAAAGCCTAAACTAATGCTTTCTATAGGAATATGTCGAGCGCACACAATATGTTGAGTGACTAAATGCATGTATTTATGTCGCTTTTCACGGGTGGGGGGTGAGATAGCTGCAAAAGCGAGATTTCAACTTGTGTCGCAGCTCTGTTGTGGCTGCAAGAAGCAATAACTATTGAGTGACAGCTCTCGGACAAATCCGTGGATAGCCCTATAAAGCTGTGCGATATCTGTCGGAGCTGACCAATAGGAGCACAGTGGAGGTGGGAATTAAAAAAAAAAGGAAAAGCCCAGATGACGTCACATGCATACATTAACCCGTTCAATGCAGTTTTCCTGGAGATATCAGACTGTACATCTCCTGTAGTGCTGTGACAGAGTGCTTTATCAAAGAGAGGGAAGAAATACTGCAGACTTGCATTGGAATTTAACATAATGTGAATACTGTAAAAGTTCAGATTTTGTCTCGGTACAGCCTACAATGAAAAGCATTCATTATAAATCACATAAAAATACATGAAATATGTGAGCTATGTTTAGATAACATTTATCTGAACACTCACAGAGCTTCTTTTTCTCTTTACCCTAACGTCTTTTTTTGTTGTTGGTCCCATTAGATTTTCATCCTTTGCAGCAGAATGTACAGCTTTTGCGTTTATTTAAAACTAAAAAAAGGCCACATTTAGTCTGCGGATTTAAAAAAAATACACATATAAGCAGATTTGTGAATACTTAAACAAGTCTGACGTGATACTCGTACAGTAGCCTAGAGGGAAATTTCACCGCCTTTCATGTTGCTGTTTGGTGTGTATGGATAATAAATAGAACCAAATGAAGCAGAACGTTTCCCAGTGTAACCAGGAAAGCTTGTGGCACCATGATAGCAGAGCCTACATATACCAGGATGCATTGTGCACCACTGTCTGTCATCCACACACATGTATCCTTTGCAGAATTATGGCATTAGCCTTGTTTAAGCAGCAGAGGACTGTAATTGAATACATAAAGTTGATCACGTATGCCTATTACTACTTTTAGGGCATTATTATCAAGTAATTTGTTATGATGAGATAAATTGAAGCTTATTAAAGCATGTATGACAGAGACATGACTGTACGTCAAACAGTTTTCCTCATTCCAAAGTTTTCCATTTAGGAATGGATAAGGATTCATAACCAATTGGACAAGCTGCCTTTGCTAGAATAGTTGATCACTTGTTGAAACAGGTGATTTGCCTTAAGTGCTAAAACCAACCACTGACCACTTGAAAGGCTGAGTCCCATGAAACACCATCAGCTGGCCTGTCAAGCTAAAAAAGGCCAGTTACAGCACTGCAAAAGTTTCATAGCATGAAACTTAATGAAATACAGCATCTTTGCAAAACAAGCAAAGAGAACAAGAATGCTTTGTTTTTTTTTAAAAGGCTGCACGCCCTGTGGCTACCCCGAGGTAGAGGCTAATAATCCAAATAGCTTGTAGTTTGAGCTGTATTTTATTTACACGTTCAATATTGTCCTTGGTGTCAGGAAGAGCAAGATCTCAGGTTTCTTTGCTAATACGGTGTGAATTAAGGGACATACTTCTTCTCGTGATTGCACTTACTGATCGGACATCCACCTTACAAGAATCCCTTTTAATGCACATGTTACAAGACTATTTCCAGTTATTTATGGCTTTTTTTTTTCTTCTTTTCAGTTACTAGGTGAATCAATGAACAAGCAATGGAGACCAAAAGATGCCAAAGTTTCATTGATGGAAGCGATACAGAGAACAGGTGGTTGCCGATCCCCAGCACCATGGAGCACCGCTGCAGTGCAGAGGACTCAAGTCTGACCGGCACTGATATCCTGATTAACATTGCCAATGTTAGCTGCCCTACAGGAAACCCTGTCTCTGACAGCAAAGACAACAACGCCAAGAAGCAGGAGCAGCCAATGCTCCGGCTCAGCCAGAACCAGCCATTTCTTCTCCCACACTTCAACAATTCTCTTCATGGTCATAAGCAGGAAATGGATTCCAAGGAGCTTTCTAAGACTGTAGCTGAGTCCATGGGACTGTACATGAATGCTGCCAGGGAGGCAGATTTTGCCTTTAACCAGCATGGTGGCAATACAAGCCCTGTGAAAATGTACGCTGTGTGTGGGCGGTCACTAGAGGACTCACAGTGCGGTTCCACAACAAGCCCTAAGTTAAAGCCATTTGGTTTACAGCAGCCCAGCACCACTCCCAGAGAATGCACCACCGGGACTTCGGTTAGCTCAGCTTCAATGCTCATTTCATCTCTGTCCTGCAGTCCCCACACCTGCAGCTCCATCTCTAGCCCTGGGGGAAGCAACAATATGGTGTCCTCAACCACCAGTCCTCCTACATGCTTTGGACCGGTGTGCTTGTCCGTTAGCAGTCCTGTTAGCCAAAATTCTTGTGCAGCAACTCTGGCAAACATCAAGCGCAGGAATTCAGCTACATGTAGCCCTGTTGAGTCCAGTACAGTGGGCTCACCCCCACTTACCAGCCCGCTAAATGTCATGAGGTCTCCTATGTCCAGCCCACAGAGCATGAGTAGTGTGAGATCACCTCCGTCTTGCAGCACTACCTGTAACATTAGGTCATCCGTCTCAAGCCCCACTGCTGGTAACTGCACCAACGCCGCTAATAACTGCAACACAGTGAGGCCCTCCATCTCCAGTCCGGCCATAGGGGGTGGGGTGGCAATTAACAGTCCACAGAACCCATCCTTAGCTATGTTTCCTGAGTCCAGTCCTGCTAGCGGACTGGGATTAGTTCAGAACGACACCAACAGCCCAGAAGCAGCTGGTCTTACCAGGGACACGGACTTCAAGAACTTTGAATTTCCCAAAGTAGAGATGATAGGTGGGGAAGTGTTCAATGTTGGTTTAGACCAGATGGGCAAGGTTAAGTACATTAAGAACGAGCCTGGAACTGACTTCAGGAGCATGTGTTTGGGGAGCTCCAAATGTAACGCAAGTAGCACACCTTTTATCACGCAGATTAAGAGTGAGCCAAACAAGAGTGAGGGATGTATGAACCAACAGCCCTATGGTGAGCAGTCACCATCACTCGATCTCTTTCCTGTATCTGAAACCACCTATTTGTCCCTTAGGAATAACATTGATGAATACAGTCTTTCTGGAATCTTAGGAGCTCCCGTCTCCTCAATGAATGGGAACTATGAACCTGATTCGTTCTCCAACAATGTCCTGTCTAAAGGGGTTAAACAGGAGTCCACTGACGGCAGCTATTACCAAGAGAATAACAGCATGCCCACATCGGCCATTGTTGGAGTTAATTCCGGTGGACATTCATTCCATTACCAGATTGGAGCGCAAGGAGCAATGTCTTTCACACGGCATGATATGAGGGACCAGTCCAACCCGTTGTTGAATCTAATTTCACCTGTAACAGCATTAATGGAATCGTGGAAAAATCGGCCAGGCATGTCACAGGGGTCTTTGTCAGCCAGGGGGGAGGCATACCCGGGTCAGCACTGCATCACGGACAGGTAAGAATAATGAAGACCACTGTGTAATCTCAGAACCTGTCAGTAAACCAACCCCAGATCCGGTTCTTCAATCCAACTGTTTCTGACTCCAGATAAATATTTTGGTTAAACTCTTTGTGGAGAAACAGCTTTCAATGTGTGATTTTTTTTTCAGTATACCTCAATAACAGTGTGGCTCTTTAGAGAATAAGATTGATGGTAGGTCCGTTTTCTACACTCAGACTCACATTGCATAAGGGATTTAGGGCGTTTGCTTTCAATAGTGCACAAATAATAACAACAGCGGGGCTTGGGAAAGGCTGTGGGATGCTGGCGGAGAGAAAAGGAATTAAAGAACAGGGTCCAGGTCATTGTTAAAGGAGTATGCGATCACAAAATCATCTCTACTTACCCAATCTGTGTTCTCATGTAACACAGAGGCAAAGTTTACGTCTCAATCAGAGACCTGTCTGTATGTAAAGTAACAAAATTTATTGGTCCGTTATCGGGAGTTCTAGCTAAGACCTTGTGTAATGCAAATATCTCCTTTTATGGGCCTTAGACCATTTACTGCATCATAAATTATGAATGATTGATCACATGCTTTTGTTGCCAAACTGATGACATAAACAGTTGCTTTTGTGAGGGTGGGGTTTGGGGGGTTGGGGGGGTGGGGTGGGTGAGGAGGTGAAACAAAACAAACAGGCCAAAGGGAAAAAAAATCTATAATAGCTGCCAATGTGGCAAAGTGCAACTTCAACACGGGTTGTTTTGCATCCAACGTGTTCTGGTGTCCCAGTTTCACGTGAAGCAGAAGGAAGTAAATGATCGTCAACATGATTAATAAAAGTTCGTATCAACGGCGTCATCCAGACCACGGCACACATTTTAAATAAGTTGAAACTACACAGGCAGGACGTTCACAGCAGCGAGGGGTGATGGTGTTCATGGAAATTAAAGTGCATGAAAGATCTGGAGACCTGGGGAATTAATACATGATATGACTTTTAATGTGTTCCAGTAGTATTTCTCTGTTGATGGTCTTATAAGACACATCACTATCATCTTGTCAGTGTATGGGATGTTATGAATTCATTTTATATGAGGCGGTGCAAAGAAGCACAAAATAAAGTCATAAATGACTTCCTGTTTACTACCTTAAAAGTTCCATGTTATCACAGAGGATATGACAGTATTGGGAGTTGTTGACTGTGACTTTGACCATAGCTGTTCAGCACGAAATCTGGGCTGCAGTGTGACTCAAATCTCACAATAGAGATGTTTTAGATGAAGCAAAGTTTTCCTGAAGGAATTTATAGAATCTAACTTTGCAGATCTTAATGGTTCTGTGTTTACTTTCATTATTTTATTTCTATTTTGATTAAAAGAAAACGTTTTATGGAAGAGGGGACAGGGGGAGAAAACTGAATCAGTGTGTCATCACTACACAGTACATCACATTGGCTAAGAACACAATGTAAAATATATAGCTGCAGATACGGTGTGTTCATCTGTAATAAAATCATGTCTGGAGCTCATCCTCTGAACTCACTCAAACTTAACACACATGCAAACAATGATTTAAAATGCTTTTTTTTTTCAAATTAAATTTCACAAAATCTTGCGTAAGGAGATTGATCTTTAGGGACTGTGAAGGCTGGTGATCTTCTCAACAGTATATACTGTATTTAAGGGTCTATCCGTATGTGATTTAAGCAGCATCATTATTTTGTATCTCTTCTCTATTTAATGTGTTTATTCAGTTTTACATGTACGCAACTGTCTGGAGAGTAGCTACTCGATCTCTCTGTGTGTGTGTGTGTGTGTGTGTGCTCCATAATAAGCCTTGCATCTCTGAGGAGACTGATACAGCCCTGTTACCTTGGAGGCGACCCATATGGCAGGAGGCGAAGCGATGTTGACGGGATCACTGCCACCTTGGCCATAATGAGATCCAGCTTAGCCCTAATGTCAGACAGGATGACAGTAAGAGGTGGGCCACATGGCAGACGGCCAGGCGGACTAGGAAGCAGACACAAACACACACATATACATATATGCATACAGTTAAAGCAAACACACACAAATGAAGGCACAGGCAAAGATTCTAACATTGTTTCACAGAATGCTGCCTACCTTTAGTGTCCTCTTACACCAGTAGTATCATATTGATTGACAGCTATACATAGATACATACATAGGCTTACTGTATCCTGCCTGAAGTTTGAAATTGCACTGCAGGAAATCTGCACTGCTTGTCGAGTTTTGGAATGAATTCAAGTAACGCTGGAGCCCAATATTTCATAGGGAAAATGTTACATAACCATTAGGACAAGTAAAACTGTATGATCCACTGAAGCCTCAGATGACACAATAAAATCCCTTGGCTTCGTTCTTCTCACTTTGGTTTCCTCTGTAAATGTTTTAATTAAAAAGGGCTGCTTATCTAAGGAGGCTGGATTACTTTGTACAAAATTATTTTAACTTCGAAGTGAAGAGGAAGGATAGACCACCCGCTCCCCAAAAACAGTCAGACTGGCCGCTGTTGTTGTATTAATGAAATGTTTGATTAAATAGGGGTTGCTTTACTAGAATCAAACCAGATGGACAAAAAAGATTATAATAATGGTGGTTTAGATGCTGAGATTTGTATTACACCAGAAATTTTTTTTTTCCCTTCACTCTTCAATAATATAAAAAAGGTGTGCATTTTGATTTAAAGTCTGCCATTAAAGAAAAGTACTTTTGTGCTAATAAATTAATATGGAAATTATCCTAAAATGATCCACATTAGTGCACTGGATTATGTTTGCTCCTTTCCTAAATCTCTAAATCTCTTTTCAGCCTATTTTTTGCTGGTTTTTCAGAAAAATTAAATCAAATATAATTACTCTATAATAAAACTTACCAGCCCTTTGACCCAACAGTATATTATTGGACAAGTGGGAAAGATTCAGAATGGAAGCCAAGAATGCAAGAATTCCTTCATAATAAAATGACTAGCTTTTATTACTACTAAGGGAGAAATAGTTCCATACTATAGGGTGACATTTCCCTCGCTTGGCGCTTGCAGCCGGCTGCTGTAGATCAACTGATTGCCCATCGCAAGGAAGTACCAGATGCAAACGTGAAGAATGCTCGGAACTGGACTCTAGCCAACTCTCAATGTTCTACAGAGGGATAAAACGGAATACTCCTGAGAGCACACTAATAAGGTTTTAATTGTATGTTCCTACACTAAATTAATGGATGGAAATGGTTTGATTAATTCAGACACTGCTGGATGCTAATATCCAATTAAATCTCTACACCAGGCATGCACAGGGGCTCCCAGTGCATTATAGGTTCCCGACTATGAAGGGGGCAGCTGCTGGTTTGGAGTATAAAAAAAGGTGCTACAGGTGAAAGTGTGAGGAATAAACTGCTGTTGATTCTGCAGATTTCATATGTAGGGAAAGATGTCTTATATTCAAGGCAAACAAGTAAATTATGAGTCCTCTCATGTATTCCTGTAATTATTTCTGCAGAGCTATAACCTTATTTCGAAAGAAGATATTTGTTATTCAAAAGGCATTTTACGATAAGTGGGGTTTTGTGAGGACACTGAGTAAAAAATTCTCGTTTTGTGTAGAATCCCTGTCACATAATTGATAGCCTACCTAAAGGAGGCTGGGAATAGTAAATTATAGCCAGCAGTCATTTTCAATGATATTATTATATAGCGCTACACACATTGTTATATTAGTGTAGATGTACCAAATGTGCTGCAGGGTACCTTAAGGAGATCTAATCACAATGATTGATCAGAGTCTTTGCTGTGAAGATGTTTTGCCATTTACTTTTTCTATGTCTTTGTGTGCATCTCATTGTATCTGAACTGTGTCGTATCTTTAAATTAAATGCGACATCACACAAAAGCTACAACTTCATTTTACCCCTTTAACTTCACAACTGTGACCTAATGATTCTGATGAGTGGAGATCAGTCTCTGCTGTCACTCCGAAACCTTCATTGTGTTTGTTTTACATCTGCTTGATTAAGTCTGACGCTTTGTCTTTCTGCATGACCCGATTGTCCTTGAGCTTCAACTCACAGATTGATCACCTGGCATTTGTCTTGGAAGAGAACAGAATTAAAGTGTAGTTCTGGCCCTGAAGCAGTAAAACACCTTCAGACCATTACACTAGCACATCCATGCTTTGTGTGTCTTTTTGTTGAATTCTGTGTTAGGTTGAGGGGTAATCAAGGTGTTTTGTGTTCAAACCCTGATGAACCATAATGAACTTCTGGTTTAGCAACACCATTACTCTTGCCCCCCTCCCTTTTGCCCTGTTGTTTTTTCATCAGCACAGACATGAAAACCTTTGTTAAGATGAGAGAAGCATTGCTTGAATGTAATTTTTGAATCTTTTGTGACTTCATGAATGAGCCTTCAATGTGGTCTTGGATGAATTTTGGAAGGTCGACCCCCACCAGGGGGTTCACTGTCATTTGAGTGCTTTTCTGTTTGTAGATAATGTTCCTCACTATTGAGCAGACACGTAGATATAGGTTTTGGAAAAAATAATTTAAAAAATCCAACAGAGTTTGTTGTGATCTTTCACAGATATGGTTGAAAACTCTCAGTGATTAACTTTTTTTGTGGCATGAGCTACAATACAGAAGCCTTCTAAACTGTTGTGTCAATGCCTGCAAAAGGCATAAATAACCATTGTCTATAAATGAGATGTTTCAAACTTGCCTTTGAGGGAACTAATCCCATCCAGCAGTGAGTGATGAAAATCAGCTTTTTGCCCCAAGCAGAAATTCACCATGTTTTCACATGACTCAAGAATAAAAGCAGTCATTGCTGTGGTTCAACAAGTTCATTAGTAAGACTGTGGAGGAAATAAATATTCTTCAATACCTTTTTATCAAGGCGGCACGGTGGCGCAGTGGTTAGCACTGCCGCCTCACAACACGGGGGACCCGGGTTCGAGTTCAGCTCTGTGCAGAGTTCGAATGCTCTCCCCATGTCTGCGTGGGTTCTCTCCGGGTTCTCCGGCTTCCTCCCACCTCCAAAAGCATGCGCTTCAGGTTGATTGGCCGTTCCAAATTACCTGTAGGAATGAGTGTGTGTGTGTGTGTGTGCATGGTTGTGTGGCTCCACGGTGCACTGGCGTCGTGCCCGGAGTGTCTCACGCCCTATGCCGCCGAGATAGGCTCCGGCTCCCCGTGACCCGCTGCGGTGGTAATCTGAAGATGATTGACTGACCTTTTTATCATAGCAGCATTTACCTTTCCCAAGGAGAACCTTGAGGCGCTGGATCTGATGAAGCACCTTAAAAAAATTGGACTTTTATTAAAAATACACAAGTTTTTAAACATTTATTTGTTAATGTTCCCAATCTTTTATTAATTGGATGAATATTGATTTACATACATCAATAAAAAGAAGATTAATGTTGAAAAATGCAAATCATTAAAGTTCCAAATTATTGCAATATGTATGTAACAGTCACAATATTCAGTAATAGTAGAAAGATGGTGAACTTCTGCTACCTGCTGTTTTTATAATAGAAGAATGGCTGACCACAATAAAAGCGCCTTTGTGTGTCAAGGGTTAAATGGCAGCATGAAAGATGGATTTAGTAAACTGTTTTAGATGGATCACAGATTTGTGTTGGAGCTTACTCTCATATGAGAGCGATACTTTCATACGACTCCCAGAGAAGTAGCTTGATTCCGTCCAGCTTTAAGAGCTGTTTCATAGCCGTTAATTCTGGTTTCGCTGGAGTTTCGCTTATCAGCAAATTGACATTAATTGATGTTGCGGGCATTCTGAGTCAACAGTCTACATCGTGACACAGCTTTTTTTTTAAAAAAAACAAAAAACCTTATGAGACAATAGTCAGGAAGTCACTTTTGCAAAAAGTAAAAGTATCTGTTTGCAGAAACCTTCTATGGGAAAACCAGACGGTGAAAATGTGCATGCCGCCTGTGCGTTGGTTGCGTCTACAAGTATTGACAGCCTGAACTTCCTCTCAACCTGACATAACTTTCCAAAATGTCGAAAGACTGCTTCATAGTTTGTATGTCAATACTGGCTCTGAGAGTAGAGACAATGTGCATGTAAAGCATTATGAAAAGATTCCTCTGCAATTTGAAATGCTTATCATAAGAGGTTCGATTGTTGATGGGCAGGTTTGGAGTCCTTTAGGAGAAGGGCTTATCTGCCCCGGGTTGTGGGGTTGTGCACCTATATTTTATCAGCCACTGAGGGCCCGAGAATTTTTTTTTCAGGAAATCACTCAACTCTATTCTGAGTGACTTTCACACCATGACGTGGAACAAGTCTTAGGGAATTTAAAAAATTGTATACAGAAACAAAAGAGTCATGTGCTGTTGTGGACGGTAACAGTATTACTAATTAATTTTATGTTTTTTGAAAATTATTATTATCTCTATGGGGGGGGGGTCTTCTTTATTCAGAATCTTCTCTTCTGTCTTCTGTTTCTCTTCTGAAACACAACCAACCCAATAGAAAAAAAACAAACCTCATTACATAACACAGGGAAGCTGCAGATGTAATCTAAATAATCAACAATGATATCTGGATAGGTGTAGTTATGAGGGCATAGCTGAAACCGAGCTTTGTTTTCTGACTTTATGAATGGATGTTCTTTACCTTGTACTATAAGCGTAAGTGTATAAATGCTAACAGTGGATATAATCTTTTTTAAAAGGACCAAGATGATTCTGTGCGGCGCAATGATCGAATGCTCTTGTTGCACGGAAAATAAGCCAAGTTTAAAGACTGTACTCTTCCTCACCCACGCAGAGCTGTGCGTGCGCGCGCGCGCGCATACACACACACACACACACACACACACACACACACAAACACACTTGCACACACATGCAAACACAAGCACACAACAACAGCACACATTCTCGGCCCGGGCCTGACACCCCAATTAAAGTGTGGTTATTGCTGGCTATGGCTCCTGGGATTAGAATTGTGTGCTGTCCTCATTTGAACCTCCTCCTGAAACACAGTCTGGTGACAGAGGGACAGATTTCCTCCAGGCCAGTCCTGTGTTGGAGATCTCCGCTTTGTTACCTACCGCTGACATTCCCTTCTGTTGTTGAGGTAATTTGCAAAACTGCATAAAGGAAGAGGAACTAAATGGATGCAACAAAGCAAAGTGCATGCTTCTGTTTGGAGGTGAATGCCAAAATCCTCTTCTGCGTGACATACCACAGCTGAATGGTTGCACCTTGTTTACCTAGCATGCAGCTAGAAGAGTTTAAGATCTCCCGCATGTCGTTTTTAAGATAAAACAAAATGCGCTGTCACATGTTGAGATTACAACAACATGCAGGTATGTAATCTGTACAAGGTATTTCTATATGTTTAAACCCAAATAAGGAGTTATAATAAAAAAAAAGGGATTGATTGCTTTGCTACATGCATGCAAAATCTTTCAGAGTAATAAAAGAAAGAGAGGTCTGTGTTTAATTTTTGTTAGAGAGGATGCAGAAAGAACCCATCTTGATTCTGGCAGTGCTGCATTGTCTTCCACTTGTATGCTGATGTATTTGTCTGAGCAAACAAGGCGTGCCTTTATTAGTCACGTTTAATTAGAGTTTGCCTGACTATTCATACCAAAGTGCTCACATTTAAACCCAGTATTTGTCTTGTCAGTTCCTTCTCAGAAAAGGATGCCATAAAGAAGGACTTTTCAAAAACTGGTAATCTCTCTCCTTCTACAGTTAGCAAATTAAGTTGTGTATATTTGGTGCAAAATAAAATGAAATTTATGGGTGTGTGTTGGAAGAGGTGGAGGGTTATTTTTGGCTGTGTTTGCGTGGCTGTCTTGTACACACACAAAAGACACGCAAACAAGCAACGCAAATCCACAAACTATTAAATATCATCACAGTCTGTCAGGAAAGTGTTGTCGCCAAATCCGCCTGGATATTAATTTTTAGATAACGCTTTTAATTATTAACGCAATCATGTATGATTACTAAAATAAAATCTATTTATCTAAATTGGGTATGATTTCATATCTTGATTCAGTTACAAATGTAAAAACGATTTCCTATCAAATATCACACAGAAGCCGCAAGATGCAGTGGAGCTAACAGAACACTGCTGGTTATTCTACGCTCAAAAAAAGCACAAAAAAAGAAATAAATATATACATAATAAATACTGCATATCTTTCTATATATGTTCAGATCACAGAAACACCCGGTAATGCTTAACCATGAGCTCTGATGATGCATAATTAACTTTGTAAAGTGTTCGTCGTGATGGTGACCTAGAAAGCACACATTTACTGGGCGTCTCTCGCCGCTCCGCTGTGAGGTTAAAAGACTAAATAATTTGTGTTTCTTTGTCAAGAATTTGTTGGAATCCATAAATTTGATCCAGACAGGTCAGGTTGTACGGGTCCAGATTCTCCAGGTACGCAAATCCTACATGTTGCGCCATGGCTGGCCATGACACCCTGACCCGACCCGGTAAAAGGAGCATGCCATGGATCGAGTGGCAGCTCAACGAAAAAAAGAGAGTCATTCAGGGAGATCATTTTCATGCCTCATGCTGCGAACGGGAAAAATGTGTTTGTGGCAGCAAATGTAAATTGATTTCAGTAGAACAAAGACAAAAAGTAAGTGAAAATGTTTTTTAAAAAAGCACTTTGGAGAGACTTTATGTTCATTATTAATTTTTAACTGTGAAGCTTGGCTGTTGACCAGTGAGAAGGAGAGACCATATTGGTCCTGTTTTTGAAGGCCAGCGCTGACTTGCTGTTACATCTAGAATTGATTTCAAGCTAATGAGCTAGGACTAAACCAAATTGCTAATGTTTTTGTTCACTAGTTACCTACAAGCACAATGTGATCATCTGCTTCTTCCCACAAATGACCGAAAGACATTTAGGGATGCAGTTTTTTGTTCTATTTTACTTTGATTATTCTTAGTGTTGCTTTTATTCATCTGCATTCGATTTCTTCATCCAACAAGCTTCTGTCAGCATCTGGGAAAAGACTCCTTACCATTGTGAGATAGTAATTACTCTTAATTACAAGATAATTGCTTTGAATTTAATGGGTAATGCGTGATGACATCCTTGTCAGATCTGCCACATATCAAATTGTGTTCTGGGTCAAAGTAATATTTCAAAGTCAGCCGTACAAAATCTTCATTTCATTAATTCCACTTTTTCACGATCAATATATAATAGTCAGTAGGTCACACAATGAGGGTGAACCGATCATGGGACTATAGCTTAAAGGTGCAGTTACACAGTTGGGAAACTGAGCTGCCTTGGCAGAGGTTGAGCGCTGTCCACTTCTTCCCATTATTATGAAAAAGTGAGCTTCCTGGAATTACACACAAATACACACAAATCGTTTTTTTCGTCGAGTTGTGTCTGGTCACAGAGATACTTTTGTTTCACCTATTTAGGTCTTGCGATGTCCTTGTCCAATTTCTGTCTTCAATACAAAGGAGGTCTAGTCTGTGGTGCATAAAAATAGAAGTCTCTCTCTCTCTCTTTCTCTCTCTCTCTATTAATGTAGATAATGCTAGCAGCATTGAAAATACTTAATGTCCCCTTTGAAAATTGTTGGCAACACTGGATCTCACTTCATTTTTGTCACCAACTGAAATGCGTCTGTAGCAGGAAAACTGTGCCAAAGCAGATTGCGATTAAAATCGAATTTTATTCTGTATCAAATTTTCCATCAAACTTTCAGTTTAAGTTCTTGCATTTTCTGTCTGAACTAAAACACGTTTAAATATAAAGTTCTGAAAAAGTACCGTCCTCCGCACCAGGAAAAATTTTCAAACAATGCAATGTAAACATGATTTCAGGGAAGTAGCAAATGAAACGATGGCGGCCGTGATGTCATTCTAATGAATGGTGGGCGGAATTTGTTTCCGATCATAGAACAAATGTGGATGTGTTTGAGTCTTTGGGAATTTCTGTCATAGGACACTACGATGGCATCAGTGCAGTCCACACCTCAGGCCATTATCCCTTCTACTGTTTACAACACTGTACCTGGCACAAGAAACCATCGTCCTGTTCAGTGTCTGCTTTTTCTTTCACCTCCCTTCCTCCGACTTGGCTACAGCTGCCATCTTCGCCCTTCTCTCAAAGGGAGACTGTCTGGAGCTTTCTTTGGGCTTTGTCATCTCATCCATGCCTGTATTTTCTCATGTTTAGACGACTGTAACTCACTGTATTCAGGACTGAGTCATTTAAGTATCTCATGCCTACAGCAAGCACAAATTGCAGCTGCTTGGCTTTTAACAAATATCAGAAGACAAGATCATATCACTTCGGTTTTAACATCGCTTCGCCGTTTTAAAGCGAGCGGTGTAATTAATTTGAAGATTTGTAGCCGATGAGTTTTAAAGCACTTCCTGGTTAAGCTCCCAGCTACATCGTTGAACTGCTGCTCCCCTGTGAGACGGGGCACTGCCTCAGAACCTCAGCCAAGCCTCTGCTGGCTGTTCCGGAGTCCCAGTTCAAGACAAAAGGTGACCTGGCATTTGTGGTTTAAACCCCTCCACTCTGGAACTCCCTGCCTCGGGATCTGCAAGCAGAATCAGTAACATCTCTTAAATCACTTCTCCAAGCATCTCTCTTTCCAATATTTCTAATTTCCTTTTTCTTTTTTTTTGCTAATTCTTCTTTACTTTTGGGGCCAAGATTTCTTATCTGTTTTTACTAATTATCTTATTATTGTTTGTTGTTACGTATGTTTAACCGATTAAAGTCAATAATTATTTATTACCAGAAGCTGCTTCTTTTTTCGACAATCTTGCTCAGCTGCTGGATCTTTGGAAGACAAGAGATGCACCATCATGGCGTCATGTTGGGCGTTCGGTAGAGTTAGTGCGCAGTCAGTCGTTGGTAAAACACGCTTGTTGTGAAACCACAGACACGCCCACCGATTCCTGTCTTTTGATGTGGTTTAGTGTTCTTAACATGACTTTGAGATGTTAAACTTTGAGATGTTTACTGTTTATATTTTAATTTTATACTGTTTATATTTTAATTTTATACTGTTGTTATTTTAATTTTGTACTGTTTATATTTAAATTTTATACTGATTAGATTTTAATTTAATACTGTTATATTTTTTATTTAATTTTAATTTTATCTATCTATCTATCTATCTATCTATCTATCTATCTATCTATCTATCTATCTATCTATCTATCTATCTATCTATCTATCTATCTATCTATCTATCTATCTATCTATCTATCTATCGATCGATCGATCGATCTATCTATCTCTCTAAAGAAGTGTGAGAAGATATCACCCATGATTCTGGTTAATCCGGTGGTTTCTTTTTATAGTCTGTCAGGGGTTTTGTTAAGACCAGACATCTTTTAATTTTCTGTTTATAACCAACCTTTTCAATGAAACAAGTGAACAAAGACAGTTTTATAACTTAACTTTAGAAATTTGAGTTATTTTTATAACTTCATAAATGTATTTTGAGTGGTTATGCGATGCTCTCATGTCGTGGTAACAATGTCTTGTGTTCAGTCAGGCTGTAAAATGGTACGACTACGCTTTCAAAAAAAGAACACAATCTGTTGCTTTTGCAAGTTGTGAAAATACTCAAGTTGGGTCAAACCAAATATGAGGCTTCAGAAATATCAGCGACAATACCTATGTGTGCTTTGTTTTTGTTTGCTTAGGCAGAAAACACCCAAAAGGGGAACATGACTTTAAACATTTTTTTTAACTTTCTTTTCTGACAGTTCTTCTGAGTAGGTTTAAACAGTTCACTGGAGGGACTTGTAGTGGTTGGTGTTGGGTACACGACCTGGTGGAAGGTCCCAAGATCCATACCAGAAGAAAAATCTAGGGATTGTTTTAGAGTGATACCAGGAATGTCACTCGGGACTTTCCGAAATGGAAGGTTTGAATGCTGCTGGAGTGAGTTAGACTGACGTACAGGTGTTTCTGCTGCTACAAGTGCTGCCAGGAGTCCGCCACACCCAAAGAAACATACGAACACACAAACACACAAAAGGTAGCCCAAGGAGGGAGAGGAGAGCAAGAAGAGAGACATTTAGACCTCGAATTTTGTTCGTGTGCAGCCAACGGCTAACATTACACACAGGACACTGGGCTTCTCTACGTGTGTTATAGTAAAGCTACATTTTAATGTGCACAAAGGCATTTTACAAAACTTTTAACAGGAAATAATCACATGTGAAACCAGAGGACGACTAGTCAGCTGCTTTTTCTAAGTCCAGTTCAACTCGCTCCCAATCAGATGAACTAATAAGTGATTCATTAGATTAGCTGCCTCTCAGACATTTATTCTGTCAGGTGTTGTTCATAAACTCACAATCCAAAGGTGTGGCAAAAAAGATAGGTGATTATTTAGTCTGGCTTTAAGGACATCGGTATCTGATAACCTTGACGAGAAAAATGTTTCTCCAGAATTGCTGACGTCCAGCGACGCACCAGGAAAGAGATTTCATGATTCCATGAGTAGACTGCCCATCCATCCTTTCCTCGTAGACGTGACGATTACAATCGTCTCGTCTACAGCTGTCTATCCACCTTGTGAGTCACGGGTCTGCTGGAGCCTATGCTAGCCGGATGTGGGTGTAAAGCAGGGTAAACCGTGGACAAGTCATGGCGGGGCCATACGGAACACAAACACATGCTCACACTCACATCTGCACACAACTTGGTGTGACCAATTCAAGCTACATGTTTTTTGACATGGCAGGAAGCTGGAAAGCCTGGAGGTAACTCATGCTAACATGGGGAGAATTTACAAACTCCGCACAGAAAGGAATCAAACCCAAAACCTTCTTGCTATGAGGCAACAGCACTGTCCTCCAGTGTCATCTTTTTAAATCTTTTATAAGGGAAACTGAATAAACTGAACCAAACTGATGAAATTCAACTTTGTATCCCTTATGCTTGGTGGAAATGTCAGGAAACTTTTCTCCAGGACTTTTAGGAGTATAAGAATTTCAAATGACAATTTAATCAAGATGTATTTTGTACGGCTGGTGGGCCGCTTATTATCAAGTTTGCATGTGATACTGAAGATCTACCTCCTCACTAGTGGTCGTACAGAATCCCACATCTACGAAACCATCCGACAGTTGTGGGCTCATCTCTTCTGTCTCATTGTGGTATTTAACAAACATCTGTGGACTGGATGATTTAGTTATTCCCCCTCAATGGGCTTTCTTTGGTTTTGGTGCCCTTGTGGCTCCCTTTGGGCATAAGCACACACAAACACACAAACAAACACATACACAAAGTATGTGCACACTTGTAAACAACCACAGCTGTTTGATGACATATTTCAGTGTGGATCTTCATTTTTGGCAACGTCCCCTGGTGTGTAAAGTGTGTGTGTGTGTGTGTGTGTGTTTTTCTAAAATAAGGCTGTTAAGTATTGAAGCTATAGTATATATCTATTTATTTTGCTTGATGGATTGTTAATTAATGTACAGCACAGCAACACAAATGTTTTATTGATTCTGTTTGAGACTGATTTCCAATGCTAATATCGCTCCAAAATATGAAACTTCATTTGTGACTGAGCCCTAATGTTGTAATGTCAAGGCCTTCCACACACCACGGTTGGACAGAGGGCTCGAAGCCCCACCAACGCTCGCTGATTGCATGATGACGTATTTCTTTTTTTAGATAGCTTCAATCTATTTTGAGAGATGGGTAATGATACAGGACGGACACTGAAGGACATTCAAACTTGTCAACTCTTCTTTCTTTACACCTCATTGGTCAGAGGGATGATAGCATTGATGAAAGGTCGTGGTGACTCTGATTAAAAGAGAATATATTCATTTAATCCTCTGGAAGCACAGGGTAGTTTCTACTCGCTGACTATACATGGATCGAGTAATTGATCCGAACTGTCCTGATAGAGTTGAGCTCGCTGTGCCTGCAGCAGCTGGTAACTCCACAGTGTATTAAAATCAGATTAGACTCGTGTGCTTAAAGGAGTGTGCCAGTGACAGGGTTGCAGTGTGTTTACATGTGTCAACACACCTCTGGACATCAACATGAGGGGAAACGAAGATCAGGGGAATCCCTGCCCTTTCAATGTGTGCCCACATAATGTGCTAATATTCATTTTCATGTGACGTCGATGAGGTACACTGACATAAATGTCAAAGAAAATTTTTGACACATGCACACACACACACACACACACACACAAACACACACACACACACAGACACACACACAGTTTGTGCAAAACATTGTTTAAAATAAAACAAAAATGTGAGTTAAACTGTCTTCCATCCTTTATTAATGAAGCTATATAAAACTGAAGCACAGAAATAACTGCAAGGCTCGTGTCTCATTGGGTTCACGTCAGTGTTCCTGGGAGAATCTGAGCTTTACAGTAAAAAGAAAATTGAGAGGAATGGAGACAAGAGAGGCAGAGACAGATAAAGAGCTGAATCGAGGGATAGATGAAGAGGGAAAGACGATCTGAGATAAGCAGGAAGAGGAAGGAAAGGGCAGAGGGAAAGGGCATGTCCAATTCCTCTTCCAATTTATTCTATATTGTTCACTGAAGGGGACATGCGTTGGGGTGGAAAGTCTCAAAAAAGTGCTGCATGATCATAATTAACCCACCTTCACAAACCACAAGTTACCCTCTTCTCCCTAATCATAGGAATATTGGTTTATCCATTAAGTAAGTCTCTGCAACAATCAAAGTTTAGTTTTTTTAATAAGACCAAGGGTGTTTCCAAACATCTGGACAAATTAATTATTCCTTGGATTGCATGTTCAGTATTATGACAGAAAAACATAAGCCACATAGAGTGCACAGATCATGTCAAATAGAAATGGGAAATAGTCATCACTATAGAGTTGATGCCTAAACCAAATCAGGAAAGTGGTATCTCTTGTCCTTCCTGTCGTCTTCTCCTATTGGCTGGGAGCCAGTTACTTTGGAGACTTTGCCAATAACTCTATGCATCAGATGGGGATTGTAAACACGTCTCAGTCGGTCGTCTGTCTTTCTACCACCTCAGCTTAAGCATTGCAAGACAGCATACTGGCTCTACCTTCAGACTCACATGAAGTATTGATATCAAGTCTATATACTCACATCTGCTCGCCCATGGGTGGGTTCGTCTATAAACAAGGTGCGGTCAGGTTCATTATTCATTGCTGTGCTGAGATGATTGTGTCACCAGACTAAAACCTGGTATGCTATTTAAAGATCATGTTATTAAGATTGTGAAGCGTGCCTACATATGTGGCTTTGTCATCCACATAGACTCTTGCCATTCCGCACTAATGATGCAGCGATTGGCTCTGGCATCGTTCTTATTGTCAACCACCCACCTCCCATCCGGATAAAATCTTCGCTCCAATTTAGAGAATTAATACCTTCTTCATTAATGACACCAACCCGGATCCACTGGTAATCAGAATGCCAATTTTTATTTTCCCCACGCAATTTGAAGACTGAATTCCACATGCATCACTTGGCAAATACGCACACACTGTAATATAAAACAGCTCTTGTCCTCATACATAAAATATTAGTGCATTTGCTCATCAAATGTAGTTGCTAATGGGACAGAGCATTTGAAAACAGGGAGGCATAGAGTCAACTGACCGAAGACCACATAGGACCACTTGCTGTCTCTCAAACTATTGATGCCCTAGTTGCCAACGTACATTGCTTACATAAGACGGCTCACCCTCTAATAAGGTTAAGTCGTGTCATGCTTATAACATACCTATGAACAATGAAGTGCCACACCTACATTATGCCCATATTATTTCACTGTTTAACTTTCACAAAGTAGTGGGACACACCCTGGATAATCTTGCCCCATGGACTTTGCCTTCAGGTATTAGCTTAATTTTTTTTTTTTTACATTTTACATTTCATTTCCTGGAGTCCTTAGTAATAGCTGAAGATATTTCAATATAGAAAGATGACAGACAGCTCATACTGAGGTGTCGCTATTAAGGATACGAGAGAAGTGACGCTCCAGGAAGAGTTAGCAGACAGGCCAGCCAAACTTGGCAAGAGAGAGCTCACATAAGAACGTAGAGGTTTGTCCTAGAATCGGTACATCCATCTAACATCACCCAAAAATGAGACCTCTGTTGGCTTGCATACCACTTAACAAATTTAACACCTGTTTCCAGGAAATGTAGTACAAGGAAATAAGTGTTCAAACATACTACAATCTAACTTTGAGTGGGAAAGAATCTTATCTCAAGATCATGACCAAAATATCGCCTGATGGCATGTCGTATACGACAGAGTGTGACTGTATCGTCATTACAGTGGACAGTAAATTAAAAGGGTACTTTTTTTTTTCCACCTGTACAGTTGTTTGGCGAGTAAGAAAGGATTGCTTCTGTCTTGGCTGCAGTGTCGCTAAATATTCTTACGTGCTTCTCCATGAGGACAAACGATTCAAAAGGTCACTACACTTGAAGTGAATGTCTTCAGTTTCAAACACATTTGCAGCACCGTGTTAGTGTATAAATAGTGAACTTTCTGCAGAGTGTAGTACATGAAGGGAGTATTATAGGTTCTACTGCGCCAGCAGAATCTTTTTCAGATTCTGTATTAAATGACAGAATGCTGTACTCTATCTCACAAACCAGAACAAATTAATTACAGTGTGCTGATGTTTTAGTGAAGATTCGATAATGTTTTGGGAAAAAAACCCCAGTGCAGTTTGATTTTGAGACAAATTGGTTAATCAAAGGTAAGTGACCCTCATTGCGGTTGACATAATAAACACAAAATTAAGATTTGCGGTCAGGAAGTAGTGACTGGTTTATTAGATATGGAGAAAAGATCCAGAAAAGACTTTCAGAAATGCAGTATGGTATTTGTCCCAGCCCTTGGAAGAAAAACCAAATGGTTGTGATTTCCTGGTTGGCTGTCAATGCCGTTTGTCAGGTTCTTATAGTAGCGTTATACCAATGTAAAATAAACACAAACATTAGTTTATGATGTGCCAACATTTATCTGGTTTGAATATGTTTAGCAAAAAGCAGTGCGGTTTGCTGTAGGAAAACATTGTAATTGGAGTATTTAAACAAGGGTGCAGGACCCTCATTGTGGACACCATAACAAACACACCATTAAGGTTTGTGGGGAAAGAAAGATGGCTTGGATTCATTTTTTGGGTTTGGGAGAAGTAATATTGGCCTCCTGTGTTCTTTCCCAGTGTTGGATGAGGAAAAGCAAAGATGTGAGGTTCATAACTGACCCAACAGAGGGGAGTCGTCAGCATAAGTGGCGCTAGTTTGTTGGAAGCATCGATGATGTTTCAAGATGAATCTCCACTCTTTACCTTACTTTACCTTTACTAAAATAAAATGCACTGTCTGTTATTAAAAAAAAATCACCTGAATTGTAACTGAAGGTAAAAATCAGTTGTCTGTTAATATAATAGTCAATAAGCCATATAAAATTATTGGAAAATATTATTCCTTGAAACTGTCTTCATTATAGCTAATTGGATTGAACAGTGCCCACTCACTGGCCTACATTATACATTTACATCATATTTAAGGCGCTTAATCTGAATGGCACTGATATCATGGGACTGGCATTTAAGCTCTTAAATCCTGAGGATGTTATAAGGGTTTTAGAGAGGGAGGAGAAAGAGAGTGAGACGAGGAGAGAGGGGAGACACGGGAAACAGAAGAAAGAAAGCAGCGAGACGGTCTCGGTGTCTGTGTGCTTCGAGACAGTAAAGCAGAATGACAGTACAGGGCTTTTGTTTGAAAGCCTGCCAGCACGTCAATTCCATTGTAACATTTTTATCGACACCCTCTTGCCATAACCTGACAGGCAAGCGGGAGCTCGGCTTGTGCGCGCTTCACCAGAAGTTGGGGCGTTTTTGTGAAACAGGTTGTTTCTGCAAACTTTTGGGGGCAAGTCTTACTCCTCTCAGGTGTCTTCTGCTTCAGGAAGTATGCAAGACTGACAATGTTTATTCACTTGACCTAGAAATAGTTCTTGGTATAACTGCATGTATATTCTGAATACAGACAGAAGTTTTGATTTTATGGTGGAACGTGTTTGCAGAGTTCGGAGGCAAAATGAACTGCGCAAGCTATTTACCGCATGATTTGCTGTTGTTGGAAGGAATCTCAGGGGGAAAGAGTTTGTTTTACTCACTGTTTGATGGTAATGTTCTGCTCTGTGAATAGTCAATTCTATCTTTAATCCCCCATTATTACTTTCGTCTAACTGGAACATAAGAAAATGTAAAAAAAAAAAAAAAAAAAGGCTGGATCAGCAATGAATCAATAGAATAGTCAATTGACAAACAGTAAAACAACAGTTTTATTAATAGTTTCATTATTTCATTTATATTTCAAGCACAAATGGGCAATATTTTCTGCTTCCAGCTGCTCAAATGAGTGAATTTGCTGCTTTGCTATGTTATATATCGGTGTAAATGGAATAGCTTCAAGTTTAGGACAGTTGGATGAACCAAAAAAGTCAAAATAAAAAGCAATAAAGCAAAAAAAAAAAAAAAAAAAATTGGATTTCCAGCTTTCAAATGTGTATATTTGCTGATTTCACCATTGCACAAAAGAGTGCATTCGTACATCTCTGCAAAGCTTGGCTTCCAAAGAGCTAGGTTATGTTGAGCATTAATCCAATAAAAGAATAATTTGAAGAAGTCACCTTGGACTCTGGCAGGCTGTGATGAACGTTTTCCAGCTCTTATCGTCACTAGCGTAATTCCTTCCAGTTTATGCACCATTTATATTCCCTGTCAATGAAACTGCAGTTATATTTAATCAGTTTATAGCACTACCTGGCTCTAAACAGGAAGTGCAGCAGATTACTACACTACCGCCCATCTGGACATTAACAGACAATATAACGCCGAAGCTACGTATTCCACTGGCCTCACTCAGACTGTGTTGCTCATTACTGGACTCAAGGTTGTTGCGTGGATTCATCCAGATTCAGCAGACTGAGCAGGACAGGACGTGTCTACATGGAGAAAAGATATATGTGGATGTCTGAGAAGCAATTATCGATATCTCATCAGTAATATTTCCTCTTAAACTCATTAATCCTAATCAAGAAGATGTTGGACGCCTCATGCCGTGATCATTTCTGACCAGCTGCGCTCTGTGTTGATCTTATGCTTTTGTGTCTCATGTTTAGTTTGGTGATTGTATAATAATTCAATTATTGAAGCAGAGTTTTGAATGAGCCCGTGCAGTTTATTAAGAGACACTTCATCAGTTTGCGGAAAAGAGTAAAAGAGAAAAAAAACTCTGTGAGGTAACCAAGGGAGAAAGAGGCATGGAGGGAGAAGGGGAGAGGGAACGATTGAAGGAGAAAGAAACCGCTGAGGGACTGCTGCTACTGCTGTGTGTGTGTGTGTGTGTGTGTTTTCATGTGAAAGAAAGAAAAAGACAGAAAAAAGATTCACAGGCAAAGCCAAAGTTACTTTTATAAATGCACTGACCTTGTGCATTTCGCATTAACCTCTGTTTCCAGGAGAATTAGTCTGTATCATTCACACTCTGCTTTTCCTAACTGCGTCAATTGATTTCAGTGGGCCAGAAATGGGGGAAATTGAATCTCTTGTTACCCTGGCCAAAGACCAAGGGAATACATTCGAATGCTGCACAGACAGACCTGAACTAGCGTGGCTCCCCCGGGTACCAGACAGTTGGAACAGCTTCATAAGCTGTGAGGGATGGCTAACTCTTTTCACCGCTGTCTCACCGCTCTTCCCTCTGCGTCAGGCTTCAGAAGCAGGTCAGGAAAGAAAATACAGAGCAGGACTTGTCATTCACGAAAGAATATTTTTTAGTGAATGACATCTAATGTCATGGCATTGCGTTGCGCTAGAGCAGCGACTCAAACCCAATTAAATCAGCAGTCAGGGTATCATTTCTCAATGATGGCTGGAGGATGTGGCGCTCAGATGGTTTCATTTAAACTGCTGTTTGTTAGTAAAAATGTGATGTGATCACAACGAAAAACAAGTTTCCAGAAAGTCTTCTGTGCATTCAGCTCAGATGTAGAAAGGAGTTGAAGGGGAAGGTTGGGTTTATAACGCACATGTATGACGACGTATACCTCCATCGTGAGACGAATGTTGACGTTTGGCTTCCCGATGCCACACTTTGCCTTCTGCAGCAAATGGCTTTAATCCACGTAAGTCAGAAGACGTCGCTCAGCAGGAGGCAAAGATTACATGGATAATGCACACAGTTTGTGTGTGGGTGCGTTTGTTTCGGAAAAAGAGAGGAGAGGAATAGGAAAAGAAAAGCTGAGAGGAGTCAGAGTATTTACAGAGGCACGGCGGAGGAGCGGCAGCTGGGTTGAGGACCGTTTAGCAAGCAGCGTGCCAAAGTCGGCCCGCGATGACGAAAAGGTGGCTGAAAATATCAGCTGAGATTTTTTACAGGAAGGAGCTCACGCACAACGAAGAAAAAGTTGATGCATGAAAAGTATACGTGGTAGAGCTCATTAGTTGTACACGTTATGTTGAGATGTTCAAATGATGTGTTTAACACAGTTCTTGCATGAAAGACACAAATAAAATCCAGACATGAATAAAGTCCCAACAGCATAGTAATTCCTGTCTCTTTCTATATCAGACAAGACCCAACAGTCAGTTTTCTCTTTAGCACAGCAGCACCGATCTTCAGGTTTGAGCTCATTCGGATCTATAAGACTTGTTTATTTTTGACTATAAAACACAGAAAATGTGTCGTTTAGATATGCGCTGTAAACCATAACATGTATGTGAAGCAGCAGTGAAATGGAAATTATAATCTCCCAGAGGGGGGATTTGGTGGTGGTGGATCTGTTCACAGCAACCTGGCGCTGGTCCTAAATTAACAGTTTGTGTGTTTTGGCTGAGGAAGCCAGCGAAATGGGCATGTCTTATTTTCTAATGGCTGTCATGACAGGCTTTTCTCGTATGCAGTCTCCGTGGACAGGCAGACCCCGGGAGTCGGTGGCACCTTGAGGGGGCCGTCATTGCGCCGCACGATACGTGATGTCAGAAATGCGGATGCGGTGTACCAACTCAGGTAGAGGTGGAGGGCGGGAGATTGACAGACATCATCCAGTTCCAACATTTGTCTTTTTGTTGCACAGGAAAAACCAATTACGCTCTAATTCCTCTTAGAAAGCTACTCATTAGCGCCGTTGGGTTTCGCGACATGAAGCAGAACAACGAATAGATAAAATATAAAGCTACAAGCTGCTTTTTCCGCCACACAAAGCTGCGTGCTCCAACATGGAATCCTTTGTTCGTCGAGTAAATCCCCGCGGCCTTACGCTGAGTTTGTCACTTGAGATTAAACTCACAGGAAAAAGTAATTAAAACGTTTTCAAAATCGACCGCGGTTACACTGCGAGGAGTCTCCTTAAAGAAAGAGATCCGTCTCTGTAATACAACTGAAATAGTCTTCTTTGTGTTCCCTCGTCGCACCTTTCAAATAATAGTCTATTAATGTATTATTATTTTCCTTCATCTTTCCGCCTGAGACCTTTGTCGCATTTTGAAATATTTATGGACGAGCTTGACTTATTGTGAATTTGCCAATCATCTTTAGAGTTTCATGCACCTCAATCAATACAATTTAATTTTCACACAAGGAATAGTGGGACGCGAGGGTGGAGGGGGGGGGGGGGTATTTTGGGACCATGAGTATTTGGTTGGACAAAAGCTTTATTTTAGAAAAGTGTCTTGGTGGCTCAGACTGAGCTTTAGATTTATTAAAAAAAAAGCACAGGATGAACAGAATTAGAAAGTGGTGGTAAATACCTCTACGAATACAGATGTGTGTGTGTGTGTGTGTGTGTGTGTGTGTGTGTGTGTGTGTGTGTGTGTGTGTGTGTGTGTGTGTGTGTGTGTGTGTGTGTGTGTGTGTGTGTGTGTGTGTGTGTGTGTGTCAGCGAGGATATTGGGTGGCGTGTGACTGGCAGCCTGAAGTGTGAGGGCAAAAGGACAGTGCAGTCAGATGATGAGCAGTAGATACCGTTTCATTAACATTATGCATACCCCCCCAACACACACACACACACACACACACACACACACACACACACACACACACACACACACTGGAAATAAAGTGAGAGAACATCACACAGGGCGTATGCAGACAGTTAATTCTATTAACAGTAAATCAGCTCTAAAAAATGTTCTAAAGGGAGGAAAGTCAATCATCGTTTCATACTACAGCTGTCATCAGAACAATATATGGTGGTTCATTCAGTAATCAATTAATCTAAATGTCCCAAAGGAGAAAGAGAACAATAGTGAAATTCCTAAAATAAAAATGTTATAATGCAGAAGAGAATTGTAAAATCATGCGTTATTTGATTTTTTTAATGAGGTGATCTATAAGATGAACAAATATTTCTTGCTCCATTGTTGTTCTGCAAAATTCTGATTTCATTTGGCTGCTTTAACTTATTCCATCCATTACCCAGTGTTATATACTGTAGTTCATATAATATTATATGACTGTAAATGCATTCCCTCCCCCCTCCCTCCTCCCTGTGCTCCCAGTCTGCCTCACCGCTGTTGACATCCCCTCCAAACGGCCGGCCCCTCCCTAAAAGGGTGACATGGGCAGCTGGTCTGAAAGGGCATCCACGTGCACCGCCGCAAATCTTTCGCCTTATTAAATATACATCAGTGGCCGGGCGTACCTGTGAGGCAGGTTTCCACACGGGCAAGGTCACCACAGCTGGCGTTATTTATAACCTCTCGTTTTGAATGGGAAATCACGTTTGGTGCTGCAGTGTGTTACGTTAAAGTACGGCGATGATGAGAGGGACGATAAGAGGTGATGCAACCTTCCTCTCTTGATTTATGTGTCCACTGTTTCCCTCTCTGACTCCACACCTCCTCGTCTTCCTCCTCCTCCTCATCCTCCTCCTCCTCTCTGCGTGTAGCCAACATGTGTCTTTTATGCGACACAAAAGGGAAGTCTGAACGATGTGTATCGATGGCCGAAGCCTGGTGCTTGCCTTTTAATGGAGGGGTCGGAGGCAGATGAGTGGGAGAGGGAGACACACACACACACACACACACACACACACACACACACACACACACACACACACACACACACACACACACACACACACACACACAAAATCACCTCTTCGAGTCCTTTCTCAGAAAAGCAGTTGGTGTTTCGTCGCTCTCCCTCTACGGGACGGTCGTGTTTCAAGTTGAAAAATGAGACAATTGAGAAATTTTAATCACTTTAATCAACAGATCCGATTTGACTAAATCTATTTGCTTGAAATTGTTTTAACAGCAAGAAAGTGTAACAGCTTCCAAAACATGTCACTGCCTAGCTTTGGATTTCTGCTCTGAAACCACACAATGTGGAATTCGAGCATGTGGCTAAACTAGCATGTCAGTTTCACATATCTGCTAAAACAGACGTTGACCCGTTGTTATATCATAGATATACGTATGATCAAATCTTCTTTTGATGGCTGAGGTTTTTATTTTCGTGTGTGTTTATTTATTTATTTATTTTTTGGTGAGGACCTAATTGCGCTGTGTCCCTCAGCAGGTGTTGCATTGTTCATCCAGTGGCCATCTGGGCCTGTAATCCTTTGGAGGTGAACACACTGAATTTAAAAAAGGTCATTGCGCAGACACATTTAGTTTGGCCCGGGATTGTGTGTGTTTGTGTGTGTGTGTGTGTGTGTGTGTGTGTGTGCCTTTTTTTTGTTTGGCATTTTGTTCATGTGTGGGATCTTTTGAACTTTTGAGGTCAGAATCTTAATGTTGACCTTTGAGGGAAAATACCGTTAAGCTTTACAGTGAGCTTTCTCCGTGCTGCCGAACTAACTGTAGTAATAATCCTGTCGAACCGCTCATTGTGTTTGCTCCGGGTTCAGTGACATTAACCTCCTCTTCTGTGGCCATGGATCGTTGTAAAGCACAAGAATATTTTGTGTGTCTATGGCAAAAGAAGCTCAAGTTTTCATAGATTTTTTTCATATCAGTTGCTGAGATGTTTGAGTAGAAACTCTATCAAAGTCGATTAGTTTGTCTCGACTTTCTGAGAACATTAAAGTTTCTCGTTTTCTTTCAATCAATCAATCAATCAATCAATCAATCAATCAATCAATCAATCAATCAATCAATCAATCAATCAATCAATCAATCAATCAGACAGTTTTTATTTGTCACAAATCATTTATACTACACTCTTACACATGTAATTCACATTACAGTGAAACAGAATCAGAATTTATTAAAGGAGTTCTTGTCCTCTCGTCCTAAAATCCCACCGTTCATTCATGCATGCATGCATGCATTCATTCATTCATTCATTCATTCATTCATTCATTCATTCATTCATTCATTCATTCATTCATGCATGCATTCATTCATTCATTCATTCATGCATGCATTCATTCATTCATGCATTCATTCATCTTGTATCGCTTGCTCCAATTACGGCGGGTTGCCGGAATTGCTGGAGTCTAACCTAGCTGTCCTGCGAGGGATAGGCGGGGGACACTCCGAGCATGACGCCAGTGCACTGCAGATTCACATGAAAGACACCCCCCCCCCCCAATTTCCACTCTTAATCTAAAGCCGATGCTTCCTTCAGGGTCGTTCTGTCACAGGTAACACCTGATGTATGAATGAATGTACAACCATTGACTTCCCTTCAGCTACCGTGCACAGCTGACTTTTTGAGGTTGTGGTTTCATATTTGGCGACTTTTACGAGATGGCAAATTCTAGAAAAACAGCCAAACCTTTCCTTTCAATATTTCTGCGCATGCATTACACTCAGTGTATGGAGATACTCCCCTATACACACTCTGGACTCCATCCTTGCACTTTCCTCAGTGTTTCTCCCAGGAGAATTGTAAATGATGGGTGGGTGTTGAGGATGATTGCATGTGACAGATAATGTGTAGGGTTGCTGGCAACATGTGTCAACGCCAGCGTGCATTGACCTACATTCAGAGTGAGGCCTTTTTTCTTTTTGTTGGAATGAGATATTGCACATTTAATTTCCCTGGTCCTGCAAGTTTTGTCTTTTTTGTTTTGTTTTAAAGCTTTACAATTTAAATACCAGTCTATAGATTTCAGGATAGCTTTGGACCAATTCTGTACTGAAGATGAGGGTTAAAAAGGATTCGACTGTGTGATAACCATTGCTAAAAAGTGAAGAGAGTTAAGGAGTATGTGGCGTGGAGGTGCTTCGGGTCAGGGCTGATCCCTTAAAGATAATCTCCCTCTCTAGGGATTTGTTTTTCTCATTTGTCCCAGGGTATTTATTCTGAGTTTGGAGGTCACCTGCTGCACAGGCAACAGGGCTTGAACCTGGATATAGACACATTTATAAGGAGCCAGGTATGCGTGGAGTCGGTGGGAGAGAGAGCAAAGTAAGCAATGAATAGAGATGAAATGTGATCGCCAGGGGAGGCCAGGTCTAGAGTTCATCCATGCCACTGAAATCAAAGGATTTGAGTCTCTAACAAAGACAGTTTTAGCAGCATAGCTTTGAAGAGGTCCATTTCTGTTTATGTTCATGGCAGCAAGCCAGATCGGGGTACACTTTGAGCCACGACTCACAAAGGTGGTGAAAACAGACTCCTTCACGTGTGTTTAGTTAGATTTAAGTCATCTGATTTGCTTATTTTGCTTGTTATCATGTAGGTTTATGTTCAAGAGGGAAATGTGATATAAGTTTCTTAGCTGGTATTTCATGTTCCTTCACGTCGGGAGCTTTGTTTATCACCAGCCTTTTTGTTTGCATTTTTTCTCGATTTCCCATGCCTGATGCCCCGCAACGTGCTTCTCAGCCCGTCAGCTGACCCAAGTCTCCGGCTGCTTGGAGGCTGTTTCTGCTTTCACACAAAGTTCTTTTTTAATTTGGTGCTAAAAACAGAAGCATTAGGGGATTGCAGACATAGGCTATCAGCGTGAGGATCACATGAGAACCCCACCTCTGCTAGGCTGTAAAGACTCCTTCGTCACAGTCGATCAGGACTGCGCTGCGAGGCTGGAGGAGATTTGCTGAGCCTGTTCCAGAGCTGCATAGATGAATATGAGGGTTGTTTTCACGGGAGGTGAATTATGAATAGTAAAGGCAGCTGCTGTTTTTTTTTTTATTTTTTATCTTGATATCTTCATTTCTTGAGTCATTTATTTCGCATTGAACAATGCAACTTTCATGCTTTACACCCCCTCTGGCCTGAAGTTTTAAAGGAACCAATGTACAGTATGTGGAACACATACATGAGATCTTCTGAAATTGAGTTCTTTGCCACATTGGCGATCTTTTATCCAAAGCTGTTTAAATCAACCCACTGGACTTAAAGAAAGTTT